>NC_134362.1:124856875-126056875 GCF_048569485.1 Anomaloglossus baeobatrachus
AATTGAAACTTTTACTAAATTTCCACTTACTTTATCAAATCTCATCTCCACCACACAGGACAAGTTTGCATCTGTTATAGTTTTGGAGAAAATTGTGGTCATTTCATTTTTGCGCGAATGTGTTCAGATTCCTTTTATATTGCATTTGGCACATGGTGACGATTATCTCGAGAGTGCAAAGTAGCCAAATGAAACTTTTACTAAATTTCCACTTACTTTATCAAATCTCATCTCCACCACACAGGACAAGTTTGCATCTGTTATAGTTTTGGAGAAAATTGTGGTCATTTCATTTTTGCGCGAATGTGTTCAGATTCCTTTTATATTGCATTTGGCACATGGTGACGATTATCTCGAGAATGCAAAGTAGCCAAATGAAACTTTTACTGGATTTCCACTTACTTTATCAAATCTCATCTCCACCACACAGGACAAGTTTGCATCTGTTATAGTTTTGGAGAAAATTGTGGTCATTTCATTTTTGCGCGAATGTGTTCAGATTCCTTTTATATTGCATTTGGCACATGGTGACGATTATCTCGAGAGTGCAAAGTAGCCAAATGAAACTTTTACTGGATTTCCACTTACTTTATCAAATCTCATCTCCATCACACAGGACAAGTTTGCATCTGTTATAGTTTTGGAGAAAATTGTGGTCATTTCATTTTTGCGCGAATGTGTTCAGATTCCTTTTATATTGCATTTGGCACATGGTGACGATTATCTCGAGAGTGCAAAGTAGCCAAATGAAACTTTTACTGGATTTCCACTTACTTTATCAAATCTCATCTCCACCACACAGGACAAGTTTGCATCTGTTATAGTTTTGGAGAAAATTGTGGTCATTTCATTTTTGCGCGAATGTGTTCAGATTCCTTTTATATTGCATTTGGCACATGGTGACGATTATCTCGAGAGTGCAAAGTAGCCAAATGAAACTTTTACTGGATTTCCACTTACTTTATCAAAACTCATCTCCACCACACAGGACAAGTTTGCATCTGTTATAGTTTTGGAGAAAATTCTGGTCATTTCATTTTTGCGCGAATGTGTTCAGATTCCTTTTATATTGCATTTGGCACATGGTGACGATTATCTCGAGAGTCCAAAGTAGCCAAATGAAACTTTTACTGGATTTCCACTTACTTTATCAAATCTCATCTCCACCACACAGGACAAGTTTGCATCTGTTATAGTTTTGGAGAAAATTGTGGTCATTTCATTTTTGCGCGAATGTGTTCAGATTCCTTTTATATTGCATTTGGCACATGGTGACGATTATCTCGAGAGTGCAAAGTAGCCAAATGAAACTTTTACTGGATTTCCACTTACTTTATCAAATCTCATCACCACACAGGACAAGTTTGCATCTGTTATAGTTTTGGAGAAAATTGTGGTCATTTCATTTTTGCGCGAATGTGTTCAGATTCCTTTTATATTGCATTTGGCACATGGTGACGATTATCTCGAGAGTGCAAAGTAGCCAAATGAAACTTTTACTGGATTTCCACTTTATCAAATCTCATCTCCACCACACAGGACAAGTTTGCATCTGTTATAGTTTTGGAGAAAATTGTGGTCAATTCATTTTTGCGCGAATGTGTTCAGATTCCTTTTATATTGCATTTGGCACATGGTGACGATTATCTCGAGAGTGCAAAGTAGCCAAATGAAACTTTTACTGGATTTCCACTTACTTTATCAAATCTCATCTCCACCACACAGGACAAGTTTGCATCTGTTATAGTTTTGGAGAAAATTGTGGTCATTTCATTTTTGCGCGAATGTGTTCAGATTCCTTTTATATTGCATTTGGCACATGGTGACGATTATCTCGAGAGTCCAAAGTAGCCAAATGAAACTTTTACTGGATTTCCACTTACTTTATCAAATCTCATCTCCACCACACAGGACAAGTTTGCATCTGTTATAGTTTTGGAGAAAATTGTGGTCATTTCATTTTTGCGCGAATGTGTTCAGATTCCTTTTATATTGCATTTGGCACATGGTGACGATTATCTCGAGAGTTCAAAGTAGCCAAATGAAACTTTTACTGGATCTCCACTTACTTTATCAAATCTCATCTCCACCACACAGGACAAGTTTGCATCTGTTATAGTTTTGGAGAAAATTGTGGTCATTTCATTTTTGCGCGAATGTGTTCAGATTCCTTTTATATTGCATTTGGCTCATGGTGACAATTATCTCGAGAGTGCAAAGTAGCCAATTGAAACTTTTACTAAATTTCCACTTACTTTATCAAATCTCATCTCCACCACACAGGACAAGTTTGCATCTGTTATAGTTTTGGAGAAAATTGTGGTCATTTCATTTTTGCGCGAATGTGTTCAGATTCCTTTTATATTGCATTTGGCACATGGTGACGATTATCTCGAGAGTGCAAAGTAGCCAAATGAAACTTTTACTAAATTTCCACTTACTTTATCAAATCTCATCTCCACCACACAGGACAAGTTTGCATCTGTTATAGTTTTGGAGAAAATTGTGGTCATTTCATTTTTGCGCGAATGTGTTCAGATTCCTTTTATATTGCATTTGGCACATGGTGACGATTATCTCGAGAATGCAAAGTAGCCAAATGAAACTTTTACTGGATTTCCACTTACTTTATCAAATCTCATCTCCACCACACAGGACAAGTTTGCATCTGTTATAGTTTTGGAGAAAATTGTGGTCATTTCATTTTTGCGCGAATGTGTTCAGATTCCTTTTATATTGCATTTGGCACATGGTGACGATTATCTCGAGAGTGCAAAGTAGCCAAATTAAACTTTTACTGGATTTCCACTTACTTTATCAAATCTCATCTCCATCACACAGGACAAGTTTGCATCTGTTATAGTTTTGGAGAAAATTGTGGTCATTTCATTTTTGCGCGAATGTGTTCAGATTCCTTTTATATTGCATTTGGCACATGGTGACGATTATCTCGAGAGTGCAAAGTAGCCAAATGAAACTTTTACTGGATTTCCACTTACTTTATCAAATCTCATCTCCACCACACAGGACAAGTTTGCATCTGTTATAGTTTTGGAGAAAATTGTGGTCATTTCATTTTTGCGCGAATGTGTTCAGATTCCTTTTATATTGCATTTGGCACATGGTGACGATTATCTCGAGAGTGCAAAGTAGCCAAATGAAACTTTTACTGGATTTCCACTTACTTTATCAAAACTCATCTCCACCACACAGGACAAGTTTGCATCTGTTATAGTTTTGGAGAAAATTGTGGTCATTTCATTTTTGCGCGAATGTGTTCAGATTCCTTTTATATTGCATTTGGCACATGGTGACGATTATCTCGAGAGTCCAAAGTAGCCAAATGAAACTTTTACTGGATTTCCACTTACTTTATCAAATCTCATCTCCACCACACAGGACAAGTTTGCATCTGTTATAGTTTTGGAGAAAATTGTGGTCATTTCATTTTTGCGCGAATGTGTTCAGATTCCTTTTATATTGCATTTGGCACATGGTGACGATTATCTCGAGAGTGCAAAGTAGCCAAATGAAACTTTTACTGGATTTCCACTTACTTTATCAAATCTCATCACCACACAGGACAAGTTTGCATCTGTTATAGTTTTGGAGAAAATTGTGGTCATTTCATTTTTGCACGAATGTGTTCAGATTCCTTTTATATTGCATTTGGCACATGGTGACGATTATCTCGAGAGTGTAAAGTAGCCAAATGAAACTTTTACTGGATTTCCACTTACTTTATCAAATCTCATCTCCACCACAAAGGACAAGTTTGCATCTGTTATAGTTTTGGAGAAAATTGTGGTCATTTCATTTTTGCGCGAATGTGTTCAGATTCCTTTTATATTGCATTTGGCACATGGTGACGATTATCTCGAGAGTGCAAAGTAGCCAAATGAAACTTTTACTGGATTTCCACTTACTTTATCAAATCTCATCTCCACCACACAGGACAAGTTTGCATCTGTTATAGTTTTGGAGAAAATTGTGGTCATTTCATTTTTGCGCGAATGTGTTCAGATTCCTTTTATATTGCATTTGGCACATGGTGACGATTATCTCGAGAGTCCAAAGTAGCCAAATTAAACTTTTACTGGATTTCCACTTACTTTATCAAATCTCATCTCCACCACACAGGACAAGTTTGCATCTGTTATAGTTTTGGAGAAAATTGTGGTCATTTCATTTTTGCGCGAATGTGTTCAGATTCCTTTTATATTGCATTTGGCACATGGTGACGATTATCTCGAGAGTGCAAAGTAGCCAAATGAAACTTTTACTGGATTTCCACTTACTTTATCAAATCTCATCTCCACCACACAGGACAAGTTTGCATCTGTTATAGTTTTGGAGAAAATTGTGGTCATTTCATTTTTGCGCGAATGTGTTCAGATTCCTTTTATATTGCATTTGGCTCATGGTGACGATTATCTCGAGAGTGCAAAGTAGCCAATTGAAACTTTTACTAAATTTCCACTTACTTTATCAAATCTCATCTCCACCACACAGGACAAGTTTGCATCTGTTATAGTTTTGGAGAAAATTGTGGTCATTTCATTTTTGCGCGAATGTGTTCCGATTCCTTTTATATTGCATTTGGCACATGGTGACGATTATCTCGAGAGTGCAAAGTAGCCAAATTAAACTTTTACTGGATTTCCACTTACTTTATCAAATCTCATCTCCACCACACAGGACAAGTTTGCATCGGTTATAGTTTTGGAGAAAATTGTGGTCATTTCATTTTTGCGCGAATGTGTTCAGATTCCTTTTATATTGCATTTGGCACATGGTGACGATTATCTTGAGAGTGCAAAGTATCCAAATGAAACTTTTACTGGATTTCCACTTACTTTATCAAATCTCATCTCCACCACACAGGACAAGTTTGCATCTGTTATAGTTTTGGAGAAAATTGTGGTCATTTCATTTTTGCGCGAATGTGTTCAGATTCCTTTTATATTGCATTTGGCACATGGTGACGATTATCTCGAGAGTGCAAAGTAGCCAAATGAAACTTTTACTGGATTTTTACTTTATCAAATCTCATCTCCACCACACAGGACAAGTTTGCATCTGTTATAGTTTTGGTGAAAATTGTTGTCATTTCATTTTTGCGCGAATGTGTTCAGATTCCTTTTATATTGCATTTGGCACATGGTGACGATTATCTCGAGAGTGCAAAGTAGCCAAATGAAACTTTTACTGGATTTCCACTTACTTTATCAAATCTCATCTCCACCACACAGGACAAGTTTGCATCTGTTATAGTTTTGGAGAAAATTGTGGTTATTTCATTTTTGCGCGAATGTGTTCAGATTCCTTTTATATTGCATTTGGCACATGGTGACGATTATCTCGAGAGTGCAAAGTAGCCAAATGAAACTTTTACTGGATTTCCACTTACTTTATCAAATCTCATCTCCACCACACAGGACAAGTTTGCATCTGTTATAGTTTTGGAGAAAATTGTGGTCATTTCATTTTTGCGCGAATGTGTTCAGATTCATTTTATATTGCATATGGCACATGGTGACGATTATCTCGAGAGTGCAAAGTAGCCAAATGAAACTTTTACTGGATTTCCACTTTATCAAACATCATCTCCACCACACAGGACAAGTTTGCATCTGTTATAGTTTTGGAGAAAATTGTGGTCATTTCATTTTTGCGCGAATGTGTTCAGATTCCTTTTATATTGCATTTGGCACATGGTGACGATTATCTCGAGAGTGCAAAGTAGCCAAATGAAACTTTTACTGGATTTCCACTTACTTTATCAAATCTCATCTCCACCACACAGGACAAGTTTGCATCTGTTATAGTTTTGGAGAAAATTGTGGTCATTTCATTTTTGCGCGAATGTGTTCAGATTCCTTTTATATTGCATTTGGCACATGGTGACGATTATCTCGAGAGTCCAAAGTAGCCAAATGAAACTTTTACTGGATTTCCACTTACTTTATCAAATCTCATCTCCACCACACAGGACAAGTTTGCATCTGTTATAGTTTTGGAGAAAATTGTGGTCATTTCATTTTTGCGCGAATGTGTTCAGATTCCTTTTATATTGCATTTGGCACATGGTGACGATTATCTCGAGAGTGCAAAGTAGCCAAATGAAACTTTTACTGGATTTCCACTTACTTTATCAAATCTCATCTCCACCACACAGGACAAGTTTGCATCTGTTATAGTTTTGGAGAAAATTGTGGTCATTTCATTTTTGCGCGAATGTGTTCAGATTCCTTTTATATTGCATTTGGCTCATGGTGACGATTATCTCGAGAGTGCAAAGTAGCCAATTGAAACTTTTACTAAATTTTCACTTACTTTATCAAATCTCATCTCCACCACACAGGACAAGTTTGCATCTGTTATAGTTTTGGAGAAAATTGTGGTCATTTCATTTTTGCGCGAATGTGTTCAGATTCCTTTTATATTGCATTTGGCACATGGTGACGATTATCTCGAGAGTGCAAAGTAGCCAAATGAAACTTTTACTGGATTTCCACTTACTTTATCAAATCTCATCTCCACCACACAGGACAAGTTTGCATCGGTTATAGTTTTGGAGAAAATTGTGGTCATTTCATTTTTGCGCGAATGTGTTCAGATTCCTTTTATATTGCATTTGGCACATGGTGACGATTATCTCGAGAATGCAAAGTAGCCAAATGAAACTTTTACTGGATTTCCACTTACTTTATCAAATCTCATCTCCACCACACAGGACAAGTTTGCATCTGTTATAGTTTTGGAGAAAATTGTGGTCATTTCATTTTTGCGCGAATGTGTTCAGATTCCTTTTTTATTGCATTTGGCACATGGTGACGATTATCTCGAGAGTGCAAAGTAGCCAAATGAAACTTTTACTGGATTTTCACTTAGTTTATCAAATCTCATCTCCACCACACAGGACAAGTTTGCATCTGTTATAGTTTTGGAGAAAATTGTGGTCATTTCATTTTTGCGTGAATGTGTTCAGATTCCTTTTATATTGCATTTGGCACATGATGACGATTATCTCGAGAGTGCAAAGTAGCCAAATGAAACTTTTACTGGATTTCCACTTACTTTATCAAATCTCATCTCCACCACACAGGACAAGTTTGCATCTGTTATAGTTTTGGAGAAAATTGTGGTCATTTCATTTTTGCGCGAATGTGTTCAGATTCCTTTTATATTGCATTTGGCACATGGTGACGATTATCTCGAGAGTGCAAAGTAGCCAAATGAAACTTTTACTGGATTTCCACTTACTTTATCAAATCTCATCTCCACCACACAGGACAAGTTTGCATCTGTTATAGTTTTGGAGAAAATTGTGGTCATTTCATTTTTGCGCGAATGTGTTCAGATTCCTTTTATATTGCATTTGGCACATGGTGACGATTATCTCGAGAGTGCAAAGTAGCCAAATGAAACTTTTACTGGATTTCCACTTACTTTATCAAATCTCATCTCCACCACACAGGACAAGTTTGCATCTGTTATAGTTTTGGAGAAAATTGTGGTTATTTCATTTTTGCGCGAATGTGTTCAGATTCCTTTTATATTGCATTTGGCACATGGTGACGATTATCTTGAAAGTGCAAAGTAGCCAAATGAAACTTTTACTGGATTTCCACTTACTTTATCAAATCTCATCTCCACCACACAGGACAAGTTTGCATCTGTTATAGTTTTGGAGAAAATTGTGGTCATTTCATTTTTTTGCGAATGTGTTCAGATTCCTTTTATATTGCATTTGGCACATGGTGACGATTATCTCGAGAGTGCAAAGTAGCCAAATGAAACTTTTACTTAATTTCCACTTTATCAAATCTCATCTCCACCACACAGGACAAGTTTGCATCTGTTATAGTTTTGGAGAAAATTGTTGTCATTTCATTTTTGCGCGAATGTGTTCAGATTCCTTTTATATTGCATTTGGCACATGGTGACGATTATCTCGAGAGTGCAAAGTAGCCAAATGAAACTTTTACTGGATTTCCACTTACTTTATCAAATCTCATCTCCACCACACAGGACAAGTTTGCATCTGTTATAGTTTTGGAGAAAATTGTGGTTATTTCATTTTTGCGCGAATGTGTTCAGATTCATTTTATATTGCATTTGGCACATGGTGACGATTATCTCGAGAGTGCAAAGTAGCCAAATGAAACTTTTACTGGATTTCCACTTACTTTATCAAATCTCATCTCCACCACACAGGACAAGTTTGCATCTGTTATAGTTTTGGAGAAAATTGTTGTCATTTCATTTTTGCGCGAATGTGTTCAGATTCCTTTTATATTGCATTTGGCACATGGTGACGATTATCTCGAGAGTGTAAAGTAGCCAAATGAAACTTTTACTGGATTTCCACTTACTTTATCAAATCTCATCTCCACCACACAGGACAAGTTTGCATCTGTTATAGTTTTGGAGAAAATTGTGGTTATTTCATTTTTGCGCGAATGTGTTCAGATTCATTTTATATTGCATTTGGCACATGGTGACGATTATCTCGAGAGTGCAAAGTAGCCAAATGAAACTTTTACTGGATTTCCACTTACTTTATCAAATCTCATCTCCACCACACAGGACAAGTTTGCATCTGTTATAGTTTTGGAGAAAATTGTGGTCATTTCATTTTTGCGCGAATGTGTTCAGATTCCTTTTATATTGCATTTGGCACATGGTGACGATTATCTCGAGAGTCCAAAGTAGCCAAATGAAACTTTTACTGGGTTTCCACTTACTTTATCAAATCTCATCTCCACCACACAGGACAAGTTTGCATCTGTTATAGTTTTGGAGAAAATTGTGGTCATTTCATTTTTGCGCGAATGTGTTCAGATTCCTTTTATATTGCATTTGGCACATGGTGACGATTATCTCGAGAGTGCAAAGTAGCCAAATGAAACTTTTACTGGATTTCCACTTACTTTACCAAATCTCATCTCCACCACACAGGACAAGTTTGCATCTGTTATAGTTTTGGAGAAAATTGTGATCATTTTATTTTTGCGCGAATGTGTTCAGATTCCTTTTATATTGCATTTGGCACATGGTGACGATTATCTCGAGAGTGCAAAGTAGCCAAATGAAACTTTTACTGGATTTCCACTTACTTTATCAAATCTCATCTCCACCACACAGGACAAGTTTGCATCTGTTATAGTTTTGGAGAAAATTGTGGTCATTTCATTGTTGCGCGAATGTGTTCAGATTCCTTTTATATTGCATTTGGCACATGGTGACGATTATCTCGAGAGTGCAAAGTAGCCAAATGAAACTTTTACTGGATTTCCACTTACTTTACCAAATCTCATCTCCACCACACAGGACAAGTTTGCATCTGTTATAGTTTTGGAGAAAATTGTGGTCATTTTATTTTTGCGCGAATGTGTTCAGATTCCTTTTATATTGCATTTGGCACATGGTGACGATTATCTCGAGAGTGCAAAGTAGCCAAATGAAACTTTTACTGGATTTCCACTTACTTTATCAAATCTCATCTCCACCACACAGGACAAGTTTGCATCTGTTATAGTTTTGGAGAAAATTGTGGTCATTTCATTGTTGCGCGAATGTGTTCAGATTCCTTTTATATTGCATTTGGCACATGGTGACGATTATCTCGAGAGTGCAAAGTAGCCAAATGAAACTTTTACTGGATTTCCACTTACTTTATCAAATCTCATCTCCACCACACAGGACAAGTTTGCATCTGTTATAGTTTTGGAGAAAATTGTGGTCATTTCATTTTTGCGCGAATGTGTTCAGATTCCTTTTATATTGCATTTGGCACATGGTGACGATTATCTCGAGAGTGCAAAGTAGCCAAATGAAACTTTTACTGGATTTCCACTTACTTTATCAAATCTCATCTCCACCACACAGGACAAGTTTGCATCTGTTATAGTTTTGGAGAAAATTGTGGTCATTTCATTTTTGCGCGAATGTGTGCAGATTCCTTTTATATTGCATTTGGCACATGGTGACGATTATCTCGAGAGTGCAAAGTAGCCAAATAAAACTTTTACTGGATTTCTACTTACTTTATCAAATCTCATCTCCACCACACAGGCAAGTTTGCATCTGTTATAGTTTTGGAGAAAATTGTGGTCATTTCATTTTTGCGCGAATGTGTTCAGATTCCTTTTATATTGCATTTGGCACATGGTGACGATTATCTCGAGAGTGCAAAGTAGCCAAATGAAACTTTTACTGGATTTCCACTTACTTTATCAAATCTAATCTCCACCACACAGGACAAGTTTGCATCTGTTATAGTTTTGGAGAAAATTGTGGTCATTTCATTGTTGCGCGAATGTGTTCAGATTCCTTTTATATTGCATTTGGCACATGGTGACGATTATCTCGAGAGTGCAAAGTAGCCAAATGAAACTTTTACTGGATTTCCACTTACTTTATCAAATCTCATCTCCACCACACAGGACAAGTTTGCATCTGTTATAGTTTTGGAGAAAATTGTGGTCATTTCATTTTTGCGCGAATGTGTTCAGATTCATTTTATATTGCATTTGGCACATGGTGACGATTATCTCGAGAGTGCAAAGTTGCCAAATGAAACTTTTACTGGATTTCCACTTACTTTATCAAATCTCATCTCCACCACACAGGACAAGTTGCATCTGTTATAGTTTTGGAGAAAATTGTGGTCATTTCATTTTTGCGCGAATGTGTTCAGATTCCTTTTATATTGCATTTGGCACATATTGAGGATTATCTCGAGAGTGCAAAGTAGCCAAATGAAACTTTTACTGGATTTCCACTTACTTTATCAAATCTCATCTCCACCACACAGGACAAGTTTGCATGTTATAGTTTTGGAGAAAATTGTGGTCATTTCATTTTTGCGCGAATGTGTTCAGATTCCTTTTATATTGCATTTGGCACATGGTGACGATTATCTCGAGAGTGCAAAGTAGCCAAATAAAACTTTTACTGGATTTCCACTTACTTTATCAAATCTCATCTCCACCACACAGGACAAGTTTGCATCTGTTATAGTTTTGGAGAAAATTGTGGTCATTTCATTTTTGCGCGAATGTGTTCAGATTCCTTTTATATTGCATTTGGCAAATGGTGACGATTATCTCGAGAGTGCAAAGTAGCCAAATGAAACTTTTACTGGATTTCCACTTACTTTATCAAATCTCATCTCCACCACACAGGACAAGTTTGCATCTGTTATAGTTTTGGAGAAAATTGTGGTCATTTCATTTTTGCGCGAATGTGTTCAGATTCCTTTTATATTGCATTTGGCACATGGTGACGATTATCTCGAGAGTGCAAAGTAGCCAAATGAAACTTTTACTGGATTTCCACTTACTTTATCAAATCTCATCTCCACCACACAGGACAAGTTTGCATCTGTTATAGTTTTGGAGAAAATTGTGGTCATTTCATTTTTGCGCGAATGTGTTCAGATTCCTTTTATATTGCATTTGGCACATGGTGACGATTATCTCGAGAGTGCAAAGTAGCCAAATGAAACTTTTACTGGATTTCCACTTACTTTATCAAATCTCATCTCCACCACACAGGACAAGTTTGCATCTGTTATAGTTTTGGAGAAAATTGTGGTCATTTCATTTTTGCGCGAATGTGTTCAGATTCCTTTTATATTGCATTTGGCACATGGTGACGATTATCTCGAGAGTGCAAAGTAGCCAAATGAAACTTTTACTGGATTTCCACTTACTTTATCAAATCTCATCTCCACCACACAGGACAAGTTTGCATCTGTTATAGTTTTGGAGAAAATTGTGGTCATTTCATTTTTGCGCGAATGTGTTCAGATTCCTTTTATATTGCATTTGGCACATGGTGACGATTATCTCGAGAGTGCAAAGTAGCCAAATGAAACTTTTACTGGATTTCCACCTACTTTATCAAATCTCATCTCCACCACACAGGACAAGTTTGCATCTGTTATAGTTTTGGAGAAAATTGTGGTCATTTCATTGTTGCGCGAATGTGTTCAGATTTCTTTTATATTGCATTTGGCACATGGTGATGGTTATCTCAAGAGTGCAAAGTAGCCAAATGAAACTTTTACTGGATTTCCACTTACTTTATCAAATCTCATCTCCACCACACAGGACAAGTTTGCATCTGTTAAAGTTTTGGAGAAAATTGTGGTCATTTCATTTTTGCGCGAATGTGTTCAGATTCCTTTTATATTGCATTTGGCACATGGTGACGATTATCTCGAGAGTGCAAAGTAGCCAAATGAAACTTTTACTGGATTTCCACTTACTTTATCAAATCTCATCTCCACCACACAGGACAAGTTTGCATCTGTTATAGTTTTGGAGAAAATTGTGGTCATTTCATTTTTGCGCGAATGTGTTCAGATTCCTTTTATATTGCATTTGGCACATGGTGACGATTATCTCGAGAGTGCAAAGTAGCCAAATGAAACTTTTACTGGATTTTCACTTACTTTATCAAATCTCATCTCCACCACACAGGACAAGTTTGCATCTGTTATAGTTTTGGAGAAAATTGTGGTCATTTCATTGTTGCGCGAATGTGTTCAGATTCCTTTTATATTGCATTTGGCACATGGTGACGATTATCTCGAGAGTGCAAAGTAGCCAAATGAAACTTTTACTGGATTTCCACTTACTTTATAAAATCTCATCTCCATCACACAGGACAAGTTTGCATCTGTTATAGTTTTGGAGAAAATTGTGGTCATTTCATTTTTGCGCGAATGTGTTCAGATTCCTTTTATATTGCATTTGGCACATGGTGACGATTATCTCGAGAGTGCAAAGTAGCCAAATGAAACTTTTACTGGATTTCCACTTACTTTATCAAATCTCATCTCCATCACACAGGACAAGTTTGCATCTGTTATAGTTTTGGAGAAAATTGTGGTCATTTCATTTTTGCGCGAATGTGTTCAGATTCCTTTTATATTGCATTTGGCACATGGTGACGATTATCTCGAGAGTGCAAAGTAGCCAAATGAAACTTTTACTGGATTTCCACTTACTTTATCAAATCTCATCTCCACCACACAGGACAAGTTTGCATCTGTTATAGTTTTGGAGAAAATTGTGGTCATTTCATTTTTGCGCGAATTTGTGCAGATTCCTTTTATATTGCATTTGGCACATGGTGACGATTATCTCGAGAGTGCAAAGTAGCCAAATGAAACTTTTACTGGATTTCCACTTGCTTTATCAAATCTCATCTCCACCACACAGGACAAGTTTGCATGTTATAGTTTTGGAGAAAATTGTGGTCATTTCATTTTTGCGCGAATGTGTTCAGATTCCTTTTATATTGCATTTGGCACATGGTGACGATTATCTCGAGAGTGCAAAGTAGCCAAATGAAACTTTTACTGGATTTCCACTTACTTTATCAAATCTCATCTCCACCACACAGGACAAGTTTGCATCTGTTATAGTTTTGGAGAAAATTGTGGTCATTTCATTTTTGCGCGAATGTGTTCAGATTAATTTTATATTGCATTTGGCACATGGTGACGATTATCTCGAGAGTGCAAAGTAGCCAAATGAAACTTTTACTGGATTTCCACTTACTTTATCAAATCTCATCTCCACCACACAGGACAAGTTTGCATCTGTTATAGTTTTGGAGAAAATTGTGGTCATTTCATTTTTGCGCGAATGTGTTCAGATTCCTTTTATATTGCATTTGGCACATGGTGACGATTATCTCGAGAGTGCAAAGTAGCCAAATGAAACTTTTACTGGATTTCCACTTACTTTATCAAATCTCATCTCCACCACACAGGACAAGTTTGCATCTGTTATAGTTTTGGAGAAAATTGTGGTCATTTCATTTTTGCGCGAATGTGTTCAGATTCCTTTTATATTGCATTTGGCACATGGTGACGATTATCTCGAGAGTGCAAAGTAGCCAAATGAAACTTTTACTGGATTTCCACTTACTTTATCAAATCTCATCTCCACCACACAGGACAAGTTTGCATCTGTTATAGTTTTGGAGAAAATTGTGGTCATTTCATTTTTGCGCGAATGTGTTCAGATTCCTTTTATATTGCATTTGGCACATGGTGACGATTATCTCGAGAGTGCAAAGTAGCCAATTGAAACTTTTACTAAATTTCCACTTACTTTATCAAATCTCATCTCCACCACACAGGACAAGTTTGCATCTGTTATAGTTTTGGAGAAAATTGTGGTCATTTCATTTTTGCGCGAATGTGTTCAGATTCCTTTTATATTGCATTTGGCACATGGTAAGGATTATCTCGAGAGTGCAAAGTAGCCAAATGAAACTTTTACTGGATTTCCACTTACTTTATCAAATCTCATCTCCACCACACAGGACAAGTTTGCATCTGTTATAGTTTTGGAGAAAATTGTGGTCATTTAATTTTTGCGCGAATGTGTTCAGATTCCTTTTATATTGCATTTGGCACATGGTGACGATTATCTCGAGAATGCAAAGTAGCCAAATGAAACTTTTACTGGATTTCCACTTTATCAAATCTCATCTCCACCACACAGGACAAGTTTGCATCTGTTATAGTTTTGGAGAAAATTGTGGTCATTTCATTTTTGCGCGAATGTGTTCAGATTCCTTTTATATTGCATTTGGCACATGGTGACGATTATCTCGAGAGTGCAAAGTAGCCAATTGAAACTTTTACTAAATTTCCACTTACTTTATCAAATCTCATCTCCACCACACAGGACAAGTTTGCATCTGTTATAGTTTTGGAGAAAATTGTGGTCATTTTATTTTTGCGCGAATGTGTTCAGATTCCTTTTATATTGCATTTGGCACATGGTGACGATTATCTCGAGAGTGCAAAGTAGCCAAATGAAACTTTTACTGGATTTCCACTTACTTTATCAAATCTCATCTCCACCACACAGGACAAGTTTGCATCTGTTATAGTTTTGGAGAAAATTGTGGTTATTTCATTTTTGCGCGAATGTGTTCAGATTCATTTTATATTGCATTTGGCACATGGTGAAGATTATCTCGAGAGTGCAAAGTAGCCAAATGAAACTTTTACTGGATTTCCACTTACTTTATCAAATCTCATCTCCACCACACAGGACAAGTTTGCATCTGTTATAGTTTTGGAGAAAATTGTTGTCATTTCATTTTTGCGCGAATGTGTTCAGATTCCTTTTATATTGCATTTGGCACATGGTGACGATTATCTCGAGAGTGCAAAGTAGCCAAATGAAACTTTTACTGGATTTCCACTTACTTTATCAAATCTCATCTCCACCACACAGGACAAGTTTGCATCTGTTATAGTTTTGGAGAAAATTGTGGTTATTTCATTTTTGCGCGAATGTGTTCAGATTCCTTTTATATTGCATTTGGCACATGGTGACGATTATCTCGAGAGTGCAAAGTAGCCAAATGAAACTTTTACTGGATTTCCACTTACTTTATCAAATCTCATCTCCACCACACAGGACAAGTTTGCATCTGTTATAGTTTTGGAGAAAATTGTGGTCATTTCATTTTTGCGCGAATGTGTTCAGATTCCTTTTATATTGCATTTGGCACATGGTGACGATTATCTCGAGAGTCCAAAGTAGCCAAATGAAACTTTTACTGGGTTTCCACTTACTTTATCATATCTCATCTCCACCACACAGGACAAGTTTGCATCTGTTATAGTTTTGGAGAAAATTGTGGTCATTTCATTTTTGCGCGAATGTGTTCAGATTCCTTTTATATTGCATTTGGCACATGGTGACGATTATCTCGAGAGTGCAAAGTAGCCAAATGAAACTTTTACTGGATTTCCACTTACTTTACCAAATCTCATCTCCACCACACAGGACAAGTTTGCATCTGTTATAGTTTTGGAGAAAATTGTGGTCATTTTATTTTTGCGCGAATGTGTTCAGATTCCTTTTATATTGCATTTGGCACATGGTGACGATTATCTCGAGAGTGCAAAGTAGCCAAATGAAACTTTTACTGGATTTCCACTTACTTTATCAAATCTCATCTCCACCACACAGGACAAGTTTGCATCTGTTATAGTTTTGGAGAAAATTGTGGTCATTTCATTGTTGCGCGAATGTGTTCAGATTCCTTTTATATTGCATTTGGCACATGGTGACGATTATCTCGAGAGTGCAAAGTAGCCAAATGAAACTTTTACTGGATTTCCACTTACTTTATCAAATCTCATCTCCACCACACAGGACAAGTTTGCATCTGTTATAGTTTTGGAGAAAATTGTGGTCATTTCATTTTTGCGCGAATGTGTTCAGATTCCTTTTATATTGCATTTGGCACATGGTGACGATTATCTCGAGAGTGCAAAGTAGCCAAATGAAACTTTTACTGGATTTCCACTTACTTTATCAAATCTCATCTCCACCACACAGGACAAGTTTGCATCTGTTATAGTTTTGGAGAAAATTGTGGTCATTTCGTTTTTGCGCGAATGTGTGCAGATTCCTTTTATATTGCATTTGGCACATGGTGACAATTATCTCGAGAGTGCAAAGTAGCCAAATAAAACTTTTACTGGATTTCCACTTACTTTATCAAATCTCATCTCCACCACACAGGCAAGTTTGCATCTGTTATAGTTTTGGAGAAAATTGTGGTCATTTCATTTTTGCGCGAATGTGTTCAGATTCCTTTTATATTGCATTTGGCACATGGTGACGATTATCTCGAGAGTGCAAAGTAGCCAAATGAAACTTTTACTGGATTTCCACTTACTTTATCAAATCTAATCTCCACCACACAGGACAAGTTTGCATCTGTTATAGTTTTGGAGAAAATTGTGGTCATTTCATTGTTGCGCGAATGTGTTCAGATTCCTTTTATATTGCATTTGGCACATGGTGACGATTATCTCGAGAGTGCAAAGTAGCCAAATGAAACTTTTACTGGATTTCCACTTACTTTATCATATCTCATCTCCACCACACAGGACAAGTTTGCATCTGTTATAGTTTTGGAGAAAATTGTGGTCATTTCATTTTTGCGCGAATGTGTTCAGATTCATTTTATATTGCATTTGGCACATGGTGACGATTATCTCGAGAGTGCAAAGTTGCCAAATGAAACTTTTACTGGATTTCCACTTACTTTATCAAATCTCATCTCCACCACACAGGACAAGTTGCATCTGTTATAGTTTTGGAGAAAATTGTGGTCATTTCATTTTTGCGCGAATGTGTTCAGATTCCTTTTATATTGCATTTGGCACATATTGAGGATTATCTCGAGAGTGCAAAGTAGCCAAATGAAACTTTTACTGGATTTCCACTTACTTTATCAAATCTCATCTCCACCACACAGGACAAGTTTGCATGTTATAGTTTTGGAGAAAATTGTGGTCATTTCATTTTTGCGCGAATGTGTTCAGATTCCTTTTATATTGCATTTGGCACATGGTGACGATTATCTCGAGAGTGCAAAGTAGCCAAATAAAACTTTTACTGGATTTCCACTTACTTTATCAAATCTCATCTCCACCACACAGGACAAGTTTGCATCTGTTATAGTTTTGGAGAAAATTGTGGTCATTTCATTTTTGCGCGAATGTGTTCAGATTCCTTTTATATTGCATTTGGCAAATGGTGACGATTATCTCGAGAGTGCAAAGTAGCCAAATGAAACTTTTACTGGATTTCCACTTACTTTATCAAATCTCATCTCCACCACACAGGACAAGTTTGCATCTGTTATAGTTTTGGAGAAAATTGTGGTCATTTCATTTTTGCGCGAATGTGTTCAGATTCCTTTTATATTGCATTTGGCACATGGTGACGATTATCTCGAGAGTGCAAAGTAGCCAAATGAAACTTTTACTGGATTTCCACTTACTTTATCAAATCTCATCTCCACCACACAGGACAAGTTTGCATCTGTTATAGTTTTGGAGAAAATTGTGGTCATTTCATTTTTGCGCGAATGTGTTCAGATTCCTTTTATATTGCATTTGGCACATGGTGACGATTATCTCGAGAGTGCAAAGTAGCCAAATGAAACTTTTACTGGATTTCCACTTACTTTATCAAATCTCATCTCCACCACACAGGACAAGTTTGCATCTGTTATAGTTTTGGAGAAAATTGTGGTCATTTCATTTTTGCGCGAATGTGTTCAGATTCCTTTTATATTGCATTTGGCACATGGTGACGATTATCTCGAGAGTGCAAAGTAGCCAAATGAAACTTTTACTGGATTTCCACTTACTTTATCAAATCTCATCTCCACCACACAGGACAAGTTTGCATCTGTTATAGTTTTGGAGAAAATTGTGGTCATTTCATTTTTGCGCGAATGTGTTCAGATTCCTTTTATATTGCATTTGGCACATGGTGACGATTATCTCGAGAGTGCAAAGTAGCCAAATGAAACTTTTACTGGATTTCCACCTACTTTATCAAATCTCATCTCCACCACACAGGACAAGTTTGCATCTGTTATAGTTTTGGAGAAAATTGTGGTCATTTCATTGTTGCGCGAATGTGTTCAGATTTCTTTTATATTGCATTTGGCACATGGTGACGGTTATCTCAAGAGTGCAAAGTAGCCAAATGAAACTTTTACTGGATTTCCACTTACTTTATCAAATCTCATCTCCACCACACAGGACAAGTTTGCATCTGTTATAGTTTTGGAGAAAATTGTGGTCATTTCATTTTTGCGCGAATGTGTTCAGATTCCTTTTATATTGCATTTGGCACATGGTGACGATTATCTCGAGAGTGCAAAGTAGCGAAATGAAACTTTTACTGGATTTCCACTTACTTTATCAAATCTCATCTCCACCACACAGGACAAGTTTGCATCTGTTATAGTTTTGGAGAAAATTGTGGTCATTTCATTTTTGCGCGAATGTGTTCAGATTCCTTTTATATTGCATTTGGCACATGGTGACGATTATCTCGAGAGTGCAAAGTAGCCAAATGAAACTTTTACTGGATTTTCACTTACTTTATCAAATCTCATCTCCACCACACAGGACAAGTTTGCATCTGTTATAGTTTTGGAGAAAATTGTGGTCATTTCATTGTTGCGCGAATGTGTTCAGATTCCTTTTATATTGCATTTGGCACATGGCTACGATTATCTCGAGAGTGCAAAGTAGCCAAATGAAACTTTTACTGGATTTCCACTTACTTTATAAAATCTCATCTCCACCACACAGGACAAGTTTGCATCTGTTATAGTTTTGGAGAAAATTGTGGTCATTTCATTTTTGCGCGAATGTGTTCAGATTCCTTTTATATTGCATTTGGCACATGGTGACGATTATCTCGAGAGTGCAAAGTAGCCAAATGAAACTTTTACTGGATTTCCACTTACTTTATCAAATCTCATCTCCACCACACAGGACAAGTTTGCATCTGTTATAGTTTTGGAGAAAATTGTGGTCATTTCATTTTTGCGCGAATGTGTTCAGATTCCTTTTATATTGCATTTGGCACATGGTGACGATTATCTCGAGAGTGCAAAGTAGCCAAATGAAACTTTTACTGGATTTCCACTTACTTTATCAAATCTCATCTCCACCACACAGGACAAGTTTGCATCTGTTATAGTTTTGGAGAAAATTGTGGTCATTTCATTTTTGCGCGAATGTGTTCAGATTCCTTTTATATTGCATTTGGCACATGGTGACGATTATCTCGAGAGTGCAAAGTAGCCAAATGAAACTTTTACTGGATTTCCACTTACTTTATCAAATCTCATCTCCACCACACAGGACAAGTTTGCATCTGTTATAGTTTTGGAGAAAATTGTGGTCATTTCATTTTTGCGCGAATGTGTTCAGATTCCTTTTATATTGCATTTGGCACATGGTGACGATTATCTCGAGAGTGCAAAGTAGCCAATTGAAACTTTTACTAAATTTCCACTTACTTTATCAAATCTCATCTCCACCACACAGGACAAGTTTGCATCTGTTATAGTTTTGGAGAAAATTGTGGTCATTTCATTTTTGCGCGAATGTGTTCAGATTCCTTTTATATTGCATTTGGCACATGGTAAGGATTATCTCGAGAGTGCAAAGTAGCCAAATGAAACTTTTACTGGATTTCCACTTACTTTATCAAATCTCATCTCCACCACACAGGACAAGTTTGCATCTGTTATAGTTTTGGAGAAAATTGTGGTCATTTAATTTTTGCGCGAATGTGTTCAGATTCCTTTTATATTGCATTTGGCACATGGTGACGATTATCTCGAGAATGCAAAGTAGCCAAATGAAACTTTTACTGGATTTCCACTTTATCAAATCTCATCTCCACCACACAGGACAAGTTTGCATCTGTTATAGTTTTGGAGAAAATTGTGGTCATTTCATTTTTGCGCGAATGTGTTCAGATTCCTTTTATATTGCATTTGGCACATGGTGACGATTATCTCGAGAGTGCAAAGTAGCCAATTGAAACTTTTACTAAATTTCCACTTACTTTATCAAATCTCATCTCCACCACACAGGACAAGTTTGCATCTGTTATAGTTTTGGAGAAAATTGTGGTCATTTTATTTTTGCGCGAATGTGTTCAGATTCCTTTTATATTGCATTTGGCACATGGTGACGATTATCTCGAGAGTGCAAAGTAGCCAAATGAAACTTTTACTGGATTTCCACTTACTTTATCAAATCTCATCTCCACCACACAGGACAAGTTTGCATCTGTTATAGTTTTGGAGAAAATTGTGGTCATTTCATTGTTGCGCGAATGTGTTCAGATTCCTTTTATATTGCATTTGGCACATGGTGACGATTATCTCGAGAGTGCAAAGTAGCCAAATGAAACTTTTACTGGATTTCCACTTACTTTATCAAATCTCATCTCCACCACACAGGACAAGTTTGCATCTGTTATAGTTTTGGAGAAAATTGTGGTCATTTCATTTTTGCGCGAATGTGTTCAGATTCCTTTTATATTGCATTTGGCACATGGTGACGATTATCTCGAGAGTGCAAAGTAGCCAAATGAAACTTTTACTGGATTTCCACTTACTTTATCAAATCTCATCTCCACCACACAGGACAAGTTTGCATCTGTTATAGTTTTGGAGAAAATTGTGGTCATTTCATTTTTGCGCGAATGTGTGCAGATTCCTTTTATATTGCATTTGGCACATGGTGACGATTATCTCGAGAGTGCAAAGTAGCCAAATGAAACTTTTACTGGATTTCCACTTACTTTATCAAATCTCATCTCCACCACACAGGACAAGTTTGCATCTGTTATAGTTTTGGAGAAAATTGTGGTCATTTCATTTTTGCGCGAATGTGTTCAGATTCCTTTTATATTGCATTTGGCACATGGTGACGATTATCTCGAGAGTGCAAAGTAGCCAAATGAAACTTTTACTGGATTTCCACTTACTTTATCAAATCTCATCTCCACCACACAGGACAAGTTTGCATCTGTTATAGTTTTGGAGAAAATTGTGGTCATTTCATTTTTGCGCGAATGTGTTCAGATTCATTTTATATTGCATTTGGCACATGGTGACGATTATCTCGAGAGTGCAAAGTAGCCAAATGAAACTTTTACTGGATTTCCACTTACTTTATCAAATCTAATCTCCACCACACAGGACAAGTTTGCATCTGTTATAGTTTTGGAGAAAATTGTGGTCATTTCATTGTTGCGCGAATGTGTTCAGATTCCTTTTATATTGCATTTGGCACATGGTGACTATTATCTCGAGAGTGCAAAGTAGCCAAATGAAACTTTTACTGGATTTCCACTTACTTTATCAAATCTCATCTCCACCACACAGGACAAGTTTGCATCTGTTATAGTTTTGGAGAAAATTGTGGTCATTTCATTTTTGCGCGAATGTGTTCAGATTCATTTTATATTGCATTTGGCACATGGTGACGATTATCTCGAGAGTGCAAAGTTGCCAAATGAAACTTTTACTGGATTTCCACTTACTTTATCAAATCTCATCTCCACCACACAGGACAAGTTGCATCTGTTATAGTTTTGGAGAAAATTGTGGTCATTTCATTTTTGCGCGAATGTGTTCAGATTCCTTTTATATTGCATTTGGCACATATTGAGGATTATCTCGAGAGTGCAAAGTAGCCAAATGAAACTTTTACTGGATTTCCACTTACTTTATCAAATCTCATCTCCACCACACAGGACAAGTTTGCATGTTATAGTTTTGAAGAAAATTGTGGTCATTTCATTTTTGCGCGAATGTGTTCAGATTCCTTTTATATTGCATTTGGCACATGGTGACGATTATCTCGAGAGTGCAAAGTAGCCAAATAAAACTTTTACTGGATTTCTACTTACTTTATCAAATCTCATCTCCACCACACAGGACAAGTTTGCATCTGTTATAGTTTTGGAGAAAATTGTGGTCATTTCATTTTTGCGCGAATGTGTTCAGATTCCTTTTATATTGCATTTGGCAAATGGTGACGATTATCTCGAGAGTGCAAAGTAGCCAAATGAAACTTTTACTGGATTTCCACTTACTTTATCAAATCTCATCTCCACCACACAGGACAAGTTTGCATCTGTTATAGTTTTGGAGAAAATTGTGGTCATTTCATTTTTGCGCGAATGTGTTCAGATTCCTTTTATATTGCATTTGGCACATGGTGACGATTATCTCGAGAGTGCAAAGTAGCCAAATGAAACTTTTACTGGATTTCCACTTACTTTATCAAATCTCATCTCCACCACACAGGACAAGTTTGCATCTGTTATAGTTTTGGAGAAAATTGTGGTCATTTCATTTTTGCGCGAATGTGTTCAGATTCCTTTTATATTGCATTTGGCACATGGTGACGATTATCTCGAGAGTGCAAAGTAGCCAAATGAAACTTTTACTGGATTTCCACTTACTTTATCAAATCTCATCTCCACCACACAGGACAAGTTTGCATCTGTTATAGTTTTGGAGAAAATTGTGGTCATTTCATTTTTGCGCGAATGTGTTCAGATTCCTTTTATATTGCATTTGGCACATGGTGACGATTATCTCGAGAGTGCAAAGTAGCCAAATGAAACTTTTACTGGATTTCCACTTACTTTATCAAATCTCATCTCCACCACACAGGACAAGTTTGCATCTGTTATAGTTTTGGAGAAAATTGTGGTCATTTCATTTTTGCGCGAATGTGTTCAGATTCCTTTTATATTGCATTTGGCACATGGTGACGATTATCTCGAGAGTGCAAAGTAGCCAAATGAAACTTTTACTGGATTTCCACCTACTTTATCAAATCTCATCTCCACCACACAGGACAAGTTTGCATCTGTTATAGTTTTGGAGAAAATTGTGGTCATTTCATTGTTGCGCGAATGTGTTCAGATTTCTTTTATATTGCATTTGGCACATGGTGACGGTTATCTCAAGAGTGCAAAGTAGCCAAATGAAACTTTTACTGGATTTCCACTTACTTTATCAAATCTCATCTCCACCACACAGGACAAGTTTGCATCTGTTATAGTTTTGGAGAAAATTGTGGTCATTTCATTTTTGCGCGAATGTGTTCAGATTCCTTTTATATTGCATTTGGCACATGGTGACGATTATCTCGAGAGTGCAAAGTAGCCAAATGAAACTTTTACTGGATTTCCACTTACTTTATCAAATCTCATCTCCACCACACAGGACAAGTTTGCATCTGTTATAGTTTTGGAGAAAATTGTGGTCATTTCATTTTTGCGCGAATGTGTTCAGATTCCTTTTATATTGCATTTGGCACATGGTGACGATTATCTCGAGAGTGCAAAGTAGCCAAATGAAACTTTTACTGGATTTTCACTTACTTTATCAAATCTCATCTCCACCACACAGGACAAGTTTGCATCTGTTATAGTTTTGGAGAAAATTGTGGTCATTTCATTGTTGCGCGAATGTGTTCAGATTCCTTTTATATTGCATTTGGCACATGGTGACGATTATCTCGAGAGTGCAAAGTAGCCAAATGAAACTTTTACTGGATTTCCACTTACTTTATCAAATCTCATCTCCACCACACAGGACAAGTTGCATCTGTTATAGTTTTGGAGAAAATTGTGGTCATTTCATTTTTGCGCGAATGTGTTCAGATTCCTTTTATATTGCATTTGGCACATATTGAGGATTATCTCGAGAGTGCAAAGTAGCCAAATGAAACTTTTACTGGATTTCCACTTACTTTATCAAATCTCATCTCCACCACACAGGACAAGTTTGCATGTTATAGTTTTGAAGAAAATTGTGGTCATTTCATTTTTGCGCGAATGTGTTCAGATTCCTTTTATATTGCATTTGGCACATGGTGACGATTATCTCGAGAGTGCAAAGTAGCCAAATAAAACTTTTACTGGATTTCTACTTACTTTATCAAATCTCATCTCCACCACACAGGACAAGTTTGCATCTGTTATAGTTTTGGAGAAAATTGTGGTCATTTCATTTTTGCGCGAATGTGTTCAGATTCCTTTTATATTGCATTTGGCAAATGGTGACGATTATCTCGAGAGTGCAAAGTAGCCAAATTAAACTTTTACTGGATTTCCACTTACTTTATCAAATCTCATCTCCACCACACAGGACAAGTTTGCATCTGTTATAGTTTTGGAGAAAATTGTGGTCATTTCATTTTTGCGCGAATGTGTTCAGATTCCTTTTATATTGCATTTGGCACATGGTGACGATTATCTCGAGAGTGCAAAGTAGCCAAATGAAACTTTTACTGGATTTCCACTTACTTTATCAAATCTCATCTCCACCACACAGGACAAGTTTGCATCTGTTATAGTTTTGGAGAAAATTGTGGTCATTTCATTTTTGCGCGAATGTGTTCAGATTCCTTTTATATTGCATTTGGCACATGGTGACGATTATCTCGAGAGTGCAAAGTAGCCAAATGAAACTTTTACTGGATTTCCACTTACTTTATCAAATCTCATCTCCACCACACAGGACAAGTTTGCATCTGTTATAGTTTTGGAGAAAATTGTGGTCATTTCATTTTTGCGCGAATGTGTTCAGATTCCTTTTATATTGCATTTGGCACATGGTGACGATTATCTCGAGAGTGCAAAGTAGCCAAATGAAACTTTTACTGGATTTCCACCTACTTTATCAAATCTCATCTCCACCACACAGGACAAGTTTGCATCTGTTATAGTTTTGGAGAAAATTGTGGTCATTTCATTGTTGCGCGAATGTGTTCAGATTTCTTTTATATTGCATTTGGCACATGGTGACGGTTATCTCAAGAGTGCAAAGTAGCCAAATGAAACTTTTACTGGATTTCCACTTACTTTATCAAATCTCATCTCCACCACACAGGACAAGTTTGCATCTGTTATAGTTTTGGAGAAAATTGTGGTCATTTCATTGTTGCGCGAATGTGTTCAGATTCCTTTTATATTGCATTTGGCACATGGTGACGATTATCTCGAGAGTGCAAAGTAGCCAAATGAAACTTTTACTGGATTTCCACTTACTTTATAAAATCTCATCTCCACCACACAGGACAAGTTTGCATCTGTTATAGTTTTGGAGAAAATTGTGGTCATTTCATTTTTGCGCGAATGTGTTCAGATTCCTTTTATATTGCATTTGGCACATGGTGACGATTATCTCGAGAGTGCAAAGTAGCCAAATGAAACTTTTACTGGATTTCCACTTACTTTATCAAATCTCATCTCCACCACACAGGACAAGTTTGCATCTGTTATAGTTTTGGAGAAAATTGTGGTCATTTCATTTTTGCGCGAATGTGTGCAGATTCCTTTTATATTGCATTTGGCACATGGTGACGATTATCTCGAGAGTGCAAAGTAGCCAAATGAAACTTTTACTGGATTTCCACTTGCTTTATCAAATCTCATCTCCACCACACAGGACAAGTTTGCATGTTATAGTTTTGGAGAAAATTGTGGTCATTTCATTTTTGCGCGAATGTGTTCAGATTCCTTTTATATTGCATTTGGCACATGGTGACGATTATCTCGAGAGTGCAAAGTAGCCAAATGAAACTTTTACTGGATTTCCACTTACTTTATCAAATCTCATCTCCACCACACAGGACAAGTTTGCATCTGTTATAGTTTTGGAGAAAATTGTGGTCATTTCATTTTTGCGCGAATGTGTTCAGATTCCTTTTATATTGCATTTGGCACATGGTGACGATTATCTCGAGAGTGCAAAGTAGCCAAATGAAACTTTTACTGGATTTACACTTACTTTATCAAATCTCATCTCCACCACACAGGACAAGTTTGCATCTGTTATAGTTTTGGAGAAAATTGTGGTCATTTCATTTTTGCGCGAATGTGTTCAGATTCCTTTTATATTGCATTTGGCACATGGTGACGATTATCTCGAGAGTGCAAAGTAGCCAAATGAAACTTTTACTGGATTTCCACTTACTTTATCAAATCTCATCTCCACCACACAGGACAAGTTTGCATCTGTTATAGTTTTGGAGAAAATTGTGGTCATTTCATTTTTGCGCGAATGTGTTCAGATTCCTTTTATATTGCATTTGGCACATGGTGACGATTATCTCGAGAGTGCAAAGTAGCCAAATGAAACTTTTACTGGATTTCCACCTACTTTATCAAATCTCATCTCCACCACACAGGACAAGTTTGCATCTGTTATAGTTTTGGAGAAAATTGTGGTCATTTCATTGTTGCGCGAATGTGTTCAGATTTCTTTTATATTGCATTTGGCACATGGTGACGGTTATCTCAAGAGTGCAAAGTAGCCAAATGAAACTTTTACTGGATTTCCACTTACTTTATCAAATCTCATCTCCACCACACAGGACAAGTTTGCATCTGTTATAGTTTTGGAGAAAATTGTGGTCATTTCATTGTTGCGCGAATGTGTTCAGATTCCTTTTATATTGCATTTGGCACATGGTGACGATTATCTCGAGAGTGCAAAGTAGCCAAATGAAACTTTTACTGGATTTCCACTTACTTTATAAAATCTCATCTCCACCACACAGGACAAGTTTGCATCTGTTATAGTTTTGGAGAAAATTGTGGTCATTTCATTTTTGCGCGAATGTGTTCAGATTCCTTTTATATTGCATTTGGCACATGGTGACGATTATCTCGAGAGTGCAAAGTAGCCAAATGAAACTTTTACTGGATTTCCACTTACTTTATCAAATCTCATCTCCACCACACAGGACAAGTTTGCATCTGTTATAGTTTTGGAGAAAATTGTGGTCATTTCATTTTTGCGCGAATGTGTGCAGATTCCTTTTATATTGCATTTGGCACATGGTGACGATTATCTCGAGAGTGCAAAGTAGCCAAATGAAACTTTTACTGGATTTCCACTTGCTTTATCAAATCTCATCTCCACCACACAGGACAAGTTTGCATGTTATAGTTTTGGAGAAAATTGTGGTCATTTCATTTTTGCGCGAATGTGTTCAGATTCCTTTTATATTGCATTTGGCACATGGTGACGATTATCTCGAGAGTGCAAAGTAGCCAAATGAAACTTTTACTGGATTTCCACTTACTTTATCAAATCTCATCTCCACCACACAGGACAAGTTTGCATCTGTTATAGTTTTGGAGAAAATTGTGGTCATTTCATTTTTGCGCGAATGTGTTCAGATTAATTTTATATTGCATTTGGCACATGGTGACGATTATCTCGAGAGTGCAAAGTAGCCAAATGAAACTTTTACTGGATTTACACTTACTTTATCAAATCTCATCTCCACCACACAGGACAAGTTTGCATCTGTTATAGTTTTGGAGAAAATTGTGGTCATTTCATTTTTGCGCGAATGTGTTCAAATTCCTTTTATATTGCATTTGGCACATGGTGACGATTATCTCGAGAGTGCAAAGTAGCCAAATGAAACTTTTACTGGATTTCCACTTACTTTATCAAATCTCATCTCCACCACACAGGACAAGTTTGCATCTGTTATAGTTTTGGAGAAAATTGTGGTCATTTCATTTTTGCGCGAATGTGTTCAGATTCCTTTTATATTGCATTTGGCACATGGTGACGATTATCTCGAGAGTGCAAAGTAGCCAAATGAAACTTTTACTGGATTTCCACTTACTTTATCAAATCTCATCTCCACCACACAGGACAAGTTTGCATCTGTTATAGTTTTGGAGAAAATTGTGGTCATTTCATTTTTGCGCGAATGTGTTCAGATTCCTTTTATATTGCATTTGGCACATGGTGACGATTATCTCGAGAGTGCAAAGTAGCCAAATGAAACTTTTACTGGATTTCCACTTACTTTATCAAATCTCATCTCCACCACAGAGGACAAGTTTGCATCTGTTATAGTTTTGGAGAAAATTGTGGTCATTTCATTTTTGCGCGAATGTGTTCAGATTCCTTTTATATTGCATTTGGCACATGGTGACGATTATCTCGAGAGTGCAAAGTAGCCAATTGAAACTTTTACTAAATTTCCACTTACTTTATCAAATCTCATCTCCACCACACAGGACAAGTTTGCATCTGTTATAGTTTTGGAGAAAATTGTGGTCATTTCATTTTTGCGCGAATGTGTTCAGATTCCTTTTATATTGCATTTGGCACATGGTGACGATTATCTCGAGAGTGCAAAGTAGCCAAATGAAACTTTTACTGGATTTCCACTTACTTTATCAAATCTCATCTCCACCACACAGGACAAGTTTGCATCTGTTATAGTTTTGGAGAAAATTGTGGTCATTTAATTTTTGCGCGAATGTGTTCAGATTCCTTTTATATTGCATTTGGCACATGGTGACGATTATCTCGAGAATGCAAAGTAGCCAAATGAAACTTTTACTGGATTTCCACTTTATCAAATCTCATCTCCACCACACAGGACAAGTTTGCATCTGTTATAGTTTTGGAGAAAATTGTGGTCATTTCATTTTTGCGCGAATGTGTTCAGATTCCTTTTATATTGCATTTGGCACATGGTGACGATTATCTCGAGAGTGCAAAGTAGCCAAATGAAACTTTTACTGGATTTCCACTTACTTTATCAAATCTCATCTCCACCACACAGGACAAGTTTGCATCTGTTATAGTTTTGGAGAAAATTGTGGTCATTTCATTTTTGCGCGAATGTGTTCAGATTCCTTTTATATTGCATTTGGCACATGGTGACGATTATCTCGAGAGTGCAAAGTAGCCAAATGAAACTTTTACTGGATTTCCACTTACTTTATCAAATCTCATCTCCACCACACAGGACAAGTTTGCATCTGTTATAGTTTTGGAGAAAATTGTGGTCATTTTATTTTTGCGCGAATGTGTTCAGATTCCTTTTATATTGCATTTGGCACATGGCGACGATTATCTCGAGAGTGCAAAGTAGCCAAATGAAACTTTTACTGGATTTCCACTTACTTTATCAAATCTCATCTCCACCACACAGGACAAGTTTGCATCTGTTATAGTTTTGGAGAAAATTGTGGTCATTTCATTTTTGCGCGAATGTGTTCAGATTCCTTTTGTATTGCTTTTGGCACATAGTGACGATTATCTCGAGAGTGCAAAGTAGCCAAATGAAACTTTTACTGGATTTCCACTTACTTTATCAAATCTCATCTCCACCACACAGGACAAGTTTGCATCTGTTATAGTTTTGGAGAAAATTGTGGTCATTTCATTTTTGCGCGAATGTGTTCAGATTCATTTTATATTGCATTTGGCACATGGTGACGATTATCTCGAGAGTGCAAAGTAGCCAAATGAAACTTTTACTGGATTTCCACTTACTTTATCAAATCTCATCTCCACCACACAGGACAAGTTTGCATCTGTTATAGTTTTGGAGAAAATTGTGGTCATTTCATTTTTGCGCGAATGTGTTCAGATTCCTTTTATATTGCATTTGGCACATGGTGACGATTATCTCGAGAGTGCAAAGTAGCCAAATGAAACTTTTACTAAATTTCCACTTACTTTATCAAATCTCATCTCCACCACACAGGACAAGTTTGCATCTGTTATAGTTTTGGAGAAAATTGTGGTCATTTCATTTTTGCGCGAATGTGTTCAGATTCCTTTTATATTGCATTTGGCACATGGTGACGATTATCTCGAGAGTGCAAAGTAGCCAAATGAAACTTTTACTGGATTTCCACTTACTTTATCAAATCTCATCTCCACCACACAGGACAAGTTTGCATCTGTTATAGTTTTGGAGAAAATTGTGGTCATTTCATTTTTGCGCGAATGTGTTCAGATTCCTTTTATATTGCATTTGGCACATGGTGACGATTATCTCGAGAGTGCAAAGTAGCCAATTGAAACTTTTACTAAATTTCCACTTACTTTATCAAATCTCATCTCCACCACACAGGACAAGTTTGCATCTGTTATAGTTTTGGAGAAAATTGTGGTCATTTCATTTTTGCGCGAATGTGTGCAGATTCCTTTTATATTGCATTTGGCACATGGTGACGATTATCTCGAGAGTGCAAAGTAGCCAAATGAAACTTTTACTGGATTTCCACTTGCTTTATCAAATCTCATCTCCACCACACAGGACAAGTTTGCATGTTATAGTTTTGGAGAAAATTGTGGTCATTTCATTTTTGCGCGAATGTGTTCAGATTCCTTTTATATTGCATTTGGCACATGGTGACGATTATCTCGAGAGTGCAAAGTAGCCAAATGAAACTTTTACTGGATTTCCACTTACTTTATCAAATCTCATCTCCACCACACAGGACAAGTTTGCATCTGTTATAGTTTTGGAGACAATTGTGGTCATTTCATTTTTGCGCGAATGTGTTCAGATTAATTTTATATTGCATTTGGCACATGGTGACGATTATCTCGAGAGTGCAAAGTAGCCAAATGAAACTTTTACTGGATTTCCACTTACTTTATCAAATCTCATCTCCACCACACAGGACAAGTTTGCATCTGTTATAGTTTTGGAGAAAATTGTGGTCATTTCATTTTTGCGCGAATGTGTTCAAATTCCTTTTATATTGCATTTGGCACATGGTGACGATTATCTCGAGAGTGCAAAGTAGCCAAATGAAACTTTTACTGGATTTCCACTTACTTTATCAAATCTCATCTCCACCACACAGGACAAGTTTGCATCTGTTATAGTTTTGGAGAAAATTGTGGTCATTTCATTTTTGCGCGAATGTGTTCAGATTCCTTTTATATTGCATTTGGCACATGGTGACGATTATCTCGAGAGTGCAAAGTAGCCAAATGAAACTTTTACTGGATTTCCACTTACTTTATCAAATCTCATCTCCACCACACAGGACAAGTTTGCATCTGTTATAGTTTTGGAGAAAATTGTGGTCATTTCATTTTTGCGCGAATGTGTTCAGATTCCTTTTATATTGCATTTGGCACATGGTGACGATTATCTTGAGAGTGCAAAGTAGCCAAATGAAACTTTTACTGGATTTCCACTTTATCAAATCTCATCTCCACCACACAGGACAAGTTTGCATCTGTTATAGTTTTGGAGAAAATTGTGGTCATTTCATTTTTGCGCGAATGTGTTCAGATTCCTTTTATATTGCATTTGGCACATGGTGACGATTATCTCGAGAGTGCAAAGTAGCCAAATGAAACTTTTACTAAATTTCCACTTACTTTATCAAATCTCATCTCCACCACACAGGACAAGTTTGCATCTGTTATAGTTTTGGAGAAAATTGTGGTCATTTCATTTTTGCGCGAATGTGTTCAGATTCCTTTTATATTGCATTTGGCACATGGTGACGATTATCTCGAGAGTGCAAAGTAGCCAAATGAAACTTTTACTGGATTTCCACTTACTTTATCAAATCTCATCTCCACCACACAGGACAAGTTTGCATCTGTTATAGTTTTGGAGAAAATTGTGGTCATTTCATTTTTGCGCGAATGTGTTCAGATTCCTTTTATATTGCATTTGGCACATGGTGACGATTATCTCGAGAGTGCAAAGTAGCCAAATGAAACTTTTACTAAATTTCCACTTACTTTATCAAATCTCATCTCCACCACACAGGACAAGTTTGCATCTGTTATAGTTTTGGAGAAAATTGTGGTCATTTCATTTTTGCGCGAATGTGTGCAGATTCCTTTTATATTGCATTTGGCACATGGTGACGATTATCTCGAGAGTGCAAAGTAGCCAAATGAAACTTTTACTGGATTTCCACTTGCTTTATCAAATCTCATCTCCACCACACAGGAAAAGTTGCATGTTATAGTTTTGGAGAAAATTGTGGTCATTTCATTTTTGCGCGAATGTGTTCAGATTAATTTTATATTGCATTTGGCACATGGTGACGATTATCTCGAGAGTGCAAAGTAGCCAAATGAAACTTTTACTGGATTTCCACTTACTTTATCAAATCTCATCTCCACCACACAGGACAAGTTTGCATCTGTTATAGTTTTGGAGAAAATTGTGGTCATTTCATTTTTGCGCGAATGTGTTCAAATTCCTTTTATATTGCATTTGGCACATGGTGACGATTATCTCGAGAGTGCAAAGTAGCCAAATGAAACTTTTACTGGATTTCCACTTACTTTATCAAATCTCATCTCCACCACACAGGACAAGTTTGCATCTGTTATAGTTTTGGAGAAAATTGTGGTCATTTCATTTTTGCGCGAATGTGTTCAGATTCCTTTTATATTGCATTTGGCACATGGTGACGATTATCTCGAGAGTGCAAAGTAGCCAAATGAAACTTTTACTGGATTTCCACTTACTTTATCAAATCTCATCTCCACCACACAGGACAAGTTTGCATCTGTTATAGTTTTGGAGAAAATTGTGGTCATTTCATTTTTGCGCGAATGTGTTCAGATTCCTTTTATATTGCATTTGGCACATGGTGACGATTATCTTGAGAGTGCAAAGTAGCCAAATGAAACTTTTACTGGATTTCCACTTTATCAAATTTCATCTCCACCACACAGGACAAGTTTGCATCTGTTATAGTTTTGGAGAAAATTGTGGTCATTTCATTTTTGCGCGAATGTGTTCAGATTCCTTTTATATTGCATTTGGCACATGGTGACGATTATCTCGAGAGTGCAAAGTAGCCAATTGAAACTTTTACTAAATTTCCACTTACTTTATCAAATCTCATCTCCACCACACAGGACAAGTTTGCATCTGTTATAGTTTTGGAGAAAATTGTGGTCATTTCATTTTTGCGCGAATGTGTTCAGATTCCTTTTATATTGCATTTGGCACATGGTGACGATTATCTCGAGAGTACAAAGTAGCCAAATGAAACTTTTACTGGATTTCCACTTACTTTATCAAATCTCATCTCCACCACACAGGACAAGTTTGCATCTGTTATAGTTTTGGAGAAAATTGTGGTCATTTAATTTTTGCGCGAATGTGTTCAGATTCCTTTTATATTGCATTTGGCACATGGTGACGATTATCTCGAGAATGCAAAGTAGCCAAATAAAACTTTTACTGGATTTCCACTTTATCAAATTTCATCTCCACCACACAGGACAAGTTTGCATCTGTTATAGTTTTGGAGAAAATTGTGGTCATTTCATTTTTGCGCGAATGTGTTCAGATTCCTTTTATATTGCATTTGGCACATGGTGACGATTATCTCGAGAGTGCAAAGTAGCCAAATGAAACTTTTACTGGATTTCCACTTACTTTATCAAATCTCATCTCCACCACACAGGACAAGTTTGCATCTGTTATAGTTTTGGAGAAAATTGTGGTCATTTCATTTTTGCGCGAATGTGTTCAGATTCCTTTTATATTGCATTTGGCACATGGTGACGATTATCTCGAGAGTGCAAAGTAGCCAAATGAAACTTTTACTGGATTTCCACTTACTTTATCAAATCTCATCTCCACCACACAGGACAAGTTTGCATCTGTTATAGTTTTGGAGAAAATTGTGGTCATTTTATTTTTGCGCGAATGTGTTCAGATTCCTTTTATATTGCATTTGGCACATGGTGACGATTATCTCGAGAGTGCAAAGTAGCCAAATGAAACTTTTACTGGATTTCCACTTACTTTATCAAATCTCATCTCTACCACACAGGACAAGTTTGCATCTGTTATAGTTTTGGAGAAAATTGTGGTCATTTCATTTTTGCGCGAGTGTGTTCAGATTCCTTTTGTATTGCTTTTGGCACATGGTGACGATTATCTCGAGAGTGCAAAGTAGCCAAATGAAACTTTTACTGGATTTCCACTTACTTTATCAAATCTCATCTCCACCACACAGGACAAGTTTGCATCTGTTATAGTTTTGGAGAAAATTGTGGTCATTTTATTTTTGCGCGAATGTGTTCAGATTCCTTTTATATTGCATTTGGCACATGGTGACGATTATCTCGAGAGTGCAAAGTAGCCAAATGAAACTTTTACTGGATTTCCACTTTATCAAATCTCATCTCCACCACACAGGACAAGTTTGCATCTGTTATAGTTTTGGAGAAAATTGTGGTCATTTCATTGTTGCGCGAATGTGTTCAGATTCCTTTTATATTGCATTTGGCACATGGTGACGATTATCTCGAGAGTGCAAAGTAGCCAAATGAAACTTTTACTGGATTTCCACTTACTTTATCAAATCTCATCTCCACCACACAGGACAAGTTTGCATCTGTTATAGTTTTGGAGAAAATTGTGATCATTTCATTTTTGCGCGAATGTGTTCAGATTCCTTTTATATTGCATTTGGCACATGGTGACGATTATCTCGAGAGTGCAAAGTAGCCAAATGAAACTTTTACTGGATTTCCACTTACTTTATCAAATCTCATCTCCACCACACAGGACAAGTTTGCATCTGTTATAGTTTTGGAGAAAATTGTGGTCATTTCATTTTTGCGCGAATGTGTTCAGATTCCTTTTATATTGCATTTGGCACATGGTGACGATTATCTCGAGAGTGCAAAGTAGCCAAATGAAACTTTTACTGGATTTCCACTTACTTTATCAAATCTCATCTCCACCACACAGGACAAGTTTGCATCTGTTATAGTTTTGGAGAAAATTGTGGTCATTTCATTTTTGCGCGAATGTGTTCAGATTCATTTTATATTGCATTTGGCACATGGTGACGATTATCTCGAGAGTGCAAAGTAGCCAAATGAAACTTTTACTGGATTTCCACTTACTTTATCAAATCTCATCTCCACCACACAGGACAAGTTTGCATCTGTTATAGTTTTGGAGAAAATTGTGGTCATTTCATTTTTGCGCGAATGTGTTCAGATTCCTTTTATATTGCATTTGGCACATGGTGACGATTATCTCGAGAGTGCAAAGTAGCCAAATGAAACTTTTACTGGATTTCCACTTACTTTATCAAATCTCATCTCCACCACACAGGACAAGTTTGCATCTGTTATAGTTTTGGAGAAAATTGTGGTCATTTCATTTTTGCGCGAATGTGTTCAGATTCCTTTTATATTGCATTTGGCACATGGTGACGATTATCTCGAGAGTGCAAAGTAGCCAAATGAAACTTTTACTGGATTTCCACTTACTTTATCAAATCTCATCTCCACCACACAGGACAAGTTTGCATCTGTTATAGTTTTGGAGAAAATTGTGGTCACTTCATTTTTGCGCGAATGTGTTCAGATTCCTTTTATATTGCATTTGGCACATGGTGACGATTATCTCGAGAGTGCAAAGTAGCCAAATGAAACTTTTACTGGATTTCCACTTACTTTATCAAATCTCATCTCCACCACACAGGACAAGTTTGCATCTGTTATAGTTTTGGAGAAAATTGTGGTCATTTCATTTTTCCGCGAATGTGTTCAGATTCCTTTTATATTGCATTTGGCACATGGTGACGATTATCTCGAGAGTGCAAAGTAGCCAATTGAAACTTTTACTAAATTTCCACTTACTTTATCAAATCTCATCTCCACCACACAGGACAAGTTTGCATCTGTTATAGTTTTGGAGAAAATTGTGGTCATTTCATTTTTGCGCGAATGTGTTCAGATTCCTTTTATATTGCATTTGGCACATGGTGACGATTATCTCGAGAGTACAAAGTAGCCAAATGAAACTTTTACTGGATTTCCACTTACTTTATCAAATCTCATCTCCACCACACAGGACAAGTTTGCATCTGTTATAGTTTTGGAGAAAATTGTGGTCATTTAATTTTTGCGCGAATGTGTTCAGATTCCTTTTATATTGCATTTGGCACATGGTGACGATTATCTCGAGAATGCAAAGTAGCCAAATAAAACTTTTACTGGATTTCCACTTTATCAAATTTCATCTCCACCACACAGGACAAGTTTGCATCTGTTATAGTTTTGGAGAAAATTGTGGTCATTTCATTTTTGCGCGAATGTGTTCAGATTCCTTTTATATTGCATTTGGCACATGGTGACGATTATCTCGAGAGTGCAAAGTAGCCAAATGAAACTTTTACTGGATTTCCACTTACTTTATCAAATCTCATCTCCACCACACAGGACAAGTTTGCATCTGTTATAGTTTTGGAGAAAATTGTGGTCATTTCATTTTTGCGCGAATGTGTTCAGATTCCTTTTATATTGCATTTGGCACATGGTGACGATTATCTCGAGAGTGCAAAGTAGCCAAATGAAACTTTTACTGGATTTCCACTTACTTTATCAAATCTCATCTCCACCACACAGGACAAGTTTGCATCTGTTATAGTTTTGGAGAAAATTGTGGTCATTTTATTTTTGCGCGAATGTGTTCAGATTCCTTTTATATTGCATTTGGCACATGGTGACGATTATCTCGAGAGTGCAAAGTAGCCAAATGAAACTTTTACTGGATTTCCACTTACTTTATCAAATCTCATCTCTACCACACAGGACAAGTTTGCATCTGTTATAGTTTTGGAGAAAATTGTGGTCATTTCATTTTTGCGCGAGTGTGTTCAGATTCCTTTTGTATTGCTTTTGGCACATGGTGACGATTATCTCGAGAGTGCAAAGTAGCCAAATGAAACTTTTACTGGATTTCCACTTACTTTATCAAATCTCATCTCCACCACACAGGACAAGTTTGCATCTGTTATAGTTTTGGAGAAAATTGTGGTCATTTTATTTTTGCGCGAATGTGTTCAGATTCCTTTTATATTGCATTTGGCACATGGTGACGATTATCTCGAGAGTGCAAAGTAGCCAAATGAAACTTTTACTGGATTTCCACTTTATCAAATCTCATCTCCACCACACAGGACAAGTTTGCATCTGTTATAGTTTTGGAGAAAATTGTGGTCATTTCATTGTTGCGCGAATGTGTTCAGATTCCTTTTATATTGCATTTGGCACATGGTGACGATTATCTCGAGAGTGCAAAGTAGCCAAATGAAACTTTTACTGGATTTCCACTTACTTTATCAAATCTCATCTCCACCACACCGGACAAGTTTGCATCTGTTATAGTTTTGGAGAAAATTGTGATCATTTCATTTTTGCGCGAATGTGTTCAGATTCCTTTTATATTGCATTTGGCACATGGTGACGATTATCTCGAGAGTGCAAAGTAGCCAAATGAAACTTTTACTGGATTTCCACTTACTTTATCAAATCTCATCTCCACCACACAGGACAAGTTTGCATCTGTTATAGTTTTGGAGAAAATTGTGGTCATTTCATTTTTGCGCGAATGTGTTCAGATTCCTTTTATATTGCATTTGGCACATGGTGACGATTATCTCGAGAGTGCAAAGTAGCCAAATGAAACTTTTACTGGATTTCCACTTACTTTATCAAATCTCATCTCCACCACACAGGACAAGTTTGCATCTGTTATAGTTTTGGAGAAAATTGTGGTCATTTCATTTTTGCGCGAATGTGTTCAGATTCATTTTATATTGCATTTGGCACATGGTGACGATTATCTCGAGAGTGCAAAGTAGCCAAATGAAACTTTTACTGGATTTCCACTTACTTTATCAAATCTCATCTCCACCACACAGGACAAGTTTGCATCTGTTATAGTTTTGGAGAAAATTGTGGTCATTTCATTTTTGCGCGAATGTGTTCAGATTCCTTTTATATTGCATTTGGCACATGGTGACGATTATCTCGAGAGTGCAAAGTAGCCAAATGAAACTTTTACTGGATTTCCACTTACTTTATCAAATCTCATCTCCACCACACAGGACAAGTTTGCATCTGTTATAGTTTTGGAGAAAATTGTGGTCATTTCATTTTTGCGCGAATGTGTTCAGATTCCTTTTATATTGCATTTGGCACATGGTGACGATTATCTCGAGAGTGCAAAGTAGCCAAATGAAACTTTTACTGGATTTCCACTTACTTTATCAAATCTCATCTCCACCACACAGGACAAGTTTGCATCTGTTATAGTTTTGGAGAAAATTGTGGTCACTTCATTTTTGCGCGAATGTGTTCAGATTCCTTTTATATTGCATTTGGCACATGGTGACGATTATCTCGAGAGTGCAAAGTAGCCAAATGAAACTTTTACTGGATTTCCACTTACTTTATCAAATCTCATCTCCACCACACAGGACAAGTTTGCATCTGTTATAGTTTTGGAGAAAATTGTGGTCATTTCATTTTTCCGCGAATGTGTTCAGATTCCTTTTATATTGCATTTGGCACATGGTGACGATTATCTCGAGAGTGCAAAGTAGCCAAATGAAACTTTTACTGGATTTCCACTTACTTTATCAAATCTCATCTCCACCACACAGGACAAGTTTGCATCTGTTATAGTTTTGGAGAAAATTGTGGTCATTTCATTTTTTCGCGAATGTGTTCAGATTCCTTTTATATTGCATTTGGCACATGGTGACGATTATCTCGAGAATGCAAAGTAGCCAAATGAAACTTTTACTGGATTTCCACTTTATCAAATCTCATCTCCACCACACAGGACAAGTTTGCATCTGTTATAGTTTTGGAGAAAATTGTGGTCATTTCATTTTTGCGCGAATGTGTTCAGATTCCTTTTTTATTGCATTTGGCACATGGTGACGATTATCTCGAGAGTGCAAAGTAGCCAAATGAAACTTTTACTGGATTTCCACTTACTTTATCAAATCTCATCTCCACCACACAGGACAAGTTTGCATCTGTTATAGTTTTGGAGAAAATTGTGGTCATTTCATTTTTGCGCGAATGTGTTCAGATTCCTTTTATATTGCATTTGGCACATGGTGACGATTATCTCGAGAGTGCAAAGTTGCCAAATGAAACTTTTACTGGATTTTTACTTACTTTATCAAATCTCATCTCCACCACACAGGACAAGTTTGCATCTGTTATAGTTTTGGAGAAAATTGTGGTCATTTCATTTTTGCGCGAATGTGTTCAGATTCCTTTTATATTGCATTTGGCACATGGTGACGATTATCTCGAGAGTGCAAAGTAGCCAATTGAAACTTTTACTAAACTTCCACTTACTTTATCAAATCTCATCTCCACCACACAGGACAAGTTTGCATCTGTTATAGTTTTGGAGAAAATTGTGGTCATTTCATTTTTGCGCGAATGTGTTCAGATTCCTTTTATATTGCATTTGGCACATGGTGACGATTATCTCGAGAGTGCAAAGTAGCCAAATGAAACTTTTACTGGATTTCCACTTTATCAAATCTCATCTCCACCACACAGGACAAGTTTGCATCTGTTATAGTTTTGGAGAAAATTGTGGTCATTTCATTGTTGCGCGAATGTGTTCAGATTCCTTTTATATTGCATTTGGCACATGGTGACGATTATCTCGAGAGTGCAAAGTAGCCAAATGAAACTTTTACTGGATTTCCACTTACTTTATCAAATCTCATCTCCACCACACAGGACAAGTTTGCATCTGTTATAGTTTTGGAGAAAATTGTGGTCATTTCATTTTTGCGCGAATGTGTTCAGATTCCTTTTATATTGCATTTGGCACATGGTGACGATTATCTCGAGAGTGCAAAGTAGCCAAATGAAACTTTTACTGGATTTCCCCTTACTTTATCAAATCTCATCTCCACCACACAGGACAAGTTTGCATCTGTTATAGTTTTGGAGAAAATTGTGGTCATTTCATTTTTGCGCGAATGTGTGCAGATTCCTTTTATATTGCATTTGGCACATGGTGACGATTATCTCGAGAGTGCAAAGTAGCCAAATGAAACTTTTACTGGATTTCCACTTACTTTATCAAATCTCATCTCCACCACACAGGACAAGTTTGCATCTGTTATAGTTTTGGAGAAAATTGTGGTCATTTCATTTTTGCGCGAATGTGTTCAGATTCCTTTTATATTGCATTTGGCACATGGTGACGATTATCTCGAGAGTGCAAAGTAGCCAAATGAAACTTTTACTGGATTTCCACTTACTTTATCAAATCTCATCTCCACCACACAGGACAAGTTTGCATCTGTTATAGTTTTGGAGAAAATTGTGGTCATTTCATTTTTGCGCGAATGTGTTCAGATTCATTTTATATTGCATTTGGCACATGGTGACAATTATCTCGAGAGTGAAAAGTAGCCAAATGAAACTTTTACTGGATTTCCACTTACTTTATCAAATCTCATCTCCACCACACAGGACAAGTTTGCATCTGTTATAGTTTTGGAGAAAATTGTGGTCATTTCATTTTTGCGCGAATGTGTTCAGATTCCTTTTATATTGCATTTGGCACATGGTGACGATTATCTCGAGAGTGCAAAGTAGCCAAATGAAACTTTTACTGGATTTCCACTTACTTTATCAAATCTCATCTCCACCACACAGGACAAGTTTGCATCTGTTATAGTTTTGGAGAAAATTGTGGTCATTTCATTTTTGCGCGAATGTGTTCAGATTCCTTTTATATTGCATTTGGCACATGGTGACGATTATCTCGAGAGTGCAAAGTAGCCAAATGAAACTTTTACTGGATTTCCACTTACTTTATCAAATCTCATCTCCACCACACAGGACAAGTTTGCATCTGTTATAGTTTTGGAGAAAATTGTGGTCATTTCATTTTTGCGCGAATGTGTTCAGATTCCTTTTATGTTGCATTTGGCACATGGTGACGATTATCTCGAGAGTGCAAAGTAGCCAAATGAAACTTTTACTGGATTTCCACTTACTTTATCAAATCTCATCTCCACCACACAGGACAAGTTTGCATCTGTTATAGTTTTGGAGAAAATTGTGGTCATTTCATTTTTGCGCGAATGTGTTCAGATTCCTTTTATATTGCATTTGGCACATGGTGACGATTATCTCGAGAGTTCAAAGTAGCCAATTGAAACTTTTACTAAATTTCCACTTACTTTATCAAATCTCATCTCCACCACACAGGACAAGTTTGCATCTGTTATAGTTTTGGAGAAAATTGTGGTCATTTCATTTTTGCGCGAATGTGTTCAGATTCCTTTTATATTGCATTTGGCACATGGTGACGATTATCTCGAGAGTGCAAAGTAGCCAAATGAAACTTTTACTGGATTTTTACTTACTTTATCAAATCTCATCTCCACCACACAGGACAAGTTTGCATCTGTTATAGTTTTGGAGAAAATTGTGGTCATTTCATTTTTTCGCGAATGTGTTCAGATTCCTTTTATATTGCATTTGGCACATGGTGACGATTATCTCGAGAATGCAAAGTAGCCAAATGAAACTTTTACTGGATTTCCACTTTATCAAATCTCATCTCCACCACACAGGACGTTTGCATCTGTTATAGTTTTGGAGAAAATTGTGGTCATTTCATTTTTGCGCGAATGTGTTCAGATTCCTTTTTTATTGCATTTGGCACATGGTGACGATTATCTCGAGAGTGCAAAGTAGCCAAATGAAACTTTTACTGGATTTCCACTTACTTTATCAAATCTCATCTCCACCACACAGGACAAGTTTGCATCTGTTATAGTTTTGGAGAAAATTGTGGTCATTTCATTTTTGCGCGAATGTGTTCAGATTCCTTTTATATTGCATTTGGCACATGGTGACGATTATCTCGAGAGTGCAAAGTTGCCAAATGAAACTTTTACTGGATTTTTACTTACTTTATCAAATCTCATCTCCACCACACAGGACAAGTTTGCATCTGTTATAGTTTTGGAGAAAATTGTGGTCATTTCATTTTTGCGCGAATGTGTTCAGATTCCTTTTATATTGCATTTGGCACATGGTGACGATTATCTCGAGAGTGCAAAGTAGCCAAATGAAACTTTTACTGGATTTCCACTTACTTTATCAAATCTCATCTCCACCACACAGGACAAGTTTGCATCTGTTATAGTTTTGGAGAAAATTGTGGTAATTTCATTTTTTCGCGAATGTGTTCAGATTCCTTTTATACTGCATTTGGCACATGGTGACGATTATCTCGAGAATGCAAAGTAGCCAAATGAAACTTTTACTGGATTTCCACTTTATCAAATCTCATCTCCACCACACAGGACAAGTTTGCATCTGTTATAGTTTTGGAGAAAATTGTGGTCATTTCATTTTTGCGCGATTGTGTTCAGATTCCTTTTTTATTGCATTTGGCACATGGTGACGATTATCTCGAGAGTGCAAAGTAGCCAAATGAAACTTTTACTGGATTTCCACTTACTTTATCAAATCTCATCTCCACCACACAGGACAAGTTTGCATCTGTTATAGTTTTGGAGAAAATTGTGGTCATTTCATTTTTGCGCGAATGTGTTCAGATTCCTTTTTTATTGCATTTGGCACATGGTGACGATTATCTCGAGAGTGCAAAGTAGCCAAATGAAACTTTTACTGGATTTCCACTTACTTTATCAAATCTCATCTCCACCACACAGGACGTTTGCATCTGTTATAGTTTTGGAGAAAATTGTGGTCATTTCATTTTTGCGCGAATGTGTTCAGATTCCTTTTATATTGCATTTGGCACATGGTGACGATTATCTCGAGAGTGCAAAGTAGCCAAATGAAACTTTTACTGGATTTCCACTTTATCAAATCTCATCTCCACCACACAGGACAAGTTTGCATCTGTTAAAGTTTTGGAGAAAATTGTGGTCATTTCATTTTTTCGCGAATGTGTTCCGATTCCTTTTATATTGCATTTGGCACATGGTGACGATTATCTCGAGAGTGCAAAGTAGCCAAATGAAACTTTTACTGGATTTCCACTTACTTTATCAAATATCATCTCCACCACACAGGACAAGTTTGCATCTGTTATAGTTTTGGAGAAAATTGTGGTCATTTCATTGTTGCGCGAATGTGTTCAGATTCCTTTTATATTGCATTTGGCACATGGTGACGATTATCTCGAGAGTGCAAAGTAGCCAAATGAAACTTTTACTGGATTTCCACTTACTTTATCAAATCTCATCTCCACCACACAGGACAAGTTTGCATCTGTTATAGTTTTGGAGAAAATTGTGGTCATTTCATTTTTGCGCGAATGTGTTCAGATTCATTTTATATTGCATTTGGCACATGGTGACAATTATCTCGAGAGTGCAAAGTAGCCAAATGAAACTTTTACTGGATTTCCACTTACTTTATCAAATCTCATCTCCACCACACAGGACAAGTTTGCATCTGTTATAGTTTTGGAGAAAATTGTGGTCATTTCATTTTTGCGCGAATGTGTTCAGATTCCTTTTATATTGCATTTGGCACATGGTGACGATTATCTCGAGAGTGCAAAGTAGCCAAATGAAACTTTTACTGGATTTCCACTTACTTTATCAAATCTCATCTCCACCACACAGGACAAGTTTGCATCTGTTATAGTTTTGGAGAAAATTGTGGTCATTTCATTTTTGCGCGAATGTGTTCAGATTCATTTTATATTGCATTTGGCACATGGTGACAATTATCTCGAGAGTGCAAAGTAGCCAAATGAAACTTTTACTGGATTTCCACTTACTTTATCAAATCTCATCTCCACCACACAGGACAAGTTTGCATCTGTTATAGTTTTGGAGAAAATTGTGGTAATTTCATTTTTTCGCGAATGTGTTCAGATTCCTTTTATACTGCATTTGGCACATGGTGACGATTATCTCGAGAATGCAAAGTAGCCAAATGAAACTTTTACTGGATTTCCACTTTATCAAATCTCATCTCCACCACACAGGACAAGTTTGCATCTGTTATAGTTTTGGAGAAAATTGTGGTCATTTCATTTTTGCGCGATTGTGTTCAGATTCCTTTTTTATTGCATTTGGCACATGGTGACGATTATCTCGAGAGTGCAAAGTAGCCAAATGAAACTTTTACTGGATTTCCACTTACTTTATCAAATCTCATCTCCACCACACAGGACAAGTTTGCATCTGTTATAGTTTTGGAGAAAATTGTGGTCATTTCATTTTTGCGCGAATGTGTTCAGATTCCTTTTTTATTGCATTTGGCACATGGTGACGATTATCTCGAGAGTGCAAAGTAGCCAAATGAAACTTTTACTGGATTTCCACTTACTTTATCAAATCTCATCTCCACCACACAGGACGTTTGCATCTGTTATAGTTTTGGAGAAAATTGTGGTCATTTCATTTTTGCGCGAATGTGTTCAGATTCCTTTTATATTGCATTTGGCACATGGTGACGATTATCTCGAGAGTGCAAAGTAGCCAAATGAAACTTTTACTGGATTTCCACTTTATCAAATCTCATCTCCACCACACAGGACAAGTTTGCATCTGTTATAGTTTTGGAGAAAATTGTGGTCATTTCATTTTTTCGCGAATGTGTTCCGATTCCTTTTATATTGCATTTGGCACATGGTGACGATTATCTCGAGAGTGCAAAGTAGCCAAATGAAACTTTTACTGGATTTCCACTTACTTTATCAAATATCATCTCCACCACACAGGACAAGTTTGCATCTGTTATAGTTTTGGAGAAAATTGTGGTCATTTCATTGTTGCGCGAATGTGTTCAGATTCCTTTTATATTGCATTTGGCACATGGTGACGATTATCTCGAGAGTGCAAAGTAGCCAAATGAAACTTTTACTGGATTTCCACTTACTTTATCAAATCTCATCTCCACCACACAGGACAAGTTTGCATCTGTTATAGTTTTGGAGAAAATTGTGGTCATTTCATTTTTGCGCGAATGTGTTCAGATTCATTTTATATTGCATTTGGCACATGGTGACAATTATCTCGAGAGTGCAAAGTAGCCAAATGAAACTTTTACTGGATTTCCACTTACTTTATCAAATCTCATCTCCACCACACAGGACAAGTTTGCATCTGTTATAGTTTTGGAGAAAATTGTGGTCATTTCATTTTTGCGCGAATGTGTTCAGATTCCTTTTATATTGCATTTGGCACATGGTGACGATTATCTCGAGAGTGCAAAGTAGCCAAATGAAACTTTTACTGGATTTCCACTTACTTTATCAAATCTCATCTCCACCACACAGGACAAGTTTGCATCTGTTATAGTTTTGGAGAAAATTGTGGTCATTTCATTTTTGCGCGAATGTGTTCAGATTCATTTTATATTGCATTTGGCACATGGTGACAATTATCTCGAGAGTGCAAAGTAGCCAAATGAAACTTTTACTGGATTTCCACTTACTTTATCAAATCTCATCTCCACCACACAGGACAAGTTTGCATCTGTTATAGTTTTGGAGAAAATTGTGGTCATTTCATTTTTGCGCGAATGTGTTCAGATTCCTTTTATATTGCATTTGGCACATGGTGACGATTATCTCGAGAGTGCAAAGTAGCCAAATGAAACTTTTACTGGATTTCCACTTACTTTATCAAATCTCATCTCCACCACACAGGACAAGTTTGCATCTGTTATAGTTTTGGAGAAAATTGTGGTCATTTCATTTTTGCGCGAATGTGTTCAGATTCCTTTTATATTGCATTTGGCACATAATGACGATTATCTCGAGAGTGCAAGGTAGCCAAATGAAACTTTTACTGGATTTCCACTTACTTTATCAAATCTCATCTCCACCACACAGGACAAGTTTGCATCTGTTATAGTTTTGGAGAAAATTGTGGTCATTTCATTTTTGCGCGAATGTGTTCAGATTCCTTTTATATTGCATTTGGCACATGGTGACGATTATCTCGAGAGTGCAAAGTAGCCAAATGAAACTTTTACTGGATTTCCACTTTATCAAATCTCATCTCCACCACACAGGACGTTTGCATCTGTTATAGTTTTGGAGAAAATTGTGGTCATTTCATTTTTGCGCGAATGTGTTCAGATTCCTTTTTTATTGCATTTGGCACATGGTGACGATTATCTCGAGAGTGCAAAGTAGCCAAATGAAACTTTTACTGGATTTCCACTTACTTTATCAAATCTCATCTCCACCACACAGGACAAGTTTGCATCTGTTATAGTTTTGGAGAAAATTGTGGTCATTTCATTTTTGCGCGAATGTGTTCAGATTCCTTTTATATTGCATTTGGCACATGGTGACGATTATCTCGAGAGTGCAAAGTTGCCAAATGAAACTTTTACTGGATTTTTACTTACTTTATCAAATCTCATCTCCACCACACAGGACAAGTTTGCATCTGTTATAGTTTTGGAGAAAATTGTGGTCATTTCATTTTTGCGCGAATGTGTTCAGATTCCTTTTATATTGCATTTGGCACATGGTGACGATTATCTCGAGAGTGCAAAGTAGCCAAATGAAACTTTTACTGGATTTCCACTTACTTTATCAAATCTCATCTCCACCACACAGGACAAGTTTGCATCTGTTATAGTTTTGGAGAAAATTGTGGTCATTTCATTTTTTCGCGAATGTGTTCAGATTCCTTTTATACTGCATTTGGCACATGGTGACGATTATCTCGAGAATGCAAAGTAGCCAAATGAAACTTTTACTGGATTTCCACTTTATCAAATCTCATCTCCACCACACAGGACAAGTTTGCATCTGTTATAGTTTTGGAGAAAATTGTGGTCATTTCATTTTTGCGCGAATGTGTTCAGATTCCTTTTTTATTGCATTTGGCACATGGTGACGATTATCTCGAGAGTGCAAAGTAGCCAGATGAAACTTTTACTGGATTTCCACTTACTTTATCAAATCTCATCTCCACCACACAGGACAAGTTTGCATCTGTTATAGTTTTGGAGAAAATTGTGGTCATTTCATTTTTGCGCGAATGTGTTCAGATTCCTTTTATATTGCATTTGGCACATGGTGACGATTATCTCGAGAGTGCAAAGTAGCCAAATGAAACTTTTACTGGATTTCCACTTACTTTATCAAATCTCATCTCCACCACACAGGACAAGTTTGCATCTGTTATAGTTTTGGAAAAAATTGTGGTTATTTCATTTTTGCGCGAATGTGTTCAGATTCCTTTTATATTGCATTTGGCACATGGTGACGATTATCTCGAGAGTGCAAAGTAGCCAAATGAAACTTTTACTGGATTTCCACTTTATCAAATCTCATCTCCACCACACAGGACAAGTTTGCATCTGTTATAGTTTTGGAGAAAATTGTGGTCATTTCATTTTTTCGCGAATGTGTTCAGATTCCTTTTATATTGCATTTGGCACATGGTGACGATTATCTCGAGAGTGCAAAGTAGCCAAATGAAACTTTTACTGGATTTCCACTTACTTTATCAAATCTCATCTCCACCACACAGGACAAGTTTGCATCTGTTATAGTTTTGGAGAAAATTGTGGTCATTTCATTTTTGCGCGAATGTGTTCAGATTCCTTTTATATTGCATTTGGCACATGGTGACGATTATCTCGAGAGTGCAAAGTAGCCAAATGAAACTTTTACTGGATTTCCACTTACTTTATCAAATCTCATCTCCACCACACAGGACAAGTTTGCATCTGTTATAGTTTTGGAGAAAATTGTGGTCATTTCATTTTTGCGCGAATGTGTTCAGATTCCTTTTATATTGCATTTGGCACATGGTGACGATTATCTCGAGAGTGCAAAGTAGCCAAATGAAACTTTTACTGGATTTCCCCTTACTTTATCAAATCTCATCTCCACCACACAGGACAAGTTTGCATCTGTTATAGTTTTGGAGAAAATTGTGGTCATTTCATTTTTGCGCGAATGTGTGCAGATTCCTTTTATATTGCATTTGGCACATGGTGACGATTATCTCGAGAGTGCAAAGTAGCCAAATGAAACTTTTACTGGATTTCCACTTACTTTATCAAATCTCATCTCCACCACACAGGACAAGTTTGCATCTGTTATAGTTTTGGAGAAAATTGTGGTCATTTCATTTTTGCGCGAATGTGTTCAGATTCCTTTTATATTGCATTTGGCACATGGTGACGATTATCTCGAGAGTGCAAAGTAGCCAAATGAAACTTTTACTGGATTTCCACTTACTTTATCAAATCTCATCTCCACCACACAGGACAAGTTTGCATCTGTTATAGTTTTGGAGAAAATTGTGGTCATTTCATTTTTGCGCGAATGTGTTCAGATTCATTTTATATTGCATTTGGCACATGGTGACAATTATCTCGAGAGTGCAAAGTAGCCAAATGAAACTTTTACTGGATTTCCACTTACTTTATCAAATCTCATCTCCACCACACAGGACAAGTTTGCATCTGTTATAGTTTTGGAGAAAATTGTGGTCATTTCATTTTTGCGCGAATGTGTTCAGATTCCTTTTATATTGCATTTGGCACATGGTGACGATTATCTCGAGAGTGCAAAGTAGCCAAATGAAACTTTTACTGGATTTCCACTTACTTTATCAAATCTCATCTCCACCACACAGGACAAGTTTGCATCTGTTATAGTTTTGGAGAAAATTGTGGTCATTTCATTTTTGCGCGAATGTGTTCAGATTCCTTTTATATTGCATTTGGCACATGGTGACGATTATCTCGAGAGTGCAAAGTAGCCAAATGAAACTTTTACTGGATTTCCACTTACTTTATCAAATCTCATCTCCACCACACAGGACAAGTTTGCATCTGTTATAGTTTTGGAGAAAATTGTGGTCATTTCATTTTTTCGCGAATGTGTTCAGATTCCTTTTATATTGCATTTGGCACATGGTGACGATTATCTCGAGAATGCAAAGTAGCCAAATGAAACTTTTACTGGATTTCCACTTTATCAAATCTCATCTCCACCACACAGGACGTTTGCATCTGTTATAGTTTTGGAGAAAATTGTGGTCATTTCATTTTTGCGCGAATGTGTTCAGATTCCTTTTTTATTGCATTTGGCACATGGTGACGATTATCTCGAGAGTGCAAAGTAGCCAAATGAAACTTTTACTGGATTTCCACTTACTTTATCAAATCTCATCTCCACCACACAGGACAAGTTTGCATCTGTTATAGTTTTGGAGAAAATTGTGGTCATTTCATTTTTGCGCGAATGTGTTCAGATTCCTTTTATATTGCATTTGGCACATGGTGACGATTATCTCGAGAGTGCAAAGTAGCCAAATGAAACTTTTACTGGATTTCCACTTACTTTATCAAATCTCATCTCCACCACACAGGACAAGTTTGCATCTGTTATAGTTTTGGAGAAAATTGTGGTCATTTCATTTTTGCGCGAATGTGTTCAGATTCATTTTAAATTGCATTTGGCACATGGTGACAATTATCTCGAGAGTGCAAAGTAGCCAAATGAAACTTTTACTGGATTTCCACTTACTTTATCAAATCTCATCTCCACCACACAGGACAAGTTTGCATCTGTTATAGTTTTGGAGAAAATTGTGGTCATTTCATTTTTGCGCGAATGTGTTCAGATTCCTTTTATATTGCATTTGGCACATGGTGACGATTATCTCGAGAGTGCAAAGTAGCCAAATGAAACTTTTACTGGATTTCCACTTACTTTATCAAATCTCATCTCCACCACACAGGACAAGTTTGCATCTGTTATAGTTTTGGAGAAAATTGTGGTCATTTCATTTTTGCGCGAATGTGTTCAGATTCCTTTTATATTGCATTTGGCACATGGTGACGATTATCTCGAGAGTGCAAAGTAGCCAAATGAAACTTTTACTGGATTTCCACTTACTTTATCAAATCTCATCTCCACCACACAGGACAAGTTTGCATCTGTTATAGTTTTGGAGAAAATTGTGGTCATTTCATTTTTTCGCGAATGTGTTCAGATTCCTTTTATATTGCATTTGGCACATGGTGACGATTATCTCGAGAATGCAAAGTAGCCAAATGAAACTTTTACTGGATTTCCACTTTATCAAATCTCATCTCCACCACACAGGACGTTTGCATCTGTTATAGTTTTGGAGAAAATTGTGGTCATTTCATTTTTGCGCGAATGTGTTCAGATTCCTTTTTTATTGCATTTGGCACATGGTGACGATTATCTCGAGAGTGCAAAGTAGCCAAATGAAACTTTTACTGGATTTCCACTTACTTTATCAAATCTCATCTCCACCACACAGGACAAGTTTGCATCTGTTATAGTTTTGGAGAAAATTGTGGTCATTTCATTTTTGCGCGAATGTGTTCAGATTCCTTTTATATTGCATTTGGCACATGGTGACGATTATCTCGAGAGTGCAAAGTTGCCAAATGAAACTTTTACTGGATTTTTACTTACTTTATCAAATCTCATCTCCACCACACAGGACAAGTTTGCATCTGTTATAGTTTTGGAGAAAATTGTGGTCATTTCATTTTTGCGCGAATGTGTTCAGATTCCTTTTATATTGCATTTGGCACATGGTGACGATTATCTCGAGAGTGCAAAGTAGCCAAATGAAACTTTTACTGGATTTCCACTTACTTTATCAAATCTCATCTCCACCACACAGGACAAGTTTGCATATGTTATAGTTTTGGAGAAAATTGTGGTCATTTCATTTTTTCGCGAATGTGTTCAGATTCCTTTTATACTGCATTTGGCACATGGTGACGATTATCTCGAGAATGCAAAGTAGCCAAATGAAACTTTTACTGGATTTCCACTTTATCTAATCTCATCTCCACCACACAGGACAAGTTTGCATCTGTTATAGTTTTGGAGAAAATTGTGGTCATTTCATTTTTGCGCGAATGTGTTCAGATTCCTTTTTTATTGCATTTGGCACATGGTGACGGTTATCTCGAGAGTGCAAAGTAGCCAAATGAAACTTTTACTGGATTTCCACTTACTTTATCAAATCTCATCTCCACCACACAGGACAAGTTTGCATCTGTTATAGTTTTGGAGAAAATTGTGGTCATTTCATTTTTGCGCGAATGTGTTCAGATTCCTTTTATATTGCATTTGGCACATGGTGACGATTATCTCGAGAGTGCAAAGTAGCCAAATGAAACTTTTACTGGATTTCCACTTACTTTATCAAATCTCATCTCCACCACACAGGACAAGTTTGCATCTGTTATAGTTTTGGAGAAAATTGTGGTCATTTCATTTTTGCGCGAATGTGTTCAGATTCCTTTTATATTGCATTTGGCACATGGTGACGATTATCTCGAGAGTGCAAAGTAGCCAAATGAAACTTTTACTGGATTTCCACTTTATCAAATCTCATCTCCACCACACAGGACAAGTTTGCATCTGTTATAGTTTTGGAGAAAATTGTGGTCATTTCATTTTTTCGCGAATGTGTTCAGATTCCTTTTATATTGCATTTGGCACATGGTGACGATTATCTCGAGAGTGCAAAGTAGCCAAATGAAACTTTTACTGGATTTCCACTTACTTTATCAAATATCATCTCCACCACACAGGACAAGTTTGCATCTGTTATAGTTTTGGAGAAAATTGTGGTCATTTCATTGTTGCGCGAATGTGTTCAGATTCCTTTTATATTGCATTTGGCACATGGTGACGTTTATCTCGAGAGTGCAAAGTAGCCAAATGAAACTTTTACTGGATTTCCACTTACTTTATCAAATCTCATCTCCACCACACAGGACAAGTTTGCATCTGTTATAGTTTTGGAGAAAATTGTGGTCATTTCATTTTTGCGCGAATGTGTTCAGATTCCTTTTATATTGCATTTGGCACATGGTGACGATTATCTCGAGAGTGCAAAGTAGCCAAATGAAACTTTTACTGGATTTCCACTTACTTTATCAAATCTCATCTCCACCACACAGGACAAGTTTGCATCTGTTATAGTTTTGGAGAAAATTGTGGTCATTTCATTTTTGCGCGAATGTGTTCAGATTCCTTTTATATTGCATTTGGCACATGGTGACGATTATCTCGAGAGTGCAAAGTAGCCAAATGAAACTTTTACTGGATTTCCACTTTATCAAATCTCATCTCCACCACACAGGACAAGTTTGCATCTGTTATAGTTTTGGAGAAAATTGTGGTCATTTCATTTTTGCGCGAATGTGTTCAGATTCCTTTTATATTGCATTTGGCACATGGTGACGATTATCTCGAGAGTGCAAAGTAGCCAAATGAAACTTTTACTGGATTTCCACTTACTTTATCAAATCTCATCTCCACCACACAGGACAAGTTTGCATCTGTTATAGTTTTGGAGAAAATTGTGGTCATTTCATTTTTGCGCGAATGTGTTCAGATTCCTTTTATATTGCATTTGGCACATGGTGACGATTATCTCGAGAGTGCAAAGTAGCCAAATGAAACTTTTACTGGATTTCCCCTTACTTTATCAAATCTCATCTCCACCACACAGGACAAGTTTGCATCTGTTATAGTTTTGGAGAAAATTGTGGTCATTTCATTTTTGCGCGAATGTGTGCAGATTCCTTTTATATTGCATTTGGCACATGGTGACGATTATCTCGAGAGTGCAAAGTAGCCAAATGAAACTTTTACTGGATTTCCACTTACTTTATCAAATCTCATCTCCACCACACAGGACAAGTTTGCATCTGTTATAGTTTTGGAGAAAATTGTGGTCATTTCATTTTTGCGCGAATGTGTTCAGATTCCTTTTATATTGCATTTGGCACATGGTGACGATTATCTCGAGAGTGCAAAGTAGCCAAATGAAACTTTTACTGGATTTCCACTTACTTTATCAAATCTCATCTCCACCACACAGGACAAGTTTGCATCTGTTATAGTTTTGGAGAAAATTGTGGTCATTTCATTTTTGCGCGAATGTGTTCAGATTCATTTTATATTGCATTTGGCACATCGTGACAATTATCTCGAGAGTGCAAAGTAGCCAAATGAAACTTTTACTGGATTTCCACTTACTTTATCAAATCTCATCTCCACCACACAGGACAAGTTTGCATCTGTTATAGTTTTGGAGAAAATTGTGGTCATTTCATTTTTGCGCGAATGTGTTCAGATTCCTTTTATATTGCATTTGGCACATGGTGACGATTATCTCGAGAGTGCAAAGTAGCCAAATGAAACTTTTACTGGATTTCCACTTACTTTATCAAATCTCATCTCCACCACACAGGACAAGTTTGCATCTGTTATAGTTTTGGAGAAAATTGTGGTCATTTCATTTTTGCGCGAATGTGTTCAGATTCCTTTTATATTGCTTTTGGCACATGGTGACGATTATCTCGAGAGTGCAAAGTAGCCAAATGAAACTTTTACTGGATTTCCCCTTACTTTATCAAATCTCATCTCCACCACACAGGACAAGTTTGCATCTGTTATAGTTTTGGAGAAAATTGTGGTCATTTCATTTTTGCGCGAATGTGTTCAGATTCCTTTTATATTGCATTTGGCACATGGTGACGATTATCTCGAGAGTGCAAAGTAGCCAAATGAAACTTTTACTGGATTTCCACTTACTTTATCAAATCTCATCTCCACCACACAGGACAAGTTTGCATCTGTTATAGTTTTGGAGAAAATTGTGGTCATTTCATTTTTGCGCGAATGTGTTCAGATTCCTTTTATATTGCATTTGGCACATGGTGACGATTATCTCGAGAGTGCAAAGTAGCCAATTGAAACTTTTAATAAATTTCCACTTACTTTATCAAATCTCATCTCCACCACACAGGACAAGTTTGCATCTGTTATAGTTTTGGAGAAAATTGTGGTCATTTCATTTTTGCGCGAATGTGTTCAGATTCCTTTTATATTGCATTTGGCACATGGTGACGATTATCTCGAGAGTGCAAAGTAGCCAAATGAAACTTTTACTGGATTTCCACTTACTTTATCAAATCTCATCTCCACCACACAGGACAAGTTTGCATCTGTTATAGTTTTGGAGAAAATTGTGGTCATTTCATTTTTGCGCAAATGTGTTCAGATTCCTTTTATATTGCATTTGGCACATGGTGACGATTATCTCGAGAGTGCAAAGTAGCCAAATGAAACTTTTACTGGATTTCCACTTTATCAAATCTCATCTCCACCACACAGGACAAGTTTGCATCTGTTATAGTTTTGGAGAAAATTGTGGTCATTTCATTTTTTCGCGAATGTGTTCAGATTCCTTTTATATTGCATTTGGCACATGGTGACGATTATCTCGAGAGTGCAAAGTAGCCAAATGAAACTTTTACTGGATTTCCACTTACTTTATCAAATATCATCTCCACCACACAGGACAAGTTTGCATCTGTTATAGTTTTGGAGAAAATTGTGGTCATTTCATTGTTGCGCGAATGTGTTCAGATTCCTTTTATATTGCATTTGGCACATGGTGACGTTTATCTCGAGAGTGCAAAGTAGCCAAATGAAACTTTTACTGGATTTCCACTTACTTTATCAAATCTCATCTCCACCACACAGGACAAGTTTGCATCTGTTATAGTTTTGGAGAAAATTGTGGTCATTTCATTTTTGCGCGAATGTGTTCAGATTCCTTTTATATTGCATTTGGCACATGGTGACGATTATCTCGAGAGTGCAAAGTAGCCAAATGAAACTTTTACTGGATTTCCACTTACTTTATCAAATCTCATCTCCACCACACAGGACAAGTTTGCATCTGTTATAGTTTTGGAGAAAATTGTGGTCATTTCATTTTTGCGCGAATGTGTTCAGATTCCTTTTATATTGCATTTGGCACATGGTGACGATTATCTCGAGAGTGCAAAGTAGCCAAATGAAACTTTTACTGGATTTCCACTTTATCAAATCTCATCTCCACCACACAGGACAAGTTTGCATCTGTTATAGTTTTGGAGAAAATTGTGGTCATTTCATTTTTGCGCGAATGTGTTCAGATTCCTTTTATATTGCATTTGGCACATGGTGACGATTATCTCGAGAGTGCAAAGTAGCCAAATGAAACTTTTACTGGATTTCCACTTACTTTATCAAATCTCATCTCCACCACACAGGACAAGTTTGCATCTGTTATAGTTTTGGAGAAAATTGTGGTCATTTCATTTTTGCGCGAATGTGTTCAGATTCCTTTTATATTGCATTTGGCACATGGTGACGATTATCTCGAGAGTGCAAAGTAGCCAAATGAAACTTTTACTGGATTTCCCCTTACTTTATCAAATCTCATCTCCACCACACAGGACAAGTTTGCATCTGTTATAGTTTTGGAGAAAATTGTGGTCATTTCATTTTTGCGCGAATGTGTGCAGATTCCTTTTATATTGCATTTGGCACATGGTGACGATTATCTCGAGAGTGCAAAGTAGCCAAATGAAACTTTTACTGGATTTCCACTTACTTTATCAAATCTCATCTCCACCACACAGGACAAGTTTGCATCTGTTATAGTTTTGGAGAAAATTGTGGTCATTTCATTTTTGCGCGAATGTGTTCAGATTCCTTTTATATTGCATTTGGCACATGGTGACGATTATCTCGAGAGTGCAAAGTAGCCAAATGAAACTTTTACTGGATTTCCACTTACTTTATCAAATCTCATCTCCACCACACAGGACAAGTTTGCATCTGTTATAGTTTTGGAGAAAATTGTGGTCATTTCATTTTTGCGCGAATGTGTTCAGATTCATTTTATATTGCATTTGGCACATGGTGACAATTATCTCGAGAGTGCAAAGTAGCCAAATGAAACTTTTACTGGATTTCCACTTACTTTATCAAATCTCATCTCCACCACACAGGACAAGTTTGCATCTGTTATAGTTTTGGAGAAAATTGTGGTCATTTCATTTTTGCGCGAATGTGTTCAGATTCCTTTTATATTGCATTTGGCACATGGTGACGACTATCTCGAGAGTGCAAAGTAGCCAAATGAAACTTTTACTGGATTTCCACTTACTTTATCAAATCTCATCTCCACCACACAGGACAAGTTTGCATCTGTTATAGTTTTGGAGAAAATTGTGGTCATTTCATTTTTGCGCGAATGTGTTCAGATTCCTTTTATATTGCATTTGGCACATGGTGACGATTATCTCGAGAGTGCAAAGTAGCCAAATGAAACTTTTACTGGATTTCCACTTTATCAAATCTCATCTCCACCACACAGGACAAGTTTGCATCTGTTATAGTTTTGGAGAAAATTGTGGTCATTTCATTTTTTCGCGAATGTGTTCAGATTCCTTTTATATTGCATTTGGCACATGGTGACGATTATCTCGAGAGTGCAAAGTAGCCAAATGAAACTTTTACTGGATTTCCACTTACTTTATCAAATATCATCTCCACCACACAGGACAAGTTTGCATCTGTTATAGTTTTGGAGAAAATTGTGGTCATTTCATTGTTGCGCGAATGTGTTCAGATTCCTTTTATATTGCATTTGGCACATGGTGACGATTATCTCGAGAGTGCAAAGTAGCCAAATGAAACTTTTACTGGATTTCCACTTACTTTATCAAATCTCATCTCCACCACACAGGACAAGTTTGCATCTGTTATAGTTTTGGAGAAAATTGTGGTCATTTCATTTTTGCGCGAATGTGTTCAGATTCCTTTTATATTGCATTTGGCACATGGTGACGATTATCTCGAGAGTGCAAAGTAGCCAAATGAAACTTTTACTGGATTTCCACTTTATCAAATCTCATCTCCACCACACAGGACAAGTTTGCATCTGTTATAGTTTTGGAGAAAATTGTGGTCATTTCATTTTTGCGCGAATGTGTTCAGATTCCTTTTATATTGCATTTGGCACATGGTGACGATTATCTCGAGAGTGCAAAGTAGCCAAATGAAACTTTTACTGGATTTCCACTTACTTTATCAAATCTCATCTCCACCACACAGGACAAGTTTGCATCTGTTATAGTTTTGGAGAAAATTGTGGTCATTTCATTTTTGCGCGAATGTGTTCAGATTCCTTTTATATTGCATTTGGCACATGGTGACGATTATCTCGAGAGTGCAAAGTAGCCAAATGAAACTTTTACTGGATTTCCCCTTACTTTATCAAATCTCATCTCCACCACACAGGACAAGTTTGCATCTGTTATAGTTTTGGAGAAAATTGTGGTCATTTCATTTTTGCGCGAATGTGTGCAGATTCCTTTTATATTGCATTTGGCACATGGTGACGATTATCTCGAGAGTGCAAAGTAGCCAAATGAAACTTTTACTGGATTTCCACTTACTTTATCAAATCTCATCTCCACCACACAGGACAAGTTTGCATCTGTTATAGTTTTGGAGAAAATTGTGGTCATTTCATTTTTGCGCGAATGTGTTCAGATTCCTTTTATATTGCATTTGGCACATGGTGACGATTATCTCGAGAGTGCAAAGTAGCCAAATGAAACTTTTACTGGATTTCCACTTACTTTATCAAATCTCATCTCCACCACACAGGACAAGTTTGCATCTGTTATAGTTTTGGAGAAAATTGTGGTCATTTCATTTTTGCGCGAATGTGTTCAGATTCATTTTATATTGCATTTGGCACATGGTGACAATTATCTCGAGAGTGCAAAGTAGCCAAATGAAACTTTTACTGGATTTCCACTTACTTTATCAAATCTCATCTCCACCACACAGGACAAGTTTGCATCTGTTATAGTTTTGGAGAAAATTGTGGTCATTTCATTTTTGCGCGAATGTGTTCAGATTCCTTTTATATTGCATTTGGCACATGGTGACGATTATCTCGAGAGTGCAAAGTAGCTAAATGAAACTTTTACTGGATTTCCACTTACTTTATCAAATCTCATCTCCACCACACAGGACAAGTTTGCATCTGTTATAGTTTTGGAGAAAATTGTGGTCATTTCATTTTTGCGCGAATGTGTTCAGATTCCTTTTATATTGCATTTGGCACATGGTGACGATTATCTCGAGAGTGCAAAGTAGCCAAATGAAACTTTTACTGGATTTCCCCTTACTTTATCAAATCTCATCTCCACCACACAGGACAAGTTTGCATCTGTTATAGTTTTGGAGAAAATTGTGGTCATTTCATTTTTGCGCGAATGTGTTCAGATTCCTTTTATATTGCATTTGGCACATGGTGACGATTATCTCGAGAGTGCAAAGTAGCCAAATGAAACTTTTACTGGATTTCCACTTACTTTATCAAATCTCATCTCCACCACACAGGACAAGTTTGCATCTGTTATAGTTTTGGAGAAAATTGTGGTCATTTCATTTTTGCGCGAATGTGTTCAGATTCCTTTTATATTGCATTTGGCACATGGTGACGATTATCTCGAGAGTGCAAAGTAGCCAATTGAAACTTTTACTAAATTTCCACTTACTTTATCAAATCTCATCTCCACCACACAGGACAAGTTTGCATCTGTTATAGTTTTGGAGAAAATTGTGGTCATTTCATTTTTGCGCGAATGTGTTCAGATTCCTTTTATATTGCATTTGGCACATGGTGACGATTATCTCGAGAGTGCAAAGTAGCCAAATGAAACTTTTACTGGATTTCCACTTACTTTATCAAATCTCATCTCCACCACACAGGACAAGTTTGCATCTGTTATAGTTTTGGAGAAAATTGTGGTCATTTCATTTTTGCGCGAATGTGTTCAGATTCCTTTTATATTGCATTTGGCACATGGTGACGATTATCTCGAGAGTGCAAAGTAGCCAAATGAAACTTTTACTGGATTTCCACTTTATCAAATCTCATCTCCACCACACAGGACAAGTTTGCATCTGTTATAGTTTTGGAGAAAATTGTGGTCATTTCATTTTTTCGCGAATGTGTTCAGATTCCTTTTATATTGCATTTGGCACATGGTGACGATTATCTCGAGAGTGCAAAGTAGCCAAATGAAACTTTTACTGGATTTCCACTTACTTTATCAAATATCATCTCCACCACACAGGACAAGTTTGCATCTGTTATAGTTTTGGAGAAAATTGTGGTCATTTCATTGTTGCGCGAATGTGTTCAGATTCCTTTTATATTGCATTTGGCACATGGTGACGTTTATCTCGAGAGTGCAAAGTAGCCAAATGAAACTTTTACTGGATTTCCACTTACTTTATCAAATCTCATCTCCACCACACAGGACAAGTTTGCATCTGTTATAGTTTTGGAGAAAATTGTGGTCATTTCATTTTTGCGCGAATGTGTTCAGATTCCTTTTATATTGCATTTGGCACATGGTGACGATTATCTCGAGAGTGCAAAGTAGCCAAATTAAACTTTAACTGGATTTCCACTTACTTTATCAAATCTCATCTCCACCACACAGGACAAGTTTGCATCTGTTATAGTTTTGGAGAAAATTGTGGTCATTTCATTTTTGCGCGAATGTGTTCAGATTCCTTTTATATTGCATTTGGCACATGGTGACGATTATCTCGAGAGTGCAAAGTAGCCAAATGAAACTTTTACTGGATTTCCACTTTATCAAATCTCATCTCCACCACACAGGACAAGTTTGCATCTGTTATAGTTTTGGAGAAAATTGTGGTCATTTCATTTTTGCGCGAATGTGTTCAGATTCCTTTTATATTGCATTTGGCACATGGTGACGATTATCTCGAGAGTGCAAAGTAGCCAAATGAAACTTTTACTGGATTTCCACTTACTTTATCAAATCTCATCTCCACCACACAGGACAAGTTTGCATCTGTTATAGTTTTGGAGAAAATTGTGGTCATTTCATTTTTGCGCGAATGTGTTCAGATTCCTTTTATATTGCATTTGGCACATGGTGACGATTATCTCGAGAGTGCAAAGTAGCCAAATGAAACTTTTACTGGATTTCCCCTTACTTTATCAAATCTCATCTCCACCACACAGGACAAGTTTGCATCTGTTATAGTTTTGGAGAAAATTGTGGTCATTTCATTTTTGCGCGAATGTGTGCAGATTCCTTTTATATTGCATTTGGCACATGGTGACGATTATCTCGAGAGTGCAAAGTAGCCAAATGAAACTTTTACTGGATTTCCACTTACTTTATCAAATCTCATCTCCACCACACAGGACAAGTTTGCATCTGTTATAGTTTTGGAGAAAATTGTGGTCATTTCATTTTTGCGCGAATGTGTTCAGATTCCTTTTATATTGCATTTGGCACATGGTGACGATTATCTCGAGAGTGCAAAGTAGCCAAATGAAACTTTTACTGGATTTCCACTTACTTTATCAAATCTCATCTCCACCACACAGGACAAGTTTGCATCTGTTATAGTTTTGGAGAAAATTGTGGTCATTTCATTTTTGCGCGAATGTGTTCAGATTCCTTTTATATTGCATTTGGCACATGGTGACGATTATCTCGAGAGTGCAAAGTAGCCAAATTAAACTTTTACTGGATTTCCACTTTATCAAATCTCATCTCCACCACACAGGACAAGTTTGCATCTGTTATAGTTTTGGAGAAAATTGTGGTCATTTCATTTTTGCGCGAATGTGTTCAGATTCCTTTTATATTGCATTTGGCACATGGTGACGATTATCTCGAGAGTGCAAAGTAGCCAAATGAAACTTTTACTGGATTTCCACTTACTTTATCAAATCTCATCTCCACCACACAGGACAAGTTTGCATCTGTTATAGTTTTGGAGAAAATTGTGGTCATTTCATTTTTGCGCGAATGTGTTCAGATTCCTTTTATATTGCATTTGGCACATGGTGACGATTATCTCGAGAGTGCAAAGTAGCCAAATGAAACTTTTACTGGATTTCCACTTACTTTATCAAATCTCATCTCCACCACACAGGACAAGTTTGCATCTGTTATAGTTTTGGAGAAAATTGTGGTCATTTCATTTTTTCGCGAATGTGTTCAGATTCCTTTTATATTGCATTTGGCACATGGTGACGATTATCTCGAGAATGCAAAGTAGCCAAATGAAACTTTTACTGGATTTCCACTTTATCAAATCTCATCTCCACCACACAGGACGTTTGCATCTGTTATAGTTTTGGAGAAAATTGTGGTCATTTCATTTTTGCGCGAATGTGTTCAGATTCCTTTTTTATTGCATTTGGCACATGGTGACGATTATCTCGAGAGTGCAAAGTAGCCAAATGAAACTTTTACTGGATTTCCACTTACTTTATCAAATCTCATCTCCACCACACAGGACAAGTTTGCATCTGTTATAGTTTTGGAGAAAATTGTGGTCATTTCATTTTTGCGCGAATGTGTTCAGATTCCTTTTATATTGCATTTGGCACATGGTGACGATTATCTCGAGAGTGCAAAGTAGCCAAATTAAACTTTTACTGGATTTCCACTTTATCAAATCTCATCTCCACCACACAGGACAAGTTTGCATCTGTTATAGTTTTGGAGAAAATTGTGGTCATTTCATTTTTGCGCGAATGTGTTCAGATTCCTTTTATATTGCATTTGGCACATGGTGACGATTATCTCGAGAGTGCAAAGTAGCCAAATGAAACTTTTACTGGATTTCCACTTACTTTATCAAATCTCATCTCCACCACACAGGACAAGTTTGCATCTGTTATAGTTTTGGAGAAAATTGTGGTCATTTCATTTTTGCGCGAATGTGTTCAGATTCCTTTTATATTGCATTTGGCACATGGTGACGATTATCTCGAGAGTGCAAAGTAGCCAAATGAAACTTTTACTGGATTTCCCCTTACTTTATCAAATCTCATCTCCACCACACAGGACAAGTTTGCATCTGTTATAGTTTTGGAGAAAATTGTGGTCATTTCATTTTTGCGCGAATGTGTGCAGATTCCTTTTATATTGCATTTGGCACATGGTGACGATTATCTCGAGAGTGCAAAGTAGCCAAATGAAACTTTTACTGGATTTCCACTTACTTTATCAAATCTCATCTCCACCACACAGGACAAGTTTGCATCTGTTATAGTTTTGGAGAAAATTGTGGTCATTTCATTTTTGCGCGAATGTGTTCAGATTCCTTTTATATTGCATTTGGCACATGGTGACGATTATCTCGAGAGTGCAAAGTAGCCAAATGAAACTTTTACTGGATTTCCACTTACTTTATCAAATCTCATCTCCACCACACAGGACAAGTTTGCATCTGTTATAGTTTTGGAGAAAATTGTGGTCATTTCATTTTTGCGCGAATGTGTTCAGATTCATTTTATATTGCATTTGGCACATGGTGACAATTATCTCGAGAGTGCAAAGTAGCCAAATGAAACTTTTACTGGATTTCCACTTACTTTATCAAATCTCATCTCCACCACACAGGACAAGTTTGCATCTGTTATAGTTTTGGAGAAAATTGTGGTCATTTCATTTTTGCGCGAATGTGTTCAGATTCCTTTTATATTGCATTTGGCACATGGTGACGATTATCTCGAGAGTGCAAAGTAGCCAAATGAAACTTTTACTGGATTTCCACTTACTTTATCAAATCTCATCTCCACCACACAGGACAAGTTTGCATCTGTTATAGTTTTGGAGAAAATTGTGGTCATTTCATTTTTGCGCGAATGTGTTCAGATTCCTTTTATATTGCATTTGGCACATGGTGACGATTATCTCGAGAGTGCAAAGTAGCCAATTGAAACTTTTACTAAATTTCCACTTACTTTATCAAATCTCATCTCCACCACACAGGACAAGTTTGCATCTGTTATAGTTTTGGAGAAAATTGTGGTCATTTCATTTTTGCGCGAATGTGTTCAGATTCCTTTTATATTGCATTTGGCACATGGTGACGATTATCTCGAGAGTGCAAAGTAGCCAAATGAAACTTTTACTGGATTTCCACTTACTTTATCAAATCTCATCTCCACCACACAGGACAAGTTTGCATCTGTTATAGTTTTGGAGAAAATTGTGGTCATTTCATTTTTTCGCGAATGTGTTCAGATTCCTTTTATATTGCATTTGGCACATGGTGACGATTATCTCGAGAATGCAAAGTAGCCAAATGAAACTTTTACTGGATTTCCACTTTATCAAATCTCATCTCCACCACACAGGACGTTTGCATCTGTTATAGTTTTGGAGAAAATTGTGGTCATTTCATTTTTGCGCGAATGTGTTCAGATTCCTTTTTTATTGCATTTGGCACATGGTGACGATTATCTCGAGAGTGCAAAGTAGCCAAATGAAACTTTTACTGGATTTCCACTTACTTTATCAAATCTCATCTCCACCACACAGGACAAGTTTGCATCTGTTATAGTTTTGGAGAAAATTGTGGTCATTTCATTTTTGCGCGAATGTGTTCAGATTCCTTTTATATTGCATTTGGCACATGGTGACGATTATCTCGAGAGTGCAAAGTTGCCAAATGAAACTTTTACTGGATTTGTACTTACTTTATCAAACCTCATCTCCACCACACAGGACAAGTTTGCATCTGTTATAGTTTTGGAGAAAATTGTGGTCATTTCATTTTTGCGCGAATGTGTTCAGATTCCTTTTATATTGCATTTGGCACATGGTGACGATTATCTCGAGAGTGCAAAGTAGCCAAATGAAACTTTTACTAAATTTCCACTTACTTTATCAAATCTCATCTCCACCACACAGGACAAGTTTGCATCTGTTATAGTTTTGGAGAAAATTGTGGTCATTTCATTTTTGCGCGAATGTGTTCAGATTCCTTTTATATTGCATTTGGCACATGGTGACGATTATCTCGAGAGTGCAAAGTAGCCAAATGAAACTTTTACTGGATTTCCACTTACTTTATCAAATCTCATCTCCACCACACAGGACAAGTTTGCATCTGTTATAGTTTTGGAGAAAATTGTGGTCATTTCATTTTTTCGCGAATGTGTTCAGATTCCTTTTATATTGCATTTGGCACATGGTGACGATTATCTCGAGAATGCAAAGTAGCCAAATGAAACTTTTACTGGATTTCCACTTTATCAAATCTCATCTCCACCACACAGGACGTTTGCATCTGTTATAGTTTTGGAGAAAATTGTGGTCATTTCATTTTTGCGCGAATGTGTTCAGATTCCTTTTTTATTGCATTTGGCACATGGTGACGATTATCTCGAGAGTGCAAAGTAGCCAAATGAAACTTTTACTGGATTTCCACTTACTTTATCAAATCTCATCTCCACCACACAGGACAAGTTTGCATCTGTTATAGTTTTGGAGAAAATTGTGGTCATTTCATTTTTGCGCGAATGTGTTCAGATTCCTTTTATATTGCATTTGGCACATGGTGACGATTATCTCGAGAGTGCAAAGTAGCCAAATTAAACTTTTACTGGATTTCCACTTTATCAAATCTCATCTCCACCACACAGGACAAGTTTGCATCTGTTATAGTTTTGGAGAAAATTGTGGTCATTTCATTTTTGCGCGAATGTGTTCAGATTCCTTTTATATTGCATTTGGCACATGGTGACGATTATCTCGAGAGTGCAAAGTAGCCAAATGAAACTTTTACTGGATTTCCACTTACTTTATCAAATCTCATCTCCACCACACAGGACAAGTTTGCATCTGTTATAGTTTTGGAGAAAATTGTGGTCATTTCATTTTTGCGCGAATGTGTTCAGATTCCTTTTATATTGCATTTGGCACATGGTGACGATTATCTCGAGAGTGCAAAGTAGCCAAATGAAACTTTTACTGGATTTCCCCTTACTTTATCAATACTCATCTCCACCACACAGGACAAGTTTGCATCTGTTATAGTTTTGGAGAAAATTGTGGTCATTTCATTTTTGCGCGAATGTGTGCAGATTCCTTTTATATTGCATTTGGCACATGGTGACGATTATCTCGAGAGTGCAAAGTAGCCAAATGAAACTTTTACTGGATTTCCACTTACTTTATCAAATCTCATCTCCACCACACAGGACAAGTTTGCATCTGTTATAGTTTTGGAGAAAATTGTGGTCATTTCATTTTTGCGCGAATGTGTTCAGATTCCTTTTATATTGCATTTGGCACATGGTGACGATTATCTCGAGAGTGCAAAGTAGCCAAATGAAACTTTTACTGGATTTCCACTTACTTTATCAAATCTCATCTCCACCACACAGGACAAGTTTGCATCTGTTATAGTTTTGGAGAAAATTGTGGTCATTTCATTTTTGCGCGAATGTGTTCAGATTCATTTTATATTGCATTTGGCACATGGTGACAATTATCTCGAGAGTGCAAAGTAGCCAAATGAAACTTTTACTGGATTTCCACTTACTTTATCAAATCTCATCTCCACCACACAGGACAAGTTTGCATCTGTTATAGTTTTGGAGAAAATTGTGGTCATTTCATTTTTGCGCGAATGTGTTCAGATTCCTTTTATATTGCATTTGGCACATGGTGACGATTATCTCGAGAGTGCAAAGTAGCCAAATGAAACTTTTACTGGATTTCCACTTACTTTATCAAATCTCATCTCCACCACACAGGACAAGTTTGCATCTGTTATAGTTTTGGAGAAAATTGTGGTCATTTCATTTTTGCGCGAATGTGTTCAGATTCCTTTTATATTGCATTTGGCACATGGTGACGATTATCTCGAGAGTGCAAAGTAGCCAAATGAAACTTTTACTGGATTTCCCCTTACTTTATCAAATCTCATCTCCACCACACAGGACAAGTTTGCATCTGTTATAGTTTTGGAGAAAATTGTGGTCATTTCATTTTTGCGCGAATGTGTTCAGATTCCTTTTATATTGCATTTGGCACATGGTGACGATTATCTCGAGAGTGCAAAGTAGCCAAATGAAACTTTTACTGGATTTCCACTTACTTTATCAAATCTCATCTCCACCACACAGGACAAGTTTGCATCTGTTATAGTTTTGGAGAAAATTGTGGTCATTTCATTTTTGCGCGAATGTGTTCAGATTCCTTTTATATTGCATTTGGCACATGGTGACGATTATCTCGAGAGTGCAAAGTAGCCAATTGAAACTTTTACTAAATTTCCACTTACTTTATCAAATCTCATCTCCACCACACAGGACAAGTTTGCATCTGTTATAGTTTTGGAGAAAATTGTGGTCATTTCATTTTTGCGCGAATGTGTTCAGATTCCTTTTATATTGCATTTGGCACATGGTGACGATTATCTCGAGAGTGCAAAGTAGCCAAATGAAACTTTTACTGGATTTCCACTTACTTTATCAAATCTCATCTCCACCACACAGGACAAGTTTGCATCTGTTATAGTTTTGGAGAAAATTGTGGTCATTTCATTTTTTCGCGAATGTGTTCAGATTCCTTTTATATTGCATTTGGCACATGGTGACGATTATCTCGAGAATGCAAAGTAGCCAAATGAAACTTTTACTGGATTTCCACTTTATCAAATCTCATCTCCACCACACAGGACGTTTGCATCTGTTATAGTTTTGGAGAAAATTGTGGTCATTTCATTTTTGCGCGAATGTGTTCAGATTCCTTTTTTATTGCATTTGGCACATGGTGACGATTATCTCGAGAGTGCAAAGTAGCCAAATGAAACTTTTACTGGATTTCCACTTACTTTATCAAATCTCATCTCCACCACACAGGACAAGTTTGCATCTGTTATAGTTTTGGAGAAAATTGTGGTCATTTCATTTTTGCGCGAATGTGTTCAGATTCCTTTTATATTGCATTTGGCACATGGTGACGATTATCTCGAGAGTGCAAAGTTGCCAAATGAAACTTTTACTGGATTTGTACTTACTTTATCAAACCTCATCTCCACCACACAGGACAAGTTTGCATCTGTTATAGTTTTGGAGAAAATTGTGGTCATTTCATTTTTGCGCGAATGTGTTCAGATTCCTTTTATATTGCATTTGGCACATGGTGACGATTATCTCGAGAGTGCAAAGTAGCCAAATGAAACTTTTACTAAATTTCCACTTACTTTATCAAATCTCATCTCCACCACACAGGACAAGTTTGCATCTGTTATAGTTTTGGAGAAAATTGTGGTCATTTCATTTTTGCGCGAATGTGTTCAGATTCCTTTTATATTGCATTTGGCACATGGTGACGATTATCTCGAGAGTGCAAAGTAGCCAAATGAAACTTTTACTGGATTTCCACTTACTTTATCAAATCTCATCTCCACCACACAGGACAAGTTTGCATCTGTTATAGTTTTGGAGAAAATTGTGGTCATTTCATTTTTTCGCGAATGTGTTCAGATTCCTTTTATATTGCATTTGGCACATGGTGACGATTATCTCGAGAATGCAAAGTAGCCAAATGAAACTTTTACTGGATTTCCACTTTATCAAATCTCATCTCCACCACACAGGACGTTTGCATCTGTTATAGTTTTGGAGAAAATTGTGGTCATTTCATTTTTGCGCGAATGTGTTCAGATTCCTTTTTTATTGCATTTGGCACATGGTGACGATTATCTCGAGAGTGCAAAGTAGCCAAATGAAACTTTTACTGGATTTCCACTTACTTTATCAAATCTCATCTCCACCACACAGGACAAGTTTGCATCTGTTATAGTTTTGGAGAAAATTGTGGTCATTTCATTTTTGCGCGAATGTGTTCAGATTCCTTTTATATTGCATTTGGCACATGGTGACGATTATCTCGAGAGTGCAAAGTAGCCAAATTAAACTTTTACTGGATTTCCACTTTATCAAATCTCATCTCCACCACACAGGACAAGTTTGCATCTGTTATAGTTTTGGAGAAAATTGTGGTCATTTCATTTTTGCGCGAATGTGTTCAGATTCCTTTTATATTGCATTTGGCACATGGTGACGATTATCTCGAGAGTGCAAAGTAGCCAAATGAAACTTTTACTGGATTTCCACTTACTTTATCAAATCTCATCTCCACCACACAGGACAAGTTTGCATCTGTTATAGTTTTGGAGAAAATTGTGGTCATTTCATTTTTGCGCGAATGTGTTCAGATTCCTTTTATATTGCATTTGGCACATGGTGACGATTATCTCGAGAGTGCAAAGTAGCCAAATGAAACTTTTACTGGATTTCCCCTTACTTTATCAATACTCATCTCCACCACACAGGACAAGTTTGCATCTGTTATAGTTTTGGAGAAAATTGTGGTCATTTCATTTTTGCGCGAATGTGTGCAGATTCCTTTTATATTGCATTTGGCACATGGTGACGATTATCTCGAGAGTGCAAAGTAGCCAAATGAAACTTTTACTGGATTTCCACTTACTTTATCAAATCTCATCTCCACCACACAGGACAAGTTTGCATCTGTTATAGTTTTGGAGAAAATTGTGGTCATTTCATTTTTGCGCGAATGTGTTCAGATTCCTTTTATATTGCATTTGGCACATGGTGACGATTATCTCGAGAGTGCAAAGTAGCCAAATGAAACTTTTACTGGATTTCCACTTACTTTATCAAATCTCATCTCCACCACACAGGACAAGTTTGCATCTGTTATAGTTTTGGAGAAAATTGTGGTCATTTCATTTTTGCGCGAATGTGTTCAGATTCATTTTATATTGCATTTGGCACATGGTGACAATTATCTCGAGAGTGCAAAGTAGCCAAATGAAACTTTTACTGGATTTCCACTTACTTTATCAAATCTCATCTCCACCACACAGGACAAGTTTGCATCTGTTATAGTTTTGGAGAAAATTGTGGTCATTTCATTTTTGCGCGAATGTGTTCAGATTCCTTTTATATTGCATTTGGCACATGGTGACGATTATCTCGAGAGTGCAAAGTAGCCAAATGAAACTTTTACTGGATTTCCACTTACTTTATCAAATCTCATCTCCACCACACAGGACAAGTTTGCATCTGTTATAGTTTTGGAGAAAATTGTGGTCATTTCATTTTTGCGCGAATGTGTTCAGATTCCTTTTATATTGCATTTGGCACATGGTGACGATTATCTCGAGAGTGCAAAGTAGCCAAATGAAACTTTTACTGGATTTCCCCTTACTTTATCAAATCTCATCTCCACCACACAGGACAAGTTTGCATCTGTTATAGTTTTGGAGAAAATTGTGGTCATTTCATTTTTGCGCGAATGTGTTCAGATTCCTTTTATATTGCATTTGGCACATGGTGACGATTATCTCGAGAGTGCAAAGTAGCCAAATGAAACTTTTACTGGATTTCCACTTACTTTATCAAATCTCATCTCCACCACACAGGACAAGTTTGCATCTGTTATAGTTTTGGAGAAAATTGTGGTCATTTCATTTTTGCGCGAATGTGTTCAGATTCCTTTTATATTGCATTTGGCACATGGTGACGATTATCTCGAGAGTGCAAAGTAGCCAATTGAAACTTTTACTAAATTTCCACTTACTTTATCAAATCTCATCTCCACCACACAGGACAAGTTTGCATCTGTTATAGTTTTGGAGAAAATTGTGGTCATTTCATTTTTGCGCGAATGTGTTCAGATTCCTTTTATATTGCATTTGGCACATGGTGACGATTATCTCGAGAGTGCAAAGTAGCCAAATGAAACTTTTACTGGATTTCCACTTACTTTATCAAATCTCATCTCCACCACACAGGACAAGTTTGCATCTGTTATAGTTTTGGAGAAAATTGTGGTCATTTCATTTTTTCGCGAATGTGTTCAGATTCCTTTTATATTGCATTGGGCACATGGTGACGATTATCTCGAGAATGCAAAGTAGCCAAATGAAACTTTTACTGGATTTCCACTTTATCAAATCTCATCTCCACCACACAGGACGTTTGCATCTGTTATAGTTTTGGAGAAAATTGTGGTCATTTCATTTTTGCGCGAATGTGTTCAGATTCCTTTTTTATTGCATTTGGCACATGGTGACGATTATCTCGAGAGTGCAAAGTAGCCAAATGAAACTTTTACTGGATTTCCACTTACTTTATCAAATCTCATCTCCACCACACAGGACAAGTTTGCATCTGTTATAGTTTTGGAGAAAATTGTGGTCATTTCATTTTTGCGCGAATGTGTTCAGATTCCTTTTATATTGCATTTGGCACATGGTGACGATTATCTCGAGAGTGCAAAGTTGCCAAATGAAACTTTTACTGGATTTGTACTTACTTTATCAAACCTCATCTCCACCACACAGGACAAGTTTGCATCTGTTATAGTTTTGGAGAAAATTGTGGTCATTTCATTTTTGCGCGAATGTGTTCAGATTCCTTTTATATTGCATTTGGCACATGGTGACGATTATCTCGAGAGTGCAAAGTAGCCAAATGAAACTTTTACTGGATTTCCACTTACTTTATCAAATCTCATCTCCACCACACAGGACAAGTTTGCATCTGTTATAGTTTTGGAGAAAATTGTGGTCATTTCATTTTTTCGCGAATGTGTTCAGATTCCTTTTATACTGCATTTGGCACATGGTGACGATTATCTCGAGAATGCAAAGTAGCCAAATGAAACTTTTACTGGATTTCCACTTTATCAAATCTCATCTCCACCACACAGGACAAGTTTGCATCTGTTATAGTTTTGGAGAAAATTGTGGTCATTTCATTTTTGCGCGAATGTGTTCAGATTCCTTTTTTATTGCATTTGGCACATGGTGACGATTATCTCGAGAGTGCAAAGTAGCCAAATGAAACTTTTACTGGATTTCCACTTACTTTATCAAATCTCATCTCCACCACACAGGACAAGTTTGCATCTGTTATAGTTTTGGAGAAAATTGTGGTCATTTCATTTTTGCGCGAATGTGTTCAGATTCCTTTTATATTGCATTTGGCACATGGTGACGATTATCTCGAGAGTGCAAAGTAGCCAAATGAAACTTTTACTGGATTTCCACTTTATCAAATCTCATCTCCACCACACAGGACAAGTTTGCATCTGTTATAGTTTTGGAGAAAATTGTGGTCATTTCATTTTTGCGCGAATGTGTTCAGATTCCTTTTTTATTGCATTTGGCACATGGTGACGATTATCTCGAGAGTGCAAAGTAGCCAAATGAAACTTTTACTGGATTTCCACTTACTTTATCAAATCTCATCTCCACCACACAGGACAAGTTTGCATCTGTTATAGTTTTGGAGAAAATTGTGGTCATTTCATTTTTGCGCGAATGTGTTCAGATTCCTTTTATATTGCATTTGGCACATGGTGACGATTATCTCGAGAGTGCAAAGTAGCCAAATGAAACTTTTACTGGATTTCCACTTTATCAAATCTCATCTCCACCACACAGGACAAGTTTGCATCTGTTATAGTTTTGGAGAAAATTGTGGTCATTTCATTTTTTCGCGAATGTGTTCAGATTCCTTTTATATTGCATTTGGCACATGGTGACGATTATCTCGAGAGTGCAAAGTAGCCAAATGAAACTTTTACTGGATTTCCACTTACTTTATCAAATATCATCTCCACCACACAGGACAAGTTTGCATCTGTTATAGTTTTGGAGAAAATTGTGGTCATTTCATTGTTGCGCGAATGTGTTCAGATTCCTTTTATATTGCATTTGGCACATGGTGACGTTTATCTCGAGAGTGCAAAGTAGCCAAATGAAACTTTTACTGGATTTCCACTTACTTTATCAAATCTCATCTCCACCACACAGGACAAGTTTGCATCTGTTATAGTTTTGGAGAAAATTGTGGTCATTTCATTTTTGCGCGAATGTGTTCAGATTCCTTTTATATTGCATTTGGCACATGGTGACGATTATCTCGAGAGTGCAAAGTAGCCAAATGAAACTTTTACTGGATTTCCACTTACTTTATCAAATCTCATCTCCACCACACAGGACAAGTTTGCATCTGTTATAGTTTTGGAGAAAATTGTGGTCATTTCATTTTTGCACGAATGTGTTCAGATTCCTTTTATATTGCATTTGGCACATGGTGACGATTATCTCGAGAGTGCAAAGTAGCCAAATTAAACTTTTACTGGATTTCCACTTTATCAAATCTCATCTCCACCACACAGGACAAGTTTGCATCTGTTATAGTTTTGGAGAAAATTGTGGTCATTTCATTTTTGCGCGAATGTGTTCAGATTCCTTTTATATTGCATTTGGCACATGGTGACGATTATCTCGAGAGTGCAAAGTAGCCAAATGAAACTTTTACTGGATTTCCACTTACTTTATCAAATCTCATCTCCACCACACAGGACAAGTTTGCATCTGTTATAGTTTTGGAGAAAATTGTGGTCATTTCATTTTTGCGCGAATGTGTTCAGATTCCTTTTATATTGCATTTGGCACATGGTGACGATTATCTCGAGAGTGCAAAGTAGCCAAATGAAACTTTTACTGGATTTCCCCTTACTTTATCAAATCTCATCTCCACCACACAGGACAAGTTTGCATCTGTTATAGTTTTGGAGAAAATTGTGGTCATTTCATTTTTGCGCGAATGTGTGCAGATTCCTTTTATATTGCATTTGGCACATGGTGACGATTATCTCGAGAGTGCAAAGTAGCCAAATGAAACTTTTACTGGATTTCCACTTACTTTATCAAATCTCATCTCCACCACACAGGACAAGTTTGCATCTGTTATAGTTTTGGAGAAAATTGTGGTCATTTCATTTTTGCGCGAATGTGTTCAGATTCCTTTTATATTGCATTTGGCACATGGTGACGATTATCTCGAGAGTGCAAAGTAGCCAATTGAAACTTTTACTAAATTTCCACTTACTTTATCAAATCTCATCTCCACCACACAGGACAAGTTTGCATCTGTTATAGTTTTGGAGAAAATTGTGGTCATTTCATTTTTGCGCGAATGTGTTCAGATTCCTTTTATATTGCATTTGGCACATGGTGACGATTATCTCGAGAGTGCAAAGTAGCCAAATGAAACTTTTACTGGATTTCCACTTACTTTATCAAATCTCATCTCCACCACACAGGACAAGTTTGCATCTTTTATAGTTTTGGAGAAAATTGTGGTCATTTCATTTTTTCGCGAATGTGTTCAGATTCCTTTTATATTGCATTTGACACATGGTGACGATTATCTCGAGAATGCAAAGTAGCCAAATGAAACTTTTACTGGATTTCCACTTTATCAAATCTCATCTCCACCACACAGGACGTTTGCATCTGTTATAGTTTTGGAGAAAATTGTGGTCATTTCATTTTTGCGCGAATGTGTTCAGATTCCTTTTTTATTGCATTTGGCACATGGTGACGATTATCTCGAGAGTGCAAAGTAGCCAAATGAAACTTTTACTGGATTTCCACTTACTTTATCAAATCTCATCTCCACCACACAGGACAAGTTTGCATCTGTTATAGTTTTGGAGAAAATTGTGGTCATTTCATTTTTGCGCGAATGTGTTCAGATTCCTTTTATATTGCATTTGGCACATGGTGACGATTATCTCGAGAGTGCAAAGTTGCCAAATGAAACTTTTACTGGATTTTTACTTACTTTATCAAACCTCATCTCCACCACACAGGACAAGTTTGCATCTGTTATAGTTTTGGAGAAAATTGTGGTCATTTCATTTTTGCGCGAATGTGTTCAGATTCCTTTTATATTGCATTTGGCACATGGTGACGATTATCTCGAGAGTGCAAAGTAGCCAAATGAAACTTTTACTGGATTTCCACTTACTTTATCAAATCTCATCTCCACCACACAGGACAAGTTTGCATCTGTTATAGTTTTGGAGAAAATTGTGGTCATTTCATTTTTTCGCGAATGTGTTCAGATTCCTTTTATACTGCATTTGGCACATGGTGACGATTATCTCGAGAATGCAAAGTAGCCAAATGAAACTTTTACTGGATTTCCACTTTATCAAATCTCATCTCCACCACACAGGACAAGTTTGCATCTGTTATAGTTTTGGAGAAAATTGTGGTCATTTCATTTTTGCGCGAATGTGTGCAGATTCCTTTTATATTGCATTTGGCACATGGTGACGATTATCTCGAGAGTGCAAAGTAGCCAAATGAAACTTTTACTGGATTTCCACTTACTTTATCAAATCTCATCTCCACCACACAGGACAAGTTTGCATCTGTTATAGTTTTGGAGAAAATTGTGGTCATTTCATTTTTGCACGAATGTGTTCAGATTCCTTTTATATTGCATTTGGCACATGGTGACGATTATCTCGAGAGTGCAAAGTAGCCAAATTAAACTTTTACTGGATTTCCACTTTATCAAATCTCATCTCCACCACACAGGACAAGTTTGCATCTGTTATAGTTTTGGAGAAAATTGTGGTCATTTCATTTTTGCGCGAATGTGTTCAGATTCCTTTTATATTGCATTTGGCACATGGTGACGATTATCTCGAGAGTGCAAAGTAGCCAAATGAAACTTTTACTGGATTTCCCCTTACTTTATCAAATCTCATCTCCACCACACAGGACAAGTTTGCATCTGTTATAGTTTTGGAGAAAATTGTGGTCATTTCATTTTTGCGCGAATGTGTGCAGATTCCTTTTATATTGCATTTGGCACATGGTGACGATTATCTCGAGAGTGCAAAGTAGCCAAATGAAACTTTTACTGGATTTCCACTTACTTTATCAAATCTCATCTCCACCACACAGGACAAGTTTGCATCTGTTATAGTTTTGGAGAAAATTGTGGTCATTTCATTTTTGCGCGAATGTGTTCAGATTCCTTTTATATTGCATTTGGCACATGGTGACGATTATCTCGAGAGTGCAAAGTAGCCAATTGAAACTTTTACTAAATTTCCACTTACTTTATCAAATCTCATCTCCACCACACAGGACAAGTTTGCATCTGTTATAGTTTTGGAGAAAATTGTGGTCATTTCATTTTTGCGCGAATGTGTTCAGATTCCTTTTATATTGCATTTGGCACATGGTGACGATTATCTCGAGAGTGCAAAGTAGCCAAATGAAACTTTTACTGGATTTCCACTTACTTTATCAAATCTCATCTCCACCACACAGGACAAGTTTGCATCTGTTATAGTTTTGGAGAAAATTGTGGTCATTTCATTTTTTCGCGAATGTGTTCAGATTCCTTTTATATTGCATTTGACACATGGTGACGATTATCTCGAGAATGCAAAGTAGCCAAATGAAACTTTTACTGGATTTCCACTTTATCAAATCTCATCTCCACCACACAGGACGTTTGCATCTGTTATAGTTTTGGAGAAAATTGTGGTCATTTCATTTTTGCGCGAATGTGTTCAGATTCCTTTTTTATTGCATTTGGCACATGGTGACGATTATCTCGAGAGTGCAAAGTAGCCAAATGAAACTTTTACTGGATTTCCACTTACTTTATCAAATCTCATCTCCACCACACAGGACAAGTTTGCATCTGTTATAGTTTTGGAGAAAATTGTGGTCATTTCATTTTTGCGCGAATGTGTTCAGATTCCTTTTATATTGCATTTGGCACATGGTGACGATTATCTCGAGAGTGCAAAGTTGCCAAATGAAACTTTTACTGGATTTTTACTTACTTTATCAAACCTCATCTCCACCACACAGGACAAGTTTGCATCTGTTATAGTTTTGGAGAAAATTGTGGTCATTTCATTTTTGCGCGAATGTGTTCAGATTCCTTTTATATTGCATTTGGCACATGGTGACGATTATCTCGAGAGTGCAAAGTAGCCAAATGAAACTTTTACTGGATTTCCACTTACTTTATCAAATCTCATCTCCACCACACAGGACAAGTTTGCATCTGTTATAGTTTTGGAGAAAATTGTGGTCATTTCATTTTTTCGCGAATGTGTTCAGATTCCTTTTATACTGCATTTGGCACATGGTGACGATTATCTCGAGAATGCAAAGTAGCCAAATGAAACTTTTACTGGATTTCCACTTTATCAAATCTCATCTCCACCACACAGGACAAGTTTGCATCTGTTATAGTTTTGGAGAAAATTGTGGTCATTTCATTTTTGCGCGAATGTGTTCAGATTCCTTTTTTATTGCATTTGGCACATGGTGACGATTATCTCGAGAGTGCAAAGTAGCCAAATGAAACTTTTACTGGATTTCCACTTACTTTATCAAATCTCATCTCCACCACACAGGACAAGTTTGCATCTGTTATAGTTTTGGAGAAAATTGTGGTCATTTCATTTTTGCGCGAATGTGTTCAGATTCCTTTTATATTGCATTTGGCACATGGTGACGATTATCTCGAGAGTGCAAAGTAGCCAAATGAAACTTTTACTGGATTTCCACTTACTTTATCAAATCTCATCTCCACCACACAGGACAAGTTTGCATCTGTTATAGTTTTGGAGAAAATTGTGGTCATTTCATTTTTGCACGAATGTGTTCAGATTCCTTTTATATTGCATTTGGCACATGGTGACGATTATCTCGAGAGTGCAAAGTAGCCAAATGAAACTTTTACTGGATTTCCCCTTACTTTATCAAATCTCATCTCCACCACACAGGACAAGTTTGCATCTGTTATAGTTTTGGAGAAAATTGTGGTCATTTCATTTTTGCGCGAATGTGTGCAGATTCCTTTTATATTGCATTTGGCACATGGTGACGATTATCTCGAGAGTGCAAAGTAGCCAAATGAAACTTTTACTGGATTTCCACTTACTTTATCAAATCTCATCTCCACCACACAGGACAAGTTTGCATCTGTTATAGTTTTGGAGAAAATTGTGGTCATTTCATTTTTGCGCGAATGTGTTCAGATTCCTTTTATATTGCATTTGGCACATGGTGACGATTATCTCGAGAGTGCAAAGTAGCCAATTGAAACTTTTACTAAATTTCCACTTACTTTATCAAATCTCATCTCCACCACACAGGACAAGTTTGCATCTGTTATAGTTTTGGAGAAAATTGTGGTCATTTCATTTTTGCGCGAATGTGTTCAGATTCCTTTTATATTGCATTTGGCACATGGTGACGATTATCTCGAGAGTGCAAAGTAGCCAAATGAAACTTTTACTGGATTTCCACTTACTTTATCAAATCTCATCTCCACCACACAGGACAAGTTTGCATCTGTTATAGTTTTGGAGAAAATTGTGGTCATTTCATTTTTTCGCGAATGTGTTCAGATTCCTTTTATATTGCATTTGACACATGGTGACGATTATCTCGAGAATGCAAAGTAGCCAAATGAAACTTTTACTGGATTTCCACTTTATCAAATCTCATCTCCACCACACAGGACGTTTGCATCTGTTATAGTTTTGGAGAAAATTGTGGTCATTTCATTTTTGCGCGAATGTGTTCAGATTCCTTTTTTATTGCATTTGGCACATGGTGACGATTATCTCGAGAGTGCAAAGTAGCCAAATGAAACTTTTACTGGATTTCCACTTACTTTATCAAATCTCATCTCCACCACACAGGACAAGTTTGCATCTGTTATAGTTTTGGAGAAAATTGTGGTCATTTCATTTTTGCGCGAATGTGTTCAGATTCCTTTTATATTGCATTTGGCACATGGTGACGATTATCTCGAGAGTGCAAAGTTGCCAAATGAAACTTTTACTGGATTTTTACTTACTTTATCAAACCTCATCTCCACCACACAGGACAAGTTTGCATCTGTTATAGTTTTGGAGAAAATTGTGGTCATTTCATTTTTGCGCGAATGTGTTCAGATTCCTTTTATATTGCATTTGGCACATGGTGACGATTATCTCGAGAGTGCAAAGTAGCCAAATGAAACTTTTACTGGATTTCCACTTACTTTATCAAATCTCATCTCCACCACACAGGACAAGTTTGCATCTGTTATAGTTTTGGAGAAAATTGTGGTCATTTCATTTTTTCGCGAATGTGTTCAGATTCCTTTTATACTGCATTTGGCACATGGTGACGATTATCTCGAGAATGCAAAGTAGCCAAATGAAACTTTTACTGGATTTCCACTTTATCAAATCTCATCTCCACCACACAGGACAAGTTTGCATCTGTTATAGTTTTGGAGAAAATTGTGGTCATTTCATTTTTGCGCGAATGTGTTCAGATTCCTTTTTTATTGCATTTGGCACATGGTGACGATTATCTCGAGAGTGCAAAGTAGCCAAATGAAACTTTTACTGGATTTCCACTTACTTTATCAAATCTCATCTCCACCACACAGGACAAGTTTGCATCTGTTATAGTTTTGGAGAAAATTGTGGTCATTTCATTTTTGCGCGAATGTGTTCAGATTCCTTTTATATTGCATTTGGCACATGGTGACGATTATCTCGAGAGTGCAAAGTAGCCAAATGAAACTTTTACTGGATTTCCACTTACTTTATCAAATCTCATCTCCACCACACAGGACAAGTTTGCATCTGTTATAGTTTTGGAGAAAATTGTGGTCATTTCATTTTTGCACGAATGTGTTCAGATTCCTTTTATATTGCATTTGGCACATGGTGACGATTATCTCGAGAGTGCAAAGTAGCCAAATTAAACTTTTACTGGATTTCCACTTTATCAAATCTCATCTCCACCACACAGGACAAGTTTGCATCTGTTATAGTTTTGGAGAAAATTGTGGTCATTTCATTTTTGCGCGAATGTGTTCAGATTCCTTTTATATTGCATTTGGCACATGGTGCCGATTATCTCGAGAGTGCAAAGTAGCCAAATGAAACTTTTACTGGATTTCCACTTACTTTATCAAATCTCATCTCCACCACACAGGACAAGTTTGCATCTGTTATAGTTTTGGAGAAAATTGTGGTCATTTCATTTTTGCGCGAATGTGTTCAGATTCCTTTTATATTGCATTTGGCACATGGTGACGATTATCTCGAGAGTGCAAAGTAGCCAAATGAAACTTTTACTGGATTTCCCCTTACTTTATCAAATCTCATCTCCACCACACAGGACAAGTTTGCATCTGTTATAGTTTTGGAGAAAATTGTGGTCATTTCATTTTTGCGCGAATGTGTGCAGATTCCTTTTATATTGCATTTGGCACATGGTGACGATTATCTCGAGAGTGCAAAGTAGCCAAATGAAACTTTTACTGGATTTCCACTTACTTTATCAAATCTCATCTCCACCACACAGGACAAGTTTGCATCTGTTATAGTTTTGGAGAAAATTGTGGTCATTTCATTTTTGCGCGAATGTGTTCAGATTCCTTTTATATTGCATTTGGCACATGGTGACGATTATCTCGAGAGTGCAAAGTAGCCAATTGAAACTTTTACTAAATTTCCACTTACTTTATCAAATCTCATCTCCACCACACAGGACAAGTTTGCATCTGTTATAGTTTTGGAGAAAATTGTGGTCATTTCATTTTTGCGCGAATGTGTTCAGATTCCTTTTATATTGTATTTGGCACATGGTGACGATTATCTCGAGAGTGCAAAGTAGCCAAATGAAACTTTTACTGGATTTCCACTTACTTTATCAAATCTCATCTCCACCACACAGGACAAGTTTGCATCTGTTATAGTTTTGGAGAAAATTGTGGTCATTTCATTTTTTCGCGAATGTGTTCAGATTCCTTTTATATTGCATTTGACACATGGTGACGATTATCTCGAGAATGCAAAGTAGCCAAATGAAACTTTTACTGGATTTCCACTTTATCAAATCTCATCTCCACCACACAGGACGTTTGCATCTGTTATAGTTTTGGAGAAAATTGTGGTCATTTCATTTTTGCGCGAATGTGTTCAGATTCCTTTTTTATTGCATTTGGCACATGGTGACGATTATCTCGAGAGTGCAAAGTAGCCAAATGAAACTTTTACTGGATTTCCACTTACTTTATCAAATCTCATCTCCACCACACAGGACAAGTTTGCATCTGTTATAGTTTTGGAGAAAATTGTGGTCATTTCATTTTTGCGCGAATGTGTTCAGATTCCTTTTATATTGCATTTGGCACATTGTGACGATTATCTCGAGAGTGCAAAGTTGCCAAATGAAACTTTTACTGGATTTTTACTTACTTTATCAAACCTCATCTCCACCACACAGGACAAGTTTGCATCTGTTATAGTTTTGGAGAAAATTGTGGTCATTTCATTTTTGCGCGAATGTGTTCAGATTCCTTTTATATTGCATTTGGCACATGGTGACGATTATCTCGAGAGTGCAAAGTAGCCAAATGAAACTTTTACTGGATTTCCACTTACTTTATCAAATCTCATCTCCACCACACAGGACAAGTTTGCATCTGTTATAGTTTTGGAGAAAATTGTGGTCATTTCATTTTTTCGCGAATGTGTTCAGATTCCTTTTATACTGCATTTGGCACATGGTGACGATTATCTCGAGAATGCAAAGTAGCCAAATGAAACTTTTACTGGATTTCCACTTTATCAAATCTCATCTCCACCACACAGGACAAGTTTGCATCTGTTATAGTTTTGGAGAAAATTGTGGTCATTTCATTTTTGCGCGAATGTGTTCAGATTCCTTTTTTATTGCATTTGGCACATGGTGACGATTATCTCGAGAGTGCAAAGTAGCCAAATGAAACTTTTACTGGATTTCCACTTACTTTATCAAATCTCATCTCCACCACACAGGACAAGTTTGCATCTGTTATAGTTTTGGAGAAAATTGTGGTCATTTCATTTTTGCGCGAATGTGTTCAGATTCCTTTTATATTGCATTTGGCACATGGTGACGATTATCTCGAGAGTGCAAAGTAGCCAAATGAAACTTTTACTGGATTTCCACTTACTTTATCAAATCTCATCTCCACCACACAGGACAAGTTTGCATCTGTTATAGTTTTGGAGAAAATTGTGGTCATTTCATTTTTGCGCGAATGTGTTCAGATTCCTTTTATATTGCATTTGGCACATGGTGACGATTATCTCGAGAGTGCAAAGTAGCCAAATGAAACTTTTACTGGATTTCCACTTTATCAAATCTCATCACCACACAGGACAAGTTTGCATCTGTTATAGTTTTGGAGAAAATTGTGGTCATTTCATTTTTTCGCGAATGTGTTCAGATTCCTTTTATATTGCATTTGGCACATGGTGACGATTATCTCGAGAGTGCAAAGTAGCCAAATGAAACTTTTACTGGATTTCCACTTACTTTATCAAATCTCATCTCCACCACACAGGACAAGTTTGCATCTGTTATAGTTTTGGAGAAAATTGTGGTCATTTCATTTTTGCGCGAATGTGTTCAGATTCCTTTTATATTGCATTTGGCACATGGTGACGATTATCTCGAGAGTGCAAAGTAGCCAAATGAAACTTTTACTGGATTTCCACTTTATCAAATCTCATCTCCACCACACAGGACAAGTTTGCATCTGTTATAGTTTTGGAGAAAATTGTGGTCATTTCATTTTTTCGCGAATGTGTTCAGATTCCTTTTATATTGCATTTGGCACATGGTGACGATTATCTCGAGAGTGCAAAGTAGCCAAATGAAACTTTTACTGGATTTCCACTTACTTTATCAAATATCATCTCCACCACACAGGACAAGTTTGCATCTGTTATAGTTTTGGAGAAAATTGTGGTCATTTCATTTTTGCGCGAATGTGTTCAGATTCCTTTTTTATTGCATTTGGCACATGGTGACGATTATCTCGAGAGTGCAAAGTAGCCAAATGAAACTTTTACTGGATTTCCACTTACTTTATCAAATCTCATCTCCACCACACAGGACAAGTTTGCATCTGTTATAGTTTTGGAGAAAATTGTGGTCATTTCATTTTTGCGCGAATGTGTTCAGATTCCTTTTATATTGCATTTGGCACATGGTGACGATTATCTCGAGAGTGCAAAGTAGCCAAATGAAACTTTTACTGGATTTCCACTTACTTTATCAAATCTCATCTCCACCACACAGGACAAGTTTGCATCTGTTATAGTTTTGGAGAAAATTGTGGTCATTTCATTTTTGCACGAATGTGTTCAGATTCCTTTTATATTGCATTTGGCACATGGTGACGATTATCTCGAGAGTGCAAAGTAGCCAAATTAAACTTTTACTGGATTTCCACTTTATCAAATCTCATCTCCACCACACAGGACAAGTTTGCATCTGTTATAGTTTTGGAGAAAATTGTGGTCATTTCATTTTTGCGCGAATGTGTTCAGATTCCTTTTATATTGCATTTGGCACATGGTGCCGATTATCTCGAGAGTGCAAAGTAGCCAAATGAAACTTTTACTGGATTTCCACTTACTTTATCAAATCTCATCTCCACCACACAGGACAAGTTTGCATCTGTTATAGTTTTGGAGAAAATTGTGGTCATTTCATTTTTGCGCGAATGTGTTCAGATTCCTTTTATATTGCATTTGGCACATGGTGACGATTATCTCGAGAGTGCAAAGTAGCCAAATGAAACTTTTACTGGATTTCCCCTTACTTTATCAAATCTCATCTCCACCACACAGGACAAGTTTGCATCTGTTATAGTTTTGGAGAAAATTGTGGTCATTTCATTTTTGCGCGAATGTGTGCAGATTCCTTTTATATTGCATTTGGCACATGGTGACGATTATCTCGAGAGTGCAAAGTAGCCAAATGAAACTTTTACTGGATTTCCACTTACTTTATCAAATCTCATCTCCACCACACAGGACAAGTTTGCATCTGTTATAGTTTTGGAGAAAATTGTGGTCATTTCATTTTTGCGCGAATGTGTTCAGATTCCTTTTATATTGCATTTGGCACATGGTGACGATTATCTCGAGAGTGCAAAGTAGCCAATTGAAACTTTTACTAAATTTCCACTTACTTTATCAAATCTCATCTCCACCACACAGGACAAGTTTGCATCTGTTATAGTTTTGGAGAAAATTGTGGTCATTTCATTTTTGCGCGAATGTGTTCAGATTCCTTTTATATTGTATTTGGCACATGGTGACGATTATCTCGAGAGTGCAAAGTAGCCAAATGAAACTTTTACTGGATTTCCACTTACTTTATCAAATCTCATCTCCACCACACAGGACAAGTTTGCATCTGTTATAGTTTTGGAGAAAATTGTGGTCATTTCATTTTTTCGCGAATGTGTTCAGATTCCTTTTATATTGCATTTGACACATGGTGACGATTATCTCGAGAATGCAAAGTAGCCAAATGAAACTTTTACTGGATTTCCACTTTATCAAATCTCATCTCCACCACACAGGACGTTTGCATCTGTTATAGTTTTGGAGAAAATTGTGGTCATTTCATTTTTGCGCGAATGTGTTCAGATTCCTTTTTTATTGCATTTGGCACATGGTGACGATTATCTCGAGAGTGCAAAGTAGCCAAATGAAACTTTTACTGGATTTCCACTTACTTTATCAAATCTCATCTCCACCACACAGGACAAGTTTGCATCTGTTATAGTTTTGGAGAAAATTGTGGTCATTTCATTTTTGCGCGAATGTGTTCAGATTCCTTTTATATTGCATTTGGCACATTGTGACGATTATCTCGAGAGTGCAAAGTTGCCAAATGAAACTTTTACTGGATTTTTACTTACTTTATCAAACCTCATCTCCACCACACAGGACAAGTTTGCATCTGTTATAGTTTTGGAGAAAATTGTGGTCATTTCATTTTTGCGCGAATGTGTTCAGATTCCTTTTATATTGCATTTGGCACATGGTGACGATTATCTCGAGAGTGCAAAGTAGCCAAATGAAACTTTTACTGGATTTCCACTTACTTTATCAAATCTCATCTCCACCACACAGGACAAGTTTGCATCTGTTATAGTTTTGGAGAAAATTGTGGTCATTTCATTTTTTCGCGAATGTGTTCAGATTCCTTTTATACTGCATTTGGCACATGGTGACGATTATCTCGAGAATGCAAAGTAGCCAAATGAAACTTTTACTGGATTTCCACTTTATCAAATCTCATCTCCACCACACAGGACAAGTTTGCATCTGTTATAGTTTTGGAGAAAATTGTGGTCATTTCATTTTTGCGCGAATGTGTTCAGATTCCTTTTTTATTGCATTTGGCACATGGTGACGATTATCTCGAGAGTGCAAAGTAGCCAAATGAAACTTTTACTGGATTTCCACTTACTTTATCAAATCTCATCTCCACCACACAGGACAAGTTTGCATCTGTTATAGTTTTGGAGAAAATTGTGGTCATTTCATTTTTGCGCGAATGTGTTCAGATTCCTTTTATATTGCATTTGGCACATGGTGACGATTATCTCGAGAGTGCAAAGTAGCCAAATGAAACTTTTACTGGATTTCCACTTACTTTATCAAATCTCATCTCCACCACACAGGACAAGTTTGCATCTGTTATAGTTTTGGAGAAAATTGTGGTCATTTCATTTTTGCGCGAATGTGTTCAGATTCCTTTTATATTGCATTTGGCACATGGTGACGATTATCTCGAGAGTGCAAAGTAGCCAAATGAAACTTTTACTGGATTTCCACTTTATCAAATCTCATCACCACACAGGACAAGTTTGCATCTGTTATAGTTTTGGAGAAAATTGTGGTCATTTCATTTTTTCGCGAATGTGTTCAGATTCCTTTTATATTGCATTTGGCACATGGTGACGATTATCTCGAGAGTGCAAAGTAGCCAAATGAAACTTTTACTGGATTTCCACTTACTTTATCAAATCTCATCTCCACCACACAGGACAAGTTTGCATCTGTTATAGTTTTGGAGAAAATTGTGGTCATTTCATTTTTGCGCGAATGTGTTCAGATTCCTTTTATATTGCATTTGGCACATGGTGACGATTATCTCGAGAGTGCAAAGTAGCCAAATGAAACTTTTACTGGATTTCCACTTTATCAAATCTCATCTCCACCACACAGGACAAGTTTGCATCTGTTATAGTTTTGGAGAAAATTGTGGTCATTTCATTTTTTCGCGAATGTGTTCAGATTCCTTTTATATTGCATTTGGCACATGGTGACGATTATCTCGAGAGTGCAAAGTAGCCAAATGAAACTTTTACTGGATTTCCACTTACTTTATCAAATCTCATCTCCACCACACAGGACAAGTTTGCATCTGTTATAGTTTTGGAGAAAATTGTGGTCATTTCATTTTTGCGCGAATGTGTTCAGATTCCTTTTATATTGCATTTGGCACATGGTGACGATTATCTCGAGAGTGCAAAGTAGCCAAATGAAACTTTTACTGGATTTCCACTTACTTTATCAAATCTCATCTCCACCACACAGGACAAGTTTGCATCTGTTATAGTTTTGGAGAAAATTGTGGTCATTTCATTTTTGCGCGAATGTGTTCAGATTCATTTTATATTGCATTTGGCACATGGTGACAATTATCTCGAGAGTGCAAAGTAGCCAAATGAAACTTTTACTGGATTTCCACTTACTTTATCAAATCTCATCTCCACCACACAGGACAAGTTTGCATCTGTTATAGTTTTGGAGAAAATTGTGGTCATTTCATTTTTGCGCGAATGTGTTCAGATTCCTTTTATATTGCATTTGGCACATGGTGACGATTATCTCGAGAGTGCAAAGTAGCCAAATGAAACTTTTACTGGATTTCCACTTACTTTATCAAATTTCATCTCCACCACACAGGACAAGTTTGCATCTGTTATAGTTTTGGATAAAATTGTGGTCATTTCATTTTTGCGCGAATGTGTTCAGATTCCTTTTATATTGCATTTGGCACATGGTGACGATTATCTCGAGAGTGCAAAGTAGCCAAATGAAACTTTTACTGGATTTCCCCTTACTTTATCAAATCTCATCTCCACCACACAGGACAAGTTTGCATCTGTTATAGTTTTGGAGAAAATTGTGGTCATTTCATTTTTGCGCGAATGTGTTCAGATTCCTTTTATATTGCATTTGGCACATGGTGACGATTATCTCGAGAGTGCAAAGTAGACAAATGAAACTTTTACTGGATTTCCACTTACTTTATCAAATCTCATCTCCACCACACAGGACAAGTTTGCATCTGTTATAGTTTTGGAGAAAATTGTGGTCATTTCATTTTTGCGCGAATGTGTTCAGATTCCTTTTATATTGCATTTGGCACATGGTGACGATTATCTCGAGAGTGCAAAGTAGCCAAATGAAACTTTTACTGGATTTCCACTTACTTTATCAAATCTCATCTCCACCACACAGGACGTTTGCATCTGTTATAGTTTTGGAGAAAATTGTGGTCATTTCATTTTTGCGCGAATGTGTTCAGATTCCTTTTTTATTGCATTTGGCACATGGTGACGATTATCTCGAGAGTGCAAAGTAGCCAAATGAAACTTTTACTGGATTTCCACTTACTTTATCAAATCTCATCTCCACCACACAGGACAAGTTTGCATCTGTTATAGTTTTGGAGAAAATTGTGGTCATTTCATTTTTGCGCGAATGTGTTCAGATTCCTTTTATATTGCATTTGGCACATTGTGACGATTATCTCGAGAGTGCAAAGTTGCCAAATGAAACTTTTACTGGATTTTTACTTACTTTATCAAACCTCATCTCCACCACACAGGACAAGTTTGCATCTGTTATAGTTTTGGAGAAAATTGTGGTCATTTCATTTTTGCGCGAATGTGTTCAGATTCCTTTTATATTGCATTTGGCACATGGTGACGATTATCTCGAGAGTGCAAAGTAGCCAAATGAAACTTTTACTGGATTTCCACTTACTTTATCAAATCTCATCTCCACCACACAGGACAAGTTTGCATCTGTTATAGTTTTGGAGAAAATTGTGGTCATTTCATTTTTTCGCGAATGTGTTCAGATTCCTTTTATACTGCATTTGGCACATGGTGACGATTATCTCGAGAATGCAAAGTAGCCAAATGAAACTTTTACTGGATTTCCACTTTATCAAATCTCATCTCCACCACACAGGACAAGTTTGCATCTGTTATAGTTTTGGAGAAAATTGTGGTCATTTCATTTTTGCGCGAATGTGTTCAGATTCCTTTTTTATTGCATTTGGCACATGGTGACGATTATCTCGAGAGTGCAAAGTAGCCAAATGAAACTTTTACTGGATTTCCACTTACTTTATCAAATCTCATCTCCACCACACAGGACAAGTTTGCATCTGTTATAGTTTTGGAGAAAATTGTGGTCATTTCATTTTTGCGCGAATGTGTTCAGATTCCTTTTATATTGCATTTGGCACATGGTGACGATTATCTCGAGAGTGCAAAGTAGCCAAATGAAACTTTTACTGGATTTCCACTTACTTTATCAAATCTCATCTCCACCACACAGGACAAGTTTGCATCTGTTATAGTTTTGGAGAAAATTGTGGTCATTTCATTTTTGCGCGAATGTGTTCAGATTCCTTTTATATTGCATTTGGCACATGGTGACGATTATCTCGAGAGTGCAAAGTAGCCAAATGAAACTTTTACTGGATTTCCACTTTATCAAATCTCATCACCACACAGGACAAGTTTGCATCTGTTATAGTTTTGGAGAAAATTGTGGTCATTTCATTTTTTCGCGAATGTGTTCAGATTCCTTTTATATTGCATTTGGCACATGGTGACGATTATCTCGAGAGTGCAAAGTAGCCAAATGAAACTTTTACTGGATTTCCACTTACTTTATCAAATCTCATCTCCACCACACAGGACAAGTTTGCATCTGTTATAGTTTTGGAGAAAATTGTGGTCATTTCATTTTTGCGCGAATGTGTTCAGATTCCTTTTATATTGCATTTGGCACATGGTGACGATTATCTCGAGAGTGCAAAGTAGCCAAATGAAACTTTTACTGGATTTCCACTTTATCAAATCTCATCTCCACCACACAGGACAAGTTTGCATCTGTTATAGTTTTGGAGAAAATTGTGGTCATTTCATTTTTTCGCGAATGTGTTCAGATTCCTTTTATATTGCATTTGGCACATGGTGACGATTATCTCGAGAGTGCAAAGTAGCCAAATGAAACTTTTACTGGATTTCCACTTACTTTATCAAATCTCATCTCCACCACACAGGACAAGTTTGCATCTGTTATAGTTTTGGAGAAAATTGTGGTCATTTCATTTTTGCGCGAATGTGTTCAGATTCCTTTTATATTGCATTTGGCACATGGTGACGATTATCTCGAGAGTGCAAAGTAGCCAAATGAAACTTTTACTGGATTTCCACTTACTTTATCAAATCTCATCTCCACCACACAGGACAAGTTTGCATCTGTTATAGTTTTGGAGAAAATTGTGGTCATTTCATTTTTGCGCGAATGTGTTCAGATTCATTTTATATTGCATTTGGCACATGGTGACAATTATCTCGAGAGTGCAAAGTAGCCAAATGAAACTTTTACTGGATTTCCACTTACTTTATCAAATCTCATCTCCACCACACAGGACAAGTTTGCATCTGTTATAGTTTTGGAGAAAATTGTGGTCATTTCATTTTTGCGCGAATGTGTTCAGATTCCTTTTATATTGCATTTGGCACATGGTGACGATTATCTCGAGAGTGCAAAGTAGCCAAATGAAACTTTTACTGGATTTCCACTTACTTTATCAAATTTCATCTCCACCACACAGGACAAGTTTGCATCTGTTATAGTTTTGGATAAAATTGTGGTCATTTCATTTTTGCGCGAATGTGTTCAGATTCCTTTTATATTGCATTTGGCACATGGTGACGATTATCTCGAGAGTGCAAAGTAGCCAAATGAAACTTTTACTGGATTTCCCCTTACTTTATCAAATCTCATCTCCACCACACAGGACAAGTTTGCATCTGTTATAGTTTTGGAGAAAATTGTGGTCATTTCATTTTTGCGCGAATGTGTTCAGATTCCTTTTATATTGCATTTGGCACATGGTGACGATTATCTCGAGAGTGCAAAGTAGACAAATGAAACTTTTACTGGATTTCCACTTACTTTATCAAATCTCATCTCCACCACACAGGACAAGTTTGCATCTGTTATAGTTTTGGAGAAAATTGTGGTCATTTCATTTTTGCGCGAATGTGTTCAGATTCCTTTTATATTGCATTTGGCACATGGTGACGATTATCTCGAGAGTGCAAAGTAGCCAAATGAAACTTTTACTGGATTTCCACTTACTTTATCAAATCTCATCTCCACCACACAGGACAAGTTTGCATCTGTTATAGTTTTGGATAAAATTGTGGTCATTTCATTTTTGCGCGAATGTGTTCAGATTCCTTTTATATTGCATTTGGCACATGGTGACGATTATCTCGAGAGTGCAAAGTAGCCAAATGAAACTTTTACTGGATTTCCCCTTACTTTATCAAATCTCATCTCCACCACACAGGACAAGTTTGCATCTGTTATAGTTTTGGAGAAAATTGTGGTCATTTCATTTTTGCGCGAATGTGTTCAGATTCCTTTTATATTGCATTTGGCACATGGTGACGATTATCTCGAGAGTGCAAAGTAGACAAATGAAACTTTTACTGGATTTCCACTTACTTTATCAAATCTCATCTCCACCACACAGGACAAGTTTGCATCTGTTATAGTTTTGGAGAAAATTGTGGTCATTTCATTTTTGCGCGAATGTGTTCAGATTCCTTTTATATTGCATTTGGCACATGGTGACGATTATCTCGAGAGTGCAAAGTAGCCAAATGAAACTTTTACTGGATTTCCCCTTACTTTATCAAATCTCATCTCCACCACACAGGACAAGTTTGCATCTGTTATAGTTTTGGAGAAAATTGTGGTCATTTCATTTTTGCGCGAATGTGTTCAGATTCCTTTTATATTGCATTTGGCACATGGTGACGATTATCTCGAGAGTGCAAAGTAGCCAAATGAAACTTTTACTGGATTTCCACTTACTTTATCAAATCTCATCTCCACCACACAGGACAAGTTTGCATCTGTTATAGTTTTGGAGAAAATTGTGGTCATTTCATTTTTGCGCGAATGTGTTCAGATTCCTTTTATATTGCATTTGGCACATGGTGACGATTATCTCGAGAGTGCAAAGTAGCCAAATGAAACTTTTACTGGATTTCCCCTTACTTTATCAAATCTCATCTCCACCACACAGGACAAGTTTGCATCTGTTATAGTTTTGGAGAAAATTGTGGTCATTTCATTTTTGCGCGAATGTGTTCAGATTCCTTTTATATTGCATTTGGCACATGGTGACGATTATCTCGAGAGTGCAAAGTAGCCAAATGAAACTTTTACTGGATTTCCACTTACTTTATCAAATCTCATCTCCACCACACAGGACAAGTTTGCATCTGTTATAGTTTTGGAGAAAATTGTGGTCATTTCATTTTTGCGCGAATGTGTTCAGATTCCTTTTATATTGCATTTGGCACATGGTGACGATTATCTCGAGAGTGCAAAGTAGCCAATTGAAACTTTTACTAAATTTCCACTTACTTTATCAAATCTCATCTCCACCACACAGGACAAGTTTGCATCTGTTATAGTTTTGGAGAAAATTGTGGTCATTTCATTTTTGCGCGAATGTGTTCAGATTCCTTTTATATTGCATTTGGCACATGGTGACGATTATCTCGAGAGTGCAAAGTAGCCAAATGAAACTTTTACTGGATTTCCACTTATTTTATCAAATCTCATCTCCACCACACAGGACAAGTTTGCATCTGTTATAGTTTTGGAGAAAATTGTGGTCATTTCATTTTTTCGCGAATGTGTTCAGATTCCTTTTATATTGCATTTGGCACATGGTGACGATTATCTCGAGAATGCAAAGTAGCCAAATGAAACTTTTACTGGATTTCCACTTTATCAAATCTCATCTCCACCACACAGGACGTTTGCATCTGTTATAGTTTTGGAGAAAATTGTGGTCATTTCATTTTTGCGCGAATGTGTTCAGATTCCTTTTTTATTGCATTTGGCACATGGTGACGATTATCTCGAGAGTGCAAAGTAGCCAAATGAAACTTTTACTGGATTTCCACTTACTTTATCAAATCTCATCTCCACCACACAGGACAAGTTTGCATCTGTTATAGTTTTGGAGAAAATTGTGGTCATTTCATTTTTGCGCGAATGTGTTCAGATTCCTTTTATATTGCATTTGGCACATGGTGACGATTATCTCGAGAGTGCAAAGTTGCCAAATGAAACTTTTACTGGATTTTTACTTACTTTATCAAACCTCATCTCCACCACACAGGACAAGTTTGCATCTGTTATAGTTTTGGAGAAAATTGTGGTCATTTCATTTTTGCGCGAATGTGTTCAGATTCCTTTTATATTGCATTTGGCACATGGTGACGATTATCTCGAGAGTGCAAAGTAGCCAAATGAAACTTTTACTGGATTTCCACTTACTTTATCAAATCTCATCTCCACCACACAGGACAAGTTTGCATCTGTTATAGTTTTGGAGAAAATTGTGGTCATTTCATTTTTTCGCGAATGTGTTCAGATTCCTTTTATACTGCATTTGGCACATGGTGACGATTATCTCGAGAATGCAAAGTAGCCAAATGAAACTTTTACTGGATTTCCACTTTATCAAATCTCATCTCCACCACACAGGACAAGTTTGCATCTGTTATAGTTTTGGAGAAAATTGTGGTCATTTCATTTTTGCGCGAATGTGTTCAGATTCCTTTTTTATTGCATTTGGCACATGGTGACGATTATCTCGAGAGTGCAAAGTAGCCAAATGAAACTTTTACTGGATTTCCACTTACTTTATCAAATCTCATCTCCACCACACAGGACAAGTTTGCATCTGTTATAGTTTTGGAGAAAATTGTGGTCATTTTATTTTTGCGCGAATGTGTTCAGATTCCTTTTATATTGCATTTGGCACATGGTGACGATTATCTCGAGAGTGCAAAGTAGCCAAATGAAACTTTTACTGGATTTCCACTTACTTTATCAAATCTCATCTCCGTCACACAGGACAAGTTTGCATCTGTTATAGTTTTGGAGAAAATTGTGGTCATTTCATTTTTGCGCGAATGTGTTCAGATTCCTTTTATATTGCATTTGGCACATGGTGACGATTATCTCGAGAGTGCAAAGTAGCCAAATTAAACTTTTACTGGATTTCCACTTTATCAAATCTCATCTCCACCACACAGGACAAGTTTGCATCTGTTATAGTTTTGGAGAAAATTGTGGTCATTTCATTTTTGCGCGAATGTGTTCAGATTCCTTTTATATTGCATTTGGCACATGGTGACGATTATCTCGAGAGTGCAAAGTAGCCAAATGAAACTTTTACTGGATTTCCACTTACTTTATCAAATCTCATCTCCACCACACAGGACAAGTTTGCATCTGTTATAGTTTTGGAGAAAATTGTGGTCATTTCATTTTTGCGCGAATGTGTTCAGATTCCTTTTATATTGCATTTGGCACATGGTGACGATTATCTCGAGAGTGCAAAGTAGCCAAATGAAACTTTTACTGGATTTCCCCTTACTTTATCAAATCTCATCTCCACCACACAGGACAAGTTTGCATCTGTTATAGTTTTGGAGAAAATTGTGGTCATTTCATTTTTGCGCGAATGTGTGCAGATTCCTTTTATATTGCATTTGGCACATGGTGACGATTATCTTGAGAGTGCAAAGTAGCCAAATGAAACTTTTACTGGATTTCCACTTACTTTATCAAATCTCATCTCCACCACACAGGACAAGTTTGCATCTGTTATAGTTTTGGAGAAAATTGTGGTCATTTCATTTTTGCGCGAATGTGTTCAGATTCCTTTTATATTGCATTTGGCACATGGTGACGATTATCTCGAGAGTGCAAAGTAGCCAAATGAAACTTTTACTGGATTTCCACTTACTTTATCAAATCTCATCTCCACCACACAGGACAAGTTTGCATCTGTTATAGTTTTGGAGAAAATTGTGGTCATTTCATTTTTGCGCGAATGTGTTCAGATTCATTTTATATTGCATTTGGCACATGGTGACAATTATCTCGAGAGTGCAAAGTAGCCAAATGAAACTTTTACTGGATTTCCACTTACTTTATCAAATCTCATCTCCACCACACAGGACAAGTTTGCATCTGTTATAGTTTTGGAGAAAATTGTGGTCATTTCATTTTTGCGCGAATGTGTTCAGATTCCTTTTATATTGCATTTGGCACATGGTGACGATTATCTCGAGAGTGCAAAGTAGCCAAATGAAACTTTTACTGGATTTCCACTTACTTTATCAAATCTCATCTCCACCACACAGGACAAGTTTGCATCTGTTATAGTTTTGGAGAAAATTGTGGTCATTTCATTTTTGCGCGAATGTGTTCAGATTCCTTTTATATTGCATTTGGCACATGGTGACGATTATCTCGAGAGTGCAAAGTAGCCAAATGAAACTTTTACTGGATTTCCCCTTACTTTATCAAATCTCATCTCCACCACACAGGACAAGTTTGCATCTGTTATAGTTTTGGAGAAAATTGTGGTCATTTCATTTTTGCGCGAATGTGTTCAGATTCCTTTTATATTGCATTTGGCACATGGTGACGATTATCTCGAGAGTGCAAAGTAGCCAAATGAAACTTTTACTGGATTTCCACTTACTTTATCAAATCTCATCTCCACCACACAGGACAAGTTTGCATCTGTTATAGTTTTGAAGAAAATTGTGGTCATTTCATTTTTGCGCGAATGTGTTCAGATTCCTTTTATATTGCATTTGGCACATGGTGACGATTATCTCGAGAGTGCAAAGTAGCCAATTGAAACTTTTACTAAATTTCCACTTACTTTATCAAATCTCATCTCCACCACACAGGACAAGTTTGCATCTGTTATAGTTTTGGAGAAAATTGTGGTCATTTCATTTTTGCGCGAATGTGTTCAGATTCCTTTTATATTGCATTTGGCACATGGTGACGATTATCTCGAGAGTGCAAAGTAGCCAAATGAAACTTTTACTGGATTTCCACTTATTTTATCAAATCTCATCTCCACCACACAGGACAAGTTTGCATCTGTTATAGTTTTGGAGAAAATTGTGGTCATTTCATTTTTTCGCGAATGTGTTCAGATTCCTTTTATATTGCATTTGGCACATGGTGACGATTATCTCGAGAATGCAAAGTAGCCAAATGAAACTTTTACTGGATTTCCACTTTATCAAATCTCATCTCCACCACACAGGACGTTTGCATCTGTTATAGTTTTGGAGAAAATTGTGGTCATTTCATTTTTGCGCGAATGTGTTCAGATTCCTTTTTTATTGCATTTGGCACATGGTGACGATTATCTCGAGAGTGCAAAGTAGCCAAATGAAACTTTTACTGGATTTCCACTTACTTTATCAAATCTCATCTCCACCACACAGGACAAGTTTGCATCTGTTATAGTTTTGGAGAAAATTGTGGTCATTTCATTTTTGCGCGAATGTGTTCAGATTCCTTTTATATTGCATTTGGCACATGGTGACGATTATCTCGAGAGTGCAAAGTTGCCAAATGAAACTTTTACTGGATTTTTACTTACTTTATCAAACCTCATCTCCACCACACAGGACAAGTTTGCATCTGTTATAGTTTTGGAGAAAATTGTGGTCATTTCATTTTTGCGCGAATGTGTTCAGATTCCTTTTATATTGCATTTGGCACATGGTGACGATTATCTCGAGAGTGCAAAGTAGCCAAATGAAACTTTTACTGGATTTCCACTTTATCAAATCTCATCTCCACCACACAGGACAAGTTTGCATCTGATATAGTTTTGGAGAAAATTGTGGTCATTTCATTTTTTCGCGAATGTGTTCAGATTCCTTTTATACTGCATTTGGCACATGGTGACGATTATCTCGAGAATGCAAAGTAGCCAAATGAAACTTTTACTGGATTTCCACTTTATCAAATCTCATCTCCACCACACAGGACAAGTTTGCATCTGTTATAGTTTTGGAGAAAATTGTGGTCATTTCATTTTTGCGCGAATGTGTTCAGATTCCTTTTTTATTGCATTTGGCACATGGTGACGATTATCTCGAGAGTGCAAAGTAGCCAAATGAAACTTTTACTGGATTTCCACTTACTTTATCAAATCTCATCTCCACCACACAGGACAAGTTTGCATCTGTTATAGTTTTGGAGAAAATTGTGGTCATTTCATTTTTGTGCGAATGTGTTCAGATTCCTTTTATATTGCATTTGGCACATGGTGACGATTATCTCGAGAGTGCAAAGTAGCCAAATGAAACTTTTACTGGATTTCCACTTACTTTATCAAATCTCATCTCCACCACACAGGACAAGTTTGCATCTGTTATAGTTTTGGAGAAAATTGTGGTCATTTCATTTTTGCGCGAATGTGTTCAGATTCCTTTTATATTGCATTTGGCACATGGTGACGATTATCTCGAGAGTGCAAAGTAGCCAAATGAAACTTTTACTGGATTTCCACTTTATCAAATCTCATCTCCACCACACAGGACAAGTTTGCATCTGTTATAGTTTTGGAGAAAATTGTGGTCATTTCATTTTTTCGCGAATGTGTTCAGATTCCTTTTATATTGCATTTGGCACATGGTGACGATTATCTCGAGAGTGCAAAGTAGCCAAATGAAACTTTTACTGGATTTCCACTTACTTTATCAAATATCATCTCCACCACACAGGACAAGTTTGCATCTGTTATAGTTTTGGAGAAAATTGTGGTCATTTCATTGTTGCGCGAATGTGTTCAGATTCCTTTTATATTGCATTTGGCACATGGTGACGTTTATCATGAGAGTGCAAAGTAGCCAAATGAAACTTTTACTTGATTTCCACTTACTTTATCAAATCTCATCTCCACCACACAGGACAAGTTTGCATCTGTTATAGTTTTGGAGAAAATTGTGGTCATTTCATTTTTGCGCGAATGTGTTCAGATCCCTTTTATATTGCATTTGGCACATGGTGACGATTATCTCGAGAGTGCAAAGTAGCCAAATGAAACTTTTACTGGATTTCCACTTACTTTATCAAATCTCATCTCCACCACACAGGACAAGTTTGCATCTGTTATAGTTTTGGAGAAAATTGTGGTCATTTCATTTTTGCGCGAATGTGTTCAGATTCCTTTTATATTGTATTTGGCACATGGTGACGATTATCTCGAGAGGGCAAAGTAGCCAAATGAAACTTTTACTGGATTTCCACTTACTTTATCAAATCTCATCTCCACCACACAGGACAAGTTTGCATCTGTTATAGTTTTGGAGAAAATTGTGGTCATTTCATTTTTGCGCGAATGTGTTCAGATTCCTTTTATATTGCATTTGGCACATGGTGACGATTATCTCGAGAGTGCAAAGTAGCCAAATGAAACTTTTACTGGATTTCCACTTACTTTATCAAATCTCATCTCCACCACACAGGACAAGTTTGCATCTGTTATAGTTTTGGAGAAAATTGTGGTCATTTCATTTTTGCGCGAATGTGTTCAGATCCCTTTTATATTGCATTTGGCACATGGTGACGATTATCTCGAGAGTGCAAAGTAGCCAAATGAAACTTTTACTGTATTTCCACTTACTTTATCAAATCTCATCTCCACCACACAGGACAAGTTTGCATCTGTTATAGTTTTGGAGAAAATTGTGGTCATTTCATTTTTGCGCGAATGTGTTCAGATTCCTTTTATATTGTATTTGGCACATGGTGACGATTATCTCGAGAGGGCAAAGTAGCCAAATGAAACTTTTACTGGATTTCCACTTACTTTATCAAATCTCATCTCCACCACACAGGACAAGTTTGCATCTGTTATAGTTTTGGAGAAAATTGTGGTCATTTCATTTTTGCGCGAATGTGTTCAGAATCCTTTTATATTGCATTTGGCACATGGTGACGATTATCTCGAGAGTGCAAAGTAGCCAAATGAAACTTTTACTGGATTTCCACTTACTTTATCAAATCTCATCTCCACCACACAGGACAAGTTTGCATCTGTTATAGTTTTGGAGAAAATTGTGGTCATTTCATTTTTGCGTGAATGTGTTCAGATTCCTTTTATATTGCATTTGGCACATGGTGACGATTATCTCGAGAGAGCAAAGTAGCCAAATGAAACTTTTACTGGATTTCCACTTACTTTATCAAATCCTATCTCCACCACACAGGACAAGTTTGCATCTGTTATAGTTTTGGAGAAAATTGTGGTCATTTCATTTTTGCGCGAATGTGTTCAGATTGCTTTTATATTGCATTTGGCACATTGTGACGATTATCTCAAGAGTGCAAAGTAGCCAAATGAAACTTTTACTGGATTTCCACTTACTTTATCAAATCTCATGTCCACCACACAGGACAAGTTTGCATCTGTTATAGTTTTGGAGAAAATTGTGGTCATTTCATTTTTGCGCGAATGTGTTCAGATTCCTTTTATATTACATTTGGCACATGGTGACGATTATCTCGATAGTGCAAAGTAGCCAAATGAAACTTTTACTGGATTTCCACTTACTTTATCAAATCTCATCTCCACCACACAGGACAAGTTTGCATCTGTTATAGTTTTGGAGAAAATTGTGGTCATTTCATTTTTGCGCGAATGTGTTCAGATTCCTTTTATATTGCATTTGGCACATGGTGACGATTATCTCGAGAGTGCAAAGTAGCCAAATGAAACTTTTACTGGATTTCCACTTTATCAAATCTCATCTCCACCACACAGGACAAGTTTGCATCTGTTATAGTTTTGGAGAAAATTGTGGTCATTTCATTTTTGCGCGAATGTGTTCAGATTCCTTTTATATTGCATTTGGCACATGGTGACGATTATCTCGAGAGTGCAAAGTAGCCAAATGAAACTTTTACTGGATTTCCACTTACTTTATCAAATCTCATCTCCACCACACAGAACAAGTTTGCATCTGTTATAGTTTTGGAGAAAATTGTGGTCATTTCATTTTTGCGCGAATGTGTTCAGATTCCTTTTATATTGCATTTGGCACATGGTGACGATTATCTCGAGAGTGCAAAGTAGCCAAATGAAACTTTTACTGGATTTCCACTTACTTTATCAAATCTCATCTCCGTCACACAGGACAAGTTTGCATCTGTTATAGTTTTGGAGAAAATTGTGGTCATTTCATTTTTGCGCGAATGTGTTCAGATTCCTTTTATATTGCATTTGGCACATGGTGACGATTATCTCGAGAGTGCAAAGTAGCCAAATTAAACTTTTACTGGATTTCCACTTTATCAAATCTCATCTCCACCACACAGGACAAGTTTGCATCTGTTATAGTTTTGGAGAAAATTGTGGTCATTTCATTTTTGCGCGAATGTGTTCAGATTCCTTTTATATTGCATTTGGCACATGGTGACGATTATCTCGAGAGTGCAAAGTAGCCAAATGAAACTTTTACTGGATTTCCACTTACTTTATCAAATCTCATCTCCACCACACAGGACAAGTTTGCATCTGTTATAGTTTTGGAGAAAATTGTGGTCATTTCATTTTTGCGCGAATGTGTTCAGATTCCTTTTATATTGCATTTGGCACATGGTGACGATTATCTCGAGAGTGCAAAGTAGCCAAATGAAACTTTTACTGGATTTCCCCTTACTTTATCAAATCTCATCTCCACCACACAGGACAAGTTTGCATCTGTTATAGTTTTGGAGAAAATTGTGGTCATTTCATTTTTGCGCGAATGTGTGCAGATTCCTTTTATATTGCATTTGGCACATGGTGACGATTATCTTGAGAGTGCAAAGTAGCCAAATGAAACTTTTACTGGATTTCCACTTACTTTATCAAATCTCATCTCCACCACACAGGACAAGTTTGCATCTGTTATAGTTTTGGAGAAAATTGTGGTCATTTCATTTTTGCGCGAATGTGTTCAGATTCCTTTTATATTGCATTTGGCACATGGTGACGATTATCTCGAGAGTGCAAAGTAGCCAAATGAAACTTTTACTGGATTTCCACTTACTTTATCAAATCTCATCTCCACCACACAGGACAAGTTTGCATCTGTTATAGTTTTGGAGAAAATTGTGGTCATTTCATTTTTGCGCGAATGTGTTCAGATTCATTTTATATTGCATTTGGCACATGGTGACAATTATCTCGAGAGTGCAAAGTAGCCAAATGAAACTTTTACTGGATTTCCACTTACTTTATCAAATCTCATCTCCACCACACAGGACAAGTTTGCATCTGTTATAGTTTTGGAGAAAATTGTGGTCATTTCATTTTTGCGCGAATGTGTTCAGATTCCTTTTATATTGCATTTGGCACATGGTGACGATTATCTCGAGAGTGCAAAGTAGCCAAATGAAACTTTTACTGGATTTCCACTTACTTTATCAAATCTCATCTCCACCACACAGGACAAGTTTGCATCTGTTATAGTTTTGGAGAAAATTGTGGTCATTTCATTTTTGCGCGAATGTGTTCAGATTCCTTTTATATTGCATTTGGCACATGGTGACGATTATCTCGAGAGTGCAAAGTAGCCAAATGAAACTTTTACTGGATTTCCCCTTACTTTATCAAATCTCATCTCCACCACACAGGACAAGTTTGCATCTGTTATAGTTTTGGAGAAAATTGTGGTCATTTCATTTTTGCGCGAATGTGTTCAGATTCCTTTTATATTGCATTTGGCACATGGTGACGATTATCTCGAGAGTGCAAAGTAGCCAAATGAAACTTTTACTGGATTTCCACTTACTTTATCAAATCTCATCTCCACCACACAGGACAAGTTTGCATCTGTTATAGTTTTGAAGAAAATTGTGGTCATTTCATTTTTGCGCGAATGTGTTCAGATTCCTTTTATATTGCATTTGGCACATGGTGACGATTATCTCGAGAATGCAAAGTAGCCAATTGAAACTTTTACTAAATTTCCACTTACTTTATCAAATCTCATCTCCACCACACAGGACAAGTTTGCATCTGTTATAGTTTTGGAGAAAATTGTGGTCATTTCATTTTTGCGCGAATGTGTTCAGATTCCTTTTATATTGCATTTGGCACATGGTGACGATTATCTCGAGAGTGCAAAGTAGCCAAATGAAACTTTTACTGGATTTCCACTTATTTTATCAAATCTCATCTCCACCACACAGGACAAGTTTGCATCTGTTATAGTTTTGGAGAAAATTGTGGTCATTTCATTTTTTCGCGAATGTGTTCAGATTCCTTTTATATTGCATTTGGCACATGGTGACGATTATCTCGAGAATGCAAAGTAGCCAAATGAAACTTTTACTGGATTTCCACTTTATCAAATCTCATCTCCACCACACAGGACGTTTGCATCTGTTATAGTTTTGGAGAAAATTGTGGTCATTTCATTTTTGCGCGAATGTGTTCAGATTCCTTTTTTATTGCATTTGGCACATGGTGACGATTATCTCGAGAGTGCAAAGTAGCCAAATGAAACTTTTACTGGATTTCCACTTACTTTATCAAATCTCATCTCCACCACACAGGACAAGTTTGCATCTGTTATAGTTTTGGAGAAAATTGTGGTCATTTCATTTTTGCGCGAATGTGTTCAGATTCCTTTTATATTGCATTTGGCACATGGTGACGATTATCTCGAGAGTGCAAAGTTGCCAAATGAAACTTTTACTGGATTTTTACTTACTTTATCAAACCTCATCTCCACCACACAGGACAAGTTTGCATCTGTTATAGTTTTGGAGAAAATTGTGGTCATTTCATTTTTGCGCGAATGTGTTCAGATTCCTTTTATATTGCATTTGGCACATGGTGACGATTATCTCGAGAGTGCAAAGTAGCCAAATGAAACTTTTACTGGATTTCCACTTTATCAAATCTCATCTCCACCACACAGGACAAGTTTGCATCTGATATAGTTTTGGAGAAAATTGTGGTCATTTCATTTTTTCGCGAATGTGTTCAGATTCCTTTTATACTGCATTTGGCACATGGTGACGATTATCTCGAGAATGCAAAGTAGCCAAATGAAACTTTTACTGGATTTCCACTTTATCAAATCTCATCTCCACCACACAGGACAAGTTTGCATCTGTTATAGTTTTGGAGAAAATTGTGGTCATTTCATTTTTGCGCGAATGTGTTCAGATTCCTTTTTTATTGCATTTGGCACATGGTGACGATTATCTCGAGAGTGCAAAGTAGCCAAATGAAACTTTTACTGGATTTCCACTTACTTTATCAAATCTCATCTCCACCACACAGGACAAGTTTGCATCTGTTATAGTTTTGGAGAAAATTGTGGTCATTTCATTTTTGCGCGAATGTGTTCAGATTCCTTTTATATTGCATTTGGCACATGGTGACGATTATCTCGAGAGTGCAAAGTAGCCAAATGAAACTTTTACTGGATTTCCACTTACTTTATCAAATCTCATCTCCACCACACAGGACAAGTTTGCATCTGTTATAGTTTTGGAGAAAATTGTGGTCATTTCATTTTTGCGCGAATGTGTTCAGATTCCTTTTATATTGCATTTGGCACATGGTGACGATTATCTCGAGAGTGCAAAGTAGCCAAATGAAACTTTTACTGGATTTCCACTTTATCAAATCTCATCTCCACCACACAGGACAAGTTTGCATCTGTTATAGTTTTGGAGAAAATTGTGGTCATTTCATTTTTTCGCGAATGTGTTCAGATTCCTTTTATATTGCATTTGGCACATGGTGACGATTATCTCGAGAGTGCAAAGTAGCCAAATGAAACTTTTACTGGATTTCCACTTACTTTATCAAATATCATCTCCACCACACAGGACAAGTTTGCATCTGTTATAGTTTTGGAGAAAATTGTGGTCATTTCATTGTTGCGCGAATGTGTTCAGATTCCTTTTATATTGCATTTGGCACATGGTGACGTTTATCATGAGAGTGCAAAGTAGCCAAATGAAACTTTTACTTGATTTCCACTTACTTTATCAAATCTCATCTCCACCACACAGGACAAGTTTGCATCTGTTATAGTTTTGGAGAAAATTGTGGTCATTTCATTTTTGCGCGAATGTGTTCAGATCCCTTTTATATTGCATTTGGCACATGGTGACGATTATCTCGAGAGTGCAAAGTAGCCAAATGAAACTTTTACTGGATTTCCACTTACTTTATCAAATCTCATCTCCACCACACAGGACAAGTTTGCATCTGTTATAGTTTTGGAGAAAATTGTGGTCATTTCATTTTTGCGCGAATGTGTTCAGATTCCTTTTATATTGTATTTGGCACATGGTGACGATTATCTCGAGAGGGCAAAGTAGCCAAATGAAACTTTTACTGGATTTCCACTTACTTTATCAAATCTCATCTCCACCACACAGGACAAGTTTGCATCTGTTATAGTTTTGGAGAAAATTGTGGTCATTTCATTTTTGCGCGAATGTGTTCAGATTCCTTTTATATTGCATTTGGCACATGGTGACGATTATCTCGAGAGTGCAAAGTAGCCAAATGAAACTTTTACTGGATTTCCACTTACTTTATCAAATCTCATCTCCACCACACAGGACAAGTTTGCATCTGTTATAGTTTTGGAGAAAATTGTGGTCATTTCATTTTTGCGCGAATGTGTTCAGATCCCTTTTATATTGCATTTGGCACATGGTGACGATTATCTCGAGAGGGCAAAGTAGCCAAATGAAACTTTTACTGGATTTCCACTTACTTTATCAAATCTCATCTCCACCACACAGGACAAGTTTGCATCTGTTATAGTTTTGGAGAAAATTGTGGTCATTTCATTTTTGCGCGAATGTGTTCAGAATCCTTTTATATTGCATTTGGCACATGGTGACGATTATCTCGAGAGTGCAAAGTAGCCAAATGAAACTTTTACTGGATTTCCACTTACTTTATCAAATCTCATCTCCACCACACAGGACAAGTTTGCATCTGTTATAGTTTTGGAGAAAATTGTGGTCATTTCATTTTTGCGTGAATGTGTTCAGATTCCTTTTATATTGCATTTGGCACATGGTGACGATTATCTCGAGAGAGCAAAGTAGCCAAATGAAACTTTTACTGGATTTCCACTTACTTTATCAAATCTTATCTCCACCACACAGGACAAGTTTGCATCTGTTATAGTTTTGGAGAAAATTGTGGTCATTTCATTTTTGCGCGAATGTGTTCAGATTGCTTTTATATTGCATTTGGCACATTGTGACGATTATCTCAAGAGTGCAAAGTAGCCAAATGAAACTTTTACTGGATTTCCACTTACTTTATCAAATCTCATGTCCACCACACAGGACAAGTTTGCATCTGTTATAGTTTTGGAGAAAATTGTGGTCATTTCATTTTTGCGCGAATGTGTTCAGATTCCTTTTATATTGCATTTGGCACATGGTGACGATTATCTCGATAGTGCAAAGTAGCCAAATGAAACTTTTACTGGATTTCCACTTACTTTATCAAATCTCATCTCCACCACACAGGACAAGTTTGCATCTGTTATAGTTTTGGAGAAAATTGTGGTCATTTCATTTTTGCGCGAATGTGTTCAGATTCCTTTTATATTGCATTTGGCACATGGTGACGATTATCTCGAGAGTGCAAAGTAGCCAAATGAAACTTTTACTGGATTTCCACTTTATCAAATCTCATCTCCACCACACAGGACAAGTTTGCATCTGTTATAGTTTTGGAGAAAATTGTGGTCATTTCATTTTTGCGCGAATGTGTTCAGATTCCTTTTATATTGCATTTGGCACATGGTGACGATTATCTCGAGAGTGCAAAGTAGCCAAATGAAACTTTTACTGGATTTCCACTTACTTTATCAAATCTCATCTCCACCACACAGAACAAGTTTGCATCTGTTATAGTTTTTGAGAAAATTGTGGTCATTTCATTTTTGCGCGAATGTGTTCAGATTCCTTTTATATTGCATTTGGCACATGGTGACGATTATCTCGAGAGTGCAAAGTAGCCAAATGAAACTTTTACTGGATTTCCACTTACTTTATCAAATCTCATCTCCACCACACAGGACAAGTTTGCATCTGTTATAGTTTTGGAGAAAATTGTGGTCATTTCATTTTTGCGCGAATGTGTTCAGATTCCTTTTATATTGCATTTGGCACATGGTGACGATTATCTCGAGGGTGCAAAGTAGCCAAATGAAACTTTCACTGGATTTCCACTTACTTTATCAAATCTCATCTCCACCACACAGGACAAGTTTGCATCTGTTATAATTTTGGAGAAAATTGTGGTCATTTCATTTTTGCGCGAATGTGTTCAGATTCCTTTTATATTGCATTTGGCACATGGTGACGATTATCTCGAGAGTGCAAAGTAGCCAAATGAAACTTTTACTGGATTTCCACTTACTTTATCAAATCTCATCTCCACCACACAGGACAAGTTTGCATCTGTTATAGTTTTGGAGAAAATTGTGGTCATTTCATTTTTGCGCGAATGTGTTCAGAATCCTTTTATATTGCATTTGGCACATGGTGACGATTATCTCGAGAGTGCAAAGTAGCCAAATGAAACTTTTACTGGATTTCCACTTACTTTATCAAATCTCATCTCCACCACACAGGACAAGTTTGCATCTGTTATAGTTTTGGAGAAAATTGTGGTCATTTCATTTTTGCGCGAATGTGTTCAGATTCCTTTTATATTGCATTTGGCACATGGTGACGATTATCTCGAGAGTGCAAAGTAGCCAAATGAAACTTTTACTGGATTTCCCCTTACTTTATCAAATCTCATCTCCACCACACAGGACAAGTTTGCATCTGTTATAGTTTTGGAGAAAATTGTGGTCATTTCATTTTTGCGCGAATGTGTTCAGATTCCTTTTATATTGCATTTGGCACATGGTGACGATTATCTCGAGAGTGCAAAGTAGCCAAATGAAACTTTTACTGGATTTCCACTTACTTTATCAAATCTCATCTCCACCACACAGGACAAGTTTGCATCTGTTATAGTTTTGGAGAAAATTGTGGTCATTTCATTTTTGCGCGAATGTGTTCAGATTCCTTTTATATTGCATTTGGCACATGGTGACGATTATCTCGAGAGTGCAAAGTAGCCAATTGAAACTTTTACTAAATTTCCACTTACTTTATCAAATCTCATCTCCACCACACAGGACAAGTTTGCATCTGTTATAGTTTTGGAGAAAATTGTGGTCATTTCATTTTTGCGCGAATGTGTTCAGATTCCTTTTATATTGCATTTGGCACATGGTGACGATTATCTCGAGAGTGCAAAGTAGCCAAATGAAACTTTTACTGGATTTCCACTTACTTTATCAAATCTCATCTCCACCACACAGGACAAGTTTGCATCTGTTATAGTTTTGGAGAAAATTGTGGTCATTTCATTTTTTCGCGAATGTGTTCAGATTCCTTTTATATTGCATTTGGCACATGGTGACGATTATCTCGAGAATGCAAAGTAGCCAAATGAAACTTTTACTGGATTTCCACTTTATCAAATCTCATCTCCACCACACAGGACGTTTGCATCTGTTATAGTTTTGGAGAAAATTGTGGTCATTTCATTTTTGCGCGAATGTGTTCAGATTCCTTTTTTATTGCATTTGGCACATGGTGACGATTATCTCGAGAGTGCAAAGTAGCCAAATGAAACTTTTACTGGATTTCCACTTACTTTATCAAATCTCATCTCCACCACACAGGACAAGTTTGCATCTGTTATAGTTTTGGAGAAAATTGTGGTCATTTCATTTTTGCGCGAATGTGTTCAGATTCCTTTTATATTGCATTTGGCACATGGTGACGATTATCTCGAGAGTGCAAAGTAGCCAAATTAAACTTTTACTGGATTTCCACTTTATCAAATCTCATCTCCACCACACAGGACAAGTTTGCATCTGTTATAGTTTTGGAGAAAATTGTGGTCATTTCATTTTTGCGCGAATGTGTTCAGATTCCTTTTATATTGCATTTGGCACATGGTGACGATTATCTCGAGAGTGCAAAGTAGCCAAATGAAACTTTTACTGGATTTCCACTTACTTTATCAAATCTCATCTCCACCACACAGGACAAGTTTGCATCTGTTATAGTTTTGGAGAAAATTGTGGTCATTTCATTTTTGCGCGAATGTGTTCAGATTCCTTTTATATTGCATTTGGCACATGGTGACGATTATCTCGAGAGTGCAAAGTAGCCAAATGAAACTTTTACTGGATTTCCACTTTATCAAATCTCATCTCCACCACACAGGACAAGTTTGCATCTGTTATAGTTTTGGAGAAAATTGTGGTCATTTCATTTTTGCGCGAATGTGTTCAGATTCCTTTTATATTGCATTTGGCACATGGTGACGATTATCTCGAGAGTGCAAAGTAGCCAAATGAAACTTTTACTGGATTTCCACTTACTTTATCAAATCTCATCTCCACCACACAGAACAAGTTTGCATCTGTTATAGTTTTTGAGAAAATTGTGGTCATTTCATTTTTGCGCGAATGTGTTCAGATTCCTTTTATATTGCATTTGGCACATGGTGACGATTATCTCGAGAGTGCAAAGTAGCCAAATGAAACTTTTACTGGATTTCCACTTACTTTATCAAATCTCATCTCCACCACACAGGACAAGTTTGCATCTGTTATAGTTTTGGAGAAAATTGTGGTCATTTCATTTTTGCGCGAATGTGTTCAGATTCCTTTTATATTGCATTTGGCACATGGTGACGATTATCTCGAGGGTGCAAAGTAGCCAAATGAAACTTTCACTGGATTTCCACTTACTTTATCAAATCTCATCTCCACCACACAGGACAAGTTTGCATCTGTTATAATTTTGGAGAAAATTGTGGTCATTTCATTTTTGCGCGAATGTGTTCAGATTCCTTTTATATTGCATTTGGCACATGGTGACGATTATCTCGAGAGTGCAAAGTAGCCAAATGAAACTTTTACTGGATTTCCACTTACTTTATCAAATCTCATCTCCACCACACAGGACAAGTTTGCATCTGTTATAGTTTTGGAGAAAATTGTGGTCATTTCATTTTTGCGCGAATGTGTTCAGATTCCTTTTATATTGCATTTGGCACATGGTGACGATTATCTCGAGAGTGCAAAGTAGCCAAATGAAACTTTTACTGGATTTCCACTTTATCAAATCTCATCTCCACCACACAGGACAAGTTTGCATCTGTTATAGTTTTGGAGAAAATTGTGGTCATTTCATTTTTTCGCGAATGTGTTCAGATTCCTTTTATATTGCATTTGGCACATGGTGACGATTATCTCGAGAGTGCAAAGTAGCCAAATGAAACTTTTACTGGATTTCCACTTACTTTATCAAATATCATCTCCACCACACAGGACAAGTTTGCATCTGTTATAGTTTTGGAGAAAATTGTGGTCATTTCATTGTTGCGCGAATGTGTTCAGATTCCTTTTATATTGCATTTGGCACATGGTGACGTTTATCTCGAGAGTGCAAAGTAGCCAAATGAAACTTTTACTGGATTTCCACTTACTTTATCAAATCTCATCTCCACCACACAGGACAAGTTTGCATCTGTTATAGTTTTGGAGAAAATTGTGGTCATTTCATTTTTGCGCGAATGTGTTCAGATTCCTTTTATATTGCATTTGGCACATGGTGACGATTATCTCGAGAGTGCAAAGTAGCCAAATGAAACTTTTACTGGATTCCCACTTTATCAAATCTCATCTCCACCACACAGGACAAGTTTGCATCTGTTATAGTTTTGGAGAAAATTGTGGTCATTTCATTTTTGCGCGAATGTGTTCAGATTCCTTTTATATTGCATTTGGCACATGGTGACGATTATCTCGAGAGTGCAAAGTAGCCAAATGAAACTTTTACTGGATTTCCACTTACTTTATCAAATCTCATCTCCACCACACAGGACAAGTTTGCATCTGTTATAGTTTTGGAGAAAATTGTGGTCATTTCATTTTTGCGCGAATGTGTTCAGATTCCTTTTATATTGCATTTGGCACATGGTGACGATTATCTCGAGAGTGCAAAGTAGCCAAATGAAACTTTTACTGGATTTCCCCTTACTTTATCAAATCTCATCTCCACCACACAGGACAAGTTTGCATCTGTTATAGTTTTGGAGAAAATTGTGGTCATTTCATTTTTGCGCGAATGTGTGCAGATTCCTTTTATATTGCATTTGGCACATGGTGACGATTATCTCGAGAGTGCAAAGTAGCCAAATGAAACTTTTACTGGATTTCCACTTACTTTATCAAATCTCATCTCCACCACACAGGACAAGTTTGCATCTGTTATAGTTTTGGAGAAAATTGTGGTCATTTCATTTTTGCGCGAATGTGTTCAGATTCCTTTTATATTGCATTTGGCACATGGTGACGATTATCTCGAGAGTGCAAAGTAGCCAAATGAAACTTTTACTGGATTTCCACTTACTTTATCAAATCTCATCTCCACCACACAGGACAAGTTTGCATGTGTTATAGTTTTGGAGAAAATTGTGGTCATTTCATTTTTGCGCGAATGTGTTCAGATTCATTTTATATTGCATTTGGCACATGGTGACAATTATCTCGAGAGTGCAAAGTAGCCAAATGAAACTTTTACTGGATTTCCACTTACTTTATCAAATCTCATCTCCACCACACAGGACAAGTTTGCATCTGTTATAGTTTTGGAGAAAATTGTGGTCATTTCATTTTTGCGCGAATGTGTTCAGATTCCTTTTATATTGCATTTGGCACATGGTGACGATTATCTCGAGAGTGCAAAGTAGCCAAATGAAACTTTTACTGGATTTCCACTTACTTTATCAAATCTCATCTCCACCACACAGGACAAGTTTGCATCTGTTATAGTTTTGGAGAAAATTGTGGTCATTTCATTTTTGCGCGAATGTGTTCAGATTCCTTTTATATTGCATTTGGCACATGGTGACGATTATCTCGAGAGTGCAAAGTAGCCAAATGAAACTTTTACTGGATTTCCCCTTACTTTATCAAATCTCATCTCCACCACACAGGACAAGTTTGCATCTGTTATAGTTTTGGAGAAAATTGTGGTCATTTCATTTTTGCGCGAATGTGTTCAGATTCCTTTTATATTGCATTTGGCACATGGTGACGATTATCTCGAGAGTGCAAAGTAGCCAAATGAAACTTTTACTGGATTTCCACTTTATCAAATCTCATCTCCACCACACAGGACAAGTTTGCATCTGTTATAGTTTTGGAGAAAATTGTGGTCATTTCATTTTTGCGCGAATGTGTTCAGATTCCCTTTATATTGCATTTGGCACATGGTGACGATTATCTCGAGAGTGCAAAGTAGCCAATTGAAACTTTTACTAAATTTCCACTTACTTTATCAAATCTCATCTCCACCACACAGGACAAGTTTGCATCTGTTATAGTTTTGGAGAAAATTGTGGTCATTTCATTTTTGCGCGAATGTGTTCAGATTCCTTTTATATTGCATTTGGCACATGGTGACGATTATCTCGAGAGTGCAAAGTAGCCAAATGAAACTTTTACTGGATTTCCACTTACTTTATCAAATCTCATCTCCACCACACAGGACAAGTTTGCATCTGTTATAGTTTTGGAGAAAATTGTGGTCATTTCATTTTTTCGCGAATGTGTTCAGATTCCTTTTATATTGCATTTGGCACATGGTGACGATTATCTCGAGAATGCAAAGTAGCCAAATGAAACTTTTACTGGATTTCCACTTTATCAAATCTCATCTCCACCACACAGGACGTTTGCATCTGTTATAGTTTTGGAGAAAATTGTGGTCATTTCATTTTTGCGCGAATGTGTTCAGATTCCTTTTTTATTGCATTTGGCACATGGTGACGATTATCTCGAGAGTGCAAAGTAGCCAAATGAAACTTTTACTGGATTTCCACTTACTTTATCAAATCTCATCTCCACCACACAGGACAAGTTTGCATCTGTTATAGTTTTGGAGAAAATTGTGGTCATTTCATTTTTGCGCGAATGTGTTCAGATTCCTTTTATATTGCATTTGGCACATGGTGACGATTATCTCGAGAGTGCAAAGTAGCCAAATTAAACTTTTACTGGATTTCCACTTTATCAAATCTCATCTCCACCACACAGGACAAGTTTGCATCTGTTATAGTTTTGGAGAAAATTGTGGTCATTTCATTTTTGCGCGAATGTGTTCAGATTCCTTTTATATTGCATTTGGCACATGGTGACGATTATCTCGAGAGTGCAAAGCAGCCAAATGAAACTTTTACTGGATTTCCACTTACTTTATCAAATCTCATCTCCACCACACAGGACAAGTTTGCATCTGTTATAGTTTTGGAGAAAATTGTGGTCATTTCATTTTTGCGCGAATGTGTTCAGATTCCTTTTATATTGCATTTGGCACATGGTGACGATTATCTCGAGAGTGCAAAGTAGCCAAATGAAACTTTTACTGGATTTCCCCTTACTTTATCAAATCTCATCTCCACCACACAGGACAAGTTTGCATCTGTTATAGTTTTGGAGAAAATTGTGGTCATTTCATTTTTGCGCGAATGTGTGCAGATTCCTTTTATATTGCATTTGGCACATGGTGACGATTATCTCGAGAGTGCAAAGTAGCCAAATGAAACTTTTACTGGATTTCCACTTACTTTATCAAATCTCATCTCCACCACACAGGACAAGTTTGCATCTGTTATAGTTTTGGAGAAAATTGTGGTCATTTCATTTTTGCGCGAATGTGTTCAGATTCATTTTATATTGCATTTGGCACATGGTGACGATTATCTCGAGAGTGCAAAGTAGCCAAATGAAACTTTTACTGGATTTCCACTTACTTTATCAAATCTCATCTCCACCACACAGGACAAGTTTGCATCTGTTATAGTTTTGGAGAAAATTGTGGTCATTTCATTTTTGCGCGAATGTGTTCAGATTCATTTTATATTGCATTTGGCACATGGTGACAATTATCTCGAGAGTGCAAAGTAGCCAAATGAAACTTTTACTGGATTTCCACTTACTTTATCAAATCTCATCTCCACCACACAGGACAAGTTTGCATCTGTTATAGTTTTGGAGAAAATTGTGGTCATTTCATTTTTGCGCGAATGTGTTCAGATTCCTTTTATATTGCATTTGGCACATGGTGACGATTATCTCGAGAATGCAAAGTAGCCAAATGAAACTTTTACTGGATTTCCACTTACTTTATCAAATCTCATCTCCACCACACAGGACAAGTTTGCATCTGTTATAGTTTTGGAGAAAATTGTGGTCATTTCATTTTTGCGCGAATGTGTTCAGATTCCTTTTATATTGCATTTGGCACATGGTGACGATTATCTCGAGAGTGCAAAGTAGCCAAATGAAACTTTTACTGGATTTCCCCTTACTTTATCAAATCTCATCTCCACCACACAGGACAAGTTTGCATCTGTTATAGTTTTGGAGAAAATTGTGGTCATTTCATTTTTGCGCGAATGTGTTCAGATTCCTTTTATATTGCATTTGGCACATGGTGACGATTATCTCGAGAGTGCAAAGTAGCCAAATGAAACTTTTACTGGATTTCCACTTTATCAAATCTCATCTCCACCACACAGGACAAGTTTGCATCTGTTATAGTTTTGGAGAAAATTGTGGTCATTTCATTTTTGCGCGAATGTGTTCAGATTCCCTTTATATTGCATTTGGCACATGGTGACGATTATCTCGAGAGTGCAAAGTAGCCAATTGAAACTTTTACTAAATTTCCACTTACTTTATCAAATCTCATCTCCACCACACAGGACAAGTTTGCATCTGTTATAGTTTTGGAGAAAATTGTGGTCATTTCATTTTTGCGCGAATGTGTTCAGATTCCTTTTATATTGCATTTGGCACATGGTGACGATTATCTCGAGAGTGCAAAGTAGCCAAATGAAACTTTTACTGGATTTCCACTTACTTTATCAAATCTCATCTCCACCACACAGGACAAGTTTGCATCTGTTATAGTTTTGGAGAAAATTGTGGTCATTTCATTTTTGCGCGAATGTGTTCAGATTCCTTTTATATTGCATTTGGCACATGGTGACGATTATCTCGAGAGTGCAAAGTAGCCAAATGAAACTTTTACTGGATTTCCACTTTATCAAATCTCATCTCCACCACACAGGACAAGTTTGCATCTGTTATAGTTTTGGAGAAAATAGTGGTCATTTCATTTTTGCGCGAATGTGTTCAGATTCCCTTTATATTGCATTTGGCACATGGTGACGATTATCTCGAGAGTGCAAAGTAGCCAATTGAAACTTTTACTAAATTTCCACTTACTTTATCAAATCTCATCTCCACCACACAGGACAAGTTTGCATCTGTTATAGTTTTGGAGAAAATTGTGGTCATTTCATTTTTGCGCGAATGTGTTCAGATTCCTTTTATATTGCATTTGGCACATGGTGACGATTATCTCGAGAGTGCAAAGTAGCCAAATGAAACTTTTACTGGATTTCCACTTACTTTATCAAATCTCATCTCCACCACACAGGACAAGTTTGCATCTGTTATAGTTTTGGAGAAAATTGTGGTCATTTCATTTTTTCGCGAATGTGTTCAGATTCCTTTTATATTGCATTTGGCACATGGTGACGATTATCTCGAGAATGCAAAGTAGCCAAATGAAACTTTTACTGGATTTCCACTTTATCAAATCTCATCTCCACCACACAGGACGTTTGCATCTGTTATAGTTTTGGAGAAAATTGTGGTCATTTCATTTTTGCGCGAATGTGTTCAGATTCCTTTTTTATTGCATTTGGCACATGGTGACGATTATCTCGAGAGTGCAAAGTAGCCAAATGAAACTTTTACTGGATTTCCACTTACTTTATCAAATCTCATCTCCACCACACAGGACAAGTTTGCATCTGTTATAGTTTTGGAGAAAATTGTGGTCATTTCATTTTTGCGCGAATGTGTTCAGATTCCTTTTATATTGCATTTGGCACATGGTGACGATTATCTCGAGAGTGCAAAGTAGCCAAATGAAACTTTTACTAGATTTCCACTTACTTTATCAAATCTCATCTCCACCACACAGGACAAGTTTGCATCTGTTATAGTTTTGGAGAAAATTGTGGTCATTTCATTTTTGCGCGAATGTGTTCAGATTCCTTTTATATTGCATTTGGCACATGGTGACGATTATCTCGAGAGTGCAAAGTAGCCAAATGAAACTTTTACTGGATTTCCCCTTACTTTATCAAATCTCATCTCCACCACACAGGACAAGTTTGCATCTGTTATAGTTTTGGAGAAAATTGTGGTCATTTCATTTTTGCGCGAATGTGTTCAGATTCCTTTTATATTGCATTTGGCACATGGTGACGATTATCTCGAGAGTGCAAAGTAGCCAAATGAAACTTTTACTGGATTTCCACTTACTTTATCAAATCTCATCTCCACCACACAGGACAAGTTTGCATCTGTTATAGTTTTGGAGAAAATTGTGGTCATTTCATTTTTGCGCGAATGTGTTCAGATTCCTTTTATATTGCATTTGGCACATGGTGACGATTATCTCGAGAGTGCAAAGTAGCCAAATGAAACTTTTACTGGATTTCCACTTTATCAAATCTCATCTCCACCACACAGGACAAGTTTGCATCTGTTATAGTTTTGGAGAAAATAGTGGTCATTTCATTTTTGCGCGAATGTGTTCAGATTCCCTTTATATTGCATTTGGCACATGGTGACGATTATCTCGAGAGTGCAAAGTAGCTAATTGAAACTTTTACTAAATTTCCACTTACTTTATCAAATCTCATCTCCACCACACAGGACAAGTTTGCATCTGTTATAGTTTTGGAGAAAATTGTGGTCATTTCATTTTTGCGCGAATGTGTTCAGATTCCTTTTATATTGCATTTGGCACATGGTGACGATTATCTCGAGAGTGCAAAGTAGCCAAATGAAACTTTTACTGGATTTCCACTTACTTTATCAAATCTCATCTCCACCACACAGGACAAGTTTGCATCTGTTATAGTTTTGGAGAAAATTGTGGTCATTTCATTTTTTCGCGAATGTGTTCAGATTCCTTTTATATTGCATTTGGCACATGGTGACGATTATCTCGAGAATGCAAAGTAGCCAAATGAAACTTTTACTGGATTTCCACTTTATCAAATCTCATCTCCACCACACAGGACGTTTGCATCTGTTATAGTTTTGGAGAAAATTGTGGTCATTTCATTTTTGCGCGAATGTGTTCAGATTCCTTTTTTATTGCATTTGGCACATGGTGACGATTATCTCGAGAGTGCAAAGTAGCCAAATGAAACTTTTACTGGATTTCCACTTACTTTATCAAATCTCATCTCCACCACACAGGACAAGTTTGCATCTGTTATAGTTTTGGAGAAAATTGTGGTCATTTCATTTTTGCGCGAATGTGTTCAGATTCCTTTTATATTGCATTTGGCACATGGTGACGATTATCTCGAGAGTGCAAAGTAGCCAAATTAAACTTTTACTGGATTTCCACTTTATCAAATCTCATCTCCACCACACAGGACAAGTTTGCATCTGTTATAGTTTTGGAGAAAATTGTGGTCATTTCATTTTTGCGCGAATGTGTTCAGATTCCTTTTATATTGCATTTGGCACATGGTGACGATTATCTCGAGAGTGCAAAGCAGCCAAATGAAACTTTTACTGGATTTCCACTTACTTTATCAAATCTCATCTCCACCACACAGGACAAGTTTGCATCTGTTATAGTTTTGGAGAAAATTGTGGTCATTTCATTTTTGCGCGAATGTGTTCAGATTCCTTTTATATTGCATTTGGCACATGGTGACGATTATCTCGAGAGTGCAAAGTAGCCAAATGAAACTTTTACTGGATTTCCCCTTACTTTATCAAATCTCATCTCCACCACACAGGACAAGTTTGCATCTGTTATAGTTTTGGAGAAAATTGTGGTCATTTCATTTTTGCGCGAATGTGTGCAGATTCCTTTTATATTGCATTTGGCACATGGTGACGATTATCTCGAGAGTGCAAAGTAGCCAAATGAAACTTTTACTGGATTTCCACTTACTTTATCAAATCTCATCTCCACCACACAGGACAAGTTTGCATCTGTTATAGTTTTGGAGAAAATTGTGGTCATTTCATTTTTGCGCGAATGTGTTCAGATTCCTTTTATATTGCATTTGGCACATGGTGACGATTATCTCGAGAGTGCAAAGTAGCCAAATGAAACTTTTACTGGATTTCCACTTACTTTATCAAATCTCATCTCCACCACACAGGACAAGTTTGCATCTGTTATAGTTTTGGAGAAAATTGTGGTCATTTCATTTTTGCGCGAATGTGTTCAGATTCATTTTATATTGCATTTGGCACATGGTGACAATTATCTCGAGAGTGCAAAGTAGCCAAATGAAACTTTTACTGGATTTCCACTTACTTTATCAAATCTCATCTCCACCACACAGGACAAGTTTGCATCTGTTATAGTTTTGAAGAAAATTGTGGTCATTTCATTTTTGCGCGAATGTGTTCAGATTCCTTTTATATTGCATTTGGCACATGGTGACGATTATCTCGAGAGTGCAAAGTAGCCAAATGAAACTTTTACTAGATTTCCACTTACTTTATCAAATCTCATCTCCACCACACAGGACAAGTTTGCATCTGTTATAGTTTTGGAGAAAATTGTGGTCATTTCATTTTTGCGCGAATGTGTTCAGATTCCTTTTATATTGCATTTGGCACATGGTGACGATTATCTCGAGAGTGCAAAGTAGCCAAATGAAACTTTTACTGGATTTCCCCTTACTTTATCAAATCTCATCTCCACCACACAGGACAAGTTTGCATCTGTTATAGTTTTGGAGAAAATTGTGGTCATTTCATTTTTGCGCGAATGTGTTCAGATTCCTTTTATATTGCATTTGGCACATGGTGACGATTATCTCGAGAGTGCAAAGTAGCCAAATGAAACTTTTACTGGATTTCCACTTTATCAAATCTCATCTCCACCAGACAGGACAAGTTTGCATCTGTTATAGTTTTGGAGAAAATTGTGGTCATTTCATTTTTGCGCGAATGTGTTCAGATTCCCTTTATATTGCATTTGGCACATGGTGACGATTATCTCGAGAGTGCAAAGTAGCCAATTGAAACTTTTACTAAATTTCCACTTACTTTATCAAATCTCATCTCCACCACACAGGACAAGTTTGCATCTGTTATAGTTTTGGAGAAAATTGTGGTCATTTCATTTTTGCGCGAATGTGTTCAGATTCCTTTTATATTGCATTTGGCACATGGTGACGATTATCTCGAGAGTGCAAAGTAGCCAAATGAAACTTTTACTGGATTTCCACTTACTTTATCAAATCTCATCTCCACCACACAGGACAAGTTTGCATCTGTTATAGTTTTGGAGAAAATTGTGGTCATTTCATTTTTTCGCGAATGTGTTCAGATTCCTTTTATATTGCATTTGGCACATGGTGACGATTATCTCGAGAATGCAAAGTAGCCAAATGAAACTTTTACTGGATTTCCACTTTATCAAATCTCATCTCCACCACACAGGACGTTTGCATCTGTTATAGTTTTGGAGAAAATTGTGGTCATTTCATTTTTGCGCGAATGTGTTCAGATTCCTTTTTTATTGCATTTGGCACATGGTGACGATTATCTCGAGAGTGCAAAGTAGCCAAATGAAACTTTTACTGGATTTCCACTTACTTTATCAAATCTCATCTCCACCACACAGGACAAGTTTGCATCTGTTATAGTTTTGGAGAAAATTGTGGTCATTTCATTTTTGCGCGAATGTGTTCAGATTCCTTTTATATTGCATTTGGCACATGGTGACGATTATCTCGAGAGTGCAAAGTAGCCAAATTAAACTTTTACTGGATTTCCACTTTATCAAATCTCATCTCCACCACACAGGACAAGTTTGCATCTGTTATAGTTTTGGAGAAAATTGTGGTCATTTCATTTTTGCGCGAATGTGTGCAGATTCCTTTTATATTGCATTTGGCACATGGTGACGATTATCTCGAGAGTGCAAAGTAGCCAAATGAAACTTTTACTGGATTTCCACTTACTTTATCAAATCTCATCTCCACCACACAGGACAAGTTTGCATCTGTTATAGTTTTGGAGAAAATTGTGGTCATTTCATTTTTGCGCGAATGTGTTCAGATTCCTTTTATATTGCATTTGGCACATGGTGACGATTATCTCGAGAGTGCAAAGTAGCCAAATGAAACTTTTACTGGATTTCCCCTTACTTTATCAAATCTCATCTCCACCACACAGGACAAGTTTGCATCTGTTATAGTTTTGGAGAAAATTGTGGTCATTTCATTTTTGCGCGAATGTGTGCAGATTCCTTTTATATTGCATTTGGCACATGGTGACGATTATCTCGAGAGTGCAAAGTAGCCAAATGAAACTTTTACTGGATTTCCACTTACTTTATCAAATCTCATCTCCACCACACAGGACAAGTTTGCATCTGTTATAGTTTTGGAGAAAATTGTGGTCATTTCATTTTTGCGCGAATGTGTTCAGATTCCTTTTATATTGCATTTGGCACATGGTGACGATTATCTCGAGAGTGCAAAGTAGCCAAATGAAACTTTTACTGGATTTCCACTTACTTTATCAAATCTCATCTCCACCACACAGGACAAGTTTGCATCTGTTATAGTTTTGGAGAAAATTGTGGTCATTTCATTTTTGCGCGAATGTGTTCAGATTCATTTTATATTGCATTTGGCACATGGTAACAATTATCTCGAGAGTGCAAAGTAGCCAAATGAAACTTTTACTGGATTTCCACTTACTTTATCAAATCTCATCTCCACCACACAGGACAAGTTTGCATCTGTTATAGTTTTGGAGAAAATTGTGGTCATTTCATTTTTGCGCGAATGTGTTCAGATTCCTTTTATATTGCATTTGGCACATGGTGACGATTATCTCGAGAGTGCAAAGTAGCCAAATGAAACTTTTACTGGATTTCCACTTACTTTATCAAATCTCATCTCCACCACACAGGACAAGTTTGCATCTGTTATAGTTTTGGAGAAAATTGTGGTCATTTCATTTTTGCGCGAATGTGTTCAGATTCCTTTTATATTGCATTTGGCACATGGTGACGATTATCTCGAGAGTGCAAAGCAGCCAAATGAAACTTTTACTGGATTTCCACTTACTTTATCAAATCTCATCTCCACCACACAGGACAAGTTTGCATCTGTTATAGTTTTAGAGAAAATTGTGGTCATTTCATTTTTGCGCGAATGTGTTCAGATTCCTTTTATATTGCATTTGGCACATGGTGACGATTATCTCGAGAGTGCAAAGTAGCCAAATGAAACTTTTACTGGATTTCCACTTACTTTATCAAATCTCATCTCCACCACACAGGACAAGTTTGCATCTGTTATAGTTTTGGAGAAAATTGTGGTCATTTCATTTTTTCGCGAATGTGTTCAGATTCCTTTTATATTGCATTTGGCACATGGTGACGATTATCTCGAGAATGCAAAGTAGCCAAATGAAACTTTTACTGGATTTCCACTTTATCAAATCTCATCTCCACCACACAGGACGTTTGCATCTGTTATAGTTTTGGAGAAAATTGTGGTCATTTCATTTTTGCGCGAATGTGTTCAGATTCCTTTTTTATTGCATTTGGCACATGGTGACGATTCTCTCGAGAGTGCAAAGTAGCCAAATGAAACTTTTACTGGATTTCCACTTACTTTATCAAATCTCATCTCCACCACACAGGACAAGTTTGCATCTGTTATAGTTTTGGAGAAAATTGTGGTCATTTCATTTTTGCGCGAATGTGTTCAGATTCCTTTTATATTGCATTTGGCACATGGTGACGATTATCTCGAGAGTGCAAAGTTGCCAAATGAAACTTTTACTGGATTTTTACTTACTTTATCAAACCTCATCTCCACCACACAGGACAAGTTTGCATCTGTTATAGTTTTGGAGAAAATTGTGGTCATTTCATTTTTGCGCGAATGTGTTCAGATTCCTTTTATATTGCATTTGGCACATGGTGACGATTATCTCGAGAGTGCAAAGTAGCCAAATGAAACTTTTACTGGATTTCCACTTACTTTATCAAATCTCATCTCCACCACACAGGACAAGTTTGCATCTGTTATAGTTTTGGAGAAAATTGTGGTCATTTCATTTTTTCGCAAAAGTGTTCAGATTCCTTTTATACTGCATTTGGCACATGGTGACGATTATCTCGAGAATGCAAAGTAGCCAAATGAAACTTTTACTGGATTTCCACTTTATCAAATCTCATCTCCACCACACAGGACAAGTTTGCATCTGTTATAGTTTTGGAGAAAATTGTGGTCATTTCATTTTTGCGCGAATGTGTTCAGATTCCTTTTTTATTGCATTTGGCACATGGTGACGATTATCTCGAGAGTGCAAAGTAGCCAAATGAAACTTTTACTGGATTTCCACTTACTTTATCAAATCTCATCTCCACCACACAGGACAAGTTTGCATCTGTTATAGTTTTGGAGAAAATTGTGGTCATTTCATTTTTGCGCGAATGTGTTCAGATTCCTTTTATATTGCATTTGGCACATGGTGACGATTATCTCGAGAGTGCAAAGTTGCCAAATGAAACTTTTACTGGATTTTTACTTACTTTATCAAACCTCATCTCCACCACACAGGACAAGTTTGCATCTGTTATAGTTTTGGAGAAAATTGTGGTCATTTCATTTTTGCGCGAATGTGTTCAGATTCCTTTTATATTGCATTTGGCACATGGTGACGATTATCTCGAGAGTGCAAAGTAGCCAAATGAAACTTTTACTGGATTTCCACTTACTTTATCAAATCTCATCTCCACCACACAGGACAAGTTTGCATCTGTTATAGTTTTGGAGAAAATTGTGGTCATTTCATTTTTTCGCAAAAGTGTTCAGATTCCTTTTATACTGCATTTGGCACATGGTGACGATTATCTCGAGAATGCAAAGTAGCCAAATGAAACTTTTACTGGATTTCCACTTTATCAAATCTCATCTCCACCACACAGGACAAGTTTGCATCTGTTATAGTTTTGGAGAAAATTGTGGTCATTTCATTTTTGCGCGAATGTGTTCAGATTCCTTTTTTATTGCATTTGGCACATGGTGACGATTATCTCGAGAGTGCAAAGTAGCCAAATGAAACTTTTACTGGATTTCCACTTACTTTATCAAATCTCATCTCCACCACACAGGACAAGTTTGCATCTGTTATAGTTTTGGAGAAAATTGTGGTCATTTCATTTTTGCGCGAATGTGTTCAGATTCCTTTTATATTGCATTTGGCACATGGTGACGATTATCTCGAGAGTGCAAAGTAGCCAAATGAAACTTTTACTGGATTTCCACTTACTTTATCAAATCTCATCTCCACCACACAGGACAAGTTTGCATCTGTTATAGTTTTGGAGAAAATTGTGGTCATTTCATTTTTGCGCGAATGTGTTCAGATTCCTTTTATATTGCATTTGGCACATGGTGACGATTATCTCGAGAGTGCAAAGTAGCCAAATGAAACTTTTACTGGATTTCCACTTTATCAAATCTCATCTCCACCACACAGGACAAGTTTGCATCTGTTATAGTTTTGGAGAAAATTGTGGTCATTTCATTTTTTCGCGAATGTGTTCAGATTCCTTTTATATTGCATTTGGCACATGGTGACGATTATCTCGAGAGTGCAAAGTAGCCAAATGAAACTTTTACTGGATTTCCACTTACTTTATCAAATCTCATCTCCACCACACAGGACAAGTTTGCATCTGTTATAGTTTTGGAGAAAATTGTGGTCATTTCATTTTTGCGCGAATGTGTTCAGATTCCTTTTTTATTGCATTTGGCACATGGTGACGATTATCTCGAGAGTGCAAAGTAGCCAAATGAAACTTTTACTGGATTTCCACTTACTTTATCAAATCTCATCTCCACCACACAGGACAAGTTTGCATCTGTTATAGTTTTGGAGAAAATTGTGGTCATTTCATTTTTGCGCGAATGTGTTCAGATTCCTTTTATATTGCATTTGGCACATGGTGACGATTATCTCGAGAGTGCAAAGTAGCCAAATGAAACTTTTACTGGATTTCCACTTACTTTATCAAATCTCATCTCCACCACACAGGACAAGTTTGCATCTGTTATAGTTTTGGAGAAAATTGTGGTCATTTCATTTTTGCGCGAATGTGTTCAGATTCCTTTTATATTGCATTTGGCACATGGTGACGATTATCTCGAGAGTGCAAAGTAGCCAAATGAAACTTTTACTGGATTTCCACTTTATCAAATCTCATCTCCACCACACAGGACAAGTTTGCATCTGTTATAGTTTTGGAGAAAATTGTGGTCATTTCATTTTTTCGCGAATGTGTTCAGATTCCTTTTATATTGCATTTGGCACATGGTGACGATTATCTCGAGAGTGCAAAGTAGCCAAATGAAACTTTTACTGGATTTCCACTTACTTTATCAAATCTCATCTCCACCACACAGGACAAGTTTGCATCTGTTATAGTTTTGGAGAAAATTGTGGTCATTTCATTTTTGCGCGAATGTGTTCAGATTCCTTTTATATTGCATTTGGCACATGGTGACGATTATCTCGAGAGTGCAAAGTAGCCAAATGAAACTTTTACTGGATTTCCACTTACTTTATCAAATCTCATCTCCACCACACAGGACAAGTTTGCATCTGTTATAGTTTTGGAGAAAATTGTGGTCATTTCATTTTTGCACGAATGTGTTCAGATTCCTTTTATATTGCATTTGGCACATGGTGACGATTATCTCGAGAGTGCAAAGTAGCCAAATTAAACTTTTACTGGATTTCCCCTTACTTTATCAAATCTCATCTCCACCACACAGGACAAGTTTGCATCTGTTATAGTTTTGGAGAAAATTGTGGTCATTTCATTTTTGCGCGAATGTGTGCAGATTCCTTTTATATTGCATTTGGCACATGGTGACGATTATCTCGAGAGTGCAAAGTAGCCAAATGAAACTTTTACTGGATTTCCACTTACTTTATCAAATCTCATCTCCACCACACAGGACAAGTTTGCATCTGTTATAGTTTTGGAGAAAATTGTGGTCATTTCATTTTTGCGCGAATGTGTTCAGATTCCTTTTATATTGCATTTGGCACATGGTGACGATTATCTCGAGAGTGCAAAGTAGCCAAATGAAACTTTTACTGGATTTCCACTTACTTTATCAAATCTCATCTCCACCACACAGGACAAGTTTGCATCTGTTATAGTTTTGGAGAAAATTGTGGTCATTTCATTTTTGCGCGAATGTGTTCAGATTCATTTTATATTGCATTTGGCACATGGTGACAATTATCTCGAGAGTGCAAAGTAGCCAAATGAAACTTTTACTGGATTTCCACTTACTTTATCAAATCTCATCTCCACCACACAGGACAAGTTTGCATCTGTTATAGTTTTGGAGAAAATTGTGGTCATTTCATTTTTGCGCGAATGTGTTCAGATTCCTTTTATATTGCATTTGGCACATGGTGACGATTATCTCGAGAGTGCAAAGTAGCCAAATGAAACTTTTACTGGATTTCCCCTTACTTTATCAAATCTCATCTCCACCACACAGGACAAGTTTGCATCTGTTATAGTTTTGGAGAAAATTGTGGTCATTTCATTTTTGCGCGAATGTGTTCAGATTCCTTTTATATTGCATTTGGCACATGGTGACGATTATCTCGAGAGTGCAAAGTAGCCAAATGAAACTTTTACTGGATTTCCACTTACTTTATCAAATCTCATCTCCACCACACAGGACAAGTTTGCATCTGTTATAGTTTTGGAGAAAATTGTGGTCATTTCATTTTTGCGCGAATGTGTTCAGATTCCTTTTATATTGCATTTGGCACATGGTGACGATTATCTCGAGAGTGCAAAGTAGCCAATTGAAACTTTTACTAAATTTCCACTTACTTTATCAAATCTCATCTCCACCACACAGGACAAGTTTGCATCTGTTATAGTTTTGGAGAAAATTGTGGTCATTTCATTTTTGCGCGAATGTGTTCAGATTCCTTTTATATTGCATTTGGCACATGGTGACGATTATCTCGAGAATGCAAAGTAGCCAAATGAAACTTTTACTGGATTTCCACTTTATCAAATCTCATCTCCACCACACAGGACGTTTGCATCTGTTATAGTTTTGGAGAAAATTGTGGTCATTTCATTTTTGCGCGAATGTGTTCAGATTCCTTTTTTATTGCATTTGGCACATGGTGACGATTATCTCGAGAGTGCAAAGTAGCCAAATGAAACTTTTACTGGATTTCCACTTACTTTATCAAATCTCATCTCCACCACACAGGACAAGTTTGCATCTGTTATAGTTTTGGAGAAAATTGTGGTCATTTCATTTTTGCGCGAATGTGTTCAGATTCCTTTTATATTGCATTTGGCACATGGTGACGATTATCTCGAGAGTGCAAAGTTGCCAAATGAAACTTTTACTGGATTTTTACTTACTTTATCAAACCTCATCTCCACCACACAGGACAAGTTTGCATCTGTTATAGTTTTGGAGAAAATTGTGGTCATTTCATTTTTGCGCGAATGTGTTCAGATTCCTTTTATATTGCATTTGGCACATGGTGACGATTATCTCGAGAGTGCAAAGTAGCCAAATGAAACTTTTACTGGATTTCCACTTACTTTATCAAATCTCATCTCCACCACACAGGACAAGTTTGCATCTGTTATAGTTTTGGAGAAAATTGTGGTCATTTCATTTTTTCGCGAATGTGTTCAGATTCCTTTTATATTGCATTTGGCACATGGTGACGATTATCTCGAGAATGCAAAGTAGCCAAATGAAACTTTTACTGGATTTCCACTTTATCAAATCTCATCTCCACCACACAGGACGTTTGCATCTGTTATAGTTTTGGAGAAAATTGTGGTCATTTCATTTTTGCGCGAATGTGTTCAGATTCCTTTTTTATTGCATTTGGCACATGGTGACGATTATCTCGAGAGTGCAAAGTAGCCAAATGAAACTTTTACTGGATTTCCACTTACTTTATCAAATCTCATCTCCACCACACAGGACAAGTTTGCATCTGTTATAGTTTTGGAGAAAATTGTGGTCATTTCATTTTTGCGCGAATGTGTTCAGATTCCTTTTATATTGCATTTGGCACATGGTGACGATTATCTCGAGAGTGCAAAGTTGCCAAATGAAACTTTTACTGGATTTTTACTTACTTTATCAAACCTCATCTCCACCACACAGGACAAGTTTGCATCTGTTATAGTTTTGGAGAAAATTGTGGTCATTTCATTTTTGCGCGAATGTGTTCAGATTCCTTTTATATTGCATTTGGCACATGGTGACGATTATCTCGAGAGTGCAAAGTAGCCAAATGAAACTTTTACTGGATTTCCACTTACTTTATCAAATCTCATCTCCACCACACAGGACAAGTTTGCATCTGTTATAGTTTTGGAGAAAATTGTGGTCATTTCATTTTTTCGCGAATGTGTTCAGATTCCTTTTATACTGCATTTGGCACATGGTGACGATTATCTCGAGAATGCAAAGTAGCCAAATGAAACTTTTACTGGATTTCCACTTTATCAAATCTCATCTCCACCACACAGGACAAGTTTGCATCTGTTATAGTTTTGGAGAAAATTGTGGTCATTTCATTTTTGCGCGAATGTGTTCAGATTCCTTTTTTATTGCATTTGGCACATGGTGACGATTATCTCGAGAGTGCAAAGTAGCCAAATGAAACTTTTACTGGATTTCCACTTACTTTATCAAATCTCATCTCCACCACACAGGACAAGTTTGCATCTGTTATAGTTTTGGAGAAAATTGTGGTCATTTCATTTTTGCGCGAATGTGTTCAGATTCCTTTTATATTGCATTTGGCACATGGTGACGATTATCTCGAGAGTGCAAAGTAGCCAAATGAAACTTTTACTGGATTTCCACTTACTTTATCAAATCTCATCTCCACCACACAGGACAAGTTTGCATCTGTTATAGTTTTGGAGAAAATTGTGGTCATTTCATTTTTGCGCGAATGTGTTCAGATTCCTTTTATATTGCATTTGGCACATGGTGACGATTATCTCGAGAGTGCAAAGTAGCCAAATGAAACTTTTACTGGATTTCCACTTTATCAAATCTCATCTCCACCACACAGGACAAGTTTGCATCTGTTATAGTTTTGGAGAAAATTGTGGTCATTTCATTTTTTCGCGAATGTGTTCAGATTCCTTTTATATTGCATTTGGCACATGGTGACGATTATCTCGAGAGTGCAAAGTAGCCAAATGAAACTTTTACTGGATTTCCACTTACTTTATCAAATCTCATCTCCACCACACAGGACAAGTTTGCATCTGTTATAGTTTTGGAGAAAATTGTGGTCATTTCATTTTTGCGCGAATGTGTTCAGATTCCTTTTATATTGCATTTGGCACATGGTGACGATTATCTCGAGAGTGCAAAGTAGCCAAATGAAACTTTTACTGGATTTCCACTTACTTTATCAAATCTCATCTCCACCACACAGGACAAGTTTGCATCTGTTATAGTTTTGGAGAAAATTGTGGTCATTTCATTTTTGCACGAATGTGTTCAGATTCCTTTTATATTGCATTTGGCACATGGTGACGATTATCTCGAGAGTGCAAAGTAGCCAAATTAAACTTTTACTGGATTTCCACTTTATCAAATCTCATCTCCACCACACAGGACAAGTTTGCATCTGTTATAGTTTTGGAGAAAATTGTGGTCATTTCATTTTTGCGCGAATGTGTTCAGATTCCTTTTATATTGCATTTGGCACATGGTGACGATTATCTCGAGAGTGCAAAGTAGCCAAATGAAACTTTTACTGGATTTCCACTTACTTTATCAAATCTCATCTCCACCACACAGGACAAGTTTGCATCTGTTATAGTTTTGGAGAAAATTGTGGTCATTTCATTTTTGCGCGAATGTGTTCAGATTCCTTTTATATTGCATTTGGCACATGGTGACGATTATCTCGAGAGTGCAAAGTAGCCAAATGAAACTTTTACTGGATTTCCCCTTACTTTATCAAATCTCATCTCCACCACACAGGACAAGTTTGCATCTGTTATAGTTTTGGAGAAAATTGTGGTCATTTCATTTTTGCGCGAATGTGTTCAGATTCCTTTTATATTGCATTTGGCACATGGTGACGATTATCTCGAGAGTGCAAAGTAGCCAAATGAAACTTTTACTGGATTTCCACTTACTTTATCAAATCTCATCTCCACCACACAGGACAAGTTTGCATCTGTTATAGTTTTGGAGAAAATTGTGGTCATTTCATTTTTGCGCGAATGTGTTCAGATTCATTTTATATTGCATTTGGCACATGGTGACAATTATCTCGAGAGTGCAAAGTAGCCAAATGAAACTTTTACTGGATTTCCACTTACTTTATCAAATCTCATCTCCACCACACAGGACAAGTTTGCATCTGTTATAGTTTTGGAGAAAATTGTGGTCATTTCATTTTTGCGCGAATGTGTTCAGATTCCTTTTATATTGCATTTGGCACATGGTGACGATTATCTCGAGAGTGCAAAGTAGCCAAATGAAACTTTTACTGGATTTCCACTTACTTTATCAAATCTCATCTCCACCACACAGGACAAGTTTGCATCTGTTATAGTTTTGGAGAAAATTGTGGTCATTTCATTTTTGCGCGAATGTGTTCAGATTCCTTTTATATTGCATTTGGCACATGGTGACGATTATCTCGAGAGTGCAAAGTAGCCAAATGAAACTTTTACTGGATTTCCCCTTACTTTATCAAATCTCATCTCCACCACACAGGACAAGTTTGCATCTGTTATAGTTTTGGAGAAAATTGTGGTCATTTCATTTTTGCGCGAATGTGTTCAGATTCCTTTTATATTGCATTTGGCACATGGTGACGATTATCTCGAGAGTGCAAAGTAGCCAAATGAAACTTTTACTGGATTTCCACTTACTTTATCAAATCTCATCTCCACCACACAGGACAAGTTTGCATCTGTTATAGTTTTGGAGAAAATTGTGGTCATTTCATTTTTGCGCGAATGTGTTCAGATTCCTTTTATATTGCATTTGGCACATGGTGACGATTATCTCGAGAGTGCAAAGTAGCCAATTGAAACTTTTACTAAATTTCCACTTACTTTATCAAATCTCATCTCCACCACACAGGACAAGTTTGCATCTGTTATAGTTTTGGAGAAAATTGTGGTCATTTCATTTTTGCGCGAATGTGTTCAGATTCCTTTTGTATTGCATTTGGCACATGGTGACGATTATCTCGAGAATGCAAAGTAGCCAAATGAAACTTTTACTGGATTTCCACTTTATCAAATCTCATCTCCACCACACAGGACGTTTGCATCTGTTATAGTTTTGGAGAAAATTGTGGTCATTTCATTTTTGCGCGAATGTGTTCAGATTCCTTTTTTATTGCATTTGGCACATGGTGACGATTATCTCGAGAGTGCAAAGTAGCCAAATGAAACTTTTACTGGATTTCCACTTACTTTATCAAATCTCATCTCCACCACACAGGACAAGTTTGCATCTGTTATAGTTTTGGAGAAAATTGTGGTCATTTCATTTTTGCGCGAATGTGTTCAGATTCCTTTTATATTGCATTTGGCACATGGTGACGATTATCTCGAGAGTGCAAAGTTGCCAAATGAAACTTTTACTGGATTTTTACTTACTTTATCAAACCTCATCTCCACCACACAGGACAAGTTTGCATCTGTTATAGTTTTGGAGAAAATTGTGGTCATTTCATTTTTGCGCGAATGTGTTCAGATTCCTTTTATATTGCATTTGGCACATGGTGACGATTATCTCGAGAGTGCAAAGTAGCCAAATGAAACTTTTACTGGATTTCCACTTACTTTATCAAATCTCATCTCCACCACACAGGACAAGTTTGCATCTGTTATAGTTTTGGAGAAAATTGTGGTCATTTCATTTTTTCGCGAATGTGTTCAGATTCCTTTTATACTGCATTTGGCACATGGTGACGATTATCTCGAGAATGCAAAGTAGCCAAATGAAACTTTTACTGGATTTCCACTTTATCAAATCTCATCTCCACCACACAGGACAAGTTTGCATCTGTTATAGTTTTGGAGAAAATTGTGGTCATTTCATTTTTGCGCGAATGTGTTCAGATTCCTTTTTTATTGCATTTGGCACATGGTGACGATTATCTCGAGAGTGCAAAGTAGCCAAATGAAACTTTTACTGGATTTCCACTTACTTTATCAAATCTCATCTCCACCACACAGGACAAGTTTGCATCTGTTATAGTTTTGGAGAAAATTGTGGTCATTTCATTTTTGCGCGAATGTGTTCAGATTCCTTTTATATTGCATTTGGCACATGGTGACGATTATCTCGAGAGTGCAAAGTAGCCAAATGAAACTTTTACTGGATTTCCACTTACTTTATCAAATCTCATCTCCACCACACAGGACAAGTTTGCATCTGTTATAGTTTTGGAGAAAATTGTGGTCATTTCATTTTTGCGCGAATGTGTTCAGATTCCTTTTATATTGCATTTGGCACATGGTGACGATTATCTCGAGAGTGCAAAGTAGCCAAATGAAACTTTTACTGGATTTCCACTTTATCAAATCTCATCACCACACAGGACAAGTTTGCATCTGTTATAGTTTTGGAGAAAATTGTGGTCATTTCATTTTTTCGCGAATGTGTTCAGATTCCTTTTATATTGCATTTGGCACATGGTGACGATTATCTCGAGAGTGCAAAGTAGCCAAATGAAACTTTTACTGGATTTCCACTTACTTTATCAAATATCATCTCCACCACACAGGACAAGTTTGCATCTGTTATAGTTTTGGAGAAAATTGTGGTCATTTCATTGTTGCGCAAATGTGTTCAGATTCCTTTTATATTGCATTTGGCACATGGTGACGTTTATCATGAGAGTGCAAAGTAGCCAAATGAAACTTTTACTGGATTTCCACTTACTTTATCAAATCTCATCTCCACCACACAGGACAAGTTTGCATCTGTTATAGTTTTGGAGAAAATTGTGGTCATTTCATTTTTGCGCGAATGTGTTCAGATCCCTTTTATATTGCATTTGGCACATGGTGACGATTATCTCGAGAGTGCAAAGTAGCCAAATGAAACTTTTACTGGATTTCCACTTACTTTATCAAATCTCATCTCCACCACACAGGACAAGTTTGCATCTGTTATAGTTTTGGAGAAAATTGTGGTCATTTCATTTTTGCGCGAATGTGTTCAGATTCCTTTTATATTGTATTTGGCACATGGTGACGATTATCTCGAGAGGGCAAAGTAGCCAAATGAAACTTTTACTGGATTTCCACTTACTTTATCAAATCTCATCTCCACCACACAGGACAAGTTTGCATCTGTTATAGTTTTGGAGAAAATTGTGGTCATTTCATTTTTGCGCGAATGTGTTCAGATTCCTTTTATATTGCATTTGGCACATGGTGACGATTATCTCGAGAGTGCAAAGTAGCCAAATGAAACTTTTACTGGATTTCCACTTACTTTATCAAATCTCATCTCCACCACACAGGACAAGTTTGCATCTGTTATAGTTTTGGAGAAAATTGTGGTCATTTCATTTTTGCGCGAATGTGTTCAGATCCCTTTTATATTGCATTTGGCACATGGTGACGATTATCTCGAGAGTGCAAAGTAGCCAAATGAAACTTTTACTGTATTTCCACTTACTTTATCAAATCTCATCTCCACCACACAGGACAAGTTTGCATCTGTTATAGTTTTGGAGAAAATTGTGGTCATTTCATTTTTGCGCGAATGTGTTCAGATTCCTTTTATATTGTATTTGGCACATGGTGACAATTATCTCGAGAGGGCAAAGTAGCCAAATGAAACTTTTACTGGATTTCCACTTACTTTATCAAATCTCATCTCCACCACACAGGACAAGTTTGCATCTGTTATAGTTTTGGAGAAAATTGTGGTCATTTCATTTTTGCGCGAATGTGTTCAGAATCCTTTTATATTGCATTTGGCACATGGTGACGATTATCTCGAGAGTGCAAAGTAGCCAAATGAAACTTTTACTGGATTTCCACTTACTTTATCAAATCTCATCTCCACCACACAGGACAAGTTTGCATCTGTTATAGTTTTGGAGAAAATTGTGGTCATTTCATTTTTGCGCGAATGTGTTCAGATTCCTTTTATATTGCATTTGGCACATGGTGACGATTATCTCGAGAGTGCAAAGTAGCCAAATGAAACTTTTACTGGATTTCCACTTACTTTATCAAATCTCATCTCCACCACACAGGACAAGTTTGCATCTGTTATAGTTTTGGAGAAAATTGTGGTCATTTCATTTTTGCGCGAATGTGTTCAGATTCATTTTATATTGCATTTGGCACATGGTGACAATTATCTCGAGAGTGCAAAGTAGCCAAATGAAACTTTTACTGGATTTCCACTTACTTTATCAAATCTCATCTCCACCACACAGGACAAGTTTGCATCTGTTATAGTTTTGGAGAAAATTGTGGTCATTTCATTTTTGCGCGAATGTGTTCAGATTCCTTTTATATTGCATTTGGCACATGGTGACGATTATCTCGAGAGTGCAAAGTAGCCAAATGAAACTTTTACTGGATTTCCACTTACTTTATCAAATCTCATCTCCACCACACAGGACAAGTTTGCATCTGTTATAGTTTTGGAGAAAATTGTGGTCATTTCATTTTTGCGCGAATGTGTTCAGATTCCTTTTATATTGCATTTGGCACATGGTGACGATTATCTCGAGAGTGCAAAGTAGCCAAATGAAACTTTTACTGGATTTCCCCTTACTTTATCAAATCTCATCTCCACCACACAGGACAAGTTTGCATCTGTTATAGTTTTGGAGAAAATTGTGGTCATTTCATTTTTGCGCGAATGTGTTCAGATTCCTTTTATATTGCATTTGGCACATGGTGACGATTATCTCGAGAGTGCAAAGTAGCCAAATGAAACTTTTACTGGATTTCCACTTACTTTATCAAATCTCATCTCCACCACACAGGACAAGTTTGCATCTGTTATAGTTTTGGAGAAAATTGTGGTCATTTCATTTTTGCGCGAATGTGTTCAGATTCCTTTTATATTGCATTTGGCACATGGTGACGATTATCTCGAGAGTGCAAAGTAGCCAATTGAAACTTTTACTAAATTTCCACTTACTTTATCAAATCTCATCTCCACCACACAGGACAAGTTTGCATCTGTTATAGTTTTGGAGAAAATTGTGGTCATTTCATTTTTGCGCGAATGTGTTCAGATTCCTTTTGTATTGCATTTGGCACATGGTGACGATTATCTCGAGAATGCAAAGTAGCCAAATGAAACTTTTACTGGATTTCCACTTTATCAAATCTCATCTCCACCACACAGGACGTTTGCATCTGTTATAGTTTTGGAGAAAATTGTGGTCATTTCATTTTTGCGCGAATGTGTTCAGATTCCTTTTTTATTGCATTTGGCACATGGTGACGATTATCTCGAGAGTGCAAAGTAGCCAAATGAAACTTTTACTGGATTTCCACTTACTTTATCAAATCTCATCTCCACCACACAGGACAAGTTTGCATCTGTTATAGTTTTGGAGAAAATTGTGGTCATTTCATTTTTGCGCGAATGTGTTCAGATTCCTTTTATATTGCATTTGGCACATGGTGACGATTATCTCGAGAGTGCAAAGTTGCCAAATGAAACTTTTACTGGATTTTTACTTACTTTATCAAACCTCATCTCCACCACACAGGACAAGTTTGCATCTGTTATAGTTTTGGAGAAAATTGTGGTCATTTCATTTTTGCGCGAATGTGTTCAGATTCCTTTTATATTGCATTTGGCACATGGTGACGATTATCTCGAGAGTGCAAAGTAGCCAAATGAAACTTTTACTGGATTTCCACTTACTTTATCAAATCTCATCTCCACCACACAGGACAAGTTTGCATCTGTTATAGTTTTGGAGAAAATTGTGGTCATTTCATTTTTTCGCGAATGTGTTCAGATTCCTTTTATACTGCATTTGGCACATGGTGACGATTATCTCGAGAATGCAAAGTAGCCAAATGAAACTTTTACTGGATTTCCACTTTATCAAATCTCATCTCCACCACACAGGACAAGTTTGCATCTGTTATAGTTTTGGAGAAAATTGTGGTCATTTCATTTTTGCGCGAATGTGTTCAGATTCCTTTTTTATTGCATTTGGCACATGGTGACGATTATCTCGAGAGTGCAAAGTAGCCAAATGAAACTTTTACTGGATTTCCACTTACTTTATCAAATCTCATCTCCACCACACAGGACAAGTTTGCATCTGTTATAGTTTTGGAGAAAATTGTGGTCATTTCATTTTTGCGCGAATGTGTTCAGATTCCTTTTATATTGCATTTGGCACATGGTGACGATTATCTCGAGAGTGCAAAGTAGCCAAATGAAACTTTTACTGGATTTCCACTTACTTTATCAAATCTCATCTCCACCACACAGGACAAGTTTGCATCTGTTATAGTTTTGGAGAAAATTGTGGTCATTTCATTTTTGCGCGAATGTGTTCAGATTCCTTTTATATTGCATTTGGCACATGGTGACGATTATCTCGAGAGTGCAAAGTAGCCAAATGAAACTTTTACTGGATTTCCACTTTATCAAATCTCATCACCACACAGGACAAGTTTGCATCTGTTATAGTTTTGGAGAAAATTGTGGTCATTTCATTTTTTCGCGAATGTGTTCAGATTCCTTTTATATTGCATTTGGCACATGGTGACGATTATCTCGAGAGTGCAAAGTAGCCAAATGAAACTTTTACTGGATTTCCACTTACTTTATCAAATATCATCTCCACCACACAGGACAAGTTTGCATCTGTTATAGTTTTGGAGAAAATTGTGGTCATTTCATTGTTGCGCAAATGTGTTCAGATTCCTTTTATATTGCATTTGGCACATGGTGACGTTTATCATGAGAGTGCAAAGTAGCCAAATGAAACTTTTACTGGATTTCCACTTACTTTATCAAATCTCATCTCCACCACACAGGACAAGTTTGCATCTGTTATAGTTTTGGAGAAAATTGTGGTCATTTCATTTTTGCGCGAATGTGTTCAGATCCCTTTTATATTGCATTTGGCACATGGTGACGATTATCTCGAGAGTGCAAAGTAGCCAAATGAAACTTTTACTGGATTTCCACTTACTTTATCAAATCTCATCTCCACCACACAGGACAAGTTTGCATCTGTTATAGTTTTGGAGAAAATTGTGGTCATTTCATTTTTGCGCGAATGTGTTCAGATTCCTTTTATATTGTATTTGGCACATGGTGACGATTATCTCGAGAGGGCAAAGTAGCCAAATGAAACTTTTACTGGATTTCCACTTACTTTATCAAATCTCATCTCCACCACACAGGACAAGTTTGCATCTGTTATAGTTTTGGAGAAAATTGTGGTCATTTCATTTTTGCGCGAATGTGTTCAGATTCCTTTTATATTGCATTTGGCACATGGTGACGATTATCTCGAGAGTGCAAAGTAGCCAAATGAAACTTTTACTGGATTTCCACTTACTTTATCAAATCTCATCTCCACCACACAGGACAAGTTTGCATCTGTTATAGTTTTGGAGAAAATTGTGGTCATTTCATTTTTGCGCGAATGTGTTCAGATCCCTTTTATATTGCATTTGGCACATGGTGACGATTATCTCGAGAGTGCAAAGTAGCCAAATGAAACTTTTACTGTATTTCCACTTACTTTATCAAATCTCATCTCCACCACACAGGACAAGTTTGCATCTGTTATAGTTTTGGAGAAAATTGTGGTCATTTCATTTTTGCGCGAATGTGTTCAGATTCCTTTTATATTGTATTTGGCACATGGTGACAATTATCTCGAGAGGGCAAAGTAGCCAAATGAAACTTTTACTGGATTTCCACTTACTTTATCAAATCTCATCTCCACCACACAGGACAAGTTTGCATCTGTTATAGTTTTGGAGAAAATTGTGGTCATTTCATTTTTGCGCGAATGTGTTCAGAATCCTTTTATATTGCATTTGGCACATGGTGACGATTATCTCGAGAGTGCAAAGTAGCCAAATGAAACTTTTACTGGATTTCCACTTACTTTATCAAATCTCATCTCCACCACACAGGACAAGTTTGCATCTGTTATAGTTTTGGAGAAAATTGTGGTCATTTCATTTTTGCGCGAATGTGTTCAGATTCCTTTTATATTGCATTTGGCACATGGTGACGATTATCTCGAGAGTGCAAAGTAGCCAAATGAAACTTTTACTGGATTTCCACTTACTTTATCAAATCTCATCTCCACCACACAGGACAAGTTTGCATCTGTTATAGTTTTGGAGAAAATTGTGGTCATTTCATTTTTGCGCGAATGTGTTCAGATTCATTTTATATTGCATTTGGCACATGGTGACAATTATCTCGAGAGTGCAAAGTAGCCAAATGAAACTTTTACTGGATTTCCACTTACTTTATCAAATCTCATCTCCACCACACAGGACAAGTTTGCATCTGTTATAGTTTTGGAGAAAATTGTGGTCATTTCATTTTTGCGCGAATGTGTTCAGATTCCTTTTATATTGCATTTGGCACATGGTGACGATTATCTCGAGAGTGCAAAGTAGCCAAATGAAACTTTTACTGGAATTCCACTTACTTTATCAAATCTCATCTCCACCACACAGGACAAGTTTGCATCTGTTATAGTTTTGGAGAAAATTGTGGTCATTTCATTTTTGCGCGAATGTGTTCAGATTCCTTTTATATTGCATTTGGCACATGGTGACGATTATCTCGAGAGTGCAAAGTAGCCAAATGAAACTTTTACTGGATTTCCCCTTACTTTATCAAATCTCATCTCCACCACACAGGACAAGTTTGCATCTGTTATAGTTTTGGAGAAAATTGTGGTCATTTCATTTTTGCGCGAATGTGTTCAGATTCCTTTTATATTGCATTTGGCACATGGTGACGATTATCTCGAGAGTGCAAAGTAGCCAAATGAAACTTTTACTGGATTTCCACTTACTTTATCAAATCTCATCTCCACCACACAGGACAAGTTTGCATCTGTTATAGTTTTGGAGAAAATTGTGGTCATTTCATTTTTGCGCGAATGTGTTCAGATTCCTTTTATATTGCATTTGGCACATGGTGACGATTATCTCGAGAGTGCAAAGTAGCCAATTGAAACTTTTACTAAATTTCCACTTACTTTATCAAATCTCATCTCCACCACACAGGACAAGTTTGCATCTGTTATAGTTTTGGAGAAAATTGTGGTCATTTCATTTTTGCGCGAATGTGTTCAGATTCCTTTTGTATTGCATTTGGCACATGGTGACGATTATCTCGAGAATGCAAAGTAGCCAAATGAAACTTTTACTGGATTTCCACTTTATCAAATCTCATCTCCACCACACAGGACGTTTGCATCTGTTATAGTTTTGGAGAAAATTGTGGTCATTTCATTTTTGCGCGAATGTGTTCAGATTCCTTTTTTATTGCATTTGGCACATGGTGACGATTATCTCGAGAGTGCAAAGTAGCCAAATGAAACTTTTACTGGATTTCCACTTACTTTATCAAATCTCATCTCCACCACACAGGACAAGTTTGCATCTGTTATAGTTTTGGAGAAAATTGTGGTCATTTCATTTTTGCGCGAATGTGTTCAGATTCCTTTTATATTGCATTTGGCACATGGTGACGATTATCTCGAGAGTGCAAAGTTGCCAAATGAAACTTTTACTGGATTTTTACTTACTTTATCAAACCTCATCTCCACCACACAGGACAAGTTTGCATCTGTTATAGTTTTGGAGAAAATTGTGGTCATTTCATTTTTGCGCGAATGTGTTCAGATTCCTTTTATATTGCATTTGGCACATGGTGACGATTATCTCGAGAGTGCAAAGTAGCCAAATGAAACTTTTACTGGATTTCCACTTACTTTATCAAATCTCATCTCCACCACACAGGACAAGTTTGCATCTGTTATAGTTTTGGAGAAAATTGTGGTCATTTCATTTTTTCGCGAATGTGTTCAGATTCCTTTTATACTGCATTTGGCACATGGTGACGATTATCTCGAGAATGCAAAGTAGCCAAATGAAACTTTTACTGGATTTCCACTTTATCAAATCTCATCTCCACCACACAGGACAAGTTTGCATCTGTTATAGTTTTGGAGAAAATTGTGGTCATTTCATTTTTGCGCGAATGTGTTCAGATTCCTTTTTTATTGCATTTGGCACATGGTGACGATTATCTCGAGAGTGCAAAGTAGCCAAATGAAACTTTTACTGGATTTCCACTTACTTTATCAAATCTCATCTCCACCACACAGGACAAGTTTGCATCTGTTATAGTTTTGGAGAAAATTGTGGTCATTTCATTTTTGCGCGAATGTGTTCAGATTCCTTTTATATTGCATTTGGCACATGGTGACGATTATCTCGAGAGTGCAAAGTAGCCAAATGAAACTTTTACTGGATTTCCACTTACTTTATCAAATCTCATCTCCACCACACAGGACAAGTTTGCATCTGTTATAGTTTTGGAGAAAATTGTGGTCATTTCATTTTTGCGCGAATGTGTTCAGATTCCTTTTATATTGCATTTGGCACATGGTGACGATTATCTCGAGAGTGCAAAGTAGCCAAATGAAACTTTTACTGGATTTCCACTTTATCAAATCTCATCACCACACAGGACAAGTTTGCATCTGTTATAGTTTTGGAGAAAATTGTGGTCATTTCATTTTTTCGCGAATGTGTTCAGATTCCTTTTATATTGCATTTGGCACATGGTGACGATTATCTCGAGAGTGCAAAGTAGCCAAATGAAACTTTTACTGGATTTCCACTTACTTTATCAAATATCATCTCCACCACACAGGACAAGTTTGCATCTGTTATAGTTTTGGAGAAAATTGTGGTCATTTCATTGTTGCGCAAATGTGTTCAGATTCCTTTTATATTGCATTTGGCACATGGTGACGTTTATCATGAGAGTGCAAAGTAGCCAAATGAAACTTTTACTGGATTTCCACTTACTTTATCAAATCTCATCTCCACCACACAGGACAAGTTTGCATCTGTTATAGTTTTGGAGAAAATTGTGGTCATTTCATTTTTGCGCGAATGTGTTCAGATCCCTTTTATATTGCATTTGGCACATGGTGACGATTATCTCGAGAGTGCAAAGTAGCCAAATGAAACTTTTACTGGATTTCCACTTACTTTATCAAATCTCATCTCCACCACACAGGACAAGTTTGCATCTGTTATAGTTTTGGAGAAAATTGTGGTCATTTCATTTTTGCGCGAATGTGTTCAGATTCCTTTTATATTGTATTTGGCACATGGTGACGATTATCTCGAGAGGGCAAAGTAGCCAAATGAAACTTTTACTGGATTTCCACTTACTTTATCAAATCTCATCTCCACCACACAGGACAAGTTTGCATCTGTTATAGTTTTGGAGAAAATTGTGGTCATTTCATTTTTGCGCGAATGTGTTCAGATTCCTTTTATATTGCATTTGGCACATGGTGACGATTATCTCGAGAGTGCAAAGTAGCCAAATGAAACTTTTACTGGATTTCCACTTACTTTATCAAATCTCATCTCCACCACACAGGACAAGTTTGCATCTGTTATAGTTTTGGAGAAAATTGTGGTCATTTCATTTTTGCGCGAATGTGTTCAGATCCCTTTTATATTGCATTTGGCACATGGTGACGATTATCTCGAGAGTGCAAAGTAGCCAAATGAAACTTTTACTGTATTTCCACTTACTTTATCAAATCTCATCTCCACCACACAGGACAAGTTTGCATCTGTTATAGTTTTGGAGAAAATTGTGGTCATTTCATTTTTGCGCGAATGTGTTCAGATTCCTTTTATATTGTATTTGGCACATGGTGACAATTATCTCGAGAGGGCAAAGTAGCCAAATGAAACTTTTACTGGATTTCCACTTACTTTATCAAATCTCATCTCCACCACACAGGACAAGTTTGCATCTGTTATAGTTTTGGAGAAAATTGTGGTCATTTCATTTTTGCGCGAATGTGTTCAGAATCCTTTTATATTGCATTTGGCACATGGTGACGATTATCTCGAGAGTGCAAAGTAGCCAAATGAAACTTTTACTGGATTTCCACTTACTTTATCAAATCTCATCTCCACCACACAGGACAAGTTTGCATCTGTTATAGTTTTGGAGAAAATTGTGGTCATTTCATTTTTGCGCGAATGTGTTCAGATTCCTTTTATATTGCATTTGGCACATGGTGACGATTATCTCGAGAGTGCAAAGTAGCCAAATGAAACTTTTACTGGATTTCCACTTACTTTATCAAATCTTATCTCCACCACACAGGACAAGTTTGCATCTGTTATAGTTTTGGAGAAAATTGTGGTCATTTCATTTTTGCGCGAATGTGTTCAGATTGCTTTTATATTGCATTTGGCACATTGTGACGATTATCTCGAGAGTGCAAAGTAGCCAAATGAAACTTTTACTGGATTTCCACTTACTTTATCAAATCTCATGTCCACCACACAGGACAAGTTTGCATCTGTTATAGTTTTGGAGAAAATTGTGGTCATTTCATTTTTGCGCGAATGTGTTCAGATTCCTTTTATATTGCATTTGGCACATGGTGACGATTATCTCGATAGTGCAAAGTAGCCAAATGAAACTTTTACTGGATTTCCACTTACTTTATCAAATCTCATCTCCACCACACAGGACAAGTTTGCATCTGTTATAGTTTTGGAGAAAATTGTGGTCATTTCATTTTTGCGCGAATGTGTTCAGATTCCTTTTATATTGCATTTGGCACATGGTGACGATTATCTCGAGAGTGCAAAGTAGCCAAATGAAACTTTTACTGGATTTCCACTTTATCAAATCTCATCTCCACCACACAGGACAAGTTTGCATCTGTTATAGTTTTGGAGAAAATTGTGGTCATTTCATTTTTGCGCGAATGTGTTCAGATTCCTTTTATATTGCATTTGGCACATGGTGACGATTATCTCGAGAGTGCAAAGTAGCCAAATGAAACTTTTTCTGGATTTCCACTTACTTTATCAAATCTCATCTCCACCACACAGGACAAGTTTGCATCTGTTATGGTTTTGGAGAAAATTGTGGTCATTTCATTTTTGCGCGAATGTGTTCAGATCCCTTTTATATTGCATTTGGCTCATGGTGACGATTATCTCGAGAGTGCAAAGTAGCCAAATGAAACTTTTACTGGATTTCCACTTACTTTATCAAATCTCATCTCCACCACACAGGACAAGTTTGCATCTGTTATAGTTTTGGAGAAAATTGTGGTCATTTCATTTTTGCGCGAATGTGTTCAGATTCCTTTTATATTGTATTTGGCACATGGTGACGATTATCTCGAGAGGGCAAAGTAGCCAAATGAAACTTTTACTGGATTTCCACTTACTTTATCAAATCTCATCTCCACCACACAGGACAAGTTTGCATCTGTTATAGTTTTGGAGAAAATTGTGGTCATTTCATTTTTGCGCGAATGTGTTCAGATTCCTTTTATATTGCATTTGGCACATGGTGACGATTATCTCGAGAGTGCAAAGTAGCCAAATGAAACTTTTACTGGATTTCCACTTACTTTATCAAATCTCATCTCCACCACACAGGACAAGTTTGCATCTGTTATAGTTTTGGAGAAAATTGTGGTCATTTCATTTTTGCGCGAATGTGTTCAGATCCCTTTTATATTGCATTTGGCACATGGTGACGATTATCTCGAGAGTGCAAAGTAGCCAAATGAAACTTTTACTGGATTTCCACTTACTTTATCAAATCTCATCTCCACCACACAGGACAAGTTTGCATCTGTTATAATTTTGGAGAAAATTGTGGTCATTTCATTTTTGCGCGAATGTGTTCAGATTCCTTTTATATTGCATTTGGCACATGGTGACGATTATCTCGAGAGTGCAAAGTAGCCAAATGAAACTTTTTCTGGATTTCCACTTACTTTATCAAATCTCATCTCCACCACACAGGACAAGTTTGCATCTGTTATGGTTTTGGAGAAAATTGTGGTCATTTCATTTTTGCGCGAATGTGTTCAGATCCCTTTTATATTGCATTTGGCTCATGGTGACGATTATCTCGAGAGTGCAAAGTAGCCAAATGAAACTTTTACTGGATTTCCACTTACTTTATCAAATCTCATCTCCACCACACAGGACAAGTTTGCATCTGTTATAGTTTTGGAGAAAATTGTGGTCATTTCATTTTTGCGCGAATGTGTTCAGATTCCTTTTATATTGTATTTGGCACATGGTGACGATTATCTCGAGAGGGCAAAGTAGCCAAATGAAACTTTTACTGGATTTCCACTTACTTTATCAAATCTCATCTCCACCACACAGGACAAGTTTGCATCTGTTATAGTTTTGGAGAAAATTGTGGTCATTTCATTTTTGCGCGAATGTGTTCAGATTCCTTTTATATTGCATTTGGCACATGGTGACGATTATCTCGAGAGTGCAAAGTAGCCAAATGAAACTTTTACTGGATTTCCACTTACTTTATCAAATCTCATCTCCACCACACAGGACAAGTTTGCATCTGTTATAGTTTTGGAGAAAATTGTGGTCATTTCATTTTTGCGCGAATGTGTTCAGATCCCTTTTATATTGCATTTGGCACATGGTGACGATTATCTCGAGAGTGCAAAGTAGCCAAATGAAACTTTTACTGGATTTCCACTTACTTTATCAAATCTCATCTCCACCACACAGGACAAGTTTGCATCTGTTATAGTTTTGGAGAAAATTGTGGTCATTTCATTTTTGCGCGAATGTGTTTCAGATTCCTTTTATATTGTATTTGGCACATGGTGACGATTATCTCGAGAGTGCAAAGTAGCCAAATGAAACTTTTACTGGATTTCCACTTACTTTATCAAATCTCATCTCCACCACACAGGACAAGTTTGCATCTGTTATAGTTTTGGAGAAAATTGTGGTCATTTCATTTTTGCGCGAATGTGTTCAGATTCCTTTTATATAGCATTTGGCACATGGTGACGATTATCTCGAGAGTGCAAAGTAGCCAAATGAAACTTTTACTGGATTTCCACTTACTTTATCAAATCTCATCTGCACCACACAGGACAAGTTTGCATCTGTTATAGTTTTGGAGAAAATTGTGGTCATTTCATTTTTGCGCGAATGTGTTCAGATTCCTTTTATATTGCATTTGGCACATGGTGACGATTATCTCGAGAGTGCAAAGTAGCCAAATGAAACTTTTACTGGATTTCCACTTACTTTATCAAATCTCATCTCCACCACACAGGACAAGTTTGCATCTGTTATAGTTTTGGAGAAAATTGTGGTCATTTCATTTTTGCGCGAATGTGTTCAGATTCCTTTTATATTGCATTTGGCACATGGTGACGATTATCTCGAGAGTGCAAAGTAGCCAAATGAAACTTTTACTGGATTTCCACTTACTTTATCAAATCTTATCTCCACCACACAGGACAAGATTGCATCTGTTATAGTTTTGGAGAAAATTGTGGTCATTTCATTTTTGCGCGAATGTGTTCAGATTGCTTTTATATTGCATTTGGCACATTGTGACGATTATCTCGAGAGTGCAAAGTAGCCAAATGAAACTTTTACTGGATTTCCACTTACTTTATCAAATCTCATCTCCACCACACAGAACAAGTTTGCATCTGTTATAGTTTTGGAGAAAATTGTGGTCATTTCATTTTTGCGCGAATGTGTTCAGATTCCTTTTATATTGCATTTGGCACATGGTGACGATTATCTCGAGAGTGCAAAGTAGCCAAATGAAACTTTTACTGGATTTCCACTTACTTTATCAAATCTCATCTCCACCACACAGGACAAGTTTGCATCTGTTATAGTTTTGGAGAAAATTGTGGTCATTTCATTTTTGCGCGAATGTGTTCAGATCCCTTTTATATTGCATTTGGCACATGGTGACGATTATCTCGAGAGTGCAAAGTAGCCAAATGAAACTTTTACTGGATTTCCACTTACTTTAGCAAATCTCATCTCCACCACACAGGACAAGTTTGCATCTGTTATAGTTTTGGAGAAAATTGTGGTCATTTCATTTTTGCGCGAATGTGTTCAGATTCCTTTTATATTGTATTTGGCACATGGTGACGATTATCTCGAGAGGGCAAAGTAGCCAAATGAAACTTTTACTGGATTTCCACTTACTTTATCAAATCTCATCTCCACCGCACAGGACAAGTTTGCATCTGTTATAGTTTTGGAGAAAATTGTGGTCATTTCATTTTTGCGCGAATGTGTTCAGATTCCTTTTATATTGCATTTGGCACATGGTGACGATTATCTCGAGAGTGCAAAGTAGCCAAATGAAACTTTTACTGGATTTCCACTTACTTTATCAAATCTCATCTCCACCACACAGGACAAGTTTGCATCTGTTATAGTTTTGGAGAAAATTGTGGTCATTTCATTTTTGCGCGAATGTGTTCAGATCCCTTTTATATTGCATTTGGCACATGGTGACGATTATCTCGAGAGTGCAAAGTAGCCAAATGAAACTTTTACTGGATTTCCACTTACTTTATCAAATCTCATCTCCACCACACAGGACAAGTTTGCATCTGTTATAGTTTTGGAGAAAATTGTGGTCATTTCATTTTTGCGCGAATGTGTTCAGATTCCTTTTATATTGTATTTGGCACATGGTGACGATTATCTCGAGAGGGCAAAGTAGCCAAATGAAACTTTTACTGGATTTCCACTTACTTTATCAAATCTCATCTCCACCACACAGGACAAGTTTGCATCTGTTATAGTTTTGGAGAAAATTGTGGTCATTTCATTTTTGCGCGAATGTGTTCAGATTCCTTTTATATTGCATTTGGCACATGGTGACGATTATCTCGAGAGTGCAAAGTAGCCAAATGAAACTTTTACTGGATTTCCACTTACTTTATCAAATCTCATCTGCACCACACAGGACAAGTTTGCATCTGTTATAGTTTTGGAGAAAATTGTGGTCATTTCATTTTTGCGCGAATGTGTTCAGATTCCTTTTATATTGCATTTGGCACATGGTGACGATTATCTCGAGAGTGCAAAGTAGCCAAATTAAACTTTTACTGGATTTCCACTTACTTTATCAAATCTCATCTCCACCACACAGGACAAGTTTGCATCTGCTATAGTTTTGGAGAAAATTGTGGTCATTTCATTTTTGCGCGAATGTGTTCAGATTCCTTTTATATTGCATTTGGCACATGGTGACGATTATCTCGAGAGTGCAAAGTAGCCAAATGAAACTTTTACTGGATTTCCACTTACTTTATCAAATCTCATCTCCACCACACAGGACAAGTTTGCATCTGTTATAGTTTTGGAGAAAATTGTGGTCATTTCATTTTTGCGCGAATGTGTTCAGATCCCTTTTATATTGCATTTGGCACATGGTGACGATTATCTCGAGAGTGCAAAGTAGCCAAATGAAACTTTTACTGGATTTCCACTTACTTTATCAAATCTCATCTCCACCACACAGGACAAGTTTGCATCTGTTATAGTTTTGGAGAAAATTGTGGTCATTTCATTTTTGCGCGAATGTGTTCAGATTCCTTTTATATTGTATTTGGCACATGGTGACGATTATCTCGAGAGGGCAAAGTAGCCAAATGAAACTTTTACTGGATTTCCACTTACTTTATCAAATCTCATCTCCACCACACAGGACAAGTTTGCATCTTTTATAGTTTTGGAGAAAATTGTGGTCATTTCATTTTTGCGCGAATGTGTTCAGATTCCTTTTATATTGTATTTGGCACATGGTGACGATTATCTCGAGAGGGCAAAGTAGCCAAATGAAACTTTTACTGGATTTCCACTTACTTTATCAAATCTCATCTCCACCACACAGGACAAGTTTGCATCTGTTATAGTTTTGGAGAAAATTGTGGTCATTTCATTTTTGCGCGAATGTGTTCAGATTCCTTTTATATTGCATTTGGCACATGGTGACGATTATCTCGAGAGTGCAAAGTAGCCAAATGAAACTTTTACTGGATTTCCACTTACTTTATCAAATCTCATCTGCACCACACAGGACAAGTTTGCATCTGTTATAGTTTTGGAGAAAATTGTGGTCATTTCATTTTTGCGCGAATGTGTTCAGATTCCTTTTATATTGCATTTGGCACATGGTGACGATTATCTCGAGAGTGCAAAGTAGCCAAATTAAACTTTTACTGGATTTCCACTTACTTTATCAAATCTCATCTCCACCACACAGGACAAGTTTGCATCTGCTATAGTTTTGGAGAAAATTGTGGTCATTTCATTTTTGCGCGAATGTGTTCAGATTCCTTTTATATTGCATTTGGCACATGGTGACGATTATCTCGAGAGTGCAAAGTAGCCAAATGAAACTTTTACTGGATTTCCACTTACTTTATCAAATCTCATCTCCACCACACAGGACAAGTTTGCATCTGTTATAGTTTTGGAGAAAATTGTGGTCATTTCATTTTTGCGCGAATGTGTTCAGATTCCTTTTATATTGTATTTGGCACATGGTGACGATTATCTCGAGAGGGCAAAGTAGCCAAATGAAACTTTTACTGGATTTCCACTTACTTTATCAAATCTCATCTCCACCACACAGGACAAGTTTGCATCTGTTATAGTTTTGGAGAAAATTGTGGTCATTTCATTTTTGCGCGAATGTGTTCAGATTCCTTTTATATTGCATTTGGCACATGGTGACGATTATCTCGAGAGTGCAAAGTAGCCAATTGAAACTTTTGCTAAATTTATACTTACTTTATCAAATCTCATCTCCACCACACAGGACAAGTTTCCATCTGTTATAGTTTTGGAGAAAATTGTGGTCATTTCATTTTTGCGCGAATGTGTTCAGATTCCTTTTATATTGCATTTGGCACATGGTGACGATTATCTCGAGAGTGCAAAGTAGCCAAATGAAACTTTTACTGGATTTCCACTTACTTTATCAAATCTCATCTCCACCACACAGGACAAGTTTGCATCTGTTATAGTTTTGGAGAAAATTGTGGTCATTTCATTTTTTCGCGAATGTGTTCAGATTCCTTTTATATTGCATTTGGCACATGGTGACGATTATCTCGAGAATGCAAAGTAGCCAAATGAAACTTTTACTGGATTTCCACTTTATCAAATCTCATCTCCACCACACAGGACGTTTGCATCTGTTATAGTTTTGGAGAAAATTGTGGTCATTTCATTTTTGCGCGAATGTGTTCAGATTCCTTTTTTATTGCATTTGGCACATGGTGACGATTATCTCGAGAGTGCAAAGTAGCCAAATGAAACTTTTACTGGATTTCCACTTACTTTATCAAATCTCATCTCCACCACACAGGACAAGTTTGCATCTGTTATAGTTTTGGAGAAAATTGTGGTCATTTCATTTTTGCGCGAATGTGTTCAGATTCCTTTTATATTGTATTTGGCACATGGTGACGATTATCTCGAGAGGGCAAAGTAGCCAAATGAAACTTTTACTGGATTTCCACTTACTTTATCAAATCTCATCTCCACCACACAGGACAAGTTTGCATCTGTTATAGTTTTGGAGAAAATTGTGGTCATTTCATTTTTGCGCGAATGTGTTCAGATTCCTTTTATATTGCATTTGGCACATGGTGACGATTATCTCGAGAGTGCAAAGTAGCCAATTGAAACTTTTACTAAATTTATACTTACTTTATCAAATCTCATCTCCACCACACAGGACAAGTTTGCATCTGTTATAGTTTTGGAGAAAATTGTGGTCATTTCATTTTTGCGCGAATGTGTTCAGATTCCTTTTATATTGCATTTGGCACATGGTGACGATTATCTCGAGAGTGCAAAGTAGCCAAATGAAACTTTTACTGGATTTCCACTTACTTTATCAAATCTCATCTCCACCACACAGGACAAGTTTGCATCTGTTATAGTTTTGGAGAAAATTGTGGTCATTTCATTTTTTCGCGAATGTGTTCAGATTGCTTTTATATTGCATTTGGCACATGGTGACGATTATCTCGAGAATGCAAAGTAGCCAAATGAAACTTTTACTGGATTTCCACTTTATCAAATCTCATCTCCACCACACAGGACGTTTGCATCTGTTATAGTTTTGGAGAAAATTGTGGTCATTTCATTTTTGCGCGAATGTGTTCAGATTCCTTTTTTATTGCATTTGGCACATGGTGACGATTATCTCGAGAGTGCAAAGTAGCCAAATGAAACTTTTACTGGATTTCCACTTACTTTATCAAATCTCATCTCCACCACACAGGACAAGTTTGCATCTGTTATAGTTTTGGAGAAAATTGTGGTCATTTCATTTTTGCGCGAATGTGTTCAGATTCCTTTTATATTGCATTTGGCACATGGTGACGATTATCTCGAGAGTGCAAAGTTGCCAAATGAAACTTTTACTGGATTTTTACTTACTTTATCAAATCTCATCTCCACCACACAGGACAAGTTTGCATCTGTTATAGTTTTGGAGAAAATTGTGGTCATTTCATTTTTGCGCGAATGTGTTCAGATTCCTTTTATATTGCATTTGGCACATGGTGACGATTATCTCGAGAGTGCAAAGTAGCCAAATGAAACTTTTACTGGATTTCCACTTACTTTATCAAATCTCATCTCCACCACACAGGACAAGTTTGCATCTGTTATAGTTTTGGAGAAAATTGTGGCCATTTCATTTTTTTGCGAATGTGTTCAGATTCCTTTTATACTGCATTTGGCACATGGTGACGATTATCTCGAGAATGCAAAGTAGCCAAATGAAACTTTTACTGGATTTCCACTTTATCAAATCTCATCTCCACCACACAGGACAGGTTTGCATCTGTTATAGTTTTGGAGAAAATTGTGGTCATTTCATTTTTGCGCAAATGTGTTCAGATTCCTTTTATATTGCATTTGGCACATGGTGACGATTATCTCGAGAGTGCAAAGTAGCCAAATTAAACTTTTACTGGATTTCCACTTACTTTATCAAATCTCATCTCCACCACACAGGACAAGTTTGCATCTGCTATAGTTTTGGAGAAAATTGTGGTCATTTCATTTTTGCGCGAATGTGTTCAGATTCCTTTTATATTGCATTTGGCACATGGTGACGATTATCTCGAGAGTGCAAAGTAGCCAAATGAAACTTTTACTGGATTTCCACTTACTTTATCAAATCTCATCTCCACCACACAGGACAAGTTTGCATCTGTTATAGTTTTGGAGAAAATTGTGGTCATTTCATTTTTGCGCGAATGTGTTCAGATCCCTTTTATATTGCATTTGGCACATGGTGACGATTATCTCGAGAGTGCAAAGTAGCCAAATGAAACTTTTACTGGATTTCCACTTACTTTATCAAATCTCATCTCCACCACACAGGACAAGTTTGCATCTGTTATAGTTTTGGAGAAAATTGTGGTCATTTCATTTTTGCGCGAATGTGTTCAGATTCCTTTTATATTGTATTTGGCACATGGTGACGATTATCTCGAGAGGGCAAAGTAGCCAAATGAAACTTTTACTGGATTTCCACTTACTTTATCAAATCTCATCTCCACCACACAGGACAAGTTTGCATCTGTTATAGTTTTGGAGAAAATTGTGGTCATTTCATTTTTGCGCGAATGTGTTCAGATTCCTTTTATATTGCATTTGGCACATGGTGACGATTATCTCGAGAGTGCAAAGTAGCCAAATGAAACTTTTACTGGATTTCCACTTACTTTATCAAATCTCATCTCCACCACACAGGACAAGTTTGCATCTGTTATAGTTTTGGAGAAAATTGTGGTCATTTCATTTTTGCGCGAATGTGTTCAGATCCCTTTTATATTGCATTTGGCACATGGTGACGATTATCTCGAGAGTGCAAAGTAGCCAAATGAAACTTTTACTGGATTTCCACTTTATCAAATCTCATCTCCACCACACAGGACAAGTTTGCATCTGTTATAGTTTTGGAGAAAATTGTGGTCATTTCATTTTTGCGCGAATGTGTTCAGATTCCTTTTATATTGTATTTGGCACATGGTGACGATTATCTCGAGAGGGCAAAGTAGCCAAATGAAACTTTTACTGGATTTCCACTTACTTTATCAAATCTCATCTCCACCACACAGGACAAGTTTGCATCTGTTATAGTTTTGGAGAAAATTGTGGTCATTTCATTTTTGCGCGAATGTGTTTCAGATTCCTTTTATATTGTATTTGGCACATGGTGACGATTATCTCGAGAGTGCAAAGTAGCCAAATGAAACTTTTACTGGATTTCCACTTACTTTATCAAATCTCATCTCCACCACACAGGACAAGTTTGCATCTGTTATAGTTTTGGAGAAAATTGTGGTCATTTCATTTTTGCGCGAATGTGTTCAGATTCCTTTTATATTGTATTTGGCACATGGTGACGATTATCTCGAGAGGGCAAAGTAGCCAAATGAAACTTTTACTGGATTTCCACTTACTTTATCAAATCTCATCTCCACCACACAGGACAAGTTTGCATCTGTTATAGTTTTGGAGAAAATTGTGGTCATTTCATTTTTGCGCGAATGTGTTCAGATTCCTTTTATATTGCATTTGGCACATGGTGACGATTATCTCGAGAGTGCAAAGTAGCCAAATGAAACTTTTACTGGATTTCCACTTACTTTATCAAATCTCATCTCCACCACACAGGACAAGTTTGCATCTGTTATAGTTTTGGAGAAAATTGTGGTCATTTCATTTTTGCGCGAATGTGTTCAGATCCCTTTTATATTGCATTTGGCACATGGTGACGATTATCTCGAGAGTGCAAAGTAGCCAAATGAAACTTTTACTGGATTTCCACTTTATCAAATCTCATCTCCACCACACAGGACAAGTTTGCATCTGTTATAGTTTTGGAGAAAATTGTGGTCATTTCATTTTTGCGCGAATGTGTTCAGATTCCTTTTATATTGTATTTGGCACATGGTGACGATTATCTCGAGAGGGCAAAGTAGCCAAATGAAACTTTTACTGGATTTCCACTTACTTTATCAAATCTCATCTCCACCACACAGGACAAGTTTGCATCTGTTATAGTTTTGGAGAAAATTGTGGTCATTTCATTTTTGCGCGAATGTGTTTCAGATTCCTTTTATATTGTATTTGGCACATGGTGACGATTATCTCGAGAGTGCAAAGTAGCCAAATGAAACTTTTACTGGATTTCCACTTACTTTATCAAATCTCATCTCCACCACACAGGACAAGTTTGCATCTGTTATAGTTTTGGAGAAAATTGTGGTCATTTCATTTTTGCGCGAATGTGTTCAGATTCCTTTTATATTGCATTTGGCACATGGTGACGATTATCTCGAGAGTGCAAAGTAGCCAAATGAAACTTTTACTGGATTTCCACTTACTTTATCAAATCTCATCTGCACCACACAGGACAAGTTTGCATCTGTTATAGTTTTGGAGAAAATTGTGGTCATTTCATTTTTGCGCGAATGTGTTCAGATTCCTTTTATATTGCATTTGGCACATGGTGACGATTATCTCGAGAGTGCAAAGTAGCCAAATGAAACTTTTACTGGATTTCCACTTACTTTATCAAATCTCATCTCCACCACACAGGACAAGTTTGCATCTGTTATAGTTTTGGAGAAAATTGTGGTCATTTCATTTTTGCGCGAATGTGTTCAGATTCCTTTTATATTGCATTTGGCACATGGTGACGATTATCTCGAGAGTGCAAAGTAGCCAAATGAAACTTTTACTGGATTTCCACTTACTTTATCAAATCTTATCTCCACCACACAGGACAAGTTTGCATCTGTTATAGTTTTGGAGAAAATTGTGGTCATTTCATTTTTGCGCGAATGTGTTCAGATTGCTTTTATATTGCATTTGGCACATTGTGACGATTATCTCGAGAGTGCAAAGTAGCCAAATGAAACTTTTACTGGATTTCCACTTACTTTATCAAATCTCATCTCCACCACACAGGACAAGTTTGCATCTGTTATAGTTTTGGAGAAAATTGTGGTTATTTCATTTTTGCGCGAATGTGTTCAGATTCCTTTTATATTGCATTTGGCACATGGTGACAATTATCTCGATAGAGCAAAGTAGCCAAATGAAACTTTTACTGGATTTCCACTTACTTTATCAAATCTCATCTCCACCGCACAGGACAAGTTTGCATCTGTTATAGTTTTGGAGAAAATTGTGGTCATTTCATTTTTGCGCGAATGTGTTCAGATTCCTTTTATATTGCATTTGGCACATGGTGACGATTATCTCGAGAGTGCAAAGTAGCCAAATGAAACTTTTACTGGATTTCCACTTACTTTATCAAATCTCATCTCCACCACACAGGACAAGTTTGCATCTGTTATAGTTTTGGAGAAAATTGTGGTCATTTCATTTATGCGCGAATGTGTTCAGATTGATATTCTATTGCATTTGGCACATGGTGACGATTATCTCGAGAGTGCAAAGTAGCCAAATGAAACTTTTACTGGATTTCCACTTACTTTATCAAATCTCATCTCCACCACACAGGACAAGTTTGCATCTGTTATAGTTTTGGAGAAAATTGTGGTCATTTCATTTTTGCGCGAATGTGTTCAGATTCCTTTTTTATTGCATTTGGCACATGGTGACGATTATCTCGAGAGTGCAAAGTAGCCAAATGAAACTTTTACTGGATTTCCACTTACTTTATCAAATCTCATCTCCACCACACAGGACAAGTTTACATCTGTTATAGTTTTGGAGAAAATTGTGGTCATTTCATTTTTGCGCGAATGTGTTCAGATTCCTTTTATATTGCATTTGGCACATGGTGACGATTATCTCGAGAGTGCAAAGTTGCCAAATTAAACTTTTACTGGATTTTTACTTACTTTATCAAATCTCATCTCCACCACACAGGACAAGTTTGCATCTGTTATAGTTTTGGAGAAAATTGTGGTCATTTCATTTTTGCGCGAATGTGTTCAGATTCCTTTTATATTGCATTTGGCACATGGTGACGATTATCTCGAGAGTGCAAAGTAGCCAAATGAAACTTTTACTGGATTTCCACTTTATCAAATCTCATCTCCACCACACAGGACAGGTTTGCATCTGTTATAGTTTTGGAGAAAATTGTGGTCATTTCATTTTTGCGCGAATGTGTTCAGATTCCTTTTTTATTGCATTTGGCACATGGTGACGATTATCTCGAGAGTGCAAAGTAGCCAAATGAAACTTTTACTGGATTTCCACTTACTTTATCAAATCTCATCTCCACCACACAGGACAAGTTTGCATCTGTTATAGTTTTGGAGAAAATTGTGGTCATTTCATTGTTGCGCGAATGTGTTCAGATTCCTTTTATATTGCATTTGGCACATGGTGACGATTATCTCGAGAGTGCAAAGTAGCCAAATGAAACTTTTACTGGATTTCCACTTACTTTATCAAATCTCATCTCCACCACACAGGACAAGTTTGCATCTGTTATAGTTTTGGAGAAAATTGTGGTCATTTCATTTTTGCGCGAATGTGTTCAGATTCCTTTTATATTGCATTTGGCACATGGTGACGATTATCTCGAGAGTGCAAAGTAGCCAAATGAAACTTTTACTGGATTTCCACTTTATCAAATCTCATCTCCACCACACAGGACAAGTTTGCATCTGTTATAGTTTTGGAGAAAATTGTGGTCATTTCATTTTTTCGCGAATGTGTTCAGATTCCTTTTATATTGCATTTGGCACATGGTGACGATTATCTCGAGAGTGCAAAGTAGCCAAATGAAACTTTTACTGGATTTCCACTTACTTTATCAAATATCATCTCCACCACACAGGACAAGTTTGCATCTGTTATAGTTTTGGAGAAAATTGTGGTAATTTCATTGTTGCGCGAATGTGTTCAGATTCCTTTTATATTCCATTTGGCACATGGTGACGTTTATCTCGAGAGTGCAAAGTAGCCAAATGAAACTTTTACTGGATTTCCACTTACTTTATCAAATCTCATCTCCACCACACAGGACAAGTTTGCATCTGTTATAGTTTTGGAGAAAATTGTGGTCATTTCATTTTTGCGCGAATGTGTTCAGATTCCTTTTATATTGCATTTGGCACATGGTGACGATTATCTCGAGAGTGCAAAGTAGCCAAATGAAACTTTTACTGGATTTCCACTTTATCAAATCTCATCTCCACCACACAGGACAAGTTTGCATCTGTTATAGTTTTGGAGAAAATTGTGGTCATTTCATTTTTTCGCGAATGTGTTCAGATTCCTTTTATATTGCATTTGGCACATGGTGACGATTATCTCGAGAGTGCAAAGTAGCCAATTGAAACTTTTACTGGATTTCCACTTACTTTATCAAATATCATCTCCACCACACAGGACAAGTTTGCATCTGTTATAGTTTTGGAGAAAATTGTGGTAATTTCATTGTTGCGCGAATGTGTTCAGATTCCTTTTATATTGCATTTGGCACATGGTGACGTTTATCTCGAGAGTGCAAAGTAGCCAAATGAAACTTTTACTGGATTTCCACTTACTTTATCAAATCTCATCTCCACCACACAGGACAAGTTTGCATCTGTTATAGTTTTGGAGAAAATTGTGGTCATTTCATTTTTGCGCGAATGTGTTCAGATTCCTTTTATATTGCATTTGGCACATGGTGACGATTATCTCGAGAGTGCAAAGTAGCCAAAAGTAAACTTTTACTGGATTTCCACTTTATCAAATCTCATCTCCACCACACAGGACAAGTTTGCATCTGTTATAGTTTTGGAGAAAATTGTGGTCATTTCATTTTTGCGCGAATGTGTTCAGATTCCTTTTATATTGCATTTGGCACATGGTGACGATTATCTCGAGAGTGCAAAGTAGCCAAATGAAACTTTTACTGGATTTCCACTTACTTTATCAAATCTCATCTCCACCACACAGGACAAGTTTGCATCTGTTATAGTTTTGGAGAAAATTGTGGTCATTTCATTTTTGCGCGAATGTGTTCAGATTCCTTTTATATTGCATTTGGCACATGGTGACGATTATCTCGAGAGTGCAAAGTAGCCAAATGAAACTTTTACTGGATTTCCACTTACTTTATCAAATCTCATCTCCACCACACAGGACAAGTTTGCATCTGTTATAGTTTTGGAGAAAATTGTGGTCATTTCATTTTTGCGCGAATGTGTTCAGATTCCTTTTATATTGCATTTGGCACATGGTGACGATTATCTCGAGAGTGCAAAGTAGCCAAATGAAACTTTTACTGGATTTCCACTTACTTTATCAAATCTCATCTCCACCACACAGGACAAGTTTGCATCTGTTATAGTTTTGGAGAAAATTGTGGTCATTTCATTTTTGCGCGAATGTGTTCAGATTCATTTTATATTGCATTTGGCACATGGTGACAATTATCTCGAGAGTGCAAAGTAGCCAAATGAAACTTTTACTGGATTTCCACTTACTTTATCAAATCTCATCTCCACCACACAGGACAAGTTTGCATCTGTTATAGTTTTGGAGAAAATTGTGGTCATTTCATTTTTGCGCGAATGTGTTCAGATTCCTTTTATATTGCATTTGGCACATGGTGACGATTATCTCGAGAGTGCAAAGTAGCCAAATGAAACTTTTACTGGATTTCCACTTACTTTATCAAATCTCATCTCCACCACACAGGACAAGTTTGCATCTGTTATAGTTTTGGAGAAAATTGTGGTCATTTCATTTTTGCGCGAATGTGTTCAGATTCCTTTTATATTGCATTTGGCACATGGTGACGATTATCTCGAGAGTGCAAAGTAGCCAAATGAAACTTTTACTGGATTTCCACTTACTTTATCAAATCTCATCTCCACCACACAGGACAAGTTTGCATCTGTTATAGTTTTGGAGAAAATTGTGGTCATTTCATTTTTGCGCGAATGTGTTCAGATTCCTTTTAAATTGCATTTGGCACATGGTGACGATTATCTCGAGAGTGCAAAGTAGCCAATTGAAACTTTTACTAAATTTCCACTTACTTTATCAAATCTCATCTCCACCACACAGGACAAGTTTGCATCTGTTATAGTTTTGGAGAAAATTGTGGTCATTTCATTTTTGCGCGAATGTGTTCAGATTCCTTTTATATTGCATTTGGCACATGGTGACGATTATCTCGAGAGTGCAAAGTAGCCAAATGAAACTTTTACTGGATTTCCACTTACTTTATCAAATCTCATCTCCACCACACAGGACAAGTTTGCATCTGTTATAGTTTTGGAGAAAATTGTGGTCATTTCATTTTTGCGCGAATGTGTTCAGATTCCTTTTATATTGCATTTGGCACATGGTGACGATTGTCTCGAGAGTGCAAAGTAGCCAAATGAAACTTTTACTGGATTTCCACTTTATCAAATCTCATCTCCACCACACAGGACAAGTTTGCATCTGTTATAGTTTTGGAGAAAATTGTGGTCATTTCATTTTTTCGCGAATGTGTTCAGATTCCTTTTATATTGCATTTGGCACATGGTGACGATTATCTCGAGAGTGCAAAGTAGCCAAATGAAACTTTTACTGGATTTCCACTTACTTTATCAAATATCATCTCCACCACACAGGACAAGTTTGCATCTGTTATAGTTTTGGAGAAAATTGTGGTAATTTCATTGTTGCGCGAATGTGTTCAGATTCCTTTTATATTGCATTTGGCACATGGTGACGTTTATCTCGAGAGTGCAAAGTAGCCAAATGAAACTTTTACTGGATTTCCACTTACTTTATCAAATCTCATCTCCACCACACAGGACAAGTTTGCATCTGTTATAGTTTTGGAGAAAATTGTGGTCATTTCATTTTTGCGCGAATGTGTTCAGATTCCTTTTATATTGCATTTGGCACATGGTGACGATTATCTCGAGAGTGCAAAGTAGCCAAATGAAACTTTTACTGGATTTCCACTTTATCAAATCTCATCTCCACCACACAGGACAAGTTTGCATCTGTTATAGTTTTGGAGAAAATTGTGGTCATTTCATTTTTTCGCGAATGTGTTCAGATTCCTTTTATATTGCATTTGGCACATGGTGACGATTATCTCGAGAGTGCAAAGTAGCCAAATGAAACTTTTACTGGATTTCCACTTACTTTATCAAATATCATCTCCACCACACAGGACAAGTTTGCATCTGTTATAGTTTTGGAGAAAATTGTGGTAATTTCATTGTTGCGCGAATGTGTTCAGATTCCTTTTATATTGCATTTGGCACATGGTGACGTTTATCTCGAGAGTGCAAAGTAGCCAAATGAAACTTTTACTGGATTTCCACTTACTTTATCAAATCTCATCTCCACCACACAGGACAAGTTTGCATCTGTTATAGTTTTGGAGAAAATTGTGGTCATTTCATTTTTGCGCGAATGTGTTCAGATTCCTTTTATATTGCATTTGGCACATGGTGACGATTATCTCGAGAGTGCAAAGTAGCCAAAAGTAAACTTTTACTGGATTTCCACTTTATCAAATCTCATCTCCACCACACAGGACAAGTTTGCATCTGTTATAGTTTTGGAGAAAATTGTGGTCATTTCATTTTTGCGCGAATGTGTTCAGATTCCTTTTATATTGCATTTGGCACATGGTGACGATTATCTCGAGAGTGCAAAGTAGCCAAATGAAACTTTTACTGGATTTCCACTTACTTTATCAAATCTCATCTCCACCACACAGGACAAGTTTGCATCTGTTATAGTTTTGGAGAAAATTGTGGTCATTTCATTTTTGCGCGAATGTGTTCAGATTCCTTTTATATTGCATTTGGCACATGGTGACGATTATCTCGAGAGTGCAAAGTAGCCAAATGAAACTTTTACTGGATTTCCACTTACTTTATCAAATCTCATCTCCACCACACAGGACAAGTTTGCATCTGTTATAGTTTTGGAGAAAATTGTGGTCATTTCATTTTTGCGCGAATGTGTTCAGATTCCTTTTATATTGCATTTGGCACATGATGACGATTATCTCGAGAGTGCAAAGTAGCCAAATGAAACTTTTACTGGATTTCCACTTACTTTATCAAATCTCATCTCCACCACACAGGACAAGTTTGCATCTGTTATAGTTTTGGAGAAAATTGTGGTCATTTCATTTTTGCGCGAATGTGTTCAGATTCATTTTATATTGCATTTGGCACATGGTGACAATTATCTCGAGAGTGCAAAGTAGCCAAATGAAACTTTTACTGGATTTCCACTTACTTTATCAAATCTCATCTCCACCACACAGGACAAGTTTGCATCTGTTATAGTTTTGGAGAAAATTGTGGTCATTTCATTTTTGCGCGAATGTGTTCAGATTCCTTTTATATTGCATTTGGCACATGGTGACGATTATCTCGAGAGTGCAAAGTAGCCAAATGAAACTTTTACTGGATTTCCACTTACTTTATCAAATCTCATCTCCACCACACAGGACAAGTTTGCATCTGTTATAGTTTTGGAGAAAATTGTGGTCATTTCATTTTTGCGCGAATGTGTTCAGATTCCTTTTATATTGCATTTGGCACATGGTGACGATTATCTCGAGAGTGCAAAGTAGCCAAATGAAACTTTTACTGGATTTCCACTTACTTTATCAAATCTCATCTCCACCACACAGGACAAGTTTGCATCTGTTATAGTTTTGGAGAAAATTGTGGTCATTTCATTTTTGCGCGAATGTGTTCAGATTCCTTTTAAATTGCATTTGGCACATGGTGACGATTATCTCGAGAGTGCAAAGTAGCCAATTGAAACTTTTACTAAATTTCCACTTACTTTATCAAATCTCATCTCCACCACACAGGACAAGTTTGCATCTGTTATAGTTTTGGAGAAAATTGTGGTCATTTCATTTTTGCGCGAATGTGTTCAGATTCCTTTTATATTGCATTTGGCACATGGTGACGATTATCTCGAGAGTGCAAAGTAGCCAAATGAAACTTTTACTGGATTTCCACTTACTTTATCAAATCTCATCTCCACCACACAGGACAAGTTTGCATCTGTTATAGTTTTGGAGAAAATTGTGGTCATTTAATTTTTTCGCGAATGTGTTCAGATTCCTTTTTTATATTGCATTTGGCACATGGTGACGATTATCTCGAGAATGCAAAGTAGCCAAATGAAACTTTTACTGGATTTCCACTTTATCAAATCTCATCTCCACCACACAGGACGTTTGCATCTGTTATAGTTTTGGAGAAAATTGTGGTCATTTCATTTTTGCGCGAATGTGTTCAGATTCCTTTTTTATTGCATTTGGCACATGGTGACGATTATCTCGAGAGTGCAAAGTAGCCAAATGAAACTTTTACTGGATTTCCACTTACTTTATCAAATCTCATCTCCACCACACAGGACAAGTTTGCATCTGTTATAGTTTTGGAGAAAATTGTGGTCATTTCATTTTTGCGCGAATGTGTTCAGATTCCTTTTATATTGCATTTGGCACATGGTGACGATTATCTCGAGAGTGCAAAGTTGCCAAATGAAACTTTTACTGGATTTTTACTTACTTTATCAAATCTCATCTCCACCACACAGGACAAGTTTGCATCTGTTATAGTTTTGGAGAAAATTGTGGTCATTTCATTTTTGCGCGAATGTGTTCAGATTCCTTTTATATTGCATTTGGCACATGGTGACGATTATCTCGAGAGTGCAAAGTAGCCAAATGAAACTTTTACTGGATTTCCACTTACTTTATCAAATCTCATCTCCACCACACAGGACAAGTTTGCATCTGTTATAGTTTTGGAGAAAATTGTGGTCATTTCATTTTTTCGCGAATGTGTTCAGATTCCTTTTATACTGCATTTGGCACATGGTGACGATTATCTCGAGAATGCAAAGTAGCCAAATGAAACTTTTACTGGATTTCCACTTTATCAAATCTCATCTCCACCACACAGGACAAGTTTGCATCTGTTATAGTTTTGGAGAAAATTGTGGTCATTTCATTTTTGCGCGAATGTGTTCAGATTCCTTTTTTATTGCATTTGGCACATGGTGACGATTATCTCGAGAGTGCAAAGTAGCCAAATGAAACTTTTACTGGATTTCCACTTACTTTATCAAATCTCATCTCCACCACACAGGACAAGTTTGCATCTGTTATAGTTTTGGAGAAAATTGTGGTCATTTCATTTTTGCGCGAATGTGTTCAGATTCCTTTTATGTTGCATTTGGCACATGGTGACGATTATCTCGAGAGTGCAAAGTAGCCAAATGAAACTTTTACTGGATTTCCACTTACTTTATCAAATCTCATCTCCACCACACAGGACAAGTTTGCATCTGTTATAGTTTTGGAGAAAATTGTGGTCATTTCATTTTTGCGCGAATGTGTTCAGATTCCTTTTATATTGCATTTGGCACATGGTGACGATTATCTCGAGAGTGCAAAGTAGCCAAATGAAACTTTTACTGGATTTCCACTTTATCAAATCTCATCTCCACCACACAGGACAAGTTTGCATCTGTTATAGTTTTGGAGAAAATTGTGGTCATTTCATTTTTTCGCGAATGTGTTCAGATTCCTTTTATATTGCATTTGGCACATGGTGACGATTATCTCGAGAGTGCAAAGTAGCCAAATGAAACTTTTACTGGATTTCCACTTACTTTATCAAATATCATCTCCACCACACAGGACAAGTTTGCATCTGTTATAGTTTTGGAGAAAATTGTGGTCATTTCATTGTTGCGCGAATTTGTTCAGATTCCTTTTATATTGCATTTGGCACATGGTGACGTTTATCTCGAGAGTGCAAAGTAGCCAAATGAAACTTTTACTGGATTTCCACTTACTTTATCAAATCTCATCTCCACCACACAGGACAAGTTTGCATCTGTTATAGTTTTGGAGAAAATTGTGGTCATTTCATTTTTGCGCGAATGTGTTCAGATTCCTTTTATATTGCATTTGGCACATGGTGACGATTATCTCGAGAGTGCAAAGTAGCCAAATGAAACTTTTACTGGATTTCCACTTACTTTATCAAATCTCATCTCCACCACACAGGACAAGTTTGCATCTGTTATAGTTTTGGAGAAAATTGTGGTCATTTCATTTTTGCGCGAATGTGTTCAGATTCCTTTTATATTGCATTTGGCACATGGTGACGATTATCTCGAGAGTGCAAAGTAGCCAAATTAAACTTTTACTGTATTTCCACTTACTTTATCAAATCTCATCTCCACCACACAGGACAAGTTTGCATCTGCTATAGTTTTGGAGAAAATTGTGGTCATTTCATTTTTGCGCGAATGTGTTCAGATTCCTTTTATATTGCATTTGGCACATGGTGACGATTATCTCGAGAGTGCAAAGTAGCCAAATGAAACTTTTACTGGATTTCCACTTACTTTATCAAATCTCATCTCCACCACACAGAACAAGTTTGCATCTGTTATAGTTTTGGAGAAAATTGTGGTCATTTCATTTTTGCGCGAATGTGTTCAGATTCCTTTTATATTGCATTTGGCACATGGTGACGATTATCTCGAGGGTGCAAAGTAGCCAAATGAAACTTTTACTGGATTTCCACTTACTTTATCAAATGTCATCTCCACCACACAGGACTAGTTTGCATCTGTTATAGTTTTGGAGAAAATTGTGGTCACTTCATTTTTGCGCGAATGTGTTCAGATTCCTTTTATATTGCATTTGGCACATGGCGACGATTATCTCGAGAGTGCAAAGTAGCCAAATGAAACTTTTACTGGATTTCCTCTTACTTTATCAAATCTCATCTCCACCACACAGGACAAGTTTGCATCTGTTATAGTTTTGGAGAAAATTGTAATCATTTCGTTTTTGCGCGAATGTGTTTAGATTCCTTTTATATTGCATTTGGCACATGGTGACGATTATCTCGAGAGTGCAAAGTAGCCAAATGAAACTTTTACTGGATTTCCACTTTATCAAATCTCATCTCCACCACACAGGACAAGTTTGCATCTGTTATAGTTTTGGAGAAAATTGTGGTCATTTCATTTTTTCGCGAATGTGTTCAGATTCCTTTTATATTGCATTTGGCACATGGTGACGATTATCTCGAGAGTGCAAAGTAGCCAAATGAAACTTTTACTGGATTTCCACTTACTTTATCAAATATCATCTCCACCACACAGGACAAGTTTGCATCTGTTATAGTTTTGGAGAAAATTGTGGTAATTTCATTGTTGCGCGAATGTGTTCAGATTCCTTTTATATTGCATTTGGCACATGGTGACGTTTATCTCGAGAGTGCAAAGTAGCCAAATGAAACTTTTACTGGATTTCCACTTACTTTATCAAATCTCATCTCCACCACACAGGACAAGTTTGCATCTGTTATAGTTTTGGAGAAAATTGTGGTCATTTCATTTTTGCGCGAATGTGTTCAGATTCCTTTTATATTGCATTTGGCACATGGTGACGATTATCTCGAGAGTGCAAAGTAGCCAAAAGTAAACTTTTACTGGATTTCCACTTTATCAAATCTCATCTCCACCACACAGGACAAGTTTGCATCTGTTATAGTTTTGGAGAAAATTGTGGTCATTTCATTTTTGCGCGAATGTGTTCAGATTCCTTTTATATTGCATTTGGCACATGGTGACGATTATCTCGAGAGTGCAAAGTAGCCAAATGAAACTTTTACTGGATTTCCACTTACTTTATCAAATCTCATCTCCACCACACAGGACAAGTTTGCATCTGTTATAGTTTTGGAGAAAATTGTGGTCATTTCATTTTTGCGCGAATGTGTTCAGATTCCTTTTATATTGCATTTGGCACATGGTGACGATTATCTCGAGAGTGCAAAGTAGCCAAATGAAACTTTTACTGGATTTCCACTTACTTTATCAAATCTCATCTCCACCACACAGGACAAGTTTGCATCTGTTATAGTTTTGGAGAAAATTGTGGTCATTTCATTTTTGCGCGAATGTGTTCAGATTCCTTTTATATTGCATTTGGCACATGATGACGATTATCTCGAGAGTGCAAAGTAGCCAAATGAAACTTTTACTGGATTTCCACTTACTTTATCAAATCTCATCTCCACCACACAGGACAAGTTTGCATCTGTTATAGTTTTGGAGAAAATTGTGGTCATTTCATTTTTGCGCGAATGTGTTCAGATTCATTTTATATTGCATTTGGCACATGGTGACAATTATCTCGAGAGTGCAAAGTAGCCAAATGAAACTTTTACTGGATTTCCACTTACTTTATCAAATCTCATCTCCACCACACAGGACAAGTTTGCATCTGTTATAGTTTTGGAGAAAATTGTGGTCATTTCATTTTTGCGCGAATGTGTTCAGATTCCTTTTATATTGCATTTGGCACATGGTGACGATTATCTCGAGAGTGCAAAGTAGCCAAATGAAACTTTTACTGGATTTCCACTTACTTTATCAAATCTCATCTCCACCACACAGGACAAGTTTGCATCTGTTATAGTTTTGGAGAAAATTGTGGTCATTTCATTTTTGCGCGAATGTGTTCAGATTCCTTTTATATTGCATTTGGCACATGGTGACGATTATCTCGAGAGTGCAAAGTAGCCAAATGAAACTTTTACTGGATTTCCACTTACTTTATCAAATCTCATCTCCACCACACAGGACAAGTTTGCATCTGTTATAGTTTTGGAGAAAATTGTGGTCATTTCATTTTTGCGCGAATGTGTTCAGATTCCTTTTAAATTGCATTTGGCACATGGTGACGATTATCTCGAGAGTGCAAAGTAGCCAATTGAAACTTTTACTAAATTTCCACTTACTTTATCAAATCTCATCTCCACCACACAGGACAAGTTTGCATCTGTTATAGTTTTGGAGAAAATTGTGGTCATTTCATTTTTGCGCGAATGTGTTCAGATTCCTTTTATATTGCATTTGGCACATGGTGACGATTATCTCGAGAGTGCAAAGTAGCCAAATGAAACTTTTACTGGATTTCCACTTACTTTATCAAATCTCATCTCCACCACACAGGACAAGTTTGCATCTGTTATAGTTTTGGAGAAAATTGTGGTCATTTAATTTTTTCGCGAATGTGTTCAGATTCCTTTTTTATATTGCATTTGGCACATGGTGACGATTATCTCGAGAATGCAAAGTAGCCAAATGAAACTTTTACTGGATTTCCACTTTATCAAATCTCATCTCCACCACACAGGACGTTTGCATCTGTTATAGTTTTGGAGAAAATTGTGGTCATTTCATTTTTGCGCGAATGTGTTCAGATTCCTTTTTTATTGCATTTGGCACATGGTGACGATTATCTCGAGAGTGCAAAGTAGCCAAATGAAACTTTTACTGGATTTCCACTTACTTTATCAAATCTCATCTCCACCACACAGGACAAGTTTGCATCTGTTATAGTTTTGGAGAAAATTGTGGTCATTTCATTTTTGCGCGAATGTGTTCAGATTCCTTTTATATTGCATTTGGCACATGGTGACGATTATCTCGAGAGTGCAAAGTTGCCAAATGAAACTTTTACTGGATTTTTACTTACTTTATCAAATCTCATCTCCACCACACAGGACAAGTTTGCATCTGTTATAGTTTTGGAGAAAATTGTGGTCATTTCATTTTTGCGCGAATGTGTTCAGATTCCTTTTATATTGCATTTGGCACATGGTGACGATTATCTCGAGAGTGCAAAGTAGCCAAATGAAACTTTTACTGGATTTCCACTTACTTTATCAAATCTCATCTCCACCACACAGGACAAGTTTGCATCTGTTATAGTTTTGGAGAAAATTGTGGTCATTTCATTTTTTCGCGAATGTGTTCAGATTCCTTTTATACTGCATTTGGCACATGGTGACGATTATCTCGAGAATGCAAAGTAGCCAAATGAAACTTTTACTGGATTTCCACTTTATCAAATCTCATCTCCACCACACAGGACAAGTTTGCATCTGTTATAGTTTTGGAGAAAATTGTGGTCATTTCATTTTTGCGCGAATGTGTTCAGATTCCTTTTTTATTGCATTTGGCACATGGTGACGATTATCTCGAGAGTGCAAAGTAGCCAAATGAAACTTTTACTGGATTTCCACTTACTTTATCAAATCTCATCTCCACCACACAGGACAAGTTTGCATCTGTTATAGTTTTGGAGAAAATTGTGGTCATTTCATTTTTGCGCGAATGTGTTCAGATTCCTTTTATGTTGCATTTGGCACATGGTGACGATTATCTCGAGAGTGCAAAGTAGCCAAATGAAACTTTTACTGGATTTCCACTTACTTTATCAAATCTCATCTCCACCACACAGGACAAGTTTGCATCTGTTATAGTTTTGGAGAAAATTGTGGTCATTTCATTTTTGCGCGAATGTGTTCAGATTCCTTTTATATTGCATTTGGCACATGGTGACGATTATCTCGAGAGTGCAAAGTAGCCAAATGAAACTTTTACTGGATTTCCACTTTATCAAATCTCATCTCCACCACACAGGACAAGTTTGCATCTGTTATAGTTTTGGAGAAAATTGTGGTCATTTCATTTTTTCGCGAATGTGTTCAGATTCCTTTTATATTGCATTTGGCACATGGTGACGATTATCTCGAGAGTGCAAAGTAGCCAAATGAAACTTTTACTGGATTTCCACTTACTTTATCAAATATCATCTCCACCACACAGGACAAGTTTGCATCTGTTATAGTTTTGGAGAAAATTGTGGTCATTTCATTGTTGCGCGAATTTGTTCAGATTCCTTTTATATTGCATTTGGCACATGGTGACGTTTATCTCGAGAGTGCAAAGTAGCCAAATGAAACTTTTACTGGATTTCCACTTACTTTATCAAATCTCATCTCCACCACACAGGACAAGTTTGCATCTGTTATAGTTTTGGAGAAAATTGTGGTCATTTCATTTTTGCGCGAATGTGTTCAGATTCCTTTTATATTGCATTTGGCACATGGTGACGATTATCTCGAGAGTGCAAAGTAGCCAAATGAAACTTTTACTGGATTTCCACTTACTTTATCAAATCTCATCTCCACCACACAGGACAAGTTTGCATCTGTTATAGTTTTGGAGAAAATTGTGGTCATTTCATTTTTGCGCGAATGTGTTCAGATTCCTTTTATATTGCATTTGGCACATGGTGACGATTATCTCGAGAGTGCAAAGTAGCCAAATTAAACTTTTACTGTATTTCCACTTACTTTATCAAATCTCATCTCCACCACACAGGACAAGTTTGCATCTGCTATAGTTTTGGAGAAAATTGTGGTCATTTCATTTTTGCGCGAATGTGTTCAGATTCCTTTTATATTGCATTTGGCACATGGTGACGATTATCTCGAGAGTGCAAAGTAGCCAAATGAAACTTTTACTGGATTTCCACTTACTTTATCAAATCTCATCTCCACCACACAGAACAAGTTTGCATCTGTTATAGTTTTGGAGAAAATTGTGGTCATTTCATTTTTGCGCGAATGTGTTCAGATTCCTTTTATATTGCATTTGGCACATGGTGACGATTATCTCGAGGGTGCAAAGTAGCCAAATGAAACTTTTACTGGATTTCCACTTACTTTATCAAATGTCATCTCCACCACACAGGACTAGTTTGCATCTGTTATAGTTTTGGAGAAAATTGTGGTCACTTCATTTTTGCGCGAATGTGTTCAGATTCCTTTTATATTGCATTTGGCACATGGCGACGATTATCTCGAGAGTGCAAAGTAGCCAAATGAAACTTTTACTGGATTTCCTCTTACTTTATCAAATCTCATCTCCACCACACAGGACAAGTTTGCATCTGTTATAGTTTTGGAGAAAATTGTAATCATTTCGTTTTTGCGCGAATGTGTTTAGATTCCTTTTATATTGCATTTTGCACATGGTGACGATTATCTCGAGTGTGCAAAGTAGCCAAATGAAACTTTTACTGGATTTCCACTTACTTTATCAAATCTCATCTCCACCACACAGGACAAGTTTGCATCTGTTATAGTTTTGGAGAAAATTGTGGTCATTTCATTTTTGCGCGAATGTGTTCAGATTCCTTTTATATTGCATTTGGCACATGATGACGATTATCTCGAGAGTGCAAAGTAGCCAAATGAAACTTTTACTGGATTTCCACTTACTTTATCAAATCTCATCTCCACCACACAGGACAAGTTTGCATCTGTTATAGTTTTAGAGAAAATTGTGGTCATTTCATTTTTGCGCGAATGTGTTCAGATTCCTTTTATATTGCATATGGCACATGGTGACGATTATCTCGAGAGTGCAAAGTAGCCAAATGAAACTTTTACTAAATTTCCACTTACTTTATCAAATCTCATCTCCACCACACAGGACAAGTTTGCATCTGTTATAGTTTTGGAGAAAATTGTGGTCATTTCATTTTTGCGTGAATGTGTTCAGATTCCTTTTATATTGAATTTGGCACATGGTGACGATTATCTCGAGAGTGCAAAGTAGCCAAATGAAACTTTTACTGGATTTCCACTTACTTTATCAAATCTCATCTCCACCACACAGGACAATTTTGCATCTGTTATAGTTTTGGAGAAAATTGTGGTCATTTCATTTTTGCGCGAATGTGTTCAGATTCCTTTTATATTGCATTTGGCACATGGTGACGATTATCTCGAGAGTGCAAAGTAGCCAAATGAAACTTTTACTGGATTTCCACTTACTTTATCAAATCTCATCTCCACCACACAGGACAAGTTTGCATCTGTTATAGTTTTGGAGAAAATTGTGGTCATTTCATTTTTGCGCGAATGTGTTCAGATTCCTTTTATATTGCATTTGGCACATGGTGACGATTATCTCGAGAGTGCAAAGTAGCCAAATGAAACTTTTACTGGATTTCCACTTACTTTATCAAATCTCATCTCCACCACACAGGACAAGTTTGCATCTGTTATAGTTTTGGAGAAAATTGTGGTCATTTCATTTTTGCGCGAATGTGTTCAGATTCCTTTTATATTGCATTTGGCACATGGTGACGATTATCTCGAGAGTGCAAAGTAGCCAAATGAAACTTTTACTGGATTTCCACTTTATCAAATCTCATCTCCACCACACAGGACAAGTTTGCATCTGTTATAGTTTTGGAGAAAATTGTGGTCATTTCATTTTTTCGCGAATGTGTTCAGATTCCTTTTATATTGCATTTGGCACATGGTGACGATTATCTCGAGAGTGCAAAGTAGCCAAATGAAACTTTTACTGGATTTCCACTTACTTTATCAAATATCATCTCCACCACACAGGACAAGTTTGCATCTGTTATAGTTTTGGAGAAAATTGTGGTCATTTCATTGTTGCGCGAATTTGTTCAGATTCCTTTTATATTGCATTTGGCACATGGTGACGTTTATCTCGAGAGTGCAAAGTAGCCAAATGAAACTTTTACTGGATTTCCACTTACTTTATCAAATCTCATCTCCACCACACAGGACAAGTTTGCATCTGTTATAGTTTTGGAGAAAATTGTGGTCATTTCATTTTTGCGCGAATGTGTTCAGATTCCTTTTATATTGCATTTGGCACATGGTGACGATTATCTCGAGAGTGCAAAGTAGCCAAATGAAACTTTTACTGGATTTCCACTTACTTTATCAAATCTCATCTCCACCACACAGGACAAGTTTGCATCTGTTATAGTTTTGGAGAAAATTGTGGTCATTTCATTTTTGCGCGAATGTGTTCAGATTCCTTTTATATTGCATTTGGAACATGGTGACGATTATCTCGAGAGTGCAAAGTAGCCAAATTAAACTTTTACTGTATTTCCACTTACTTTATCAAATCTCATCTCCACCACACAGGACAAGTTTGCATCTGCTATAGTTTTGGAGAAAATTGTGGTCATTTCATTTTTGCGCGAATGTGTTCAGATTCCTTTTATATTGCATTTGGCACATGGTGACGATTATCTCGAGAGTGCAAAGTAGCCAAATGAAACTTTTACTGGATTTCCACTTACTTTATCAAATCTCATCTCCACCACACAGAACAAGTTTGCATCTGTTATAGTTTTGGAGAAAATTGTGGTCATTTCATTTTTGCGCGAATGTGTTCAGATTCCTTTTATATTGCATTTGGCACATGGTGACGATTATCTCGAGGGTGCAAAGTAGCCAAATGAAACTTTTACTGGATTTCCACTTACTTTATCAAATGTCATCTCCACCACACAGGACTAGTTTGCATCTGTTATAGTTTTGGAGAAAATTGTGGTCACTTCATTTTTGCGCGAATGTGTTCAGATTCCTTTTATATTGCATTTGGCACATGGCGACGATTATCTCGAGAGTGCAAAGTAGCCAAATGAAACTTTTACTGGATTTCCTCTTACTTTATCAAATCTCATCTCCACCACACAGGACAAGTTTGCATCTGTTATAGTTTTGGAGAAAATTGTAATCATTTCGTTTTTGCGCGAATGTGTTTAGATTCCTTTTATATTGCATTTTGCACATGGTGACGATTATCTCGAGTGTGCAAAGTAGCCAAATGAAACTTTTACTGGATTTCCACTTACTTTATCAAATCTCATCTCCACCACACAGGACAAGTTTGCATCTGTTATAGTTTTGGAGAAAATTGTGGTCATTTCATTTTTGCGCGAATGTGTTCAGATTCCTTTTATATTGCATTTGGCACATGATGACGATTATCTCGAGAGTGCAAAGTAGCCAAATGAAACTTTTACTGGATTTCCACTTACTTTATCAAATCTCATCTCCACCACACAGGACAAGTTTGCATCTGTTATAGTTTTAGAGAAAATTGTGGTCATTTCATTTTTGCGCGAATGTGTTCAGATTCCTTTTATATTGCATATGGCACATGGTGACGATTATCTCGAGAGTGCAAAGTAGCCAAATGAAACTTTTACTAAATTTCCACTTACTTTATCAAATCTCATCTCCACCACACAGGACAAGTTTGCATCTGTTATAGTTTTGGAGAAAATTGTGGTCATTTCATTTTTGCGCGAATGTGTTCAGATTCCTTTTATATTGAATTTGGCACATGGTGACGATTATCTCGAGAGTGCAAAGTAGCCAAATGAAACTTTTACTGGATTTCCACTTACTTTATCAAATCTCATCTCCACCACACAGGACAATTTTGCATCTGTTATAGTTTTGGAGAAAATTGTGGTCATTTCATTTTTGCGCGAATGTGTTCAGATTCCTTTTATATTGCATTTGGCACATGGTGACGATTATCTCGAGAGTGCAAAGTAGCCAAATGAAACTTTTACTGGATTTCCACTTACTTTATCAAATCTCATCTCCACCACACAGGACAAGTTTGCATCTGTTATAATTTTGGAGAAAATTGTGGTCATTTCATTTTTGCGCGAATGTGTTCAGATTCCTTTTATATTGCATTTGGCACATGGTGACGAATATCTCGAGAGTGCAAAGTAGCCAAATGAAACTTTTACTGGATTTCCACTTACTTTATCAAATCTCATCTCCACCACACAGGACAAGTTTGCATCTGTTATAGTTTGGGAGAAAATTGTGGTCATTTCATTTTTGCGCGAATGTGTTCAGATTCCTTTTATATTGCATTTGGCACATGATGACGATTATCTCGAGAGTGAAAAGTAGCCAAATGAAACTTTTACTGGATTTCCACTTACTTTATCAAATATCATCTCCACCACACAGGACAAGTTTGCATCTGTTATAGTTTTAGAGAAAATTGTGGTCATTTCTTTTTTGCGCGAATGTGTTCAGATTCCTTTTATATTGCATATGGCACATGGTGACGATTATCTCGAGAGTGCAAAGTAGCCAAATGAAACTTTTACTAAATTTCCACTTACTTTATCAAATCTCATCTCCACCACACAGGACAAGTTTGCATCTGTTATAGTTTTGGAGAAAATTGTGGTCATTTCATTTTTGCGCGAATGTGTTCAGATTCCTTTTATATTGAATTTGGCACATGGTGACGATTATCTCGAGAGTGCAAAGTAGCCAAATGAAACTTTTACTGGATTTCCACTTACTTTATCAAATCTCATCTCCACCACACAGGACAATTTTGCATCTGTTATAGTTTTGGAGAAAATTGTGGTCATTTCATTTTTGCGCGAATGTGTTCAGATTCCTTTTATATTGCATTTGGCACATGGTGACGATTATCTCGAGAGTGCAAAGTAGCCAAATGAAACTTTTACTGGATTTCCACTTACTTTATCAAATCTCATCTCCACCACACAGGACAAGTTTGCATCTGTTATAATTTTGGAGAAAATTGTGGTCATTTCATTTTTGCGCGAATGTGTTCAGATTCCTTTTATATTGTATTTGGCACATGGTGACGATTATCTCGAGAGTGCAAAGTAGCCAAATGAAACTTTTACTGGATTTCCACTTACTTTATCAAATCTCATCTCCACCACACAGGACAAGTTTGCATCTGTTATAGTTTTGGAGAAAATTGTGGTCATTTCATTTTTGCGCGAATGTGTTCAGATCCCTTTTATATTGCATTTGGCACATGGTGACGATTATCTCGAGAGTGCAAAGTAGCCAAATGAAACTTTTACTGGATTTCCACTTACTTTATCAAATCTCATCTCCACCACACAGGACAAGTTTGCATCTGTTATAGTTTTGGAGAAAATTGTGGTCATTTCATTTTTGCGCGAATGTGTTCAGATTCCTTTTATATTGTATTTGGCACATGGTGACGATTATCTCGAGAGGGCAAAGTAGCCAAATGAAACTTTTACTGGATTTCCACTTACTTTATCAAATCTCATCTCCACCACACAGGAAAAGTTTGCATCTGTTATAGTTTTGGAGAAAATTGTGGTCATTTCATTTATGCGCGAATGTGTTCAGATTGCTTTTCTATTGCATTTGGCACATGGTGACGATTATCTCGAGAGTGCAAAGTAGCCAAATGAAACTTTTACTGGATTTCCACTTACTTTATCAAATCTCATCTCCACCACACAGGACAAGTTTGCATCTGTTATAGTTTTGGAGAAAATTGTGGTCATTTCATTTTTGCGCGAATGTGTTCAGATTCCTTTTATATTGCATTTGGCACATGGTGACGATTATCTCGAGAGTGCAAAGTTGCCAAATGAAACTTTTACTGGATTTTTACTTACTTTATCAAATCTCATCTCCACCACACAGGACAAGTTTGCATCTGTTATAGTTTTGGAGAAAATTGTGGTCATTTCATTTTTGCGCGAATGTGTTCAGATTCCTTTTATATTGCATTTGGCACATGGTGACGATTATCTCGAGAGTGCAAAGTAGCCAAATGAAACTTTTACTGGATTTCCACTTACTTTATCAAATCTCATCTCCACCACACAGGACAAGTTTGCATCTGTTATAGTTTTGGAGAAAATTGTGGTCATTTCATTTTTTCGCGAATGTGTTCAGATTCCTTTTATACTGCATTTGGCACATGGTGACGATTATCTCGAGAATGCAAAGTAGCCAAATGAAACTTTTACTGGATTTCCACTTTATCAAATCTCATCTCCACCACACAGGACAAGTTTGCATCTGTTATAGTTTTGGAGAAAATTGTGGTCATTTCATTTTTGCGCGAATGTGTTCAGATTCCTTTTTTATTGCATTTGGCACATGGTGACGATTATCTCGAGAGTGCAAAGTAGCCAAATGAAACTTTTACTGGATTTCCACTTACTTTATCAAATCTCATCTCCACCACACAGGACAAGTTTGCATCTGTTATAGTTTTGGAGAAAATTGTGGTCATTTCATTTTTGCGCGAATGTGTTCAGATTCCTTTTATGTTGCATTTGGCACATGGTGACGATTATCTCGAGAGTGCAAAGTAGCCAAATGAAACTTTTACTGGATTTCCACTTACTTTATCAAATCTCATCTCCACCACACAGGACAAGTTTGCATCTGTTATAGTTTTGGAGAAAATTGTGGTCATTTCATTTTTGCGCGAATGTGTTCAGATTCCTTTTATATTGCATTTGGCACATGGTGACGATTATCTCGAGAGTGCAAAGTAGCCAAATGAAACTTTTACTGGATTTCCACTTTATCAAATCTCATCTCCACCACACAGGACAAGTTTGCATCTGTTATAGTTTTGGAGAAAATTGTGGTCATTTCATTTTTTCGCGAATGTGTTCAGATTCCTTTTATATTGCATTTGGCACATGGTGACGATTATCTCGAGAGTGCAAAGTAGCCAAATGAAACTTTTACTGGATTTCCACTTACTTTATCAAATATCATCTCCACCACACAGGACAAGTTTGCATCTGTTATAGTTTTGGAGAAAATTGTGGTCATTTCATTGTTGCGCGAATTTGTTCAGATTCCTTTTATATTGCATTTGGCACATGGTGACGTTTATCTCGAGAGTGCAAAGTAGCCAAATGAAACTTTTACTGGATTTCCACTTACTTTATCAAATCTCATCTCCACCACACAGGACAAGTTTGCATCTGTTATAGTTTTGGAGAAAATTGTGGTCATTTCATTTTTGCGCGAATGTGTTCAGATTCCTTTTATATTGCATTTGGCACATGGTGACGATTATCTCGAGAGTGCAAAGTAGCCAAATGAAACTTTTACTGGATTTCCACTTACTTTATCAAATCTCATCTCCACCACACAGGACAAGTTTGCATCTGTTATAGTTTTGGAGAAAATTGTGGTCATTTCATTTTTGCGCGAATGTGTTCAGATTCCTTTTATATTGCATTTGGCACATGGTGACGATTATCTCGAGAGTGCAAAGTAGCCAAATTAAACTTTTACTGTATTTCCACTTACTTTATCAAATCTCATCTCCACCACACAGGACAAGTTTGCATCTGCTATAGTTTTGGAGAAAATTGTGGTCATTTCATTTTTGCGCGAATGTGTTCAGATTCCTTTTATATTGCATTTGGCACATGGTGACGATTATCTCGAGAGTGCAAAGTAGCCAAATGAAACTTTTACTGGATTTCCACTTACTTTATCAAATCTCATCTCCACCACACAGAACAAGTTTGCATCTGTTATAGTTTTGGAGAAAATTGTGGTCATTTCATTTTTGCGCGAATGTGTTCAGATTCCTTTTATATTGCATTTGGCACATGGTGACGATTATCTCGAGGGTGCAAAGTAGCCAAATGAAACTTTTACTGGATTTCCACTTACTTTATCAAATGTCATCTCCACCACACAGGACTAGTTTGCATCTGTTATAGTTTTGGAGAAAATTGTGGTCACTTCATTTTTGCGCGAATGTGTTCAGATTCCTTTTATATTGCATTTGGCACATGGCGACGATTATCTCGAGAGTGCAAAGTAGCCAAATGAAACTTTTACTGGATTTCCTCTTACTTTATCAAATCTCATCTCCACCACACAGGACAAGTTTGCATCTGTTATAGTTTTGGAGAAAATTGTAATCATTTCGTTTTTGCGCGAATGTGTTTAGATTCCTTTTATATTGCATTTGGCACATGGTGACGATTATCTCGAGAGTGCAAAGTAGCCAAATGAAACTTTTACTGGATTTCCACTTTATCAAATCTCATCTCCACCACACAGGACAAGTTTGCATCTGTTATAGTTTTGGAGAAAATTGTGGTCATTTCATTTTTTCGCGAATGTGTTCAGATTCCTTTTATATTGCATTTGGCACATGGTGACGATTATCTCGAGAGTGCAAAGTAGCCAAATGAAACTTTTACTGGATTTCCACTTACTTTATCAAATATCATCTCCACCACACAGGACAAGTTTGCATCTGTTATAGTTTTGGAGAAAATTGTGGTAATTTCATTGTTGCGCGAATGTGTTCAGATTCCTTTTATATTGCATTTGGCACATGGTGACGTTTATCTCGAGAGTGCAAAGTAGCCAAATGAAACTTTTACTGGATTTCCACTTACTTTATCAAATCTCATCTCCACCACACAGGACAAGTTTGCATCTGTTATAGTTTTGGAGAAAATTGTGGTCATTTCATTTTTGCGCGAATGTGTTCAGATTCCTTTTATATTGCATTTGGCACATGGTGACGATTATCTCGAGAGTGCAAAGTAGCCAAAAGTAAACTTTTACTGGATTTCCACTTTATCAAATCTCATCTCCACCACACAGGACAAGTTTGCATCTGTTATAGTTTTGGAGAAAATTGTGGTCATTTCATTTTTGCGCGAATGTGTTCAGATTCCTTTTATATTGCATTTGGCACATGGTGACGATTATCTCGAGAGTGCAAAGTAGCCAAATGAAACTTTTACTGGATTTCCACTTACTTTATCAAATCTCATCTCCACCACACAGGACAAGTTTGCATCTGTTATAGTTTTGGAGAAAATTGTGGTCATTTCATTTTTGCGCGAATGTGTTCAGATTCCTTTTATATTGCATTTGGCACATGGTGACGATTATCTCGAGAGTGCAAAGTAGCCAAATGAAACTTTTACTGGATTTCCACTTACTTTATCAAATCTCATCTCCACCACACAGGACAAGTTTGCATCTGTTATAGTTTTGGAGAAAATTGTGGTCATTTCATTTTTGCGCGAATGTGTTCAGATTCCTTTTATATTGCATTTGGCACATGATGACGATTATCTCGAGAGTGCAAAGTAGCCAAATGAAACTTTTACTGGATTTCCACTTACTTTATCAAATCTCATCTCCACCACACAGGACAAGTTTGCATCTGTTATAGTTTTGGAGAAAATTGTGGTCATTTCATTTTTGCGCGAATGTGTTCAGATTCATTTTATATTGCATTTGGCACATGGTGACAATTATCTCGAGAGTGCAAAGTAGCCAAATGAAACTTTTACTGGATTTCCACTTACTTTATCAAATCTCATCTCCACCACACAGGACAAGTTTGCATCTGTTATAGTTTTGGAGAAAATTGTGGTCATTTCATTTTTGCGCGAATGTGTTCAGATTCCTTTTATATTGCATTTGGCACATGGTGACGATTATCTCGAGAGTGCAAAGTAGCCAAATGAAACTTTTACTGGATTTCCACTTACTTTATCAAATCTCATCTCCACCACACAGGACAAGTTTGCATCTGTTATAGTTTTGGAGAAAATTGTGGTCATTTCATTTTTGCGCGAATGTGTTCAGATTCCTTTTATATTGCATTTGGCACATGGTGACGATTATCTCGAGAGTGCAAAGTAGCCAAATGAAACTTTTACTGGATTTCCACTTACTTTATCAAATCTCATCTCCACCACACAGGACAAGTTTGCATCTGTTATAGTTTTGGAGAAAATTGTGGTCATTTCATTTTTGCGCGAATGTGTTCAGATTCCTTTTAAATTGCATTTGGCACATGGTGACGATTATCTCGAGAGTGCAAAGTAGCCAATTGAAACTTTTACTAAATTTCCACTTACTTTATCAAATCTCATCTCCACCACACAGGACAAGTTTGCATCTGTTATAGTTTTGGAGAAAATTGTGGTCATTTCATTTTTGCGCGAATGTGTTCAGATTCCTTTTATATTGCATTTGGCACATGGTGACGATTATCTCGAGAGTGCAAAGTAGCCAAATGAAACTTTTACTGGATTTCCACTTACTTTATCAAATCTCATCTCCACCACACAGGACAAGTTTGCATCTGTTATAGTTTTGGAGAAAATTGTGGTCATTTAATTTTTTCGCGAATGTGTTCAGATTCCTTTTTTATATTGCATTTGGCACATGGTGACGATTATCTCGAGAATGCAAAGTAGCCAAATGAAACTTTTACTGGATTTCCACTTTATCAAATCTCATCTCCACCACACAGGACGTTTGCATCTGTTATAGTTTTGGAGAAAATTGTGGTCATTTCATTTTTGCGCGAATGTGTTCAGATTCCTTTTTTATTGCATTTGGCACATGGTGACGATTATCTCGAGAGTGCAAAGTAGCCAAATGAAACTTTTACTGGATTTCCACTTACTTTATCAAATCTCATCTCCACCACACAGGACAAGTTTGCATCTGTTATAGTTTTGGAGAAAATTGTGGTCATTTCATTTTTGCGCGAATGTGTTCAGATTCCTTTTATATTGCATTTGGCACATGGTGACGATTATCTCGAGAGTGCAAAGTTGCCAAATGAAACTTTTACTGGATTTTTACTTACTTTATCAAATCTCATCTCCACCACACAGGACAAGTTTGCATCTGTTATAGTTTTGGAGAAAATTGTGGTCATTTCATTTTTGCGCGAATGTGTTCAGATTCCTTTTATATTGCATTTGGCACATGGTGACGATTATCTCGAGAGTGCAAAGTAGCCAAATGAAACTTTTACTGGATTTCCACTTACTTTATCAAATCTCATCTCCACCACACAGGACAAGTTTGCATCTGTTATAGTTTTGGAGAAAATTGTGGTCATTTCATTTTTTCGCGAATGTGTTCAGATTCCTTTTATACTGCATTTGGCACATGGTGACGATTATCTCGAGAATGCAAAGTAGCCAAATGAAACTTTTACTGGATTTCCACTTTATCAAATCTCATCTCCACCACACAGGACAAGTTTGCATCTGTTATAGTTTTGGAGAAAATTGTGGTCATTTCATTTTTGCGCGAATGTGTTCAGATTCCTTTTTTATTGCATTTGGCACATGGTGACGATTATCTCGAGAGTGCAAAGTAGCCAAATGAAACTTTTACTGGATTTCCACTTACTTTATCAAATCTCATCTCCACCACACAGGACAAGTTTGCATCTGTTATAGTTTTGGAGAAAATTGTGGTCATTTCATTTTTGCGCGAATGTGTTCAGATTCCTTTTATGTTGCATTTGGCACATGGTGACGATTATCTCGAGAGTGCAAAGTAGCCAAATGAAACTTTTACTGGATTTCCACTTACTTTATCAAATCTCATCTCCACCACACAGGACAAGTTTGCATCTGTTATAGTTTTGGAGAAAATTGTGGTCATTTCATTTTTGCGCGAATGTGTTCAGATTCCTTTTATATTGCATTTGGCACATGGTGACGATTATCTCGAGAGTGCAAAGTAGCCAAATGAAACTTTTACTGGATTTCCACTTTATCAAATCTCATCTCCACCACACAGGACAAGTTTGCATCTGTTATAGTTTTGGAGAAAATTGTGGTCATTTCATTTTTTCGCGAATGTGTTCAGATTCCTTTTATATTGCATTTGGCACATGGTGACGATTATCTCGAGAGTGCAAAGTAGCCAAATGAAACTTTTACTGGATTTCCACTTACTTTATCAAATATCATCTCCACCACACAGGACAAGTTTGCATCTGTTATAGTTTTGGAGAAAATTGTGGTCATTTCATTGTTGCGCGAATTTGTTCAGATTCCTTTTATATTGCATTTGGCACATGGTGACGTTTATCTCGAGAGTGCAAAGTAGCCAAATGAAACTTTTACTGGATTTCCACTTACTTTATCAAATCTCATCTCCACCACACAGGACAAGTTTGCATCTGTTATAGTTTTGGAGAAAATTGTGGTCATTTCATTTTTGCGCGAATGTGTTCAGATTCCTTTTATATTGCATTTGGCACATGGTGACGATTATCTCGAGAGTGCAAAGTAGCCAAATGAAACTTTTACTGGATTTCCACTTACTTTATCAAATCTCATCTCCACCACACAGGACAAGTTTGCATCTGTTATAGTTTTGGAGAAAATTGTGGTCATTTCATTTTTGCGCGAATGTGTTCAGATTCCTTTTATATTGCATTTGGCACATGGTGACGATTATCTCGAGAGTGCAAAGTAGCCAAATTAAACTTTTACTGTATTTCCACTTACTTTATCAAATCTCATCTCCACCACACAGGACAAGTTTGCATCTGCTATAGTTTTGGAGAAAATTGTGGTCATTTCATTTTTGCGCGAATGTGTTCAGATTCCTTTTATATTGCATTTGGCACATGGTGACGATTATCTCGAGAGTGCAAAGTAGCCAAATGAAACTTTTACTGGATTTCCACTTACTTTATCAAATCTCATCTCCACCACACAGAACAAGTTTGCATCTGTTATAGTTTTGGAGAAAATTGTGGTCATTTCATTTTTGCGCGAATGTGTTCAGATTCCTTTTATATTGCATTTGGCACATGGTGACGATTATCTCGAGGGTGCAAAGTAGCCAAATGAAACTTTTACTGGATTTCCACTTACTTTATCAAATGTCATCTCCACCACACAGGACTAGTTTGCATCTGTTATAGTTTTGGAGAAAATTGTGGTCACTTCATTTTTGCGCGAATGTGTTCAGATTCCTTTTATATTGCATTTGGCACATGGCGACGATTATCTCGAGAGTGCAAAGTAGCCAAATGAAACTTTTACTGGATTTCCTCTTACTTTATCAAATCTCATCTCCACCACACAGGACAAGTTTGCATCTGTTATAGTTTTGGAGAAAATTGTAATCATTTCGTTTTTGCGCGAATGTGTTTAGATTCCTTTTATATTGCATTTTGCACATGGTGACGATTATCTCGAGTGTGCAAAGTAGCCAAATGAAACTTTTACTGGATTTCCACTTACTTTATCAAATCTCATCTCCACCACACAGGACAAGTTTGCATCTGTTATAGTTTTGGAGAAAATTGTGGTCATTTCATTTTTGCGCGAATGTGTTCAGATTCCTTTTATATTGCATTTGGCACATGATGACGATTATCTCGAGAGTGCAAAGTAGCCAAATGAAACTTTTACTGGATTTCCACTTACTTTATCAAATCTCATCTCCACCACACAGGACAAGTTTGCATCTGTTATAGTTTTAGAGAAAATTGTGGTCATTTCATTTTTGCGCGAATGTGTTCAGATTCCTTTTATATTGCATATGGCACATGGTGACGATTATCTCGAGAGTGCAAAGTAGCCAAATGAAACTTTTACTAAATTTCCACTTACTTTATCAAATCTCATCTCCACCACACAGGACAAGTTTGCATCTGTTATAGTTTTGGAGAAAATTGTGGTCATTTCATTTTTGCGTGAATGTGTTCAGATTCCTTTTATATTGAATTTGGCACATGGTGACGATTATCTCGAGAGTGCAAAGTAGCCAAATGAAACTTTTACTGGATTTCCACTTACTTTATCAAATCTCATCTCCACCACACAGGACAATTTTGCATCTGTTATAGTTTTGGAGAAAATTGTGGTCATTTCATTTTTGCGCGAATGTGTTCAGATTCCTTTTATATTGCATTTGGCACATGGTGACGATTATCTCGAGAGTGCAAAGTAGCCAAATGAAACTTTTACTGGATTTCCACTTACTTTATCAAATCTCATCTCCACCACACAGGACAAGTTTGCATCTGTTATAGTTTTGGAGAAAATTGTGGTCATTTCATTTTTGCGCGAATGTGTTCAGATTCCTTTTATATTGCATTTGGCACATGGTGACGATTATCTCGAGAGTGCAAAGTAGCCAAATTAAACTTTTACTGGATTTCCACTTACTTTATCAAATCTCATCTCCACCACACAGGACAAGTTTGCATCTGTTATAGTTTTGGAGAAAATTGTGGTCATTTCATTTTTGCGCGAATGTGTTCAGATTCCTTTTATATTGCATTTGGCACATGGTGACGATTATCTCGAGAGTGCAAAGTAGCCAAATGAAACTTTTACTGGATTTCCACTTTATCAAATCTCATCTCCACCACACAGGACAAGTTTGCATCTGTTATAGTTTTGGAGAAAATTGTGGTCATTTCATTTTTTCGCGAATGTGTTCAGATTCCTTTTATATTGCATTTGGCACATGGTGACGATTATCTCGAGAGTGCAAAGTAGCCAAATGAAACTTTTACTGGATTTCCACTTACTTTATCAAATATCATCTCCACCACACAGGACAAGTTTGCATCTGTTATAGTTTTGGAGAAAATTGTGGTCATTTCATTGTTGCGCGAATTTGTTCAGATTCCTTTTATATTGCATTTGGCACATGGTGACGTTTATCTCGAGAGTGCAAAGTAGCCAAATGAAACTTTTACTGGATTTCCACTTACTTTATCAAATCTCATCTCCACCACACAGGACAAGTTTGCATCTGTTATAGTTTTGGAGAAAATTGTGGTCATTTCATTTTTGCGCGAATGTGTTCAGATTCCTTTTATATTGCATTTGGCACATGGTGACGATTATCTCGAGAGTGCAAAGTAGCCAAATGAAACTTTTACTGGATTTCCACTTACTTTATCAAATCTCATCTCCACCACACAGGACAAGTTTGCATCTGTTATAGTTTTGGAGAAAATTGTGGTCATTTCATTTTTGCGCGAATGTGTTCAGATTCCTTTTATATTGCATTTGGAACATGGTGACGATTATCTCGAGAGTGCAAAGTAGCCAAATTAAACTTTTACTGTATTTCCACTTACTTTATCAAATCTCATCTCCACCACACAGGACAAGTTTGCATCTGCTATAGTTTTGGAGAAAATTGTGGTCATTTCATTTTTGCGCGAATGTGTTCAGATTCCTTTTATATTGCATTTGGCACATGGTGACGATTATCTCGAGAGTGCAAAGTAGCCAAATGAAACTTTTACTGGATTTCCACTTACTTTATCAAATCTCATCTCCACCACACAGAACAAGTTTGCATCTGTTATAGTTTTGGAGAAAATTGTGGTCATTTCATTTTTGCGCGAATGTGTTCAGATTCCTTTTATATTGCATTTGGCACATGGTGACGATTATCTCGAGGGTGCAAAGTAGCCAAATGAAACTTTTACTGGATTTCCACTTACTTTATCAAATGTCATCTCCACCACACAGGACTAGTTTGCATCTGTTATAGTTTTGGAGAAAATTGTGGTCACTTCATTTTTGCGCGAATGTGTTCAGATTCCTTTTATATTGCATTTGGCACATGGCGACGATTATCTCGAGAGTGCAAAGTAGCCAAATGAAACTTTTACTGGATTTCCTCTTACTTTATCAAATCTCATCTCCACCACACAGGACAAGTTTGCATCTGTTATAGTTTTGGAGAAAATTGTAATCATTTCGTTTTTGCGCGAATGTGTTTAGATTCCTTTTATATTGCATTTTGCACATGGTGACGATTATCTCGAGTGTGCAAAGTAGCCAAATGAAACTTTTACTGGATTTCCACTTACTTTATCAAATCTCATCTCCACCACACAGGACAAGTTTGCATCTGTTATAGTTTTGGAGAAAATTGTGGTCATTTCATTTTTGCGCGAATGTGTTCAGATTCCTTTTATATTGCATTTGGCACATGATGACGATTATCTCGAGAGTGCAAAGTAGCCAAATGAAACTTTTACTGGATTTCCACTTACTTTATCAAATCTCATCTCCACCACACAGGACAAGTTTGCATCTGTTATAGTTTTAGAGAAAATTGTGGTCATTTCATTTTTGCGCGAATGTGTTCAGATTCCTTTTATATTGCATATGGCACATGGTGACGATTATCTCGAGAGTGCAAAGTAGCCAAATGAAACTTTTACTAAATTTCCACTTACTTTATCAAATCTCATCTCCACCACACAGGACAAGTTTGCATCTGTTATAGTTTTGGAGAAAATTGTGGTCATTTCATTTTTGCGCGAATGTGTTCAGATTCCTTTTATATTGAATTTGGCACATGGTGACGATTATCTCGAGAGTGCAAAGTAGCCAAATGAAACTTTTACTGGATTTCCACTTACTTTATCAAATCTCATCTCCACCACACAGGACAATTTTGCATCTGTTATAGTTTTGGAGAAAATTGTGGTCATTTCATTTTTGCGCGAATGTGTTCAGATTCCTTTTATATTGCATTTGGCACATGGTGACGATTATCTCGAGAGTGCAAAGTAGCCAAATGAAACTTTTACTGGATTTCCACTTACTTTATCAAATCTCATCTCCACCACACAGGACAAGTTTGCATCTGTTATAATTTTGGAGAAAATTGTGGTCATTTCATTTTTGCGCGAATGTGTTCAGATTCCTTTTATATTGCATTTGGCACATGGTGACGAATATCTCGAGAGTGCAAAGTAGCCAAATGAAACTTTTACTGGATTTCCACTTACTTTATCAAATCTCATCTCCACCACACAGGACAAGTTTGCATCTGTTATAGTTTGGGAGAAAATTGTGGTCATTTCATTTTTGCGCGAATGTGTTCAGATTCCTTTTATATTGCATTTGGCACATGATGACGATTATCTCGAGAGTGAAAAGTAGCCAAATGAAACTTTTACTGGATTTCCACTTACTTTATCAAATATCATCTCCACCACACAGGACAAGTTTGCATCTGTTATAGTTTTAGAGAAAATTGTGGTCATTTCTTTTTTGCGCGAATGTGTTCAGATTCCTTTTATATTGCATATGGCACATGGTGACGATTATCTCGAGAGTGCAAAGTAGCCAAATGAAACTTTTACTAAATTTCCACTTACTTTATCAAATCTCATCTCCACCACACAGGACAAGTTTGCATCTGTTATAGTTTTGGAGAAAATTGTGGTCATTTCATTTTTGCGCGAATGTGTTCAGATTCCTTTTATATTGAATTTGGCACATGGTGACGATTATCTCGAGAGTGCAAAGTAGCCAAATGAAACTTTTACTGGATTTCCACTTACTTTATCAAATCTCATCTCCACCACACAGGACAATTTTGCATCTGTTATAGTTTTGGAGAAAATTGTGGTCATTTCATTTTTGCGCGAATGTGTTCAGATTCCTTTTATATTGCATTTGGCACATGGTGACGATTATCTCGAGAGTGCAAAGTAGCCAAATGAAACTTTTACTGGATTTCCACTTACTTTATCAAATCTCATCTCCACCACACAGGACAAGTTTGCATCTGTTATAATTTTGGAGAAAATTGTGGTCATTTCATTTTTGCGCGAATGTGTTCAGATTCCTTTTATATTGTATTTGGCACATGGTGACGATTATCTCGAGAGTGCAAAGTAGCCAAATGAAACTTTTACTGGATTTCCACTTACTTTATCAAATCTCATCTCCACCACACAGGACAAGTTTGCATCTGTTATAGTTTTGGAGAAAATTGTGGTCATTTCATTTTTGCGCGAATGTGTTCAGATCCCTTTTATATTGCATTTGGCACATGGTGACGATTATCTCGAGAGTGCAAAGTAGCCAAATGAAACTTTTACTGGATTTCCACTTACTTTATCAAATCTCATCTCCACCACACAGGACAAGTTTGCATCTGTTATAGTTTTGGAGAAAATTGTGGTCATTTCATTTTTGCGCGAATGTGTTCAGATTCCTTTTATATTGTATTTGGCACATGGTGACGATTATCTCGAGAGGGCAAAGTAGCCAAATGAAACTTTTACTGGATTTCCACTTACTTTATCAAATCTCATCTCCACCACACAGGAAAAGTTTGCATCTGTTATAGTTTTGGAGAAAATTGTGGTCATTTCATTTATGCGCGAATGTGTTCAGATTGCTTTTCTATTGCATTTGGCACATGGTGACGATTATCTCGAGAGTGCAAAGTAGCCAAATGAAACTTTTACTGGATTTCCACTTACTTTATCAAATCTCATCTCCACCATACAGGACAAGTTTGCATCTGTTATAGTGTTGGAGAAAATTGTGGTCATTTCATTTATGCACGAATGTGTTCAGATTGCTTTTCTATTGCATTTGGCACATGGTGACGATTATCTCGAGAGTGCAAAGTAGCCAAATGAAACTTTTACTGGATTTCCACTTACTTTATCAAATCTCATCTCCACCATACAGGACAAGTTTGCATCTGTTATAGTGTTGGAGAAAATTGTGGTCATTTCATTTATGCACGAATGTGTTCAGATTGCTTTTCTATTGCATTTGGCACATGGTGACGATTATCTCGAGAGTGCAAAGTAGCCAAATGAAACTTTTACTGGATTTCCACTTACTTTATCAAATCTCATCTCCACCACACAGGACAAGTTTGCATCTGTTATAGTTTTGGAGAAAATTGTGGTCATTTCATTTTTGCGCGAATGTGTTCAGATTCCTTTTATATTGCATTTGGCACATGGTGACGATTATCTCGAGAGTGCAAAGTAGCCAAATGAAACTTTTACTGGATTTCCACTTACTTTATCAAATTTCATCTCCACCACACAGGACAAGTTTGCATCTGTTATAGTTTTGGAGAAAATTGTGGTCATTTCATTTTTGCGCGAATGTGTTCAGATCCCTTTTATATTGCATTTGGCACATGGTGACGATTATCTCGAGAGTGCAAAGTAGCCAAATGAAACTTTTACTGTATTTCCACTTACTTTATCAAATCTCATCTCCACCACACAGGACAAGTTTGCATCTGTTATAGTTTTGGAGAAAATTGTGGTCATTTCATTTTTGCGCGAATGTGTTCAGATTCCTTTTATATTGTATTTGGCACATGGTGACGATTATCTCGAGAGGGCAAAGTAGCCAAATGAAACTTTTACTGGATTTCCACTTACTTTATCAAATCTCATCTCCACCACACAGGACAAGTTTGCATCTGTTATAGTTTTGGAGAAAATTGTGGTCATTTCATTTTTGCGCGAATGTGTTCAGATTGCTTTTATATTGCATTTGGCACATTGTGACGATTATCTCAAGAGTGCAAAGTAGCCAAATGAAACTTTTACTGGATTTCCACTTACTTTATCAAATCTCATGTCCACCACACAGGACAAGTTTGCATCTGTTATAGTTTTGGAGAAAATTGTGGTCATTTCATTTTTGCGCGAATGTGTTCAGATTCCTTTTATATTGCATTTGGCACATGGTGACGATTATCTCGAGAGTGCAAAGTAGCCAAATGAAACTTTTACTGGATTTCCACTTACTTTATCAAATCTCATCTCCACCACACAGGACAAGTTTGCATCTGTTATAGTTTTGGAGAAAATTGTGGTCATTTCATTTATGCGCGAATGTGTTCAGATTGCTTTTCTATTGCATTTGGCACATGGTGACGATTATCTCGAGAGTGCAAAGTAGCCAAATGAAACTTTTACTGGATTTCCACTTACTTTATCAAATCTCATCTCCACCACACAGGACAAGTTTGCATCTGTTATAGTGTTGGAGAAAAATGTGGTCATTTCATTTATGCGCGAATGTGTTCAGATTGCTTTTCTATTGCATTTGGCACATGGTGACGATTATCTCGAGAGTGCAAAGTAGCCAAATGAAACTTTTACTGGATTTCCACTTACTTTATCAAATCTCATCTCCACCACACAGGACAAGTTTGCATCTGTTATAGTTTTGGAGAAAATTGTGGTCATTTCATTTATGCGCGAATGTGTTCAGATTGCTTTTCTATTGCATTTGGCACATGGTGACGATTATCTCGAGAGTGCAAAGTAGCCAAAAGAAACTTTTACTGGATTTCCACTTACTTTATCAAATCTCATCTGCACCACACAGGACAAGTTTGCATCTGTTATAGTTTTGGAGAAAATTGTGGTCATTTCATTTATGCGCGAATGTGTTCAGATTAATTTTCTATTGCATTTGGCACATGGTGACGATTATCTCGAGAGTGCAAAGTAATCAAATGAAACTTTTACTGGATTTCCACTTACTTTATCAAATCTCATCTCCACTACACAGGACAAGTTTGCATCTGTTATAGTTTTGGAGAAAATTGTGGTCATTTCATTTATGCGCGAATGTGTTCAGATTGCTTTTCTATTGCATTTGGCACATGGTGACGATTATCTCGAGAGTGCAAAGTAGCCAAATGAAACTTTTACTGGATTTCCACTTACTTTATCAAATCTCATCTCCACCACACAGGACAAGTTTGCATCTGTTATAGTTTTGAAGAAAATTGTGGTCATTTCATTTATGCGCGAATGTGTTCAGATTGCTGTTCTATTGCATTTGGCACATGGTGACGATTATCTCGAGAGTGCAAAGTAGCCAAATGAAACTTTTACTGGATTTCCACTTACTTTATCAAATCTCATCTCCACTACACAGGACAAGTTTGCATCTGTTATAGTATGGAGAAAATTGTGGTCATTTCATTTATGCGCGAATGTGTTCAGATTGCTTTTTTATTGCATTTGGCACATGGTGACGATTATCTCGAGAGTGCAAAGTAGCCAAATGAAACTTTTACTGGATTTCCACTTACTTTATCAAATCTCATCTCCACCACACAGGACAAGTTTGCATCTGTTATAGTTTTGAAGAAAATTGTGGTCATTTCATTTATGCGCGAATGTGTTCAGATTGCTGTTCTATTGCATTTGGCACATGGTGACGATTATTTCGAGAGTGCAAAGTAGCCAAATGAAACTTTTACTGGATTTCCACTTACTTTATCAAATCTCATCTCCACCACACAGGACAAGTTTGCATCTGTTATAGTTTTGGAGAAAATTGTGGTCATTTCATTTATGCGCGAATGTGTTCAGATTGCTTTTCTATTGCATTTGGCACATGGTGACGATTATCTCGAGAGTGCAAAGTAGCCAACTGAAACTTTTACTGGATTTCCACTTACTTTATCAAATCTCATCTCCACCACACAGGACAAGTTTGCATCTGTTATAGTTTTGGAGAAAATTGTGGTCATTTCATTTATGCGCGAATGTGTTCAGATTGCTTTTCTATTGCATTTGGCACATGGTGACGATTATCTCGAGAGTGCAAAGTAGCCAAATGAAACTTTTACTGGATTTCCACTTACTTTATCAAATCTCATCTCCACCACACAGGACAAGTTTGCATCTGTTATAGTTTTGGAGAAAATTGTGGTCATTTCATTTATGCGCGAATGTGTTCAGATTGCTTTTCTATTGCATTTGGCACATGGTGACGATTATCTCGAGAGTGCAAAGTAGCCAAATGAAACTTTTACTGGATTTCCACTTACTTTATCAAATCTCATCTCCACCACACAGGACAAGTTTGCATCTGTTATAGTTTTGGAGAAAATTGTGGTCATTTCATTTATGCGCGAATGTGTTCAGATTGCTTTTCTATTGCATTTGGCACATGGTGATGATTATCTCGAGAGTGCAAAGTAGCCAAATGAAACTTTTACTGGATTTCCACTTACTTTATCAAATCTCATCTCCACCACACAGGACAAGTTTGCATCTGTTATAGTTTTGGAGAAAATTGTGGTCATTTCATTTATGCGCGAATGTGTTCAGATTGCTTTTCTATTGCATTGGCACATGGTGACGATTATCTCGAGAGTGCAAAGTAGCCAAATGAAACTTTTACTGGATTTCCACTTACTTTATCAAATCTCATCTGCACCACACAGGACAAGTTTGCATCTGTTATAGTTTTGGAGAAAATTGTGGTCATTTCATTTATGCGTGAATGTGTTCAGATTGCTTTTCTATTGCATTTGGCACATGTTGACGATTATCTCGAGAGTGCAAAGTAATCAAATGAAACTTTTACTGGATTTCCACTTACTTTATCAAATCTCATCTCCACCACACAGGACAAGTTTGCATCTGTTATAGTTTTGGAGAAAATTGTGGTCATTTCATTTATGCGCGAATGTGTTCAGATTGCTTTTCTATTGCATTTGGCACATGGTGATGATTATCTCGAGAGTGCAAAGTAGCCAAATGAAACTTTTACTGGATTTCCACTTACTTTATCAAATCTCATCTCCACCACACAGGACAAGTTTGCATCTGTTATAGTTTTGGAGAAAATTGTGGTCATTTCATTTATGCGCGAATGTGTTCAGATTGCTTTTCTATTGCATTTGGCACATGGTGACGATTATCTCGAGAGTGCAAAGTAGCCAAATGAAACTTTTACTGGATTTCCACTTACTTTATCAAATCTCATCTGCACCACACAGGACAAGTTTGCATCTTATAGTTTTGGAGAAAATTGTGGTCATTTCATTTATGCGTGAATGTGTTCAGATTGCTTTTCTATTGCATTTGGCACATGTTGACGATTATCTCGAGAGTGCAAAGTAATCAAATGAAACTTTTACTGGATTTTCACTTACTTTATCAAATCTCATCTCCACTACACAGGACAAGTTTGCATCTGTTATAGTTTTGGAGAAAATTGTGGTCATTTCATTTATGCGCGAATGTGTTCAGATTGCTTTTCTATTGCATTTGGCACATGGTGACGATTATCTCGAGAGTGCAAAGTAGCCAAATGAAACTTTTACTGGATTTCCACTTACTTTATCAAATCTCATCTCCACCACACAGGACAAGTTTGCATCTGTTATAGTTTTGGAGAAAATTGTGGTCATTTAATTTATGCGCGAATGTGTTCAGATTGCTTTTCTATTGCATTTGGCACATGGTGACGATTATCTCGAGAGTGCAAAGTAGCCAAATGAAACTTTTACTGGATTTCCACTTACTTTATCAAATTTCATCTCCACCACACAGGACAAGTTTGCATCTGTTATAGTTTTGGAGAAAATTGTGGTCATTTCATTTATGCGCGAATGTGTTCATATTGCTTTTCTATTGCATTTGGCACATGGTGACGATTATTTCGAGAGTGCAAAGTAGCCAAATGAAACTTTTACTGGATTTCCACTTACTTTATCAAATCTCATCTCCACCACACAGGACAAGTTTGCATCTGTTATAGTTTTGGAGAAAATTGTGGTCATTTCATTTATGCGCGAATGTGTTCAGATTGCTTTTTTATTGCATTTGGCACATGGTGACGATTATTTCGAGAGTGCAAAGTAGCCAAATGAAACTTTTACTGGATTTCCACTTACTTTATCAAATCTCATCTCCACCACACAGGACAAGTTTGCATCTGTTATAGTTTTGGAGAAAATTGTGGTCATTTCATTTATGCGCGAATGTGTTCAGATTGCTTTTCTATTGCATTTGGCACATGGTGACGATTATCTCGAGAGTGCAAAGTAGCCAAATGAAACTTTTACTGGATTTCCACTTACTTTATCAAATCTCATCTCCACCACACAGGACAAGTTTGCATCTGTTATAGTTTTGGAGAAAATTGTGGTCATTTCATTTATGCGCGAATGTGTTCATATTGCTTTTCTATTGCATTTGGCACATGGTGACGATTATTTCGAGAGTGCAAAGTAGCCAAATGAAACTTTTACTGGATTTCCACTTACTTTATCAAATCTCATCTCCACCACACAGGACAAGTTTGCGTCTGTTATAGTTTTGGAGAAAATTGTGGTCATTTCATTTATGCGCGAATGTGTTCAGATTGCTTTTCTATTGCATTTGGCACATGGTGACGATTATCTCGAGAGTGCAAAGTAGCCAACTGAAACTTTTACTGGATTTCCACTTACTTTATCAAATCTCATCTCCACCACACAGGACAAGTTTGCATCTGTTATAGTTTTGGAGAAAATTGTGGTCATTTCATTTATGCGCGAATGTGTTCAGATTGCTTTTCTATTGCATTTGGCACATGGTGACGATTATCTCGAGAGTGCAAAGTAGCCAAATGAAACTTTTACTGGATTTCCACTTACTTTATCAAATCTCATCTCCACCACACAGGACAAGTTTGCATCTGTTATAGTTTTGGAGAAAATTGTGGTCATTTCATTTATGCGCGAATGTGTTCAGATTGCTTTTCTATTGCATTTGGCACATGGTGACGATTATCTCGAGAGTGCAAAGTAGCCAAATGAAACTTTTACTGGATTTCCACTTACTTTATCAAATCTCATCTCCACCACACAGGACAAGTTTGCATCTGTTATAGTTTTGGAGAAAATTGTGGTCATTTCATTTATGCGCGAATGTGTTCAGATTGCTTTTCTATTGCATTTGGCACATGGTGATGATTATCTCGAGAGTGCAAAGTAGCCAAATGAAACTTTTACTGGATTTCCACTTACTTTATCAAATCTCATCTCCACCACACAGGACAAGTTTGCATCTGTTATAGTTTTGGAGAAAATTGTGGTCATTTCATTTATGCGCGAATGTGTTCAGATTGCTTTTCTATTGCATTTGGCACATGGTGACGATTATCTCGAGAGTGCAAAGTAGCCAAATGAAACTTTTACTGTATTTCCACTTACTTTATCAAATCTCATCTGCACCACACAGGACAAGTTTGCATCTGTTATAGTTTTGGAGAAAATTGTGGTCATTTCATTTATGCGTGAATGTGTTCAGATTGCTTTTCTATTGCATTTGACACATGTTGACGATTATCTCGAGAGTGCAAAGTAATCAAATGAAACTTTTACTGGATTTCCACTTACTTTATCAAATCTCATCTCCACTACACAGGACAAGTTTGCATCTGTTATAGTTTTGGAGAAAATTGTGGTCATTTCATTTATGCGCGAATGTGTTCAGATTGCTTTTCTATTGCATTTGGCACATGGTGACGATTATCTCGAGAGTGCAAAGTAGCCAAATGAAACTTTTACTGGATTTCCACTTACTTTATCAAATCTCATCTCCACCACACAGGACAAGTTTGCATCTGTTATAGTTTTGGAGAAAATTGTGGTCATTTCATTTATGCGCGAATGTGTTCAGATTGCTGTTCTATTGCATTTGGCACATGGTGATGATTATCTCGAGAGTGCAAAGTAGCCAAATGAAACTTTTACTGGATTTCCACTTACTTTATCAAATCTCATCTCCACCACACAGGACAAGTTTGCATCTGTTATAGTTTTGGAGAAAATTGTGGTCATTTCATTTATGCGCGAATGTGTTCAGATTGCTTTTCTATTGCATTTGGCACATGGTGACGATTATCTCGAGAGTGCAAAGTAGCCAAATGAAACTTTTACTGTATTTCCACTTACTTTATCAAATCTCATCTGCACCACACAGGACAAGTTTGCATCTGTTATAGTTTTGGAGAAAATTGTGGTCATTTCATTTATGCGTGAATGTGTTCAGATTGCTTTTCTATTGCATTTGACACATGTTGACGATTATCTCGAGAGTGCAAAGTAATCAAATGAAACTTTTACTGGATTTCCACTTACTTTATCAAATCTCATCTCCACTACACAGGACAAGTTTGCATCTGTTATAGTTTTGGAGAAAATTGTGGTCATTTCATTTATGCGCGAATGTGTTCAGATTGCTTTTCTATTGCATTTGGCACATGGTGACGATTATCTCGAGAGTGCAAAGTAGCCAAATGAAACTTTTACTGGATTTCCACTTACTTTATCAAATCTCATCTCCACCACACAGGACAAGTTTGCATCTGTTATAGTTTTGGAGAAAATTGTGGTCATTTCATTTATGCGCGAATGTGTTCAGATTGCTGTTCTATTGCATTTGGCACATGGTGACGATTATCTCGAGAGTGCAAAGTAGCCAAATGAAACTTTTACTGGATTTCCACTTACTTTATCAAATCTCATCTCCACCACACAGGACAAGTTTGCATCTGTTATAGTTTTGGAGAAAATTGTGGTCATTTCATTTATGCGCGAATGTGTTCAGATTGCTTTTCTATTGCATTTGGCACATGGTGACGATTATCTCGAGAGTGCAAAGTAGCCAAATGAAACTTTTACTGGATTTCCACTTACTTTATCAAATCTCATCTCCACCACACAGGACAAGTTTGCATCTGTTATAGTTTTGGAGAAAATTGTGGTCATTTAATTTATGCGCGAATGTGTTCAGATTGCTTTTCTATTGCATTTGGCACATGGTGACGATTATCTCGAGAGTGCAAAGTAGCCAAATGAAACTTTTACTGGATTTCCACTTACTTTATCAAATCTCATCTCCACCACACAGGACAAGTTTGCATCTGTTATAATTTTGGAGAAAATTGTGGTCATTTCATTTATGCGCGAATGTGTTCATATTGCTTTTCTATTGCATTTGGCACATGGTGACGATTATTTCGAGAGTGCAAAGTAGCCAAATGAAACTTTTACTGGATTTCCACTTACTTTATCAAATCTCATCTCCACCACACAGGACAAGTTTGCATCTGTTATAGTTTTGGAGAAAATTGTGGTCATTTCATTTATGCGCGAATGTGTTCAGATTGCTTTTCTATTGCATTTGGCACATGGTGACGATTATTTCGAGAGTGCAAAGTAGCCAAATGAAACTTTTACTGGATTTCCACTTACTTTATCAAATCTCATCTCCACCACACAGGACAAGTTTGCATCTGTTATAGTTTTGGAGAAAATTGTGGTCATTTCATTTATGCGCGAATGTGTTCAGATTGCTTTTCTATTGCATTTGGCACATGGTGACGATTATCTCGAGAGTGCAAAGTAGCCAAATGAAACTTTTACTGGATTTCCACTTACTTTATCAAATCTCATCTCCACCACACAGGACAAGTTTGCATCTGTTATAGTTTTGGAGAAAATTGTGGTCATTTCATTTATTCGCGAATGTGTTCATATTGCTTTTCTATTGCATTTGGCACATGGTGACGATTATTTCGAGAGTGCAAAGTAGCCAAATGAAACTTTTACTGGATTTCCACTTACTTTATCAAATCTCATCTCCACCACACAGGACAAGTTTGCATCTGTTATAGTTTTGGAGAAAATTGTGGTCCTTTCATTTATGCGCGAATGTGTTCAGATTGCTTTTCTATTGCATTTGGCACATGGTGACGATTATCTCGAGAGTGCAAAGTAGCCAAATGAAACTTTTACTGGATTTCCACTTACTTTATCAAATCTCATCTCCACCACACAGGACAAGTTTGCATCTGTTATAGTTTTGGAGAAAATTGTGGTCATTTAATTTATGCGCGAATGTGTTCAGATTGCTTTTCTATTGCATTTGGCACATGGTGACGATTATCTCGAGAGTGCAAAGTAGCCAAATGAAACTTTTACTGGATTTCCACTTACTTTATCAAATCTCATCTCCACCACACAGGACAAGTTTGCATCTGTTATAGTTTTGGAGAAAATTGTGGTCATTTCATTTATGCGCGAATGTGTTCATATTGCTTTTCTATTGCATTTGGCACATGGTGACGATTATTTCGAGAGTGCAAAGTAGCCAAATGAAACTTTTACTGGATTTCCACTTACTTTATCAAATCTCATCTCCACCACACAGGACAAGTTTGCATCTGTTATAGTTTTGGAGAAAATTGTGGTCATTTAATTTATGCGCGAATGTGTTCAGATTGCTTTTCTATTGCATTTGGCACATGGTGACGATTATCTCGAGAGTGCAAAGTAGCCAAATGAAACTTTTACTGGATTTCCACTTACTTTATCAAATCTCATCTCCACCACACAGGACAAGTTTGCATCTGTTATAGTTTTGGAGAAAATTGTGGTCATTTCATTTATGCGCGAATGTGTTCATATTGCTTTTCTATTGCATTTGGCACATGGTGACGATTATTTCGAGAGTGCAAAGTAGCCAAATGAAACTTTTACTGGATTTCCACTTACTTTATCAAATCTCATCTCCACCACACAGGACAAGTTTGCATCTGTTATAGTTTTGGAGAAAATTGTGGTCATTTCATTTATGCGCGAATGTGTTCAGATTGCTTTTTTATTGCATTTGGCACATGGTGACGATTATTTCGAGAGTGCAAAGTAGCCAAATGAAACTTTTACTGGATTTCCACTTACTTTATCAAATCTCATCTCCACCACACAGGACAAGTTTGCATCTGTTATAGTTTTGGAGAAAATTGTGGTCATTTCATTTATGCGCGAATGTGTTCAGATTGCTTTTCTATTGCATTTGGCACATGGTGACGATTATCTCGAGAGTGCAAAGTAGCCAAATGAAACTTTTACTGGATTTCCACTTACTTTATCAAATCTCATCTCCACCACACAGGACAAGTTTGCATCTGTTATAGTTTTGGAGAAAATTGTGGTCATTTCATTTATGCGCGAATGTGTTCATATTGCTTTTCTATTGCATTTGGCACATGGTGACGATTATTTCGAGAGTGCAAAGTAGCCAAATGAAACTTTTACTGGATTTCCACTTACTTTATCAAATCTCATCTCCACCACACAGGACAAGTTTGCGTCTGTTATAGTTTTGGAGAAAATTGTGGTCATTTCATTTATGCGCGAATGTGTTCAGATTGCTTTTCTATTGCATTTGGCACATGGTGACGATTATCTCGAGAGTGCAAAGTAGCCAACTGAAACTTTTACTGGATTTCCACTTACTTTATCAAATCTCATCTCCACCACACAGGACAAGTTTGCATCTGTTATAGTTTTGGAGAAAATTGTGGTCATTTCATTTATGCGCGAATGTGTTCAGATTGCTTTTCTATTGCATTTGGCACATGGTGACGATTATCTCGAGAGTGCAAAGTAGCCAAATGAAACTTTTACTGGATTTCCACTTACTTTATCAAATCTCATCTCCACCACACAGGACAAGTTTGCATCTGTTATAGTTTTGGAGAAAATTGTGGTCATTTCATTTATGCGCGAATGTGTTCAGATTGCTTTTCTATTGCATTTGGCACATGGTGATGATTATCTCGAGAGTGCAAAGTAGCCAAATGAAACTTTTACTGGATTTCCACTTACTTTATCAAATCTCATCTCCACCACACAGGACAAGTTTGCATCTGTTATAGTTTTGGAGAAAATTGTGGTCATTTCATTTATGCGCGAATGTGTTCAGATTGCTTTTCTATTGCATTTGGCACATGGTGACGATTATCTCGAGAGTGCAAAGTAGCCAAATGAAACTTTTACTGTATTTCCACTTACTTTATCAAATCTCATCTGCACCACACAGGACAAGTTTGCATCTGTTATAGTTTTGGAGAAAATTGTGGTCATTTCATTTATGCGTGAATGTGTTCAGATTGCTTTTCTATTGCATTTGACACATGTTGACGATTATCTCGAGAGTGCAAAGTAATCAAATGAAACTTTTACTGGATTTCCACTTACTTTATCAAATCTCATCTCCACTACACAGGACAAGTTTGCATCTGTTATAGTTTTGGAGAAAATTGTGGTCATTTCATTTATGCGCGAATGTGTTCAGATTGCTTTTCTATTGCATTTGGCACATGGTGACGATTATCTCGAGAGTGCAAAGTAGCCAAATGAAACTTTTACTGGATTTCCACTTACTTTATCAAATCTCATCTCCACCACACAGGACAAGTTTGCATCTGTTATAGTTTTGGAGAAAATTGTGGTCATTTCATTTATGCGCGAATGTGTTCAGATTGCTGTTCTATTGCATTTGGCACATGGTGACGATTATCTCGAGAGTGCAAAGTAGCCAAATGAAACTTTTACTGGATTTCCACTTACTTTATCAAATCTCATCTCCACCACACAGGACAAGTTTGCATCTGTTATAGTTTTGGAGAAAATTGTGGTCATTTCATTTATGCGCGAATGTGTTCAGATTGCTTTTCTATTGCATTTGGCACATGGTGACGATTATCTCGAGAGTGCAAAGTAGCCAAATGAAACTTTTACTGGATTTCCACTTACTTTATCAAATCTCATCTCCACCACACAGGACAAGTTTGCATCTGTTATAGTTTTGGAGAAAATTGTGGTCATTTAATTTATGCGCGAATGTGTTCAGATTGCTTTTCTATTGCATTTGGCACATGGTGACGATTATCTCGAGAGTGCAAAGTAGCGAAATGAAACTTTTACTGGATTTCCACTTACTTTATCAAATCTCATCTCCACCACACAGGACAAGTTTGCATCTGTTATAATTTTGGAGAAAATTGTGGTCATTTCATTTATGCGCGAATGTGTTCATATTGCTTTTCTATTGCATTTGGCACATGGTGACGATTATTTCGAGAGTGCAAAGTAGCCAAATGAAACTTTTACTGGATTTCCACTTACTTTATCAAATCTCATCTCCACCACACAGGACAAGTTTGCATCTGTTATAGTTTTGGAGAAAATTGTGGTCATTTCATTTATGCGCGAATGTGTTCAGATTGCTTTTCTATTGCATTTGGCACATGGTGACGATTATTTCGAGAGTGCAAAGTAGCCAAATGAAACTTTTACTGGATTTCCACTTACTTTATCAAATCTCATCTCCACCACACAGGACAAGTTTGCATCTGTTATAGTTTTGGAGAAAATTGTGGTCATTTCATTTATGCGCGAATGTGTTCAGATTGCTTTTCTATTGCATTTGGCACATGGTGACGATTATCTCGAGAGTGCAAAGTAGCCAAATGAAACTTTTACTGGATTTCCACTTACTTTATCAAATCTCATCTCCACCACACAGGACAAGTTTGCATCTGTTATAGTTTTGGAGAAAATTGTGGTCATTTCATTTATTCGCGAATGTGTTCATATTGCTTTTCTATTGCATTTGGCACATGGTGACGATTATTTCGAGAGTGCAAAGTAGCCAAATGAAACTTTTACTGGATTTCCACTTACTTTATCAAATCTCATCTCCACCACACAGGACAAGTTTGCATCTGTTATAGTTTTGGAGAAAATTGTGGTCCTTTCATTTATGCGCGAATGTGTTCAGATTGCTTTTCTATTGCATTTGGCACATGGTGACGATTATCTCGAGAGTGCAAAGTAGCCAAATGAAATTTTTACTGTATTTCCACTTACTTTATCAAATCTCATCTCCACCACACAGGACAAGTTTGCATCTGCTATAGTTTTGGAGAAAATTGTGGTCATTTCATTTATGCGCGAATGTGTTCAGATTGCTTTTCTATTGCATTTGGCACATGGTGACGATTATCTCGAGAGTGCAAAGTAGCCAAATGAAACTTTTACTGTTTTTCCACTTACTTTATCAAATCTCATCTCCACCACACAGGACAAGTTTGCATCTGTTATAGTTTTGGAGAAAATTGTGGTCATTTCATTTATGCGCGAATGTGTTCAGATTGCTTTTCTATTGCATTTGGCACATGGTGACGATTATCTCGAGAGTGCAAAGTAGCCAAATGAAACTTTTACTGGATTTCCACTTACTTTATCAAATCTCATCTCCACCACACAGGACAAGTTTGCATCTGTTATAGTTTTGGAGAAAATTGTGGTCATTTCATTTATGCGCGAATGTGTTCAGATTGCTTTTCTATTGCATTTGGCACATGGTGACGATTATCTCGAGAGTGCAAAGTAGCCAAATGAAACTTTTACTGGATTTCCACTTACTTTATCAAATCTCATCTCCACCACACAGGACAAGTTTGCATCTGTTATAGTTTTGGAGAAAATTGTGGTCATTTCATTTATGCGCGAATGTGTTCAGATTGCTTTTCTATTGCATTTGGCACATGGTGACGATTATCTCGAGAGTGCAAAGTAGCCAAATGAAACTTTTACTGGACTTCCACTTACTTTATCAAATCTCATCTCCAACACACAGGACAAGTTTGCATCTGTTATAGTTTTGGAGAAAATTGTGGTCATTTCATTTATGCGCGAATGTGTTCAATTTGCTTTTCTATTGCATTTGGCACATGGTGACGATTATCTCGAGAGTGCAAAGTAGCCAAATGAAACGTTTACTGGATTTCCACTTACTTTATCAAATCTCATCTCCACCACACAGGAAAAGTTTGCATCTGTTATAGTTTTGGAGAAAATTGTGGTCATTTCATTTATGCGCGAATGTGTTCAGATTGCTTTTCTATTGCATTTGGCACATGGTGACGATTATCTCGAGAGTGCAAAGTAGCCAAATGAAACTTTTACTGGATTTCCACTTACTTTATCAAATCTCATCTCCACCACACAGGACAAGTTTGCATCTGTTATAGTTTTGGAGAAAATTGTGGTCATTTCATTTATGCGCGAATGTGTTCAGATTGCTTTTCTATTGCATTTGGCACATGGTGACGATTATCTCGAGAGTGCAAAGTAGCCAAATGAAACTTTTACTGGATTTCCACTTACTTTATCAAATCTCATCTCCACCACACAGGACAAGTTTGCATCTGTTATAGTTTTGGAGAAAATTGTGGTCATTTCATTTATGCGCGAATGTGTTCAGATTGCTTTTCTATTGCATTTGGCACATGGTGACGATTATCTCGAGAGTGCAAAGTAGCCAAATGAAACTTTTACTGGATTTCCACTTACTTTATCAAATCTCATCTCCACCACACAGGACAAGTTTGCATCTGTTATAGTGTTGGAGAAAAATGTGGTCATTTCATTTATGCGCGAATGTGTTCAGATTGCTTTTCTATTGCATTTGGCACATGGTGACGATTATCTCAAGAGTGCAAAGTAGCCAAATTAAACTTTTACTGGATTTCCACTTACTTTATCAAATCTCATCTCCACCACACAGGACAAGTTTGCATCTGTTATAGTTTTGGAGAATATTGTGGTCATTTCATTTATGCGCGAATGTGTTCAGATTGCTTTTCTATTGCATTTGGCACATGGTGACGATTATCTCGAGAGTGCAAAGTAGCCAAATGAAACTTTTACTGGATTTCCACTTACTTTATCAAATCTCATCTCCACCACACAGGAAAAGTTTGCATCTGTTATAGTTTTGGAGAAAATTGTGGTCATTTCATTTATGCGCGAATGTGTTCAGATTGCTTTTCTATTGCATTTGGCACATGGTGACGATTATCTCGAGAGTGCAAAGTAGCCAAATGAAACTTTTACTGGATTTCCACTTACTTTATCAAATCTCATCTCCACCATACAGGACAAGTTTGCATCTGTTATAGTGTTGGAGAAAATTGTGGTCATTTCATTTATGCGCGAATGTGTTCAGATTGCTTTTCTATTGCATTTGGCACATGGTGACGATTATCTCGAGAGTGCAAAGTAGCCAAATTAAACTTTTACTGGATTTCCACTTACTTTATCAAATCTCATCTCCACCACACAGGACAAGTTTGCATCTGTTATAGTTTTGGAGAAAATTGTGGTCATTTCATTTATTCGCGAATGTGTTCATATTGCTTTTCTATTGCATTTGGCACATGGTGACGATTATTTCGAGAGTGCAAAGTAGCCAAATGAAAATTTTACTGGATTTCCACTTACTTTATCAAATCTCATCTCCACCACACAGGACAAGTTTGCATCTGTTATAGTTTTGGAGAAAATTGTGGTCCTTTCATTTATGCGCGAATGTGTTCAGATTGCTTTTCTATTGCATTTGGCACATGGTGACGATTATCTCGAGAGTGCAAAGTAGCCAAATGAAATTTTTACTGTATTTCCACTTACTTTATCAAATCTCATCTCCACCACACAGGACAAGTTTGCATCTGCTATAGTTTTGGAGAAAATTGTGGTCATTTCATTTATGCGCGAATGTGTTCAGATTGCTTTTCTATTGCATTTGGCACATGGTGACGATTATCTCGAGAGTGCAAAGTAGCCAAATGAAACTTTTACTGGATTTCCACTTACTTTATCAAATCTCATCTCCACCACACAGGACAAGTTTGCATCTGTTATAGTTTTGGAGAAAATTGTGGTCATTTCATTTATGCGCGAATGTGTTCAGATTGCTTTTCTATTGCATTTGGCACATGGTGACGATTATCTCGAGAGTGCAAAGTAGCCAAATGAAACTTTTACTGGATTTCCACTTACTTTATCAAATCTCATCTCCACCACACAGGACAAGTTTGCATCTGTTATAGTTTTGGAGAAAATTGTGGTCATTTCATTTATGCGCGAATGTGTTCAGATTGCTTTTCTATTGCATTTGGCACATGGTGACGATTATCTCGAGAGTGCAAAGTAGCCAAATGAAACTTTTACTGGACTTCCACTTACTTTATCAAATCTCATCTCCAACACACAGGACAAGTTTGCATCTGTTATAGTTTTGGAGAAAATTGTGGTCATTTCATTTATGCGCGAATGTGTTCAATTTGCTTTTCTATTGCATTTGGCACATGGTGACGATTATCTCGAGAGTGCAAAGTAGCCAAATGAAACTTTTACTGGATTTCCACTTACTTTATCAAATCTCATCTCCACCACACAGGACAAGTTTGCATCTGTTATAGTTTTGGAGAAAATTGTGGTCATTTCATTTATGCGCGAATGTGTTCAGATTGCTTTTCTATTGCATTTGGCACATGGTGACGATTATCTCGAGAGTGCAAAGTAGCCAAATGAAACTTTTACTGGATTTCCACTTACTTTATCAAATCTCATCTCCACCACACAGGACAAGTTTGCATCTGTTATAGTTTTGGAGAAAATTGTGGTCATTTCATTTATGCGCGAATGTGTTCAGATTGCTTTTCTATTGCATTTGGCACATGGTGACGATTATCTCGAGAGTGCAAAGTAGCCAAATGAAACTTTTACTGGATTTCCACTTACTTTATCAAATCTCATCTCCACCACACAGGACAAGTTTGCATCTGTTATAGTTTTGGAGAAAATTGTGGTCATTTCATTTATGCGCGAATGTGTTCAGATTGCTTTTCTATTGCATTTGGCACATGGTGACGATTATCTCGAGAGTGCAAAGTAGCCAAATGAAACTTTTACTGGATTTCCACTTACTTTATCAAATCTCATCTCCACCACACAGGACAAGTTTGCATCTGTTATAGTGTTGGAGAAAAATGTGGTCATTTCATTTATGCGCGAATGTGTTCAGATTGCTTTTCTATTGCATTTGGCACATGGTGACGATTATCTCAAGAGTGCAAAGTAGCCAAATTAAACTTTTACTGGATTTCCACTTACTTTATCAAATCTCATCTCCACCACACAGGACAAGTTTGCATCTGTTATAGTTTTGGAGAATATTGTGGTCATTTCATTTATGCGCGAATGTGTTCAGATTGCTTTTCTATTGCATTTGGCACATGGTGACGATTATCTCGAGAGTGCAAAGTAGCCAAATGAAACTTTTACTGGATTTCCACTTACTTTATCAAATCTCATCTCCACCACACAGGAAAAGTTTGCATCTGTTATAGTTTTGGAGAAAATTGTGGTCATTTCATTTATGCGCGAATGTGTTCAGATTGCTTTTCTATTGCATTTGGCACATGGTGACGATTATCTCGAGAGTGCAAAGTAGCCAAATGAAACTTTTACTGGACTTCCACTTACTTTATCAAATCTCATCTCCAACACACAGGACAAGTTTGCATCTGTTATAGTTTTGGAGAAAATTGTGGTCATTTCATTTATGCGCGAATGTGTTCAATTTGCTTTTCTATTGCATTTGGCACATGGTGACGATTATCTCGAGAGTGCAAAGTAGCCAAATGAAACTTTTACTGGATTTCCACTTACTTTATCAAATCTCATCTCCACCACACAGGACAAGTTTGCATCTGTTATAGTTTTGGAGAAAATTGTGGTCATTTCATTTATGCGCGAATGTGTTCAGATTGCTTTTCTATTGCATTTGGCACATGGTGACGATTATCTCGAGAGTGCAAAGTAGCCAAATGAAACTTTTACTGGATTTCCACTTACTTTATCAAATCTCATCTCCACCACACAGGACAAGTTTGCATCTGTTATAGTTTTGGAGAAAATTGTGGTCATTTCATTTATGCGCGAATGTGTTCAGATTGCTTTTCTATTGCATTTGGCACATGGTGACGATTATCTCGAGAGTGCAAAGTAGCCAAATGAAACTTTTACTGGATTTCCACTTACTTTATCAAATCTCATCTCCACCACACAGGACAAGTTTGCATCTGTTATAGTGTTGGAGAAAAATGTGGTCATTTCATTTATGCGCGAATGTGTTCAGATTGCTTTTCTATTGCATTTGGCACATGGTGACGATTATCTCAAGAGTGCAAAGTAGCCAAATTAAACTTTTACTGGATTTCCACTTACTTTATCAAATCTCATCTCCACCACACAGGACAAGTTTGCATCTGTTATAGTTTTGGAGAATATTGTGGTCATTTCATTTATGCGCGAATGTGTTCAGATTGCTTTTCTATTGCATTTGGCACATGGTGACGATTATCTCGAGAGTGCAAAGTAGCCAAATGAAACTTTTACTGGATTTCCACTTACTTTATCAAATCTCATCTCCACCACACAGGAAAAGTTTGCATCTGTTATAGTTTTGGAGAAAATTGTGGTCATTTCATTTATGCGCGAATGTGTTCAGATTGCTTTTCTATTGCATTTGGCACATGGTGACGATTATCTCGAGAGTGCAAAGTAGCCAAATGAAACTTTTACTGGATTTCCACTTACTTTATCAAATCTCATCTCCACCATACAGGACAAGTTTGCATCTGTTATAGTGTTGGAGAAAATTGTGGTCATTTCATTTATGCGCGAATGTGTTCAGATTGCTTTTCTATTGCATTTGGCACATGGTGACGATTATCTCGAGAGTGCAAAGTAGCCAAATTAAACTTTTACTGGATTTCCACTTACTTTATCAAATCTCATCTCCACCACACAGGACAAGTTTGCATCTGTTATAGTTTTGGAGAAAATTGTGGTCCTTTCATTTATGCGCGAATGTGTTCAGATTGCTTTTCTATTGCATTTGGCACATGGCGACGATTATCTCGAGAGTGCAAAGTAGCCAAATGAAATTTTTACTGTATTTCCACTTACTTTATCAAATCTCATCTCCACCACACAGGACAAGTTTGCATCTGCTATAGTTTTGGAGAAAATTGTGGTCATTTCATTTATGCGCGAATGTGTTCAGATTGCTTTTCTATTGCATTTGGCACATGGTGACGATTATCTCGAGAGTGCAAAGTAGCCAAATGAAACTTTTACTGTTTTTCCACTTACTTTATCAAATCTCATCTCCACCACACAGGACAAGTTTGCATCTGTTATAGTTTTGGAGAAAATTGTGGTCATTTCATTTATGCGCGAATGTGTTCAGATTGCTTTTCTATTGCATTTGGCACATGGTGACGATTATCTCGAGAGTGCAAAGTAGCCAAATGAAACTTTTACTGGATTTCCACTTACTTTATCAAATCTCATCTCCACCACACAGGACAAGTTTGCATCTGTTATAGTGTTGGAGAAAAATGTGGTCATTTCATTTATGCGCGAATGTGTTCAGATTGCTTTTCTATTGCATTTGGCACATGGTGACGATTATCTCAAGAGTGCAAAGTAGCCAAATTAAACTTTTACTGGATTTCCACTTACTTTATCAAATCTCATCTCCACCACACAGGACAAGTTTGCATCTGTTATAGTTTTGGAGAATATTGTGGTCATTTCATTTATGCGCGAATGTGTTCAGATTGCTTTTCTATTGCATTTGGCACATGGTGACGATTATCTCGAGAGTGCAAAGTAGCCAAATGAAACTTTTACTGGATTTCCACTTACTTTATCAAATCTCATCTCCACCACACAGGAAAAGTTTGCATCTGTTATAGTTTTGGAGAAAATTGTGGTCATTTCATTTATGCGCGAATGTGTTCAGATTGCTTTTCTATTGCATTTGGCACATGGTGACGATTATCTCGAGAGTGCAAAGTAGCCAAATGAAACTTTTACTGGATTTCCACTTACTTTATCAAATCTCATCTCCACCACACAGGACAAGTTTGCATCTGTTATAGTTTTGGAGAATATTGTGGTCATTTCATTTATGCGCGAATGTGTTCAGATTGCTTTTCTATTGCATTTGGCACATGGTGACGATTATCTCGAGAGTGCAAAGTAGCCAAATGAAACTTTTACTGGATTTCCACTTACTTTATCAAATCTCATCTCCACCACACAGGAAAAGTTTGCATCTGTTATAGTTTTGGAGAAAATTGTGGTCATTTCATTTATGCGCGAATGTGTTCAGATTGCTTTTCTATTGCATTTGGCACATGGTGACGATTATCTCGAGAGTGCAAAGTAGCCAAATGAAACTTTTACTGGATTTCCACTTACTTTATCAAATCTCATCTCCACCATACAGGACAAGTTTGCATCTGTTATAGTGTTGGAGAAAATTGTGGTCATTTCATTTATGCGCGAATGTGTTCAGATTGCTTTTCTATTGCATTTGGCACATGGTGACGATTATCTCGAGAGTGCAAAGTAGCCAAATTAAACTTTTACTGGATTTCCACTTACTTTATCAAATCTCATCTCCACCACACAGGACAAGTTTGCATCTGTTATAGTTTTGGAGAAAATTGTGGTCCTTTCATTTATGCGCGAATGTGTTCAGATTGCTTTTCTATTGCATTTGGCACATGGCGACGATTATCTCGAGAGTGCAAAGTAGCCAAATGAAATTTTTACTGTATTTCCACTTACTTTATCAAATCTCATCTCCACCACACAGGACAAGTTTGCATCTGCTATAGTTTTGGAGAAAATTGTGGTCATTTCATTTATGCGCGAATGTGTTCAGATTGCTTTTCTATTGCATTTGGCACATGGTGACGATTATCTCGAGAGTGCAAAGTAGCCAAATGAAACTTTTACTGTTTTTCCACTTACTTTATCAAATCTCATCTCCACCACACAGGACAAGTTTGCATCTGTTATAGTTTTGGAGAAAATTGTGGTCATTTCATTTATGCGCGAATGTGTTCAGATTGCTTTTCTATTGCATTTGGCACATGGTGACGATTATCTCGAGAGTGCAAAGTAGCCAAATGAAACTTTTACTGGATTTCCACTTACTTTATCAAATCTCATCTCCACCACACAGGACAAGTTTGCATCTGTTATAGTGTTGGAGAAAAATGTGGTCATTTCATTTATGCGCGAATGTGTTCAGATTGCTTTTCTATTGCATTTGGCACATGGTGACGATTATCTCAAGAGTGCAAAGTAGCCAAATTAAACTTTTACTGGATTTCCACTTACTTTATCAAATCTCATCTCCACCACACAGGACAAGTTTGCATCTGTTATAGTTTTGGAGAATATTGTGGTCATTTCATTTATGCGCGAATGTGTTCAGATTGCTTTTCTATTGCATTTGGCACATGGTGACGATTATCTCGAGAGTGCAAAGTAGCCAAATGAAACTTTTACTGGATTTCCACTTACTTTATCAAATCTCATCTCCACCACACAGGAAAAGTTTGCATCTGTTATAGTTTTGGAGAAAATTGTGGTCATTTCATTTATGCGCGAATGTGTTCAGATTGCTTTTCTATTGCATTTGGCACATGGTGACGATTATCTCGAGAGTGCAAAGTAGCCAAATGAAACTTTTACTGGATTTCCACTTACTTTATCAAATCTCATCTCCACCATACAGGACAAGTTTGCATCTGTTATAGTGTTGGAGAAAATTGTGGTCATTTCATTTATGCGCGAATGTGTTCAGATTGCTTTTCTATTGCATTTGGCACATGGTGACGATTATCTCGAGAGTGCAAAGTAGCCAAATTAAACTTTTACTGGATTTCCACTTACTTTATCAAATCTCATCTCCACCACACAGGACAAGTTTGCATCTGTTATAGTTTTGGAGAAAATTGTGGTCCTTTCATTTATGCGCGAATGTGTTCAGATTGCTTTTCTATTGCATTTGGCACATGGCGACGATTATCTCGAGAGTGCAAAGTAGCCAAATGAAATTTTTACTGTATTTCCACTTACTTTATCAAATCTCATCTCCACCACACAGGACAAGTTTGCATCTGCTATAGTTTTGGAGAAAATTGTGGTCATTTCATTTATGCGCGAATGTGTTCAGATTGCTTTTCTATTGCATTTGGCACATGGTGACGATTATCTCGAGAGTGCAAAGTAGCCAAATGAAACTTTTACTGTTTTTCCACTTACTTTATCAAATCTCATCTCCACCACACAGGACAAGTTTGCATCTGTTATAGTTTTGGAGAAAATTGTGGTCATTTCATTTATGCGCGAATGTGTTCAGATTGCTTTTCTATTGCATTTGGCACATGGTGACGATTATCTCGAGAGTGCAAAGTAGCCAAATGAAACTTTTACTGGATTTCCACTTACTTTATCAAATCTCATCTCCACCACACAGGACAAGTTTGCATCTGTTATAGTTTTGGAGAAAATTGTGGTCATTTCATTTATGCGCGAATGTGTTCAGATTGCTTTTCTATTGCATTTGGCACATGGTGACGATTATCTCGAGAGTGCAAAGTAGCCAAATGAAACTTTTACTGGATTTCCACTTACTTTATCAAATCTCATCTCCACCACACAGGACAAGTTTGCATCTGTTATAGTTTTGGAGAAAATTGTGGTCATTTCATTTATGCGCGAATGTGTTCAGATTGCTTTTCTATTGCATTTGGCACATGGTGACGATTATCTCGAGAGTGCAAAGTAGCCAAATGAAACTTTTACTGGACTTCCACTTACTTTATCAAATCTCATCTCCAACACACAGGACAAGTTTGCATCTGTTATAGTTTTGGAGAAAATTGTGGTCATTTCATTTATGCGCGAATGTGTTCAATTTGCTTTTCTATTGCATTTGGCACATGGTGACGATTATCTCGAGAGTGCAAAGTAGCCAAATGAAACTTTTACTGGATTTCCACTTACTTTATCAAATCTCATCTCCACCACACAGGAAAAGTTTGCATCTGTTATAGTTTTGGAGAAAATTGTGGTCATTTCATTTATGCGCGAATGTGTTCAGATTGCTTTTCTATTGCATTTGGCACATGGTGACGATTATTTCGAGAGTGCAAAGTAGCCAAATGAAACTTTTACTGGATTTCCACTTACTTTATCAAATCTCATCTCCACCACACAGGACAAGTTTGCATCTGTTATAGTTTTGGAGAAAATTGTGGTCATTTCATTTATGCGCGAATGTGTTCAGATTGCTTTTCTATTGCATTTGGCACATGGTGACGATTATCTCGAGAGTGCAAAGTAGCCAAATGAAACTTTTACTGGATTTCCACTTACTTTATCAAATCTCATCTCCACCACACAGGACAAGTTTGCATCTGTTATAGTTTTGGAGAAAATTGTGGTCATTTCATTTATGCGCGAATGTGTTCAGATTGCTTTTCTATTGCATTTGGCACATGGTGACGATTATCTCGAGAGTGCAAAGTAGCCAAATGAAACTTTTACTGGATTTCCACTTACTTTATCAAATCTCATCTCCACCACACAGGACAAGTTTGCATCTGTTATAGTGTTGGAGAAAAATGTGGTCATTTCATTTATGCGCGAATGTGTTCAGATTGCTTTTCTATTGCATTTGGCACATGGTGACGATTATCTCAAGAGTGCAAAGTAGCCAAATTAAACTTTTACTGGATTTCCACTTACTTTATCAAATCTCATCTCCACCACACAGGACAAGTTTGCATCTGTTATAGTTTTGGAGAATATTGTGGTCATTTCATTTATGCGCGAATGTGTTCAGATTGCTTTTCTATTGCATTTGGCACATGGTGACGATTATCTCGAGAGTGCAAAGTAGCCAAATGAAACTTTTACTGGATTTCCACTTACTTTATCAAATCTCATCTCCACCACACAGGAAAAGTTTGCATCTGTTATAGTTTTGGAGAAAATTGTGGTCATTTCATTTATGCGCGAATGTGTTCAGATTGCTTTTCTATTGCATTTGGCACATGGTGACGATTATCTCGAGAGTGCAAAGTAGCCAAATGAAACTTTTACTGGATTTCCACTTACTTTATCAAATCTCATCTCCACCATATAGGACAAGTTTGCATCTGTTATAGTGTTGGAGAAAATTGTGGTCATTTCATTTATGCGCGAATGTGTTCAGATTGCTTTTCTATTGCATTTGGCACATGGTGACGATTATCTCGAGAGTGCAAAGTAGCCAAATTAAACTTTTACTGGATTTCCACTTACTTTATCAAATCTCATCTCCACCACACAGGAAAAGTTTGCATCTGTTATAGTTTTGGAGAAAATTGTGGTCATTTCATTTATGCGCGAATGTGTTCAGATTGCTTTTCTATTGCATTTGGCACATGGTGACGATTATCTCGAGAGTGCAAAGTAGCCAAATGAAACTTTTACTGGATTTCCACTTACTTTATCAAATCTCATCTCCACCACACAGGACAAGTTTGCATCTGTTATAGTTTTGGAGAAAATTGTGGTCATTTCATTTATGCGCGAATGTGTTCAGATTGCTTTTCTATTGCATTTGGCACATGGTGACGATTATCTCGAGAGTGCAAAGTAGCCAAATGAAACTTTTACTGGATTTCCACTTACTTTATCAAATCTCATCTCCACCACACAGGACAAGTTTGCATCTGTTATAGTTTTGGAGAAAATTGTGGTCATTTCATTTATGCGCGAATGTGTTCAGATTGCTTTTCTATTGCATTTGGCACATGGTGACGATTATCTCGAGAGTGCAAAGTAGCCAAATGAAACTTTTACTGGATTTCCACTTACTTTATCAAATCTCATCTCCACCACACAGGACAAGTTTGCATCTGTTATAGTGTTGGAGAAAAATGTGGTCATTTCATTTATGCGCGAATGTGTTCAGATTGCTTTTCTATTGCATTTGGCACATGGTGACGATTATCTCAAGAGTGCAAAGTAGCCAAATTAAACTTTTACTGGATTTCCACTTACTTTATCAAATCTCATCTCCACCACACAGGACAAGTTTGCATCTGTTATAGTTTTGGAGAATATTGTGGTCATTTCATTTATGCGCGAATGTGTTCAGATTGCTTTTCTATTGCATTTGGCACATGGTGACGATTATCTCGAGAGTGCAAAGTAGCCAAATGAAACTTTTACTGGATTTCCACTTACTTTATCAAATCTCATCTCCACCACACAGGAAAAGTTTGCATCTGTCATAGTTTTGGAGAAAATTGTGGTCATTTCATTTATGCGCGAATGTGTTCAGATTGCTTTTCTATTGCATTTGGCACATGGTGACGATTATCTCGAGAGTGCAAAGTAGCCAAATGAAACTTTTACTGGATTTCCACTTACTTTATCAAATCTCATCTCCACCATACAGGACAAGTTTGCATCTGTTATAGTGTTGGAGAAAATTGTGGTCATTTCATTTATGCGCGAATGTGTTCAGATTGCTTTTCTATTGCATTTGGCACATGGTGACGATTATCTCGAGAGTGCAAAGTAGCCAAATTAAACTTTTACTGGATTTCCACTTACTTTATCAAATCTCATCTCCACCACACAGGACAAGTTTGCATCTGTTATAGTTTTGGAGAAAATTGTGGTCATTTCATTTATGCGCGAATGTGTTCAGATTGCTTTTCTATTGCATTTGGCACATGGTGACGATTATCTCGAGAGTGCAAAGTAGCCAAATGAAACTTTTACTGGATTTCCACTTACTTTATCAAATCTCATCTCCACCACACAGGAAAAGTTTGCATCTGTTATAGTTTTGGAGAAAATTGTGGTCATTTAATTTATGCGCGAATGTGTTCAGATTGCTTTTCTATTGCATTTGGCACATGGTGACGATTATCTCGAGAGTGCAAAGTAGCCAAATGAAACTTTTACTGGATTTCCACTTACTTTATCAAATCTCATCTCCACCACACAGGACAAGTTTGCATCTGTTATAGTTTTGGAGAAAATTGTGGTCATTTCATTTATGCGCGAATGTGTTCAGATTGCTTTTCTATTGCATTTGGCACATGGTGACGATTATCTCGAGAGTGCAAAGTAGCCAAATGAAACTTTTACTGGATTTCCACTTACTTTATTAAATCTCATCTCCACCACACAGGACAAGTTTGCATCTGTTATAGTTTTGGAGAAAATTGTGGTCATTTCATTTATGCGCGAATGTGTTCAGATTGCTTTTATATTGCATTTGGCACATGGTGACGATTATCTCGAGAGTGCAAAGTAGCCAAATGAAACTTTTACTGGATTTCCACTTACTTTATCAAATCTCATCTCCACCACACAGGACAAGTTTGCATCTGTTATAGTTTTGGAGACAATTGTGGTCATTTCATTTATGCACGAATGTGTTCAGATTGCTTTTCTATTGCATTTGGCACATGGTGACGATTATCTCGAGAGTGCAAAGTAGCCAAATGAAACTTTTACTGGATTTCCACTTACTTTATCAAATCTCATCTCCACCACACAGGACAAGTTTGCATCTGTTATAGTTTTGGAGAAAAGTGTGGTCATTTCATTTATGCGCGAATGTGTTCAGATTGCTTTTATATTGCATTTGGCACATGGTGACGATTATCTCGAGAGTGCAAAGTAGCCAAATGAAACTTTTACTGGATTTCCACTTACTTTATCAAATGTCATCTCCACCACACAGGACAAGTTTGCATCTGTTATAGTTTTGGAGAAAATTGTGGTCATTTCATTTATGCGCGAATGTGTTCAGATTGCTTCTCTTTTGCATTTGGCACATGGTGACGATTATCTCGAGAGTGCAAAGTAGCCAAATTAAACTTTTACTGGATTTCCACTTACTTTACCAAATCTCATCTCCACCACACAGGACAAGTTTGCATCTGTTATAGTTTTGGAGAAAATTGTGGTCATTTCATTTATGCGCGAATGTGTTCATATTGCTTTTCTATTGCATTTGGCACATGGTGACGATTATTTCGAGAGTGCAAAGTAGCCAAATGAAACTTTTACTGGATTTCCACTTACTTTATCAAATCTCATCTCCACCACACAGGACAAGTTTGCATCTGTTATAGTTTTGGAGAAAATTGTGGTCATTTCATTTATGCGCGAATGTGTTCAGATTGCTTTTCTATTGCATTTGGCACATGGTGACGATTATTTCGAGAGTGCAAAGTAGCCAAATGAAACTTTTACTGGATTTCCACTTACTTTATCAAATCTCATCTCCACCACACAGGACAAGTTTGCATCTGTTATAGTTTTGGAGAAAATTGTGGTCATTTCATTTATGCGCGAATGTGTTCAGATTGCTTTTCTATTGCATTTGGCACATGGTGACGATTATCTCGAGAGTGCAAAGTAGCCAAATGAAACTTTTACTGGATTTCCACTTACTTTATCAAATCTCATCTCCACCACACAGGACAAGTTTGCATCTGTTATAGTTTTGGAGAAAATTGTGGTCATTTCATTTATGCGCGAATGTGTTCATATTGCTTTTCTATTGCATTTGGCACATGGTGACGATTATTTCGAGAGTGCAAAGTAGCCAAATGAAACTTTTACTGGATTTCCACTTACTTTATCAAATCTCATCTCCACCACACAGGACAAGTTTGCATCTGTTATAGTTTTGGAGAAAATTGTGGTCATTTCATTTATGCGCGAATGTGTTCAGATTGCTTTTCTATTGCATTTGGCACATGGTGACGATTATCTCGAGAGTGCAAAGTAGCCAACTGAAACTTTTACTGGATTTCCACTTACTTTATCAAATCTCATCTCCACCACACAGGACAAGTTTGCATCTGTTATAGTTTTGGAGAAAATTGTGGTCATTTCATTTATGCGCGAATGTGTTCAGATTGCTTTTCTATTGCATTTGGCACATGGTGACGATTATCTCGAGAGTGCAAAGTAGCCAAATGAAACTTTTACTGGATTTCCACTTACTTTATCAAATCTCATCTCCACCACACAGGACAAGTTTGCATCTGTTATAGTTTTGGAGAAAATTGTGGTCATTTCATTTATGCGCGAATGTGTTCAGATTGCTTTTCTATTGCATTTGGCACATGGTGACGATTATCTCGAGAGTGCAAAGTAGCCAAATGAAACTTTTACTGGATTTCCACTTACTTTATCAAATCTCATCTCCACCACACAGGACAAGTTTGCATCTGTTATAGTTTTGGAGAAAATTGTGGTCATTTCATTTATGCGCGAATGTGTTCAGATTGCTTTTCTATTGCATTTGGCACATGGTGATGATTATCTCGAGAGTGCAAAGTAGCCAAATGAAACTTTTACCGGATTTCCACTTACTTTATCAAATCTCATCTCCACCACACAGGACAAGTTTGCATCTGTTATAGATTTGGAGAAAATTGTGGTCATTTCATTTATGCGCGAATGTGTTCAGATTGCTTTTCTATTGCATTTGGCACATGGTGACGATTATCTCGAGAGTGCAAAGTAGCCAAATGAAACTTTTACTGTATTTCCACTTACTTTATCAAATCTCATCTGCACCACACAGGACAAGTTTGCATCTGTTATAGTTTTGGAGAAAATTGTGGTAATTTCATTTATGCGTGAATGTGTTCAGATTGCTTTTCTATTGCATTTGGCACATGTTGACGATTATCTCGAGAGTGCAAAGTAATCAAATGAAACTTTTACTGGATTTCCACTTACTTTATCAAATCTCATCTCCACTACACAGGACAAGTTTGCATCTGTTATAGTTTTGGAGAAAATTGTGGTCATTTCATTTATGCGCGAATGTGTTCAGATTGCTTTTCTATTGCATTTGGCACATGGTGACGATTATCTCGAGAGTGCAAAGTAGCCAAATGAAACTTTTACTGGATTTCCACTTACTTTATCAAATCTCATCTCCACCACACAGGACAAGTTTGCATCTGTTATAGTTTTGGAGAAAATTGTGGTCATTTCATTTATGCGCGAATGTGTTCAGATTGCTGTTCTATTGCATTTGGCACATGGTGACGATTATCTCGAGAGTGCAAAGTAGCCAAATGAAACTTTTACTGGATTTCCACTTACTTTATCAAATCTCATCTCCACCACACAGGACAAGTTTGCATCTGTTATAGTTTTGGAGAAAATTGTGGTCATTTCATTTATGCGCGAATGTGTTCAGATTGCTTTTCTATTGCATTTGGCACATGGTGACGATTATCTCGAGAGTGCAAAGTAGCCAAATGAACCTTTAACTGGATTTCCACTTACTTTATCAAATCTCATCTCCACCACACAGGACAAGTTTGCATCTGTTATAGTTTTGGAGAAAATTGTGGTCATTTAATTTATGCGCGAATGTGTTCAGATTGCTTTTCTATTGCATTTGGCACATGGTGACGATTATCTCGAGAGTGCAAAGTAGCCAAATGAAACTTTTACTGGATTTCCACTTACTTTATCAAATCTCATCTCCACCACACAGGACAAGTTTGCATCTGTTATAGTTTTGGAGAAAATTGTGGTCATTTCATTTATGCGCGAATGTGTTCATATTGCTTTTCTATTGCATTTGGCACATGGTGACGATTATTTCGAGAGTGCAAAGTAGCCAAATGAAACTTTTACTGGATTTCCACTTACTTTATCAAATCTCATCTCCACCACACAGGACAAGTTTGCTTCTGTTATAGTTTTGGAGAAAATTGTGGTCATTTCATTTATGCGCGAATGTGTTCAGATTGCTTTTCTATTGCATTTGGCACATGGTGACGATTATTTCGAGAGTGCAAAGTAGCCAAATGAAACTTTTACTGGATTTCCACTTACTTTATCAAATCTCATCTCCACCACACAGGACAAGTTTGCATCTGTTATAGTTTTGGAGAAAATTGTGGTCATTATATTTATGCGCGAATGTGTTCAGATTGCTTTTCTATTGCATTTGGCACATGGTGACGATTATCTCGAGAGTGCAAAGTAGCCAAATGAAACTTTTACTGGATTTCCACTTACTATATCAAATCTCATCTCCACCACACAGGACAAGTTTGCATCTGTTATAGTTTTGGAGAAAATTGTGGTCATTTCATTTATTCGCGAATGTGTTCATATTGCTTTTCTATTGCATTTGGCACATGGTGACGATTATTTCGAGAGTGCAAAGTAGCCAAATGAAACTTTTACTGGATTTCCACTTACTTTATCAAATCTCATCTCCACCACACAGGACAAGTTTGCATCTGTTATAGTTTTGGAGAAAATTGTGGTCATTTCATTTATGCGCGAATGTGTTCAGATTGCTTTTCTATTGCATTTGGCACATGGTGACGATTATCTCGAGAGTGCAAAGTAGCCAAATGAAATTTTTACTGGATTTCCACTTACTTTATCAAATCTCATCTCCACCACACAGGACAAGTTTGCATCTGCTATAGTTTTGGAGAAAATTGTGGTCATTTCATTTATGCGCGAATGTGTTCAGATTGCTTTTCTATTGCATTTGGCACATGGTGACGATTATCTCGAGAGTGCAAAGTAGCCAAATGAAACTTTTACTGTTTTTCCACTTACTTTATCAAATCTCATCTCCACCACACAGGACAAGTTTGCATCTGTTATAGTTTTGGAGAAAATTGTGGTCATTTCATTTATGCGCGAATGTGTTCAGATTGCTTTTCTATTGCATTTGGCACATGGTGACGATTATCTCGAGAGTGCAAAGTAGCCAAATGAAACTTTTACTGGATTTCCACTTACTTTATCAAATCTCATCTCCACCACACAGGACAAGTTTGCATCTGTTATAGTTTTGGAGAAAATTGTGGTCATTTCATTTATGCGCGAATGTGTTCAGATTGCTTTTCTATTGCATTTGGCACATGGTGACGATTATCTCGAGAGTGCAAAGTAGCCAAATGAAACTTTTACTGGATTTCCACTTACTTTATCAAATCTCATCTCCACCACACAGGACAAGTTTGCATCTGTTATAGTTTTGGAGAAAATTGTGGTCATTTCATTTATGCGCGAATGTGTTCAGATTGCTTTTCTATTGCATTTGGCACATGGTGACGATTATCTCGAGAGTGCAAAGTAGCCAAATGAAACTTTTACTGGATTTCCACTTACTTTATCAAATCTCATCTCCACCACACAGGACAAGTTTGCATCTGTTATAGTTTTGGAGAAAATTGTGGTCATTTCATTTATGCGCGAATGTGTTCAGATTGCTTTTCTATTGCATTTGGCACATGGTGACGATTATCTCGAGAGTGCAAAGTAGCCAAATGAAACTTTTACTGGATTTCCACTTACTTTATCAAATCTCATCTCCACCACACAGGACAAGTTTGCATCTGTTATAGTGTTGGAGAAAAATGTGGTCATTTCATTTATGCGCGAATGTGTTCAGATTGCTTTTCTATTGCATTTGGCACATGGTGACGATTATCTCAAGAGTGCAAAGTAGCCAAATTAAACTTTTACTGGATTTCCACTTACTTTATCAAATCTCATCTCCACCACACAGGACAAGTTTGCATCTGTTATAGTTTTGGAGAATATTGTGGTCATTTCATTTATGCGCGAATGTGTTCAGATTGCTTTTCTATTGCATTTGGTACATGGTGACGATTATCTCGAGAGTGCAAAGTAGCCAAATGAAACTTTTACTGGATTTCCACTTACTTTATCAAATCTCATCTCCACCACACAGGAAAAGTTTGCATCTGTTATAGTTTTGGAGAAAATTGTGGTCATTTCATTTATGCGCGAATGTGTTCAGATTGCTTTTCTATTGCATTTGGCACATGGTGACGATTATCTCGAGAGTGCAAAGTAGCCAAATGAAACTTTTACTGGATTTCCACTTACTTTATCAAATCTCATCTCCACCATACAGGACAAGTTTGCATCTGTTATAGTGTTGGAGAAAATTGTGGTCATTTCATTTATGCGCGAATGTGTTCAGATTGCTTTTCTATTGCATTTGGCACATGGTGACGATTATCTCGAGAGTGCAAAGTAGCCAAATTAAACTTTTACTGGATTTCCACTTACTTTATCAAATCTCATCTCCACCACACAGGACAAGTTTGCATCTGTTATAGTTTTGGAGAAAATTGTGGTCATTTCATTTATGCGCGAATGTGTTCAGATTGCTTTTCTATTGCATTTGGCACATGGTGACGATTATCTCGAGAGTGCAAAGTAGCCAAATGAAACTTTTACTGGATTTCCACTTACTTTATCAAATCTCATCTCCACCACACAGGAAAAGTTTGCATCTGTTATAGTTTTGGAGAAAATTGTGGTCATTTAATTTATGCGCGAATGTGTTCAGATTGCTTTTCTATTGCATTTGGCACATGGTGACGATTATCTCGAGAGTGCAAAGTAGCCAAATGAAACTTTTACTGGATTTCCACTTACTTTATCAAATCTCATCTCCACCACACAGGACAAGTTTGCATCTGTTATAGTTTTGGAGAAAATTGTGGTCATTTCATTTATGCGCGAATGTGTTCAGATTGCTTTTCTATTGCATTTGGCACATGGTGACGATTATCTCGAGAGTGCAAAGTAGCCAAATGAAACTTTTACTGGATTTCCACTTACTTTATTAAATCTCATCTCCACCACACAGGACAAGTTTGCATCTGTTATAGTTTTGGAGAAAATTGTGGTCATTTCATTTATGCGCGAATGTGTTCAGATTGCTTTTATATTGCATTTGGCACATGGTGACGATTATCTCGAGAGTGCAAAGTAGCCAAATGAAACTTTTACTGGATTTCCACTTACTTTATCAAATCTCATCTCCACCACACAGGACAAGTTTGCATCTGTTATAGTTTTGGAGAATATTGTGGTCATTTCATTTATGCGCGAATGTGTTCAGATTGCTTTTCTATTGCATTTGGCACATGGTGACGATTATCTCGAGAGTGCAAAGTAGCCAAATGAAACTTTTACTGGATTTCCACTTACTTTATCAAATCTCATCTCCACCACACAGGAAAAGTTTGCATCTGTTATAGTTTTGGAGAAAATTGTGGTCATTTCATTTATGCGCGAATGTGTTCAGATTGCTTTTCTATTGCATTTGGCACATGGTGACGATTATCTCGAGAGTGCAAAGTAGCCAAATGAAACTTTTACTGGATTTCCACTTACTTTATCAAATCTCATCTCCACCATACAGGACAAGTTTGCATCTGTTATAGTGTTGGAGAAAATTGTGGTCATTTCATTTATGCGCGAATGTGTTCAGATTGCTTTTCTATTGCATTTGGCACATGGTGACGATTATCTCGAGAGTGCAAAGTAGCCAAATGAAACTTTTACTGGATTTCCACTTACTTTATCAAATCTCATCTCCACCACACAGGACAAGTTTGCATCTGTTATAGTTTTGGAGAAAATTGTGGTCATTTCATTTATGCGCGAATGTGTTCAGATTGCTTTTCTATTGCATTTGGCACATGGTGACGATTATCTCGAGAGTGCAAAGTAGCCAAATGAAACTTTTACTGGATTTCCACTTACTTTATTAAATCTCATCTCCACCACACAGGACAAGTTTGCATCTGTTATAGTTTTGGAGAAAATTGTGGTCATTTCATTTATGCGCGAATGTGTTCAGATTGCTTTTATATTGCATTTGGCACATGGTGACGATTATCTCGAGAGTGCAAAGTAGCCAAATGAAACTTTTACTGGATTTCCACTTACTTTATCAAATCTCATCTCCACCACACAGGACAAGTTTGCATCTGTTATAGTTTTGGAGACAATTGTGGTCATTTCATTTATGCGCGAATGTGTTCAGATTGCTTTTCTATTGCATTTGGCACATGGTGACGATTATCTCGAGAGTGCAAAGTAGCCAAATGAAACTTTTACTGGATTTCCACTTACTTTATCAAATCTCATCTCCACCACACAGGACAAGTTTGCATCTGTTATAGTTTTGGAGAAAAGTGTGGTCATTTCATTTATGCGCGAATGTGTTCAGATTGCTTTTATATTGCATTTGGCACATGGTGACGATTATCTCGAGAGTGCAAAGTAGCCAAATGAAACTTTTACTGGATTTCCACTTACTTTATCAAATGTCATCTCCACCACACAGGACAAGTTTGCATCTGTTATAGTTTTGGAGAAAATTGTGGTCATTTCATTTATGCGCGAATGTGTTCAGATTGCTTTTCTTTTGCATTTGGCACATGGTGACGATTATCTCGAGAGTGCAAAGTAGCCAAATTAAACTTTTACTGGATTTCCACTTACTTTACCAAATCTCATCTCCACCACACAGGACAAGTTTGCATCTGTTATAGTTTTGGAGAAAATTGTGGTCATTTCATTTATGCGCGAATGTGTTCAGATTGCTTTTCTATTGCATTTGGCACATGGTGACGATTATCTCGAGAGTGCAAAGTAGCCAAATGACACTTTTACTGGATTTCCACTTACTTTATCAAATCTCATCTCCACCACACAGGACAAGTTTGCATCTGTTATAGTTTTGGAGAAAATTGTGGTCATTTCATTTATGCGCGAATGTGTTCAGATTGCTTTTCTATTGCATTTGGCACATGGTGACGATTATCTCGAGAGTGCAAAGTAGCCAAATGAAACTTTTACTGGATTTCCACTTACTTTATCAAATCTCATCTCCACCACACAGGACAAGTTTGCATCTGTTATAGTTTTGGAGAAAATTGTGGTCATTTCATTTATGCGCGAATGTGTTCAGATTGCTTTTCTATTGCATTTGTCACATTTTGACGATTATCTCGAGAGTGCAAAGTAGCCAAATGAAACTTTTACTGGATTTCCACTTACTTTATCAAATCTCATCTCCACCACACAGGACAAGTTTGCATCTGTTATAGTTTTGGAGAAAATTGTGGTCATTTCATTTATGCGCGAATGTGTTCAGATTGCTTTTCTATTGCATTTGGCACATGGTGACGATTATCTCGAGAGTGCAAAGTAGCCAAATTAAACTTTTACTGGATTTCCACTTACTTTATCAAATCTCATCTCCACCACACAGGACAAGTTTGCATCTGTTATAGTTTTGGAGAAAATTGTGGTCATTTCATTTATGCGCGAATGTGTTCAGATTGCTTTTCTTTTGCATTTGGCACATGGTGACGATTATCTCGAGAGTGCAAAGTAGCCAAATGAAACTTTTACTGGATTTCCACTTACTTTATCAAATCTCATCTCCACCACACAGGACAAGTTTGCATCTGTTATAGTTTTGGAGAAAATTGTGGTCATTTCATTTATGCGCGAATGTGTTCAGATTGCTTTTCTATTGCATTTGGCACATGGTGACGATTATCTCGAGAGTGCAAAGTAGCCAAATGAAACTTTTACTGGATTTCCACTTACTTTATCAAATCACATCTCCACCACACAGGAGAAGTTTGCATCTGTTATAGTTTTGGAGAAAATTGTGGTCATTTCATTTATGCGCGAATGTGTTCAGATTGCTTTTCTATTTCATTTGGCACATGGTGACGATTATCTCGAGAGTGCAAAGTAGCCAAATGAAACTTTTACTGGATTTCCACTTACTTTATCAAATCTCATCTCCACCACACAGGACAAGTTTGCATCTGTTATAGTTTTGGAGAAAATTGTGGTCATTTCATTTATGCGCGAATGTGTTCAGATTGCTTTTCTATTGCATTTGGCACATGGTGACGATTATCTCGAGAGTGCAAAGTAACCAAATGAAACTTTTACTGGATTTCCACTTACTTTATCAAATCTCATCTCCACTACACAGGACAAGTTTGCATCTGTTATAGTTTTGGAGAAAATTGTGGTCATTTCATTTATGCGCGAATGTGTTCAGATTGCTTTTCTATTGCATTTGGCACATGGTGACGATTATCTCGAGAGTGCAAAGTAGCCAAATGAAACTTTTACTGGATTTCCACTTACTTTATCAAATCTCATCTCCACCACACAGGACAAGTTTGCATCTGTTATAGTTTTGGAGAAAATTGTGGTCATTTCATTTATGCGCGAATGTGTTCAGATTGCTTTTCTATTGCATTTGGCACATGGTGACGATTATCTCCAGAGTGCAAAGTAGCCAAATGAAACTTTTACTGGATTTCCACTTACTTTATTAAATCTCATCTCCACCACACAGGACAAGTTTGCATCTGTTATAGTTTTGGAGAAAATTGTGGTCATTTCATTTATGCGCGAATGTGTTCAGATTGCTTTTCTATTGCATTTGGCACATGGTGACGATTATCTCGAGAGTGCAAAGTAGCCAAATGAAACTTTTACTGGATTTCCACTTACTTTATCAAATCTCATCTCCACCACACAGGACAAGTTTGCATCTGTTATAGTTTTGGAGAAAATTGTGGTCATTTCATTTATGCGCGAATGTGTTCAGATTGCTTTTCTATTGCATTTGGCACATGGTGACGATTATCTCGAGAGTGCAAAGTAGCCAAATGAAACTTTTACTGGATTTCCACTTACTTTATCAAATCTCATCTCCACCACACAGGACAACTTTGCATCTGTTATAGTTTTGGAGAACATTGTGGTCATTTAATTTATGCGCGAATGTGTTCAGATTGCTTTTCTATTGCATTTGGCACATGGTGACGATTATCTCGAGAGTGCAAAGTAGCCAAATGAAACTTTTACTGGATTTCCACTTACTTTATCAAATCTCATCTCCACCACACAGGACAAGTTTGCATCTGTTATAGTTTTGGAGAAAATTGTGGTCATTTCATTTATGCGCGAATGTGTTCAGATTGCTTTTCTATTGCATTTGGCACATGGTGACGATTATCTCGAGAGTGCAAAGTAGCCAAATGAAACTTTTACTGGAATTTCACTTACTTTATCAAATCTCATCTCCACCACACAGGACAAGTTTGCATCTGTTATAGTTTTGGAGAAAATTGTGGTCATTTCATTTATGCGCGAATGTGTTCAGATTGCTTTTCTATTGCATTTGGCACATGGTGACGATTATCTCGAGAGTGCAAAGTAGCCAAATGAAACTTTTACTGGATTTCCACTTACTTTATCAAATCTCATCTGCACCACACAGGACAAGTTTGCATCTGTTATAGTTTTGGAGAAAATTGTGGTCATTTCATTTATGCGCGAATGTGTTCAGATTGCTTTTCTATTGCATTTGGCACATGGTGACTATTACCTCGAGAGTGCAAAGTAGCCAAATGAAACTTTTACTGGATTTCCACTTACTTTATCAAATCTCATCTCCACCACACAGGACAAGTTTGCATCTGTTATAGTTTTGGAGAAAATTGTGGTCATTTCATTAATGAGCGAATGAATGCTTTTCTATTGCATTTGGCACATGGTAACGATTATCTCGAGAGTGCAAAGTAGCCAAATGAAACTTTTACTGGATTTCCACTTACTTTATCAAATCTCATCTCCACCACACTGGACAAGTTTGCATCTGTTATAGTTTTGGAGAAAATTGTGGTCATTTCATTTATGCGCGAATGTGTTCAGATTGCTTTTCTATTGCATTTGGCACATGGTGACGATTATCTCGAGAGTGCAAAGTAGCCAAATGAAACTTTTACTGGATTTCCACTTACTTTATCAAATCTCATCTCCACCACACAGGACAAGTTTGCATCTGTTATAGTTTTGGAGAAAATTGTGGTCATTTCATTTATGCGCGAATGTGTTCAGATTGCTTTTCTATTGCATTTGGCACATGGTGACGATTATCTCGAGAGTGCAAAGTAGCCAAATGAAACTTTTACTGGATTTCCACTTTATCAAATCTCATCTCCACCACACAGGACAAGTTTGCATCTGTTAAAGTTTTGGAGAAAATTGTGGTCATTTCATTTATGCGCGAATGTGTTCAGATTGCTTTTCTATTGCATTTGGCACATGGTGACGATTATCTCGAGAGTGCAAAGTAGCCAAATGAAACTTTTACTGGATTTCCACTTACTTTATCAAATCTCATCTCCACCACACAGGACAAGTTTGCATCTGTTATAGTTTTGGAGAAAATTGTGGTCATTTCATTTATGCGCGAATGTGTTCAGATTGCTTTTCTATTGCATTTGGCACATGGTGACGATTATCTCGAGAGTGCAAAGTAGCCAAATGAAACTTTTACTGGATTTCCACTTACTTTATCAAATCTCATCTGCACCACACAGGACAAGTTTGCATCTGTTATAGTTTTTGAGAAAATTGTGGTCATTTCATTTATGCGCGAATGTGTTCAGATTGCTTTTCTATTGCATTTGGCACATGGTGACGATTACCTCGAGAGTTCAAAGTAGCCAAATGAAACTTTTACTGGATTTCCACTTACTTTATCAAATCTCATCTCCACCACACAGGACAAGTTTGCATCTGTTATAGTTTTGGAGAAAATTGTGGTCATTTCATTAATGAGCGAATGAATGCTTTTCTATTTCATTTGGCACATGGTGACGATTATCTCGAGAGTGCAAAGTAGCCAAATGAAATTTTTACTGGATTTCCACTTACTTTATCAAATCTCATCTCCACCACACAGGACAAGTTTGCATCTGTTATAGTTTTGGAGAAAATTGTGGTCATTTCATTTATGCGCGAATGTGTTCAGATTGCTTTTCTATTGCATTTGGCACATGGTGACGATTATCTCGAGAGTGCAAAGTAGCCAAATGAAACTTTTACTGGATTTCCACTTACTTTATCAAATCTCATCTCCACCACACAGGACAAGTTTGCATCTGTTATAGTTTTGGAGAAAATTGTGGTCATTTCATTTATGCGCGAATGTGTTCAGATTGCTTTTCTTTTGCATTTGGCACATGGTGACGATTATCTCGAGAGTGCAAAGTAGCCAAATGAAACTTTTACTGGATTTCCACTTACTTTATCAAATCTCATCTCCACCACACAGGACAAGTTTGCATCTGTTCTAGATTTGGAGAAAATTGTGGTCATTTCATTTATGCGCGAATGTGTTCAGATTGCTTTTCTATTGCATTTGGCACATGGTGACGATTATCTCGAGAGTGCAAAGTAGCCAAATGAAACTTTTACTGGATTTCCACTTACTTTATCAAATCTCATCTCCACCACACAGGACAAGTTTGCATCTGTTATAGTTTTGGAGAAAATTGTGGTCATTTCATTAATGAGCGAATGAATGCTTTTCTATTTCATTTGGCACATGGTGACGATTATCTCGAGAGTGCAAAGTAGCCAAATGAAATTTTTACTGGATTTCCACTTACTTTATCAAATCTCATCTCCACCACACAGGACAAGTTTGCATCTGTTATAGTTTTGGAGAAAATTGTGGTCATTTCATTTATGCGCGAATGTGTTCAGATTGCTTTTCTATTGCATTTGGCACATGGTGACGATTATCTCGAGAGTGCAAAGTAGCCAAATGAAACTTTTACTGGATTTCCACTTACTTTATCAAATCTCATCTCCACCACACAGGACAAGTTTGCATCTGTTATAGTTTTGGAGAAAATTGTGGTCATTTCATTTATGCGCGAATGTGTTCAGATTGCTTTTCTTTTGCATTTGGCACATGGTGACGATTATCTCGAGAGTGCAAAGTAGCCAAATGAAACTTTTACTGGATTTCCACTTACTTTATCAAATCTCATCTCCACCACACAGGACAAGTTTGCATCTGTTATAGATTTGGAGAAAATTGTGGTCATTTCATTTATGCGCGAATGTGTTCAGATTGCTTTTCTATTGCATTTGGCACATGGTGACGATTATCTCGAGAGTGCAAAGTAGCCAAATGAAACTTTTACTGGATTTCCACTTACTTTATCAAATCTCATCTGCACCACACAGGACAAGTTTGCATCTGTTATAGTTTTGGAGAAAATTGTGGTCATTTCATTTATGCGCGAATGTGTTCAGATTGCTTTTCTATTGCATTTGGCACATGGTGACGATTATCTCGAGAGTGCAAAGTAGCCAAATGAAACTTTTACTGGATTTCCACTTACTTTATCAAATCTCATCTCCACCACACAGGACAAGTTTGCATCTGTTATAGTTTTGGAGAAAATTGTGGTCATTTCATTTATGCGCGAATGTGTTCAGATTGCTTTTCTATTGCATTTGGCACATGGTGACGATTATCTCGAGAGTGCAAAGTAGCCAAATGAAACTTTTACTGGATTTCCACTTACTTTATCAAATCTCATCTCCACCACACAGGACAAGTTTGCATCTGTTATAGTTTTGGAGAAAATTGTGGTCATTTCATTTATGCGCGAATGTGTTCAGATTGCTTTTCTTTTGCATTTGGCACATGGTGACGATTATCTCGAGAGTGCAAAGTAGCCAAATGAAACTTTTACTGGATTTCCACTTACTTTATCAAATCTCATCTCCACCACACAGGACAAGTTTGCATCTGTTATAGTTTTGGAGAAAATTGTGGTCATTTCATTTATGCGCGAATGTGTTCAGATTGCTTTTCTATTGCATTTGGCACATGGTGACGATTATCTCGAGAGTGCAAAGTAGCCAAATGAAACTTTTACTGGATTTCCACTTACTTTATCAAATCACATCTCCACCACACAGGAGAAGTTTGCATCTGTTATAGTTTTGGAGAAAATTGTGGTCATTTCATTTATGCGCGAATGTGTTCAGATTGCTTTTCTATTTCATTTGGCACATGGTGACGATTATCTCGAGAGTGCAAAGTAGCCAAATGAAACTTTTACTGGATTTCCACTTACTTTATCAAATCTCATCTCCACCACACAGGACAAGTTTGCATCTGTTATAGTTTTGGAGAAAATTGTGGTCATTTCATTTATGCGCGAATGTGTTCAGATTGCTTTTCTATTGCATTTGGCACATGGTGACGATTATCTCGAGAGTGCAAAGTAACCAAATGAAACTTTTACTGGATTTCCACTTACTTTATCAAATCTCATCTCCACTACACAGGACAAGTTTGCATCTGTTATAGTTTTGGAGAAAATTGTGGTCATTTCATTTATGCGCGAATGTGTTCAGATTGCTTTTCTATTGCATTTGGCACATGGTGACGATTATCTCGAGAGTGCAAAGTAGCCAAATGAAACTTTTACTGGATTTCCACTTACTTTATCAAATCTCATCTCCACCACACAGGACAAGTTTGCATCTGTTATAGTTTTGGAGAAAATTGTGGTCATTTCATTTATGCGCGAATGTGTTCAGATTGCTTTTCTATTGCATTTGGCACATGGTGACGATTATCTCCAGAGTGCAAAGTAGCCAAATGAAACTTTTACTGGATTTCCACTTACTTTATTAAATCTCATCTCCACCACACAGGACAAGTTTGCATCTGTTATAGTTTTGGAGAAAATTGTGGTCATTTCATTTATGCGCGAATGTGTTCAGATTGCTTTTCTATTGCATTTGGCACATGGTGACGATTATCTCGAGAGTGCAAAGTAGCCAAATGAAACTTTTACTGGATTTCCACTTACTTTATCAAATCTCATCTCCACCACACAGGACAAGTTTGCATCTGTTATAGTTTTGGAGAAAATTGTGGTCATTTCATTTATGCGCGAATGTGTTCAGATTGCTTTTCTATTGCATTTGGCACATGGTGACGATTATCTCGAGAGTGCAAAGTAGCCAAATGAAACTTTTACTGGATTTCCACTTACTTTATCAAATCTCATCTCCACCACACAGGACAACTTTGCATCTGTTATAGTTTTGGAGAACATTGTGGTCATTTAATTTATGCGCGAATGTGTTCAGATTGCTTTTCTATTGCATTTGGCACATGGTGACGATTATCTCGAGAGTGCAAAGTAGCCAAATGAAACTTTTACTGGATTTCCACTTACTTTATCAAATCTCATCTCCACCACACAGGACAAGTTTGCATCTGTTATAGTTTTGGAGAAAATTGTGGTCATTTCATTTATGCGCGAATGTGTTCAGATTGCTTTTCTATTGCATTTGGCACATGGTGACGATTATCTCGAGAGTGCAAAGTAGCCAAATGAAACTTTTACTGGAATTTCACTTACTTTATCAAATCTCATCTCCACCACACAGGACAAGTTTGCATCTGTTATAGTTTTGGAGAAAATTGTGGTCATTTCATTTATGCGCGAATGTGTTCAGATTGCTTTTCTATTGCATTTGGCACATGGTGACGATTATCTCGAGAGTGCAAAGTAGCCAAATGAAACTTTTACTGGATTTCCACTTACTTTATCAAATCTCATCTGCACCACACAGGACAAGTTTGCATCTGTTATAGTTTTGGAGAAAATTGTGGTCATTTCATTTATGCGCGAATGTGTTCAGATTGCTTTTCTATTGCATTTGGCACATGGTGACTATTACCTCGAGAGTGCAAAGTAGCCAAATGAAACTTTTACTGGATTTCCACTTACTTTATCAAATCTCATCTCCACCACACAGGACAAGTTTGCATCTGTTATAGTTTTGGAGAAAATTGTGGTCATTTCATTAATGAGCGAATGAATGCTTTTCTATTGCATTTGGCACATGGTGACGATTATCTCGAGAGTGCAAAGTAGCCAAATGAAACTTTTACTGGATTTCCACTTACTTTATCAAATCTCATCTCCACCACACTGGACAAGTTTGCATCTGTTATAGTTTTGGAGAAAATTGTGGTCATTTCATTTATGCGCGAATGTGTTCAGATTGCTTTTCTATTGCATTTGGCACATGGTGACGATTATCTCGAGAGTGCAAAGTAGCCAAATGAAACTTTTACTGGATTTCCACTTACTTTATCAAATCTCATCTCCACCACACAGGACAAGTTTGCATCTGTTATAGTTTTGGAGAAAATTGTGGTCATTTCATTTATGCGCGAATGTGTTCAGATTGCTTTTCTATTGCATTTGGCACATGGTGACGATTATCTCGAGAGTGCAAAGTAGCCAAATGAAACTTTTACTGGATTTCCACTTTATCAAATCTCATCTCCACCACACAGGACAAGTTTGCATCTGTTAAAGTTTTGGAGAAAATTGTGGTCATTTCATTTATGCGCGAATGTGTTCAGATTGCTTTTCTATTGCATTTGGCACATGGTGACGATTATCTCGAGAGTGCAAAGTAGCCAAATGAAACTTTTACTGGATTTCCACTTACTTTATCAAATCTCATCTCCACCACACAGGACAAGTTTGCATCTGTTATAGTTTTGGAGAAAATTGTGGTCATTTCATTTATGCGCGAATGTGTTCAGATTGCTTTTCTATTGCATTTGGCACATGGTGACGATTATCTCGAGAGTGCAAAGTAGCCAAATGAAACTTTTACTGGATTTCCACTTACTTTATCAAATCTCATCTGCACCACACAGGACAAGTTTGCATCTGTTATAGTTTTTGAGAAAATTGTGGTCATTTCATTTATGCGCGAATGTGTTCAGATTGCTTTTCTATTGCATTTGGCACATGGTGACGATTACCTCGAGAGTTCAAAGTAGCCAAATGAAACTTTTACTGGATTTCCACTTACTTTATCAAATCTCATCTCCACCACACAGGACAAGTTTGCATCTGTTATAGTTTTGGAGAAAATTGTGGTCATTTCATTAATGAGCGAATGAATGCTTTTCTATTTCATTTGGCACATGGTGACGATTATCTCGAGAGTGCAAAGTAGCCAAATGAAATTTTTACTGGATTTCCACTTACTTTATCAAATCTCATCTCCACCACACAGGACAAGTTTGCATCTGTTATAGTTTTGGAGAAAATTGTGGTCATTTCATTTATGCGCGAATGTGTTCAGATTGCTTTTCTATTGCATTTGGCACATGGTGACGATTATCTCGAGAGTGCAAAGTAGCCAAATGAAACTTTTACTGGATTTCCACTTACTTTATCAAATCTCATCTCCACCACACAGGACAAGTTTGCATCTGTTATAGTTTTGGAGAAAATTGTGGTCATTTCATTTATGCGCGAATGTGTTCAGATTGCTTTTCTTTTGCATTTGGCACATGGTGACGATTATCTCGAGAGTGCAAAGTAGCCAAATGAAACTTTTACTGGATTTCCACTTACTTTATCAAATCTCATCTCCACCACACAGGACAAGTTTGCATCTGTTCTAGATTTGGAGAAAATTGTGGTCATTTCATTTATGCGCGAATGTGTTCAGATTGCTTTTCTATTGCATTTGGCACATGGTGACGATTATCTCGAGAGTGCAAAGTAGCCAAATGAAACTTTTACTGGATTTCCACTTACTTTATCAAATCTCATCTCCACCACACAGGACAAGTTTGCATCTGTTATAGTTTTGGAGAAAATTGTGGTCATTTCATTAATGAGCGAATGAATGCTTTTCTATTTCATTTGGCACATGGTGACGATTATCTCGAGAGTGCAAAGTAGCCAAATGAAATTTTTACTGGATTTCCACTTACTTTATCAAATCTCATCTCCACCACACAGGACAAGTTTGCATCTGTTATAGTTTTGGAGAAAATTGTGGTCATTTCATTTATGCGCGAATGTGTTCAGATTGCTTTTCTATTGCATTTGGCACATGGTGACGATTATCTCGAGAGTGCAAAGTAGCCAAATGAAACTTTTACTGGATTTCCACTTACTTTATCAAATCTCATCTCCACCACACAGGACAAGTTTGCATCTGTTATAGTTTTGGAGAAAATTGTGGTCATTTCATTTATGCGCGAATGTGTTCAGATTGCTTTTCTTTTGCATTTGGCACATGGTGACGATTATCTCGAGAGTGCAAAGTAGCCAAATGAAACTTTTACTGGATTTCCACTTACTTTATCAAATCTCATCTCCACCACACAGGACAAGTTTGCATCTGTTATAGATTTGGAGAAAATTGTGGTCATTTCATTTATGCGCGAATGTGTTCAGATTGCTTTTCTATTGCATTTGGCACATGGTGACGATTATCTCGAGAGTGCAAAGTAGCCAAATGAAACTTTTACTGGATTTCCACTTACTTTATCAAATCTCATCTGCACCACACAGGACAAGTTTGCATCTGTTATAGTTTTGGAGAAAATTGTGGTCATTTCATTTATGCGCGAATGTGTTCAGATTGCTTTTCTATTGCATTTGGCACATGGTGACGATTATCTCGAGAGTGCAAAGTAGCCAAATGAAACTTTTACTGGATTTCCACTTACTTTATCAAATCTCATCTCCACCACACAGGACAAGTTTGCATCTGTTATAGTTTTGGAGAAAATTGTGGTCATTTCATTTATGCGCGAATGTGTTCAGATTGCTTTTCTATTGCATTTGGCACATGGTGACGATTATCTCGAGAGTGCAAAGTAGCCAAATGAAACTTTTACTGGATTTCCACTTACTTTATCAAATCTCATCTCCACCACACAGGACAAGTTTGCATCTGTTATAGTTTTGGAGAAAATTGTGGTCATTTCATTTATGCGCGAATGTGTTCAGATTGCTTTTCTTTTGCATTTGGCACATGGTGACGATTATCTCGAGAGTGCAAAGTAGCCAAATGAAACTTTTACTGGATTTCCACTTACTTTATCAAATCTCATCTCCACCACACAGGACAAGTTTGCATCTGTTATAGTTTTGGAGAAAATTGTGGTCATTTCATTTATGCGCGAATGTGTTCAGATTGCTTTTCTATTGCATTTGGCACATGGTGACGATTATCTCGAGAGTGCAAAGTAGCCAAATGAAACTTTTACTGGATTTCCACTTACTTTATCAAATCACATCTCCACCACACAGGAGAAGTTTGCATCTGTTATAGTTTTGGAGAAAATTGTGGTCATTTAATTTATGCGCGAATGTGTTCAGATTGCTTTTCTATTTCATTTGGCACATGGTGACAATTATCTCGAGAGTGCAAAGTAGCCAAATGAAACTTTTACTGGATTTCCACTTACTTTATCAAATCTCATCTCCACCACACAGGACAAGTTTGCATCTGTTATAGTTTTGGAGAAAATTGTGGTCATTTCATTTATGCGCGAATGTGTTCAGATTGCTTTTCTATTGCATTTGGCACATGGTGACGATTATCTCGAGAGTGCAAAGTAACCAAATGAAACTTTTACTGGATTTCCACTTACTTTATCAAATCTCATCTCCACTACACAGGACAAGTTTGCATCTGTTATAGTTTTGGAGAAAATTGTGGTCATTTCATTTATGCGCGAATGTGTTCAGATTGCTTTTCTATTGCATTTGGCACATGGTGACGATTATCTCGAGAGTGCAAAGTAGCCAAATGAAACTTTTACTGGATTTCCACTTACTTTATCAAATCTCATCTCCACCACACAGGACAAGTTTGCATCTGTTATAGTTTTGGAGAAAATTGTGGTCATTTCATTTATGCGCGAATGTGTTCAGATTGCTTTTCTATTGCATTTGGCACATGGTGACGATTATCTCCAGAGTGCAAAGTAGCCAAATGAAACTTTTACTGGATTTCCACTTACTTTATTAAATCTCATCTCCACCACACAGGACAAGTTTGCATCTGTTATAGTTTTGGAGAAAATTGTGGTCATTTCATTTATGCGCGAATGTGTTCAGATTGCTTTTCTATTGCATTTGGCACATGGTGACGATTATCTCGAGAGTGCAAAGTAGCCAAATGAAACTTTTACTGGATTTCCACTTACTTTATCAAATCTCATCTCCACCACACAGGACAAGTTTGCATCTGTTATAGTTTTGGAGAAAATTGTGGTCATTTCATTTATGCGCGAATGTGTTCAGATTGCTTTTCTATTGCATTTGGCACATGGTGACGATTATCTCGAGAGTGCAAAGTAGCCAAATGAAACTTTTACTGGATTTCCACTTACTTTATCAAATCTCATCTCCACCACACAGGACAACTTTGCATCTGTTATAGTTTTGGAGAACATTGTGGTCATTTCATTTATGCGCGAATGTGTTCAGATTGCTTTTCTATTAAATTTGGCACATGGTGACGATTATCTCGAGAGTGCAAAGTAGCCAAATGAAACTTTTACTGGATTTCCACTTACTTTATCAAATCTCATCTCCACCACACAGGACAAGTTTGCATCTGTTATAGTTTTGGAGAAAATTGTGGTCATTTCATTTATGCGCGAATGTGTTCAGATTGCTTTTCTATTGCATTTGGCACATGGTGACGATTATCTCGAGAGTGCAAAGTAGCCAAATGAAACTTTTACTGGATTTTCACTTACTTTATCAAATCTCATCTCCACCACACAGGACAAGTTTGCATCTGTTATAGTTTTGGAGAAAATTGTGGTCATTTCATTTATGCGCGAATGTGTTCAGATTGCTTTTCTATTGCATTTGGCACATGGTGACGATTATCTCGAGAGTGCAAAGTAGCCAAATGAAACTTTTACTGGATTTCCACTTACTTTATCAAATCTCATCTGCACCACACAGGACAAGTTTTCATCTGTTATAGTTTTGGAGAAAATTGTGGTCATTTCATTTATGCGCGAATGTGTTCAGATTGCTTTTCTATTGCATTTGGCACATGGTGACTATTACCTCGAGAGTGCAAAGTAGCCAAATGAAACTTTTACTGGATTTCCACTTACTTTATCAAATCTCATCTCCACCACACAGGACAAGTTTGCATCTGTTATAGTTTTGGAGAAAATTGTGGTCATTTCATTAATGAGCGAATGAATGCTTTTCTATTGCATTTGGCACATGGTGACAATTATCTCGAGAGTGCAAAGTAGCCAAATGAAACTTTTACTGGATTTCCACTTACTTTATCAAATCTCATCTCCACCACACTGGACAAGTTTGCATCTGTTATAGTTTTGGAGAAAATTGTGGTCATTTCATTTATGCGCGAATGTGTTCAGATTGCTTTTCTATTGCATTTGGCACATGGTGACGATTATCTCGAGAGTGCAAAGTAGCCAAATGAAACTTTTACTGGATTTCCACTTACTTTATCAAATCTCATCTCCACCACACAGGACAAGTTTGCATCTGTTATAGTTTTGGAGAAAATTGTGGTCATTTCATTTATGCGCGAATGTGTTCAGATTGCTTTTCTATTGCATTTGGCACATGGTGACGATTATCTCGAGAGTGCAAAGTAGCCAAATGAAACTTTTACTGGATTTCCACTTTATCAAATCTCATCTCCACCACACAGGACAAGTTTGCATCTGTTAAAGTTTTGGAGAAAATTGTGGTCATTTCATTTATGCGCGAATGTGTTCAGATTGCTTTTCTATTGCATTTGGCACATGGTGACGATTATCTCGAGAGTGCAAAGTAGCCAAATGAAACTTTTACTGGATTTCCACTTACTTTATCAAATCTCATCTCCACCACACAGGACAAGTTTGCATCTGTTATAGTTTTGGAGAAAATTGTGGTCATTTCATTTATGCGCGAATGTGTTCAGATTGCTTTTCTATTGCATTTGGCACATGGTGACGATTATCTCGAGAGTGCAAAGTAGCCAAATGAAACTTTTACTGGATTTCCACTTACTTTATCAAATCTCATCTGCACCACACAGGACAAGTTTGCATCTGTTATAGTTTTTGAGAAAATTGTGGTCATTTCATTTATGCGCGAATGTGTTCAGATTGCTTTTCTATTGCATTTGGCACATGGTGACGATTACCTCGGGAGTGCAAAGTAGCCAAATGAAACTTTTACTGGATTTCCACTTACTTTATCAAATCTCATCTCCACCACACAGGACAAGTTTGCATCTGTTATAGTTTTGGAGAAAATTGTGGTCATTTCATTAATGAGCGAATGAATGCTTTTCTATTTCATTTGGCACATTGCGACGATTATCTCGAGAGTGCAAAGTAGCCAAATGAAATTTTTACTGGATTTCCACTTACTTTATCAAATCTCATCTCCACCACACAGGACAAGTTTGCATCTGTTATAGTTTTGGAGAAAATTGTGGTCATTTCATTTATGCGCGAATGTGTTCAGATTGCTTTTCTATTGCATTTGGCACATGGTGACGATTATCTCGAGAGTGCAAAGTAGCCAAATGAAACTTTTACTGGATTTCCACTTACTTTATCAAATCTCATCTCCACCACACAGGACAAGTTTGCATCTGTTATAGTTTTGGAGAAAATTGTGGTCATTTCATTTATGCGCGAATGTGTTCAGATTGCTTTTCTTTTGCATTTGGCACATGGTGACGATTATCTCGAGAGTGCAAAGTAGCCAAATGAAACTTTTACTGGATTTCCACTTACTTTATCAAATCTCATCTCCACCACACAGGACAAGTTTGCATCTGTTATAGATTTGGAGAAAATTGTGGTCATTTCATTTATGCGCGAATGTGTTCAGATTGCTTTTCTATTGCATTTGGCACATGGTGACGATTATCTCGAGAGTGCAAAGTAGCCAAATGAAACTTTTACTGGATTTCCACTTACTTTATCAAATCTCATCTCCACCACACAGGACAAGTTTGCATCTGTTATAGTTTTGGAGAAAATTGTGGTCATTTCATTTATGCGCGAATGTGTTCAGATTGCTTTTCTTTTGCATTTGGCACATGGTGACGATTATCTCGAGAGTGCAAAGTAGCCAAATGAAACTTTTACTGGATTTCCACTTACTTTATCAAATCTCATCTCCACCACACAGGACAAGTTTGCATCTGTTATAGTTTTGGAGAAAATTGTGGTCATTTCATTAATGAGCGAATGAATGCTTTTCTATTTCATTTGGCACATGGTGACGATTATCTCGAGAGTGCAAAGTAGCCAAATGAAATTTTTACTGGATTTCCACTTACTTTATCAAATCTCATCTCCACCACACAGGACAAGTTTGCATCTGTTATAGTTTTGGAGAAAATTGTGGTCATTTCATTTATGCGCGAATGTGTTCAGATTGCTTTTCTATTGCATTTGGCACATGGTGACGATTATCTCGAGAGTGCAAAGTAGCCAAATGAAACTTTTACTGGATTTCCACTTACTTTATCAAATCTCATCTCCACCACACAGGACAAGTTTGCATCTGTTATAGTTTTGGAGAAAATTGTGGTCATTTCATTTATGCGCGAATGTGTTCAGATTGCTTTTCTTTTGCATTTGGCACATGGTGACGATTATCTCGAGAGTGCAAAGTAGCCAAATGAAACTTTTACTGGATTTCCACTTACTTTATCAAATCTCATCTCCACCACACAGGACAAGTTTGCATCTGTTATAGATTTGGAGAAAATTGTGGTCATTTCATTTATGCGCGAATGTGTTCAGATTGCTTTTCTATTGCATTTGGCACATGGTGACGATTATCTCGAGAGTGCAAAGTAGCCAAATGAAACTTTTACTGGATTTCCACTTACTTTATCAAATCTCATCTGCACCACACAGGACAAGTTTGCATCTGTTATAGTTTTGGAGAAAATTGTGGTCATTTCATTTATGCGCGAATGTGTTCAGATTGCTTTTCTATTGCATTTGGCACATGGTGAGGATTATCTCGAGAGTGCAAAGTAGCCAAATGAAACTTTTACTGGATTTCCACTTACTTTATCAAATCTCATCTCCACCACACAGGACAAGTTTGCATCTGTTATAGTTTTGGAGAAAATTGTGGTCATTTCATTTATGCGCGAATGTGTTCAGATTGCTTTTCTATTGCATTTGGCACATGGTGACGATTATCTCGAGAGTGCAAAGTAGCCAAATGAAACTTTTACTGGATTTCCACTTACTTTATCAAATCTCATCTCCACCACACAGGACAAGTTTGCATCTGTTATAGTTTTGGAGAAAATTGTGGTCATTTCATTTATGCGCGAATGTGTTCAGATTGCTTTTCTATTGCATTTGGCACATGGTGACGATTATCTCGAGAGTGCAAAGTAGCCAAATGAAACTTTTACTGGATTTCCACTTACTTTATCAAATCTCATCTCCACCACACAGGACAAGTTTGCATCTGTTATAGTGTTGGAGAAAAATGTGGTCATTTCATTTATGCGCGAATGTGTTCAGATTGCTTTTCTATTGCATTTGGCACATGGTGACGATTATCTCGAGAGTGCAAAGTAGCCAAATTAAACTTTTACTGGATTTCCACTTACTTTATCAAATCTCATCTCCACCACACAGGACAAGTTTGCATCTGTTATAGTTTTGGAGAATATTGTGGTCATTTCATTTATGCGCGAATGTGTTCAGATTGCTTTTCTATTGCATTTGGCACATGGTGACGATTATCTCGAGAGTGCAAAGTAGCCAAATGAAACTTTTACTGGATTTCCACTTACTTTATCAAATCTCATCTCCACCACACAGGAAAAGTTTGCATCTGTTATAGTTTTGGAGAAAATTGTGGTCATTTCATTTATGCGCGAATGTGTTCAGATTGCTTTTCTATTGCATTTGGCACATGGTGACGATTATCTCGAGAGTGCAAAGTAGCCAAATGAAACTTTTACTGGATTTCCACTTACTTTATCAAATCTCATCTCCACCATACAGGACAAGTTTGCATCTGTTATAGTGTTGGAGAAAATTGTGGTCATTTCATTTATGCGCGAATGTGTTCAGATTGCTTTTCTATTGCATTTGGCACATGGTGACGATTATCTCGAGAGTGCAAAGTAGCCAAATGAAACTTTTACTGGATTTCCACTTACTTTATCAAATCTCATCTCCACCACACAGGACAAGTTTGCATCTGTTATAGATTTGGAGAAAATTGTGGTCATTTCATTTATGCGCGAATGTGTTCAGATTGCTTTTCTATTGCATTTGGCACATGGTGACGATTATCTCGAGAGTGCAAAGTAGCCAAATGAAACTTTTACTGGATTTCCACTTACTTTATCAAATCTCATCTGCACCACACAGGACAAGTTTGCATCTGTTATAGTTTTGGAGAAAATTGTGGTCATTTCATTTATGCGCGAATGTGTTCAGATTGCTTTTCTATTGCATTTGGCACATGGTGAGGATTATCTCGAGAGTGCAAAGTAGCCAAATGAAACTTTTACTGGATTTCCACTTACTTTATCAAATCTCATCTCCACCACACAGGACAAGTTTGCATCTGTTATAGTTTTGGAGAAAATTGTGGTCATTTCATTTATGCGCGAATGTGTTCAGATTGCTTTTCTATTGCATTTGGCACATGGTGACGATTATCTCGAGAGTGCAAAGTAGCCAAATGAAACTTTTACTGGATTTCCACTTACTTTATCAAATCTCATCTCCACCACACAGGACAAGTTTGCATCTGTTATAGTTTTGGAGAAAAATGTGGTCATTTCATTTATGCGCGAATGTGTTCAGATTGCTTTTCTATTGCATTTGGCACATGGTGAGGATTATCTCGAGAGTGCAAAGTAGCCAAATGAAACTTTTACTGGATTTCCACTTACTTTATCAAATCTCATCTCCACCACACAGGACAAGTTTGCATCTGTTATAGTTTTGGAGAATATTGTGGTCATTTCATTTATGCGCGAATGTGTTCAGATTGCTTTTCTATTGCATTTGGCACATGGTGACGATTATCTCGAGAGTGCAAAGTAGCCAAATGAAACTTTTACTGGATTTCCACTTACTTTATCAAATCTCATCTCCACCACACAGGACAAGTTTGCATCTGTTATAGTTTTGGAGACAATTGTGGTCATTTCATTTATGCACGAATGTGTTCAGATTGCTTTTCTATTGCATTTGGCACATGGTGACGATTATCTCGAGAGTGCAAAGTAGCCAAATGAAACTTTTACTGGATTTCCACTTACTTTATCAAATCTCATCTCCACCACACAGGACAAGTTTGCATCTGTTATAGTTTTGGAGAAAAGTGTGGTCATTTCATTTATGCGCGAATGTGTTCAGATTGCTTTTCTATTGCATTTGGCACATGGTGACGATTATCTCGAGAGTGCAAAGTAGCCAAATTAAACTTTTACTGGATTTCCACTTACTTTATCAAAGCTCATCTCCACCACACAGGACAAGTTTGCATCTGTTATAGTTTTGGAGAAAATTGTGGTCATTTCATTTATGCGCGAATGTGTTCAGATTGCTTTTCTATTGCATTTGGCACATGGTGACGATTATCTCGAGAGTGCAAAGTAGCCAAATGAAACTTTTACTGGATTTCCACTTACTTTATCAAATCTCATCTCCACCACACAGGACAAGTTTGCATCTGTTATAGTTTTGGAGAAAATTGTGGTCATTTCATTTATGCGCGAATGTGTTCAGATTGCTTTTCTATTGCATTTGGCACATGGTGACGATTATCTCGAGAGTGCAAAGTAGCCAAATGAAACTTTTACTGGATTTCCACTTACTTTATCAAATCTCATCTCCACCACACAGGACAAGTTTGCATCTGTTATAGTTTTGGAGAAAAATGTGGTCATTTCATTTATGCGCGAATGTGTTCAGATTGCTTTTCTATTGCATTTGGCACATGGTGACGATTATCTCGAGAGTGCAAAGTAGCCAAATTAAACTTTTACTGGATTTCCACTTACTTTATCAAATCTCATCTCCACCACACAGGACAAGTTTGCATCTGTTATAGTTTTGGAGAATATTGTGGTCATTTCATTTATGCGCGAATGTGTTCAGATTGCTTTTCTATTGCATTTGGCACATGGTGACGATTATCTCGAGAGTGCAAAGTAGCCAAATGAAACTTTTACTGGATTTCCACTTACTTTATCAAATCTCATCTCCACCACACAGGAAAAGTTTGCATCTGTTATAGTTTTGGAGAAAATTGTGGTCATTTCATTTATGCGCGAATGTGTTCAGATTGCTTTTCTATTGCATTTGGCACATGGTGACGATTATCTCGAGAGTGCAAAGTAGCCAAATGAAACTTTTACTGGATTTCCACTTACTTTATCAAATCTCATCTCCACCATACAGGACAAGTTTGCATCTGTTATAGTGTTGGAGAAAATTGTGGTCATTTCATTTATGCACGAATGTGTTCAGATTGCTTTTCTATTGCATTTGGCACATGGTGACGATTATCTCGAGAGTGCAAAGTAGCCAAATGAAACTTTTACTGGATTTCCACTTACTTTATCAAATCTCATCTCCACCACACAGGACAAGTTTGCATCTGTTATAGTTTTGGAGAAAAGTGTGGTCATTTCATTTATGCGCGAATGTGTTCAGATTGCTTTTATATTGCATTTGGCACATGGTGACGATTATCTCGAGAGTGCAAAGTAGCCAAATGAAACTTTTACTGGATTTCCACTTACTTTATCAAATGTCATCTCCACCACACAGGACAAGTTTGCATCTGTTATAGTTTTGGAGAAAATTGTGGTCATTTCATTTATGCGCGAATGTGTTCAGACTGCTTTTCTTTTGCATTTGGCACATGGTGACGATTATCTCGAGAGTGCAAAGTAGCCAAATTAAACTTTTACTGGATTTCCACTTACTTTACCAAATCTCATCTCCACCACACAGGACAAGTTTGCATCTGTTATAGTTTTGGAGAAAATTGTGGTCATTTCATTTATGCGCGAATGTGTTCAGATTGCTTTTCTATTGCATTTGGCACATGGTGACGATTATCTCGAGAGTGCAAAGTAGCCAAATGACACTTTTACTGGATTTCCACTTACTTTATCAAATCTCATCTCCACCACACAGGACAAGTTTGCATCTGTTATAGTTTTGGAGAAAATTGTGGTCATTTCATTTATGCGCGAATGTGTTCAGATTGCTTTTCTATTGCATTTGGCACATGGTGACGATTATCTCGAGAGTGCAAAGTAGCCAAATGAAACTTTTACTGGATTTCCACTTACTTTATCAAATCTCATCTCCACCACACAGGACAAGTTTGCATCTGTTATAGTTTTGGAGAAAATTGTGGTCATTTCATTTATGCGCGAATGTGTTCAGATTGCTTTTCTATTGCATTTGGCACATGGTGACGATTATCTCGAGAGTGCAAAGTAGCCAAATGAAACTTTTACTGGATTTCCACTTACTTTATCAAATCTCATCTCCACCACACAGGACAAGTTTGCATCTGTTATAGTTTTGGAGAAAATTGTGGTCATTTCATTTATGCGCGAATGTGTTCAGATTGCTTTTCTATTGCATTTGGCACATGGTGACGATTATCTCGAGAGTGCAAAGTAGCCAAATTAAACTTTTACTGGATTTCCACTTACTTTATCAAATCTCATCTCCACCACACAGGACAAGTTTGCATCTGTTATAGTTTTGGAGAAAATTGTGGTCATTTCATTTATGCGCGAATGTGTTCAGATTGCTTTTCTATTGCATTTGGCACATGGTGACGATTATCTCCAGAGTGCAAAGTAGCCAAATGAAACTTTTACTGGATTTCCACTTACTTTATTAAATCTCATCTCCACCACACAGGACAAGTTTGCATCTGTTATAGTTTTGGAGAAAATTGTGGTCATTTAATTTATGCGCGAATGTGTTCAGATTGCTTTTCTATTGCATTTGGCACATGGTGACGATTATCTCGAGAGTGCAAAGTAGCCAAATGAAACTTTTACTGGATTTCCACTTACTTTATCAAATCTCATCTCCACCACACAGGACAAGTTTGCATCTGTTATAGTTTTGGAGAAAATTGTGGTCATTTCATTTATGCGCGAATGTGTTCAGATTGCTTTTCTATTGCATTTGGCACATGGTGACGATTATCTCGAGAGTGCAAAGTAGCCAAATGAAACTTTTACTGGATTTCCACTTACTTTATCAAATCTCATCTCCACCACACAGGACAACTTTGCATCTGTTATAGTTTTGGAGAACATTGTGGTCATTTCATTTATGCGCGAATGTGTTCAGATTGCTTTTCTATTGCATTTGGCACATGGTGACGATTATCTCGAGAGTGCAAAGTAGCCAAATGAAACTTTTACTGGATTTCCACTTACTTTATCAAATCTCATCCCCACCACACAGGACAAGTTTGCATCTGTTATAGTTTTGGAGAAAATTGTGGTCATTTCATTTATGCGCGAATGTGTTCAGATTGCTTTTCTATTGCATTTGGCACATGGTGACGATTATCTCGAGAGTGCAAAGTAGCCAAATGAAACTTTTACTGGAATTTCACTTACTTTATCAAATCTCATCTCCACCACACAGGACAAGTTTGCATCTGTTATAGTTTTGGAGAAAATTGTGGTCATTTCATTTATGCGCGAATGTGTTCAGATTGCTTTTCTATTGCATTTGGCACATGGTGACGATTATCTCGAGAGTGCAAAGTAGCCAAATGAAACTTTTACTGGATTTCCACTTACTTTATCAAATCTCATCTCCACCACACAGGACAACTTTGCATCTGTTATAGTTTTGGAGAACATTGTGGTCATTTCATTTATGCGCGAATGTGTTCAGATTGCTTTTCTATTGCATTTGGCACATGGTGACGATTATCTCGAGAGTGCAAAGTAGCCAAATGAAACTTTTACTGGATTTCCACTTACTTTATCAAATCTCATCCCCACCACACAGGACAAGTTTGCATCTGTTATAGTTTTGGAAAAAATTGTGGTCATTTCATTTATGCGCGAATGTGTTCAGATTGCTTTTCTATTGCATTTGGCACATGGTGACGATTATCTCGAGAGTGCAAAGTAGCCAAATGAAACTTTTACTGGATTTTCACTTACTTTATCAAATCTCATCTCCACCACACAGGACAAGTTTGCATCTGTTATAGTTTTGGAGAAAATTGTGGTCATTTCATTTATGCGCGAATGTGTTCAGATTGCTTTTCTATTACATTTGGCACATGGTGACGATTATCTCGAGAGTGCAAAGTAGCCAAATGAAACTTTTACTGGATTTCCACTTACTTTATCAAATCTCATCTGCACCACACAGGACAAGTTTGCATCTGTTATAGTTTTGGAGAAAATTGTGGTCATTTCATTTATGCGCGAATGTGTTCAGATTGCTTTTCTATTGCATTTGGCACATAGTGACTATTACCTCGAGATTGCAAAGTAGCCAAATGAAACTTTTACTGGATTTCCACTTACTTTATCAAATCTCATCTCCACCACACAGGACAAGTTTGCATCTGTTATAGTTTTGGAGAAAATTGTGGTCATTTCATTAATGAGCGAATGAATGCTTTTCTATTGCATTTGGCACATGGTGACGATTATCTCGAGAGTGCAAAGTAGCCAAATGAAACTTTTACTGGATTTCCACTTACTTTATCAAATCTCATCTCCACCACACTGGACAAGTTTGCATCTGTTATAGTTTTGGAGAAAATTGTGGTCATTTCATTTATGCGCGAATGTGTTCAGATTGCTTTTCTATTGCATTTGGCACATGGTGACGATTATCTCGAGAGTGCAAAGTAGCCAAATGAAACTTTTACTGGATTTCCACTTACTTTATCAAATCTCATCTCCACCACACAGGACAAGTTTGCATCTGTTATAGTTTTGGAGAAAAATGTGGTCATTTCATTTATGCGCGAATGTGTTCAGATTGCTTTTCTATTGCATTTTGCACATGGTGACGATTATCTCGAGAGTGCAAAGTAGCCAAATGAAACTTTTACTGGATTTCCACTTTATCAAATCTCATCTCCACCACACAGGACAAGTTTGCATCTGTTATAGTTTTGGAGAAAATTGTGGTCATTTCATTTATGCGCGAATGTGTTCAGATTGCTTTTCTATTGCATTTGGCACATGGTGACGATTATCTCGAGAGTGCAAAGTAGCCAAATGAAACTTTTACTGGATTTCCACTTACTTTATCAAATCTCATCTCCACCACACAGGACAAGTTTGCATCTGTTATAGTTTTGGAGAAAATTGTGGTCATTTCATTTATGCGCGAATGTGTTCAGATTGCTTTTCTATTGCATTTGGCACATGGTGACGATTATCTCGAGAGTGCAAAGTAGCCAAATGAAACTTTTACTGGATTTCCACTTACTTTATCAAATCTCATCTGCACCACACAGGACAAGTTTGCATCTGTTATAGTTTTTGAGAAAATTGTGGTCATTTCATTTATGCGCGAATGTGTTCAGATTGCTTTTCTATTGCATTTGGCACATGGTGACGATTACCTCGAGAGTGCAAAGTAGCCAAATGAAACTTTTACTGGATTTCCACTTACTTTATCAAATCTCATCTCCACCACACAGGACAAGTTTGCATCTGTTATAGTTTTGGAGAAAATTGTGGTCATTTCATTAATGAGCGAATGAATGCTTTTCTATTTCATTTGGCACATGGTGACGATTATCTCGAGAGTGCAAAGTAGCCAAATGAAATTTTTACTGGATTTCCACTTACTTTATCAAATCTCATCTCCACCACACTGGACAAGTTTGCATCTGTTATAGTTTTGGAGAAAATTGTGGTCATTTCATTTATGCGCGAATGTGTTCAGATTGCTTTTCTATTGCATTTGGCACATGGTGACGATTATCTCGAGAGTGCAAAGTAGCCAAATGAAACTTTTACTGGATTTCCACTTACTTTATCAAATCTCATCCCCACCACACAGGACAAGTTTGCATCTGTTATAGTTTTGGAGAAAATTGTGGTCATTTCATTTATGCGCGAATGTGTTCAGATTGCTTTTCTATTGCATTTGGCACATGGTGACGATTATCTCGAGAGTGCAAAGTAGCCAAATGAAACTTTTACTGGATTTCCACTTACTTTATCAAATCTCATCTCCACCACACAGGACAACTTTGCATCTGTTATAGTTTTGGAGAACATTGTGGTCATTTCATTTATGCGCGAATGTGTTCAGATTGCTTTTCTATTGCATTTGGCACATGGTGACGATTATCTCGAGAGTGCAAAGTAGCCAAATGAAACTTTTACTGGATTTCCACTTACTTTATCAAATCTCATCCCCACCACACAGGACAAGTTTGCATCTGTTATAGTTTTGGAGAAAATTGTGGTCATTTCATTTATGCGCGAATGTGTTCAGATTGCTTTTCTATTGCATTTGGCACATGGTGACGATTATCTCGAGAGTGCAAAGTAGCCAAATGAAACTTTTACTGGATTTTCACTTACTTTATCAAATCTCATCTCCACCACACAGGACAAGTTTGCATCTGTTATAGTTTTGGAGAAAATTGTGGTCATTTCATTTATGCGCGAATGTGTTCAGATTGCTTTTCTATTGCATTTGGCACATGGTGACGATTATCTCGAGAGTGCAAAGTAGCCAAATGAAACTTTTACTGGATTTCCACTTACTTTATCAAATCTCATCTGCACCACACAGGACAAGTTTGCATCTGTTATAGTTTTGGAGAAAATTGTGGTCATTTCATTTATGCGCGAATGTGTTCAGATTGCTTTTCTATTGCATTTGGCACATGGTGACTATTACCTCGAGAGTGCAAAGTAGCCAAATGAAACTTTTACTGGATTTCCACTTACTTTATCAAATCTCATCTCCACCACACAGGACAAGTTTGCATCTGTTATAGTTTTGGAGAAAATTGTGGTCATTTCATTAATGAGCGAATGAATGCTTTTCTATTGCATTTGGCACATGGTGACGATTATCTCGAGAGTGCAAAGTAGCCAAATGAAACTTTTACTGGATTTCCACTTACTTTATCAAATCTCATCTCCACCACACTGGACAAGTTTGCATCTGTTATAGTTTTGGAGAAAATTGTGGTCATTTCATTTATGCGCGAATGTGTTCAGATTGCTTTTCTATTGCATTTGGCACATGGTGACGATTATCTCGAGAGTGCAAAGTAGCCAAATGAAACTTTTACTGGATTTCCACTTACTTTATCAAATCTCATCTCCACCACACAGGACAAGTTTGCATCTGTTATAGTTTTGGAGAAAATTGTGGTCATTTCATTTATGAGCGAATGTGTTCAGATTGCTTTTCTATTGCATTTGGCACATGGTGACGATTATCTCGAGAGTGCAAAGTAGCCAAATGAAACTTTTACTGGATTTCCACTTTATCAAATCTCATCTCCACCACACAGGACAAGTTTGCATCTGTTATAGTTTTGGAGAAAATTGTGGTCATTTCATTTATGCGCGAATGTGTTCAGATTGCTTTTCTATTGCATTTGGCACATGGTGACGATTATCTCGAGAGTGCAAAGTAGCCAAATGAAACTTTTACTGGATTTCCACTTACTTTATCAAATCTCATCTCCACCACACAGGACAAGTTTGCATCTGTTATAGTTTTGGAGAAAATTGTGGTCATTTCATTTATGCGCGAATGTGTTCAGATTGCTTTTCTATTGCATTTGGCACATGGTGACGATTATCTCGAGAGTGCAAAGTAGCCAAATGAAACTTTTACTGGATTTCCACTTACTTTATCAAATCTCATCTGCACCACACAGGACAAGTTTGCATCTGTTATAGTTTTTGAGAAAATTGTGGTCATTTCATTTATGCGCGAATGTGTTCAGATTGCTTTTCTATTGCATTTGGCACATGGTGACGATTACCTCGAGAGTGCAAAGTAGCCAAATGAAACTTTTACTGGATTTCCACTTACTTTATCAAATCTCATCTCCACCACACAGGACAAGTTTGCATCTGTTATAGTTTTGGAGAAAATTGTGGTCATTTCATTAATGAGCGAATGAATGCTTTTCTATTTCATTTGGCACATGGTGACGATTATCTCGAGAGTGCAAAGTAGCCAAATGAAATTTTTACTGGATTTCCACTTACTTTATCAAATCTCATCTCCACCACACTGGACAAGTTTGCATCTGTTATAGTTTTGGAGAAAATTGTGGTCATTTCATTTATGCGCGAATGTGTTCAGATTGCTTTTCTATTGCATTTGGCACATGGTGACGATTATCTCGAGAGTGCAAAGTAGCCAAATGAAACTTTTACTGGATTTCCACTTACTTTATCAAATCTCATCTCCACCACACAGGACAAGTTTGCATCTGTTATAGTTTTGGAGAAAATTGTGGTCATTTCATTTATGCGCGAATGTGTTCAGATTGCTTTTCTATTGCATTTGGCACATGGTGACGATTATCTCGAGAGTGCAAAGTAGCCAAATGAAACTTTTACTGGATTTCCACTTACTTTATCAAATCTCATCTGCACCACACAGGACAAGTTTGCATCTGTTATAGTTTTTGAGAAAATTGTGGTCATTTCATTTATGCGCGAATGTGTTCAGATTGCTTTTCTATTGCATTTGGCACATGGTGACGATTACCTCGAGAGTGCAAAGTAGCCAAATGAAACTTTTACTGGATTTCCACTTACTTTATCAAATCTCATCTCCACCACACAGGACAAGTTTGCATCTGTTATAGTTTTGGAGAAAATTGTGGTCATTTCATTAATGAGCGAATGAATGCTTTTCTATTTCATTTGGCACATGGTGACGATTATCTCGAGAGTGCAAAGTAGCCAAATGAAATTTTTACTGGATTTCCACTTACTTTATCAAATCTCATCTCCACCACACTGGACAAGTTTGCATCTGTTATAGTTTTGGAGAAAATTGTGGTCATTTCATTTATGCGCGAATGTGTTCAGATTGCTTTTCTATTGCATTTGGCACATGGTGACGATTATCTCGAGAGTGCAAAGTAGCCAAATGAAACTTTTACTGGATTTCCACTTACTTTATCAAATCTCATCCCCACCACACAGGACAAGTTTGCATCTGTTATAGTTTTGGAGAAAATTGTGGTCATTTCATTTATGCGCGAATGTGTTCAGATTGCTTTTCTATTGCATTTGGCACATGGTGACGATTATCTCGAGAGTGCAAAGTAGCCAAATGAAACTTTTACTGGATTTCCACTTACTTTATCAAATCTCATCTCCACCACACAGGACAACTTTGCATCTGTTATAGTTTTGGAGAACATTGTGGTCATTTCATTTATGCGCGAATGTGTTCAGATTGCTTTTCTATTGCATTTGGCACATGGTGACGATTATCTCGAGAGTGCAAAGTAGCCAAATGAAACTTTTACTGGATTTCCACTTACTTTATCAAATCTCATCCCCACCACACAGGACAAGTTTGCATCTGTTATAGTTTTGGAGAAAATTGTGGTCATTTCATTTATGCGCGAATGTGTTCAGATTGCTTTTCTATTGCATTTGGCACATGGTGACGATTATCTCGAGAGTGCAAAGTAGCCAAATGAAACTTTTACTGGATTTTCACTTACTTTATCAAATCTCATCTCCACCACACAGGACAAGTTTGCATCTGTTATAGTTTTGGAGAAAATTGTGGTCATTTCATTTATGCGCGAATGTGTTCAGATTGCTTTTCTATTGCATTTGGCACATGGTGACGATTATCTCGAGAGTGCAAAGTAGCCAAATGAAACTTTTACTGGATTTCCACTTACTTTATCAAATCTCATCTGCACCACACAGGACAAGTTTGCATCTGTTATAGTTTTGGAGAAAATTGTGGTCATTTCATTTATGCGCGAATGTGTTCAGATTGCTTTTCTATTGCATTTGGCACATGGTGACTATTACCTCGAGAGTGCAAAGTAGCCAAATGAAACTTTTACTGGATTTCCACTTACTTTATCAAATCTCATCTCCACCACACAGGACAAGTTTGCATCTGTTATAGTTTTGGAGAAAATTGTGGTCATTTCATTAATGAGCGAATGAATGCTTTTCTATTGCATTTGGCACATGGTGACGATTATCTCGAGAGTGCAAAGTAGCCAAATGAAACTTTTACTGGATTTCCACTTACTTTATCAAATCTCATCTCCACCACACTGGACAAGTTTGCATCTGTTATAGTTTTGGAGAAAATTGTGGTCATTTCATTTATGCGCGAATGTGTTCAGATTGCTTTTCTATTGCATTTGGCACATGGTGACGATTATCTCGAGAGTGCAAAGTAGCCAAATGAAACTTTTACTGGATTTCCACTTACTTTATCAAATCTCATCTCCACCACACAGGACAAGTTTGCATCTGTTATAGTTTTGGAGAAAATTGTGGTCATTTCATTTATGCGCGAATGTGTTCAGATTGCTTTTCTATTGCATTTGGCACATGGTGACGATTATCTCGAGAGTGCAAAGTAGCCAAATGAAACTTTTACTGGATTTCCACTTTATCAAATCTCATCTCCACCACACAGGACAAGTTTGCATCTGTTATAGTTTTGGAGAAAATTGTGGTCATTTCATTTATGCGCGAATGTGTTCAGATTGCTTTTCTATTGCATTTGGCACATGGTGACGATTATCTCGAGAGTGCAAAGTAGCCAAATGAAACTTTTACTGGATTTCCACTTACTTTATCAAATCTCATCTCCACCACACAGGACAAGTTTGCATCTGTTATAGTTTTGGAGAAAATTGTGGTCATTTCATTTATGCGCGAATGTGTTCAGATTGCTTTTCTATTGCATTTGGCACATGGTGACGATTATCTCGAGAGTGCAAAGTAGCCAAATGAAACTTTTACTGGATTTCCACTTACTTTATCAAATCTCATCTGCACCACACAGGACAAGTTTGCATCTGTTATAGTTTTTGAGAAAATTGTGGTCATTTCATTTATGCGCGAATGTGTTCAGATTGCTTTTCTATTGCATTTGGCACATGGTGACGATTACCTCGAGAGTGCAAAGTAGCCAAATGAAACTTTTACTGGATTTCCACTTACTTTATCAAATCTCATCTCCACCACACAGGACAAGTTTGCATCTGTTATAGTTTTGGAGAAAATTGTGGTCATTTCATTAATGAGCGAATGAATGCTTTTCTATTTCATTTGGCACATGGTGACGATTATCTCGAGAGTGCAAAGTAGCCAAATGAAATTTTTACTGGATTTCCACTTACTTTATCAAATCTCATCTCCACCACACTGGACAAGTTTGCATCTGTTATAGTTTTGGAGAAAATTGTGGTCATTTCATTTATGCGCGAATGTGTTCAGATTGCTTTTCTATTGCATTTGGCACATGGTGACGATTATCTCGAGAGTGCAAAGTAGCCAAATGAAACTTTTACTGGATTTCCACTTACTTTATCAAATCTCATCTCCACCACACAGGACAAGTTTGCATCTGTTATAGTTTTGGAGAAAATTGTGGTCATTTCATTTATGCGCGAATGTGTTCAGATTGCTTTTCTATTGCATTTGGCACATGGTGACGATTATCTCGAGAGTGCAAAGTAGCCAAATGAAACTTTTACTGGATTTCCACTTACTTTATCAAATCTCATCTCCACCACACAGGACAAGTTTGCATCTGTTATAGATTTGGAGAAAATTGTGGTCATTTCATTTATGCGCGAATGTGTTCAGATTGCTTTTCTATTGCATTTGGCACATGGTGACGATTATCTCGAGAGTGCAAAGTAGCCAAATGAAACTTTTACTGGATTTCCACTTACTTTATCAAATCTCATCACCACACAGGACAAGTTTGCATCTGTTATAGTTTTGGAGAAAATTGTGGTCATTTCATTTATGCGCGAATGTGTTCAGATTGCTTTTCTATTGCATTTGGCACATGGTGACGATTATCTCGAGAGTGCAAAGTAGCCAAATGAAACTTTTACTGGATTTCCACTTACTTTATCAAATCTCATCTCCACCACACAGGACAAGTTTGCATCTGTTATAGTTTTGGAGAAAATTGTGGTCATTTCATTTATGCGCGAATGTGTTCAGATTGCTTTTCTATTGCATTTGGCACATGGTGACGATTATCTCGAGAGTGCAAAGTAGCCAAATGAAATTTTTACTGGATTTCCACTTACTTTATCAAATCTCATCTCCACCACACTGGACAAGTTTGCATCTGTTATAGTTTTGGAGAAAATTGTGGTCATTTCATTTATGCGCGAATGTGTTCAGATTGCTTTTCTATTGCATTTGGCACATGGTGACGATTATCTCGAGAGTGCAAAGTAGCCAAATGAAACTTTTACTGGATTTCCACTTACTTTATCAAATCTCATCTCCACCACACAGGACAAGTTTGCATCTGTTATAGTTTTGGAGAAAATTGTGGTCATTTCATTTATGCGCGAATGTGTTCAGATTGCTTTTCTTTTGCATTTGGCACATGGTGACGATTATCTCGAGAGTGCAAAGTAGCCAAATGAAACTTTTACTGGATTTCCACTTACTTTATCAAATCTCATCTCCACCACACAGGACAAGTTTACATCTGTTATAGATTTGGAGAAAATTGTGGTCATTTCATTTATGCGCGAATGTGTTCAGATTGCTTTTCTATTGCATTTGGCACATGGTGACGATTATCTCGAGAGTGCAAAGTAGCCAAATGAAACTTTTACTGGATTTCCACTTACTTTATCAAATCTCATCTCCACCACACAGGACAAGTTTGCATCTGTTATAGTTTTGGAGAAAATTGTGGTCATTTCATTTATGCGCGAATGTGTTCAGATTGCTTTTCTTTTGCATTTGGCACATGGTGACGATTATCTCGAGAGTGCAAAGTAGCCAAATGAAACTTTTACTGGATTTCCACTTACTTTATCAAATCTCATCTCCACCACACAGGACAAGTTTACATCTGTTATAGATTTGGAGAAAATTGTGGTCATTTCATTTATGCGCGAATGTGTTCAGATTGCTTTTCTATTGCATTTGGCACATGGTGACGATTATCTCGAGAGTGCAAAGTAGCCAAATGAAACTTTTACTGGATTTCCACTTACTTTATCAAATCTCATCACCACACAGGACAAGTTTGCATCTGTTATAGTTTTGGAGAAAATTGTGGTCATTTCATTTATGCGCGAATGTGTTCAGATTGCTTTTCTATTGCATTTGGCACATGGTGACGATTATCTCGAGAGTGCAAAGTAGCCAAATGAAACTTTTACTGGATTTCCACTTACTTTATCAAATCTCATCTCCACCACACAGGACAAGTTTGCATCTGTTATAGTTTTGGAGAAAATTGTGGTCATTTCATTTATGCGCGAATGTGTTCAGATTGCTTTTCTATTGCATTTGGCACATGGTGACGATTATCTCGAGAGTGCAAAGTAGCCAAATGAAACTTTTACTGGATTTCCACTTACTTTATCAAATCTCATCTGCACCACACAGGACAAGTTTGCATCTGTTATAGTTTTGGAGAAAATTGTGGTCATTTCATTTATGCGCGAATGTGTTCAGATTGCTTTTCTATTGCATTTGGCACATGGTGACGATTATCTCGAGAGTGCAAAGTAACCAAATGAAACTTTTACTGGATTTCCACTTACTTTATCAAATCTCATCTCCACTACACAGGACAAGTTTGCATCTGTTATAGTTTTGGAGAAAATTGTGGTCATTTAATTTATGCGCGAATGTGTTCAGATTGCTTTCCTATTGCATTTGGCACATGGTGACGATTATCTCGAGAGTGCAAAGTAGCCAAATTAAACTTTTACTGGATTTCCACTTACTTTATCAAATCTCATCTCCACCACACAGGACAAGTTTGCATCTGTTATAGTTTTGGAGAAAATTTTGGTCATTTCATTTATGCGCGAATGTGTTCAGATTGCTTTTCTATTGCATTTGGCACATGGTGACGATTATCTCGAGAGTGCAAAGTAGCCAAATGAAACTTTTACTGGATTTCCACTTACTTTATCAAATCTCATCTCCACCACACAGGACAAGTTTGCATCTGTTATAGTTTTGGAGAAAATTGTGGTCATTTCATTTATGCGCGAATGTGTTCAGATTGCTTTTCTATTGCATTTGGCACATGGTGACGATTATCTCGAGAGTGCAAAGTAGCCAAATGAAACTTTTACTGGATTTCCACTTACTTTATCAAATCTCATCTGCACCACACAGGACAAGTTTGCATCTGTTATAGTTTTGGAGAAAATTGTGGTCATTTCATTTATGCGCGAATGTGTTCAGATTGCTTTTCTATTGCATTTGGCACATGGTGACGATTATCTCGAGAGTGCAAAGTAACCAAATGAAACTTTTACTGGATTTCCACTTACTTTATCAAATCTCATCTCCACTACACAGGACAAGTTTGCATCTGTTATAGTTTTGGAGAAAATTGTGGTCATTTCATTTATGCGCGAATGTGTTCAGATTGCTTTTCTATTGCATTTGGCACATGGTGACGATTATCTCGAGAGTGCAAAGTAGCCAAATGAAACTTTTACTGGATTTCCACTTACTTTATCAAATCTCATCTGCACCACACAGGACAAGTTTGCATCTGTTATAGTTTTGGAGAAAATTGTGGTCATTTCATTTATGCGCGAATGTGTTCAGATTGCTTTTCTATTGCATTTGGCACATGGTGACGATTATCTCGAGAGTGCAAAGTAACCAAATGAAACTTTTACTGGATTTCCACTTACTTTATCAAATCTCATCTCCACTACACAGGACAAGTTTGCATCTGTTATAGTTTTGGAGAAAATTGTGGTCATTTCATTTATGCGCGAATGTGTTCAGATTGCTTTTCTATTGCATTTGGCACATGGTGACGATTATCTCGAGAGTGCAAAGTAGCCAAATGAAACTTTTACTGGATTTCCACTTACTTTATCAAATCTCATCACCACACAGGACAAGTTTGCATCTGTTATAGTTTTGGAGAAAATTGTGGTCATTTCATTTATGCGCGAATGTGTTCAGATTGCTTTTCTATTGCATTTGGCACATGGTGACGATTATCTCGAGAGTGCAAAGTAGCCAAATGAAACTTTTACTGGATTTCCACTTACTTTATCAAATCTCATCTCCACCACACAGGACAAGTTTGCATCTGTTATAGTTTTGGAGAAAATTGTGGTCATTTCATTTATGCGCGAATGTGTTCAGATTGCTTTTCTATTGCATTTGGCACATGGTGACGATTATCTCGAGAGTGCAAAGTAGCCAAATGAAACTTTTACTGGATTTCCACTTACTTTATCAAATCTCATCTGCACCACACAGGACAAGTTTGCATCTGTTATAGTTTTGGAGAAAATTGTGGTCATTTCATTTATGCGCGAATGTGTTCAGATTGCTTTTCTATTGCATTTGGCACATGGTGACGATTATCTCGAGAGTGCAAAGTAACCAAATGAAACTTTTACTGGATTTCCACTTACTTTATCAAATCTCATCTCCACTACACAGGACAAGTTTGCATCTGTTATAGTTTTGGAGAAAATTGTGGTCATTTAATTTATGCGCGAATGTGTTCAGATTGCTTTCCTATTGCATTTGGCACATGGTGACGATTATCTCGAGAGTGCAAAGTAGCCAAATTAAACTTTTACTGGATTTCCACTTACTTTATCAAATCTCATCTCCACCACACAGGACAAGTTTGCATCTGTTATAGTTTTGGAGAAAATTTTGGTCATTTCATTTATGCGCGAATGTGTTCAGATTGCTTTTCTATTGCATTTGGCACATGGTGACGATTATCTCGAGAGTGCAAAGTAGCCAAATGAAACTTTTACTGGATTTCCACTTACTTTATCAAATCTCATCTCCACCACACAGGACAAGTTTGCATCTGTTATAGTTTTGGAGAAAATTGTGGTCATTTCATTTATGCGCGAATGTGTTCAGATTGCTTTTCTATTGCATTTGGCACATGGTGACGATTATCTCGAGAGTGCAAAGTAGCCAAATGAAACTTTTACTGGATTTCCACTTACTTTATCAAATCTCATCTGCACCACACAGGACAAGTTTGCATCTGTTATAGTTTTGGAGAAAATTGTGGTCATTTCATTTATGCGCGAATGTGTTCAGATTGCTTTTCTATTGCATTTGGCACATGGTGACGATTATCTCGAGAGTGCAAAGTAACCAAATGAAACTTTTACTGGATTTCCACTTACTTTATCAAATCTCATCTCCACTACACAGGACAAGTTTGCATCTGTTATAGTTTTGGAGAAAATTGTGGTCATTTCATTTATGCGCGAATGTGTTCAGATTGCTTTTCTATTGCATTTGGCACATGGTGACGATTATCTCGAGAGTGCAAAGTAGCCAAATGAAACTTTTACTGGATTTCCACTTACTTTATCAAATCTCATCTCCACCACACAGGACAAGTTTGCATCTGTTATAGTTTTGGAGAAAATTGTGGTCATTTCATTTATGCGCGAATGTGTTCAGATTGCTTTTCTATTGCATTTGGCACATGGTGACGATTATCTCGAGAGTGCAAAGTAGCCAAATGAAACTTTTACTGGATTTCCACTTACTTTATCAAATCTCATCTCCACCACACAGGACAAGTTTGCATCTGTTATAGTTTTGGAGAAAATTGTGGTCATTTCATTTATGCGCGAATGTGTTCAGATTGCTTTTATATTGCATTTGGCACATGGTGACGATTATCTCGAGAGTGCAAAGTAGCCAAATGAAACTTTTACTGGATTTCCACTTACTTTATCAAATCTCATCTCCACCACACAGGACAAGTTTGCATCTGTTATAGTTTTGGAGAAAATTGTGGTCATTTCATTTATGCGCGAATGTGTTCAGATTGCTTTTCTATTGCATTTGGCACATGGTGACGATTATCTCGAGAGTGTAAAGTAGCCAAATGAAACTTTTACTGGATTTCCACTTACTTTATCAAATCTCATCTCCACCACACAGGACAACTTTGCATCTGTTATAGTTTTGGAGAACATTGTGGTCATTTAATTTATGCGCGAATGTGTTCAGATTGCTTTTCTATTGCATTTGGCACATGGTGACGATTATCTCGAGAGTTCAAAGTAGCCAAATGAAACTTTTACTGGATTTCCACTTACTTTATCAAATCTCATCTCTACCACACAGGACAAGTTTGCATCTGTTATAGTTTTGGAGAAAATTGTGGTCATTTCATTTATGCGCGAATGTGTTCAGATTGCTTTTCTATTGCATTTGGCACATGGTGACGATTATCTCGATAGTGCAAAGTAGCCAAATGAAACTTTTACTGGATTTTCACTTACTTTATTAAATCTCATCTCCACCACACAGGACAAGTTTGCATCTGTTATAGTTTTGGAGAAAATTGTGGTCATTTCATTTATGCGCGAATGTGTTCAGATTGCTTTTCTATTGCATTTGGCACATGGTGACGATTATCTCGAGAGTGCAAAGTAGCCAAATGAAACTTTTACTGGATTTTCACTTACTTTATCAAATCTCATCTCCACCACACAGGACAAGTTTGCATCTGTTATAGTTTTGGAGAAAATTGTGGTCATTTCATTTATGCGCGAATGTGTTCAGATTGCTTTTCTATTGCATTTGGCACATGGTGACGATTATCTCGAGAGTGCAAAGTAGCCAAATGAAACTTTTACTGGATTTCCACTTACTTTATCAAATCTCATCTGCACCACACAGGACAAGTTTGCATCTGTTATAGTTTTGGAGAAAATTGTGGTCATTTCATTTATGCGCGAATGTGTTCAGATTGCTTTTCTATTGCATTTGGCACATGGTGACGATTATCTCGAGAGTGCAAAGTAGCCAAATGAAACTTTTACTGGATTTCCACTTACTTTATCAAATCTCATCTGCACCACACAGGACAAGTTTACATCTGTTATAGATTTGGAGAAAATTGTGGTCATTTCATTTATGCGCGAATGTGTTCAGATTGCTTTTCTATTGCATTTGGCACATGGTGACGATTATCTCGAGAGTGCAAAGTAGCCAAATGAAACTTTTACTGGATTTCCACTTACTTTATCAAATCTCATCACCACACAGGACAAGTTTGCATCTGTTATAGTTTTGGAGAAAATTGTGGTCATTTCATTTTTGCGCGAATGTGTTCAGATTGCTTTTCTATTGCATTTGGCACATGGTGACGATTATCTCGAGAGTGCAAAGTAGCCAAATGAAACTTTTACTGGATTTCCACTTACTTTATCAAATCTCATCTGCACCACACAGGACAAGTTTGCATCTGTTATAGTTTTTGAGAAAATTGTGGTCATTTCATTTATGCGCGAATGTGTTCAGATTGCTTTTCTATTGCATTTGGCACATGGTGACGATTACCTCGAGAGTGCAAAGTAGCCAAATGAAACTTTTACTGGATTTCCACTTACTTTATCAAATCTCATCTCCACCACACAGGACAAGTTTGCATCTGTTATAGTTTTGGAGAAAATTGTGGTCATTTCATTAATGAGCGAATGAATGCTTTTCTATTTCATTTGGCACATGGTGACGATTATCTCGAGAGTGCAAAGTAGCCAAATGAAATTTTTACTGGATTTCCACTTACTTTATCAAATCTCATCTCCACCACACTGGACAAGTTTGCATCTGTTATAGTTTTGGAGAAAATTGTGGTCATTTCATTTATGCGCGAATGTGTTCAGATTGCTTTTCTATTGCATTTGGCACATGGTGACGATTATCTCGAGAGTGCAAAGTAGCCAAATGAAACTTTTACTGGATTTCCACTTACTTTATCAAATCTCATCTCCACCACACAGGACACGTTTGCATCTGTTATAGTTTTGGAGAAAACTGTGGTCATTTCATTTATGCGCGAATGTGTTCAGATTGCTTTTCTTTTGCATTTGGCACATGGTGACGATTATCTCGAGAGTGCAAAGTAGCCAAATGAAACTTTTACTGGATTTCCACTTACTTTATCAAATCTCATCTCCACCACACAGGACAAGTTTGCATCTGTTATAGATTTGGAGAAAATTGTGGTCATTTCATTTATGCGCGAATGTGTTCAGATTGCTTTTCTATTGCATTTGGCACATGGTGACGATTATCTCGAGAGTGCAAAGTAGCCAAATGAAACTTTTACTGGATTTCCACTTACTTTATCAAATCTCATCACCACACAGGACAAGTTTGCATCTGTTATAGTTTTGGAGAAAATTGTGGTCATTTCATTTATGCGCGAATGTGTTCAGATTGCTTTTCTATTGCATTTGGCACATGGTGACGATTATCTCGAGAGTGCAAAGTAGCCAAATGAAACTTTTACTGGATTTCCACTTACTTTATCAAATCTCATCTCCACCACACAGGACAAGTTTGCATCTGTTATAGTTTTGGAGAAAATTGTGGTCATTTCATTTATGCGCGAATGTGTTCAGATTGCTTTTCTATTGCATTTGGCACATGGTGACGATTATCTCGAGAGTGCAAAGTAGCCAAATGAAACTTTTACTGGATTTCCACTTACTTTATCAAATCTCATCTCCACCACACAGGACAAGTTTGCATCTGTTATAGTTTTGGAGAAAATTGTGGTCATTTCATTTATGCGCGAATGTGTTCAGATTGCTTTTCTATTGCATTTGGCACATGGTGACGATTATCTCGAGAGTGCAAAGTAGCCAAATTAAACTTTTACTGGATTTCCACTTACTTTATTAAATCTCATCTCCACCACACAGGACAAGTTTGCATCTGTTATAGTTTTGGAGAAAATTGTGGTCATTTCATTTATGCGCGAATGTGTTCAGATTGCTTTTATATTGCATTTGGCACATGGTGACGATTATCTCGAGAGTGCAAAGTAGCCAAATGAAACTTTTACTGGATTTCCACTTACTTTATCAAATCTCATCTCCACCACACAGGACAAGTTTGCATCTGTTATAGTTTTGGAGACAATTGTGGTCATTTCATTTATGCGCGAATGTGTTCAGATTGCTTTTCTATTGCATTTGGCACATGGTGACGATTATCTCGAGAGTGCAAAGTAGCCAAATGAAACTTTTACTGGATTTCCACTTACTTTATCAAATCTCATCTCCACCACACAGGACAAGTTTGCATCTGTTATAGTTTTGGAGAAAAGTGTGGTCATTTCATTTATGCGCGAATGTGTTCAGATTGCTTTTCTATTGCATTTGGCACATGGTGACGATTATCTCGAGAGTGCAAAGTAGCCAAATGAAACTTTTACTGGATTTCCACTTACTTTATCAAATCTCATCTCCACCACACAGGACAAGTTTGCATCTGTTATAGTTTTGGAGAAAATTGTGGTCATTTCATTTATGCGCGAATGTGTTCAGATTGCTTTTCTATTGCATTTGGCACATGGTGACGATTATCTCGAGAGTGCAAAGTAGCCAAATGAAACTTTTACTGGATTTTCACTTACTTTATTAAATCTCATCTCCACCACACAGGACAAGTTTGCATCTGTTATAGTTTTGGAGAAAATTGTGGTCATTTCATTTATGCGCGAATGTGTTCAGATTGCTTTTCTATTGCATTTGGCACATGGTGACGATTATCTCGAGAGTGCAAAGTAGCCAAATGAAACTTTTACTGGATTTTCACTTACTTTATCAAATCTCATCTCCACCACACAGGACAAGTTTGCATCTGTTATAGTTTTGGAGAAAATTGTGGTCATTTCATTTATGCGCGAATGTGTTCAGATTGCTTTTCTATTGCATTTGGCACATGGTGACGATTATCTCGAGAGTGCAAAGTAGCCAAATGAAACTTTTACTGGATTTCCACTTACTTTATCAAATCTCATCTGCACCACACAGGACAAGTTTGCATCTGTTATAGTTTTGGAGAAAATTGTGGTCATTTCATTTATGCGCGAATGTGTTCAGATTGCTTTTCTATTGCATTTGGCACATGGTGACGATTATCTCGAGAGTGCAAAGTAGCCAAATGAAACTTTTACTGGATTTCCACTTACTTTATCAAATCTCATCTGCACCACACAGGACAAGTTTACATCTGTTATAGATTTGGAGAAAATTGTGGTCATTTCATTTATGCGCGAATGTGTTCAGATTGCTTTTCTATTGCATTTGGCACATGGTGACGATTATCTCGAGAGTGCAAAGTAGCCAAATGAAACTTTTACTGGATTTCCACTTACTTTATCAAATCTCATCACCACACAGGACAAGTTTGCATCTGTTATAGTTTTGGAGAAAATTGTGGTCATTTCATTTTTGCGCGAATGTGTTCAGATTGCTTTTCTATTGCATTTGGCACATGGTGACGATTATCTCGAGAGTGCAAAGTAGCCAAATGAAACTTTTACTGGATTTCCACTTACTTTATCAAATCTCATCTGCACCACACAGGACAAGTTTGCATCTGTTATAGTTTTTGAGAAAATTGTGGTCATTTCATTTATGCGCGAATGTGTTCAGATTGCTTTTCTATTGCATTTGGCACATGGTGACGATTACCTCGAGAGTGCAAAGTAGCCAAATGAAACTTTTACTGGATTTCCACTTACTTTATCAAATCTCATCTCCACCACACAGGACAAGTTTGCATCTGTTATAGTTTTGGAGAAAATTGTGGTCATTTCATTAATGAGCGAATGAATGCTTTTCTATTTCATTTGGCACATGGTGACGATTATCTCGAGAGTGCAAAGTAGCCAAATGAAATTTTTACTGGATTTCCACTTACTTTATCAAATCTCATCTCCACCACACTGGACAAGTTTGCATCTGTTATAGTTTTGGAGAAAATTGTGGTCATTTCATTTATGCGCGAATGTGTTCAGATTGCTTTTCTATTGCATTTGGCACATGGTGACGATTATCTCGAGAGTGCAAAGTAGCCAAATGAAACTTTTACTGGATTTCCACTTACTTTATCAAATCTCATCTCCACCACACAGGACACGTTTGCATCTGTTATAGTTTTGGAGAAAACTGTGGTCATTTCATTTATGCGCGAATGTGTTCAGATTGCTTTTCTTTTGCATTTGGCACATGGTGACGATTATCTCGAGAGTGCAAAGTAGCCAAATGAAACTTTTACTGGATTTCCACTTACTTTATCAAATCTCATCTCCACCACACAGGACAAGTTTGCATCTGTTATAGATTTGGAGAAAATTGTGGTCATTTCATTTATGCGCGAATGTGTTCAGATTGCTTTTCTATTGCATTTGGCACATGGTGACGATTATCTCGAGAGTGCAAAGTAGCCAAATGAAACTTTTACTGGATTTCCACTTACTTTATCAAATCTCATCACCACACAGGACAAGTTTGCATCTGTTATAGTTTTGGAGAAAATTGTGGTCATTTCATTTATGCGCGAATGTGTTCAGATTGCTTTTCTATTGCATTTGGCACATGGTGACGATTATCTCGAGAGTGCAAAGTAGCCAAATGAAACTTTTACTGGATTTCCACTTACTTTATCAAATCTCATCTCCACCACACAGGACAAGTTTGCATCTGTTATAGTTTTGGAGAAAATTGTGGTCATTTCATTTATGCGCGAATGTGTTCAGATTGCTTTTCTATTGCATTTGGCACATAGTGACGATTATCTCGAGAGTGCAAAGTAGCCAAATGAAATTTTTACTGGATTTCCACTTACTTTATCAAATCTCATCTCCACCACACTGGACAAGTTTGCATCTGTTATAGTTTTGGAGAAAATTGTGGTCATTTCATTTATGCGCGAATGTGTTCAGATTGCTTTTCTATTGCATTTGGCACATGGTGACGATTATCTCGAGAGTGCAAAGTAGCCAAATGAAACTTTTACTGGATTTCCACTTACTTTATCAAATCTCATCTCCACCACACAGGACAAGTTTGCATCTGTTATAGTTTTGGAGAAAATTGTGGTCATTTCATTTATGCGCGAATGTGTTCAGATTGCTTTTCTTTTGCATTTGGCACATGGTGACGATTATCTCGAGAGTGCAAAGTAGCCAAATGAAACTTTTACTGGATTTCCACTTACTTTATCAAATCTCATCTCCACCACACAGGACAAGTTTACATCTGTTATAGATTTGGACAAAATTGTGGTCATTTCATTTATGCGCGAATGTGTTCAGATTGCTTTTCTATTGCATTTGGCACATGGTGACGATTATCTCGAGAGTGCAAAGTAGCCAAATGAAACTTTTACTGGATTTCCACTTACTTTATCAAATCTCATCACCACACAGGACAAGTTTGCATCTGTTATAGTTTTGGAGAAAATTGTGGTCATTTCATTTATGCGCGAATGTGTTCAGATTGCTTTTCTATTGCATTTGGCACATGGTGACGATTATCTCGAGAGTGCAAAGTAGCCAAATGAAACTTTTACTGGATTTCCACTTACTTTATCAAATCTCATGTCCACCACACAGGACAAGTTTGCATCTGTTATAGTTTTGGAGAAAATTGTGGTCATTTCATTTATGCGCGAATGTGTTCAGATTGCTTTTCTATTGCATTTGGCACATGGTGACGATTATCTCGAGAGTGCAAAGTAGCCAAATGAAACTTTTACTGGATTTCCACTTACTTTATCAAATCTCATCTGCACCACACAGGACAAGTTTGCATCTGTTATAGTTTTGGAGAAAATTGTGGTCATTTCATTTATGCGCGAATGTGTTCAGATTGCTTTTCTATTGCATTTGGCACATGGTGACGATTATCTCGAGAGTGCAAAGTAACCAAATGAAACTTTTACTGGATTTCCACTTACTTTATCAAATCTCATCTCCACTACACAGGACAAGTTTGCATCTGTTATAGTTTTGGAGAAAATTGTGGTCATTTCATTTATGCGCGAATGTGTTCAGATTGCTTTTCTATTGCATTTGGCACATGGTGACGATTATCTCGAGAGTGCAAAGTAGCCAAATTAAACTTTTACTGGATTTCCACTTACTTTATCAAATCTCATCTCCACCACAAAGGACAAGTTTGCATCTGTTATAGTTTTGGAGAAAATTGTGGTCATTTCATTTATGCGCGAATGTGTTCAGATTGCTTTTCTATTGCATTTGGCACATGGTGACGATTATCTCGAGAGTGCAAAGTAGCCAAATGAAACTTTTACTGGATTTCCACTTACTTTATCAAATCTCATCTCCACCACACAGGACAAGTTTGCATCTGTTATAGTTTTGGAGAAAATTGTGGTCATTTCATTTATGCGCGAATGTGTTCAGATTGCTTTTCTATTGCATTTGGCACATGGTGACGATTATCTCGAGAGTGCAAAGTAGCCAAATGAAACTTTTACTGGATTTCCACTTACTTTATCAAATCTCATCTGCACCACACAGGACAAGTTTGCATCTGTTATAGTTTTGGAGAAAATTGTGGTCATTTCATTTATGCGCGAATGTGTTCAGATTGCTTTTCTATTGCATTTGGCACATGGTGACGATTATCTTGAGAGTGCAAAGTAACCAAATGAAACTTTTACTGGATTTCCACTTACTTTATCAAATCTCATCTCCACTACACAGGACAAGTTTGCATCTGTTATAGTTTTGGAGAAAATTGTGGTCATTTCATTTATGCGCGAATGTGTTCAGATTGCTTTTCTATTGCATTTGGCACATGGTGACGATTATCTCGAGAGTGCAAAGTAGCCAAATGAAACTTTTACTGGATTTCCACTTACTTTATCAAATCTCATCTCCACCACACAGAACAAGTTTGCATCTGTTATAGTTTTGGAGAAAATTGTGGTCATTTCATTTATGCGCGAATGTGTTCAGATTGCTTTTCTATTGCATTTGGCACATGGTGACGAATATCTCGAGAGTGCAAAGTAGCCAAATGAAACTTTTACTGGATTTCCACTTACTTTATCAAATCTCATCTCCACCACACAGGACAAGTTTGCATCTGTTATAGTTTTGGAGAAAATTGTGGTCATTTCATTTATGCGCGAATGTGTTCAGATTGCTTTTCTATTGCATTTGGCACATGGTGACGATTATCTCGAGAGTGCAAAGTAGCCAAATGAAACTTTTACTGGATTTCCACTTACTTTATCAAATCTCATCTCCACCACACAGGACAAGTTTGCATCTGTTATAGTTTTGGAGAAAATTGTGGTCATTTCATTTATGCGCGAATGTGTTCAGATTGCTTTTCTATTGCATTTGGCACATGGTGACGATTATCTCGAGAGTGCAAAGTAGCCAAATGAAACTTTTACTGGATTTCCACTTACTTTATCAAATCTCATCTCCACCACACAGGACAACTTTGCATCTGTTATAGTTTTGGAGAACATTGTGGTCATTTAATTTATGCGCGAATGTGTTCAGATTGCTTTTCTATTGCATTTGGCACATGGTGACGATTATCTCGAGAGTGCAAAGTAGCCAAATGAAACTTTTACTGGATTTCCACTTACTTTATCAAATCTCATCTCTACCACACAGGACAAGTTTGCATCTGTTATAGTTTTGGAGAAAATTGTGGTCATTTCATTTATGCGCGAATGTGTTCAGATTGCTTTTCTATTGCATTTGGCACATGGTGACGATTATCTCGATAGTGCAAAGTAGCCAAATGAAACTTTTACTGGATTTTCACTTACTTTATTAAATCTCATCTCCACCACACAGGACAAGTTTGCATCTGTTATAGTTTTGGAGAAAATTGTGGTCATTTCATTTATGCGCGAATGTGTTCAGATTGCTTTTCTATTGCATTTGGCACATGGTGACGATTATCTCGAGAGTGCAAAGTAGCCAAATGAAACTTTTACTGGATTTTCACTTACTTTATCAAATCTCATCTCCACCACACAGGACAAGTTTGCATCTGTTATAGTTTTGGAGAAAATTGTGGTCATTTCATTTATGCGCGAATGTGTTCAGATTGCTTTTCTATTGCATTTGGCACATGGTGACGATTATCTCGAGAGTGCAAAGTAGCCAAATGAAACTTTTACTGGATTTCCACTTACTTTATCAAATCTCATCTGCACCACACAGGACAAGTTTGCATCTGTTATAGTTTTGGAGAAAATTGTGGTCATTTCATTTATGCGCGAATGTGTTCAGATTGCTTTTCTATTGCATTTGGCACATGGTGACGATTATCTCGAGAGTGCAAAGTAGCCAAATGAAACTTTTACTGGATTTCCACTTACTTTATCAAATCTCATCTGCACCACACAGGACAAGTTTACATCTGTTATAGATTTGGAGAAAATTGTGGTCATTTCATTTATGCGCGAATGTGTTCAGATTGCTTTTCTATTGCATTTGGCACATGGTGACGATTATCTCGAGAGTGCAAAGTAGCCAAATGAAACTTTTACTGGATTTCCACTTACTTTATCAAATCTCATCACCACACAGGACAAGTTTGCATCTGTTATAGTTTTGGAGAAAATTGTGGTCATTTCATTTATGCGCGAATGTGTTCAGATTGCTTTTCTATTGCATTTGGCACATGGTGACGATTATCTCGAGAGTGCAAAGTAGCCAAATGAAACTTTTACTGGATTTCCACTTACTTTATCAAATCTCATCTGCACCACACAGGACAAGTTTGCATCTGTTATAGTTTTGGAGAAAATTGTGGTCATTTCATTTATGCGCGAATGTGTTCAGATTGCTTTTCTATTGCATTTGGCACATGGTGACGATTATCTCGAGAGTGCAAAGTAGCCAAATTAAACTTTTACTGGATTTCCACTTACTTTATCAAATCTCATCTCCACCACACAGGACAAGTTTGCATCTGTTATAGTTTTGGAGAAAATTGTGGTCATTTCATTTATGCGCGAATGTGTTCAGATTGCTTTTCTATTGCATTTGGCACATGGTGACGATTATCTCGAGAGTGCAAAGTAGCCAAATGAAACTTTTACTGGATTTCCACTTACTTTATCAAATCTCATCTCCACCACACAGGACAAGTTTGCATCTGTTATAGTTTTGGAGAAAATTGTGGTCATTTCATTTATGCGCGAATGTGTTCAGATTGCTTTTCTATTGCATTTGGCACATGGTGACGATTATCTCGAGAGTGCAAAGTAGCCAAATGAAACTTTTACTGGATTTCCACTTACTTTATCAAATCTCATCTGCACCACACAGGACAAGTTTGCATCTGTTATAGTTTTGGAGAAAATTGTGGTCATTTCATTTATGCGCGAATGTGTTCAGATTGCTTTTCTATTGCATTTGGCACATGGTGACGATTATCTCGAGAGTGCAAAGTAACCAAATGAAACTTTTACTGGATTTCCACTTACTTTATCAAATCTCATCTCCACTACACAGGACAAGTTTGCATCTGTTGTAGTTTTGGAGAAAATTGTGGTCATTTCATTTATGCGCGAATGTGTTCAGATTGCTTTTCTATTGCATTTGGCACATGGTGACGATTATCTCGAGAGTGCAAAGTAGCCAAATGAAACTTTTACTGGATTTCCACTTACTTTATCAAATCTCATCTCCACCACACAGGACAAGTTTGCATCTGTTATAGTTTTGGAGAAAATTGTGGTCATTTCATTTATGCGCGAATGTGTTCAGATTGCTTTTCTATTGCATTTGGCACATGGTGACGATTATCTCGAGAGTGCAAAGTAGCCAAATGAAACTTTTACTGGATTTCCACTTACTTTATCAAATCTCATCTTCACCACACAGGACAACTTTGCATCTGTTATAGTTTTGGAGAACATTGTGGTCATTTAATTTATGCGCGAATGTGTTCAGATTGCTTTTCTATTGCATTTGGCACATGGTGACGATTATCTCGAGAGTGCAAAGTAGCCAAATGAAACTTTTACTGGATTTCCACTTACTTTATCAAATCTCATCTCTACCACACAGGACAAGTTTGCATCTGTTATAGTTTTGGAGAAAATTGTGGTCATTTCATTTATGCGCGAATGTGTTCAGATTGCTTTTCTATTGCATTTGGACATGGTGACGATTATCTCGATAGTGCAAAGTAGCCAAATGAAACTTTTACTGGATTTTCACTTACTTTATTAAATCTCATCTCCACCACACAGGACAAGTTTGCATCTGTTATAGTTTTGGAGAAAATTGTGGTCATTTCATTTATGCGCGAATGTGTTCAGATTGCTTTTCTATTGCATTTGGCACATGGTGACGATTATCTCGAGAGTGCAAAGTAGCCAAATGAAACTTTTACTGGATTTTCACTTACTTTATCAAATCTCATCTCCACCACACAGGACAAGTTTGCATCTGTTATAGTTTTGGAGAAAATTGTGGTCATTTCATTTATGCGCGAATGTGTTCAGATTGCTTTTCTATTGCATTTGGCACATGGTGACGATTATCTCGAGAGTGCAAAGTAGCCAAATGAAACTTTTACTGGATTTCCACTTACTTTATCAAATCTCATCTGCACCACACAGGACAAGTTTGCATCTGTTATAGTTTTGGAGAAAATTGTGGTCATTTCATTTATGCGCGAATGTGTTCAGATTGCTTTTCTATTGCATTTGGCACATGGTGACGATTACCTCGAGAGTGCAAAGTAGCCAAATGAAACTTTTACTGGATTTCCACTTACTTTATCAAATCTCATCTCCACCACACAGGACAAGTTTGCATCTGTTATAGTTTTGGAGAAAATTGTGGTCATTTCATTAATGAGCGAATGAATGCTTTTCTATTGCATTTGGCACATGGTGACGATTATCTCGAGAGTGCAAAGTAGCCAAATGAAACTTTTACTGGATTTCCACTTACTTTATCAAATCTCATCTCCACCACACTGGACAAGTTTGCATCTGTTATAGTTTTGGAGAAAATTGTGGTCATTTCATTTATGCGCGAATGTGTTCAGATTGCTTTTCTATTGCATTTGGCACATGGTGACGATTATCTCGAGAGTGCAAAGTAGCCAAATGAAACTTTTACTGGATTTCCACTTACTTTAGCAAATCTCATCTCCATCACACAGGACAAGTTTGCATCTGTTATAGTTTTGGAGAAAATTGTGGTCATTTAATTTATGCGCGAATGTGTTCAGATTGCTTTTCTATTGCATTTGGCACATGGTGACGATTATCTCGAGAGTGCAAAGTAGCCAAATGAAACTTTTACTGGATTTCCACTTACTTTATCAAATCTCATCTCCACCACACAGGACAAGTTTGCATCTGTTATAGTTTTGGAGAAAATTGTGGTCATTTCATTTATGCGCGAATGTGTTCAGATTGCTTTTCTATTGCATTTGGCACATGGTGACGATTATCTCGAGAGTGCAAAGTAACCAAATGAAACTTTTACTGGATTTCCACTTACTTTATCAAATCTCATCTCCACTACACAGGACAAGTTTGCATCTGTTATAGTTTTGGAGAAAATTGTGGTCATTTCATTTATGCGCGAATGTGTTCAGATTGCTTTTCTATTGCATTTGGCACATGGTGACGATTATCTCGAGAGTGCAAAGTAGCCAAATTAAACTTTTACTGGATTTCCACTTACTTTATCAAATCTCATCTCCACCACACAGGACAAGTTTGCATCTGTTATAGTTTTGGAGAAAATTGTGGTCATTTCATTTATGCGCGAATGTGTTCAGATTGCTTTTCTATTGCATTTGGCACATGGTGACGATTATCTCGAGAGTGCAAAGTAGCCAAATGAAACTTTTACTGGATTTCCACTTACTTTATCAAATCTCATCTCCACCACACAGGACAAGTTTGCATCTGTTATAGTTTTGGAGAAAATTGTGGTCATTTCATTTATGCGCGAATGTGTTCAGATTGCTTTTCTATTGCATTTGGCACATGGTGACGATTATCTCGAGAGTGCAAAGTAGCCAAATGAAACTTTTACTGGATTTCCACTTACTTTATCAAATCTCATCTGCACCACACAGGACAAGTTTGCATCTGTTATAGTTTTGGAGAAAATTGTGGTCATTTCATTTATGCGCGAATGTGTTCAGATTGCTTTTCTATTGCATTTGGCACATGGTGACGATTATCTCGAGAGTGCAAAGTAACCAAATGAAACTTTTACTGGATTTCCACTTACTTTATCAAATCTCATCTCCACTACACAGGACAAGTTTGCATCTGTTGTAGTTTTGGAGAAAATTGTGGTCATTTCATTTATGCGCGAATGTGTTCAGATTGCTTTTCTATTGCATTTGGCACATGGTGACGATTATCTCGAGAGTGCAAAGTAGCCAAATGAAACTTTTACTGGATTTCCACTTACTTTATCAAATCTCATCTCCACCACACAGGACAAGTTTGCATCTGTTATAGTTTTGGAGAAAATTGTGGTCATTTCATTTATGCGCGAATGTGTTCAGATTGCTTTTCTATTGCATTTGGCACATGGTGACGATTATCTCGAGAGTGCAAAGTAGCCAAATGAAACTTTTACTGGATTTCCACTTACTTTATCAAATCTCATCTCCACCACACAGGACAACTTTGCATCTGTTATAGTTTTGGAGAACATTGTGGTCATTTAATTTATGCGCGAATGTGTTCAGATTGCTTTTCTATTGCATTTGGCACATGGTGACGATTATCTCGAGAGTGCAAAGTAGCCAAATGAAACTTTTACTGGATTTCCACTTACTTTATCAAATCTCATCTCTACCACACAGGACAAGTTTGCATCTGTTATAGTTTTGGAGAAAATTGTGGTCATTTCATTTATGCGCGAATGTGTTCAGATTGCTTTTCTATTGCATTTGGCACATGGTGACGATTATCTCGATAGTGCAAAGTAGCCAAATGAAACTTTTACTGGATTTTCACTTACTTTATTAAATCTCATCTCCACCACACAGGACAAGTTTGCATCTGTTATAGTTTTGGAGAAAATTGTGGTCATTTCATTTATGCGCGAATGTGTTCAGATTGCTTTTCTATTGCATTTGGCACATGGTGACGATTATCTCGAGAGTGCAAAGTAGCCAAATGAAACTTTTACTGGATTTTCACTTACTTTATCAAATCTCATCTCCACCACACAGGACAAGTTTGCATCTGTTATAGTTTTGGAGAAAATTGTGGTCATTTCATTTATGCGCGAATGTGTTCAGATTGCTTTTCTATTGCATTTGGCACATGGTGACGATTATCTCGAGAGTGCAAAGTAGCCAAATGAAACTTTTACTGGATTTCCACTTACTTTATCAAATCTCATCTGCACCACACAGGACAAGTTTGCATCTGTTATAGTTTTGGAGAAAATTGTGGTCATTTCATTTATGCGCGAATGTGTTCAGATTGCTTTTCTATTGCATTTGGCACATGGTGACGATTACCTCGAGAGTGCAAAGTAGCCAAATGAAACTTTTACTGGATTTCCACTTACTTTATCAAATCTCATCTCCACCACACAGGACAAGTTTGCATCTGTTATAGTTTTGGAGAAAATTGTGGTCATTTCATTAATGAGCGAATGAATGCTTTTCTATTGCATTTGGCACATGGTGACGATTATCTCGAGAGTGCAAAGTAGCCAAATGAAACTTTTACTGGATTTCCACTTACTTTATCAAATCTCATCTCCACCACACTGGACAAGTTTGCATCTGTTATAGTTTTGGAGAAAATTGTGGTCATTTCATTTATGCGCGAATGTGTTCAGATTGCTTTTCTATTGCATTTGGCACATGGTGACGATTATCTCGAGAGTGCAAAGTAGCCAAATGAAACTTTTACTGGATTTCCACTTACTTTAGCAAATCTCATCTCCATCACACAGGACAAGTTTGCATCTGTTATAGTTTTGGAGAAAATTGTGGTCATTTAATTTATGCGCGAATGTGTTCAGATTGCTTTTCTATTGCATTTGGCACATGGTGACGATTATCTCGAGAGTGCAAAGTAGCCAAATGAAACTTTTACTGGATTTCCACTTACTTTATCAAATCTCATCTCCACCACACAGGACAAGTTTGCATCTGTTATAGTTTTGGAGAAAATTGTGGTCATTTCATTTATGCGCGAATGTGTTCAGATTGCTTTTCTATTGCATTTGGCACATGGTGACGATTATCTCGAGAGTGCAAAGTAGCCAAATGAAACTTTTACTGGATTTCCACTTACTTTATCAAATCTCATCTCCACCACACAGGACAAGTTTGCATCTGTTATAGTTTTGGAGAAAATTGTGGTCATTTCATTTATGCGCGAATGTGTTCAGATTGCTTTTCTATTGCATTTGGCACATGGTGACGATTATCTCGAGAGTGCAAAGTAGCCAAATGAAACTTTTACTGGATTTCCACTTACTTTATCAAATCTCATCTGCACCACACAGGACAAGTTTGCATCTGTTATAGTTTTGGAGAAAATTGTGGTCATTTCATTTATGCGCGAATGTGTTCAGATTGCTTTTCTATTGCATTTGGCACATGGTGACGATTACCTCGAGAGTGCAAAGTAGCCAAATGAAACTTTTACTGGATTTCCACTTACTTTATCAAATCTCATCTCCACCACACAGGACAAGTTTGCATCTGTTATAGTTTTGGAGAAAATTGTGGTCATTTCATTAATGAGCGAATGAATGCTTTTCTATTGCATTTGGCACATGGTGACGATTATCTCGAGAGTGCAAAGTAGCCAAATGAAATTTTTACTGGATTTCCACTTACTTTATCAAATCTCATCTCCACCACACAGGACAAGTTTGCATCTGTTATAGATTTGGAGAAAATTGTGGTCATTTCATTTATGCGCGAATGTGTTCAGATTGCTTTTCTATTGCATTTGGCACATGGTGACGATTATCTCGAGAGTGCAAAGTAGCCAAATTAAACTTTTACTGGATTTCCACTTACTTTAGCAAATCTCCTCTCCACCACACAGGACAAGTTTGCATCTGTTATAGATTTGGAGAAAATTGTGGTCATTTAATTTATGCGCGAATGTGTTCAGATTGCTTTTCTTTTGCATTTGGCACATGGTGACGATTATCTCGAGAGTGCAAAGTAGCCAAATGAAACTTTTACTGGATTTCCACTTACTTTATCAAATCTCATCTCCACCACACAGGACAAGTTTGCATCTGTTATAGTTTTGGAGAAAATTGTGGTCATTTCATTTATGCGCGAATGTGTTCAGATTGCTTTTCTATTGCATTTGGCACATGGTGACGATTATCTCGAGAGTGCAAAGTAACCAAATGAAACTTTTACTGGATTTCCACTTACTTTATCAAATCTCATCTCCACTACACAGGACAAGTTTGCATCTGTTATAGTTTTGGAGAAAATTGTGGTCATTTCATTTATGCGCGAATGTGTTCAGATTGCTTTTCTATTGCATTTGGCACATGGTGACGATTTTCTCGAGAGTGCAAAGTAGCCAAATGAAACTTTTCCTGGATTTCCACTTACTTTATCAAATCTCATCTCCACCACACAGGACAAGTTTGCATCTGTTATAGTTTTGGAGAAAATTGTGGTCATTTCATTTATGCGCGAATGTGTTCAGATTGCTTTTCTATTGCATTTGGCACATGGTGACGATTATCTCGAGAGTGCAAAGTAGCCAAATGAAACTTTTACTGGATTTCCACTTACTTTATCAAATCTCATCTCCACCACACAGGACAAGTTTGCATCTGTTATAGTTTTGGAGAAAATTGTGGTCATTTCATTTATGCGCGAATGTGTTCAGATTGCTTTTCTATTGCATTTGGCACATGGTGACGATTATCTCGAGAGTGCAAAGTAGCCAAATGAAACTTTTACTGGATTTCCACTTACTTTATCAAATCTCATCTCCACCACACAGGACAAGTTTGCATCTGTTATAGTTTTGGAGAAAATTGTGGTCATTTCATTTATGCGCGAATGTGTTCAGATTGCTTTTCTATTGCATTTGGCACATGGTGACGATTATCTCGAGAGTGCAAAGTAGCCAAATGAAACTTTTACTGGATTTCCACTTACTTTATCAAATCTCATCTCCACCACACAGGACAACTTTGCATCTGTTATAGTTTTGGAGAACATTGTGGTCATTTCATTTATGCGCGAATGTGTTCAGATTGCTTTTCTATTGCATTTGGCACATGGTGACGATTATCTCGAGAGTGCAAAGTAGCCAAATGAAACTTTTACTGGATTTCCACTTACTTTATCAAATCTCATCTCCACCACACAGGACAAGTTTGCATCTGTTATAGTTTTGGAGAAAATTGTGGTCATTTCATTTATGCGCGAATGTGTTCAGATTGCTTTTCTATTGCATTTGGCACATGGTGACGATTATCTCGAGAGTGCAAAGTAGCCAAATGAAACTTTTACTGGATTTCCACTTACTTTATCAAATCTCATCTGCACCACACAGGACAAGTTTGCATCTGTTATAGTTTTGGAGAAAATTGTGGTCATTTCATTTATGCGCGAATGTGTTCAGATTGCTTTTCTATTGCATTTGGCACATGGTGACGATTACCTCGAGAGTGCAAAGTAGCCAAATGAAACTTTTACTGGATTTCCACTTACTTTATCAAATCTCATCTCCACCACACAGGACAAGTTTGCATCTGTTATAGTTTTGGAGAAAATTGTGGTCATTTCATTAATGAGCGAATGAATGCTTTTCTATTGCATTTGGCACATGGTGACGATTATCTCGAGAGTGCAAAGTAGCCAAATGAAATTTTTACTGGATTTCCACTTACTTTATCAAATCTCATCTCCACCACACTGGACAAGTTTGCATCTGTTATAGTTTTGGAGAAAATTGTGGTCATTTCATTTATGCGCGAATGTGTTCAGATTGCTTTTCTTTTGCATTTGGCACATGGTGACGATTATCTCGAGAGTGCAAAGTAGCCAAATGAAACTTTTACTGGATTTCCACTTACTTTATCAAATCTCATCTCCACCACACAGGACAAGTTTGCATCTGTTATAGATTTGGAGAAAATTGTGGTCATTTCATTTATGCGCGAATGTGTTCAGATTGCTTTTCTATTGCATTTGGCACATGGTGACGATTATCTCGAGAGTGCAAAGTAGCCAAATGAAACTTTTACTGGATTTCCACTTACTTTAGCAAATCTCCTCTCCACCACACAGGACAAGTTTGCATCTGTTATAGATTTGGAGAAAATTGTGGTCATTTCATTTATGCGCGAATGTGTTCAGATTGCTTTTCTATTGCATTTGGCACATGGTGACGATTATCTCGAGAGTGCAAAGTAGCCAAATGAAACTTTTACTGGATTTCCACTTACTTTATCAAATCTCATCTCCACCACACAGGACAAGTTTGCATCTGTTATAGTTTTGGAGAAAATTGTGGTCATTTCATTTATGCGCGAATGTGTTCAGATTGCTTTTCTATTGCATTTGGCACATGGTGACGATTATCTCGAGAGTGCAAAGTAGCCAAATGAAACTTTTACTGGATTTCCACTTACTTTATCAAATCTCATCTGCACCACACAGGACAAGTTTGCATCTGTTATAGTTTTGGAGAAAATTGTGGTCATTTCATTTATGCGCGAATGTGTTCAGATTGCTTTTCTATTGCATTTGGCACATGGTGACGATTATCTCGAGAGTGCAAAGTAGCCAAATGAAACTTTTACTGGATTTCCACTTACTTTATCAAATCTCATCTCCACCACACAGGACAAGTTTGCATCTGTTATAGTTTTGGAGAAAATTGTGGTCATTTCATTTATGCGCGAATGTGTTCAGATTGCTTTTCTATTGCATTTGGCACATGGTGACGATTATCTCGAGAGTGCAAAGTAGCCAAATGAAACTTTTACTGGATTTCCACTTACTTTATCAAATCTCATCTCCACCACACAGGACAAGTTTGCATCTGTTATAGTTTTGGAGAAAATTGTGGTCATTTCATTTATGCGCGAATGTGTTCAGATTGCTTTTCTATTGCATTTGGCACATGGTGACGATTACCTCGAGAGTGCAAAGTAGCCAAATGAAACTTTTACTGGATTTCCACTTACTTTATCAAATCTCATCTCCACCACACAGGACAAGTTTGCATCTGTTATAGTTTTGGAGAAAATTGTGGTCATTTCATTAATGAGCGAATGAATGCTTTTCTATTGCATTTGGCACATGGTGACGATTATCTCGAGAGTGCAAAGTAGCCAAATGAAACTTTTACTGGATTTCCACTTACTTTATCAAATCTCATCTCCACCACACTGGACAAGTTTGCATCTGTTATAGTTTTGGAGAAAATTGTGGTCATTTCATTTATGCGCGAATGTGTTCAGATTGCTTTTCTATTGCATTTGGCACATGGTGACGATTATCTCGAGAGTGCAAAGTAGCCAAATGAAACTTTTACTGGATTTCCACTTACTTTAGCAAATCTCATCTCCACCACACAGGACAAGTTTGCATCTGTTATAGTTTTGGAGAAAATTGTGGTCATTTAATTTATGCGCGAATGTGTACAGATTGCTTTTCTATTGCATTTGGCACATGGTGACGATTATCTCGAGAGTGCAAAGTAGCCAAATGAAACTTTTACTGGATTTCCACTTACTTTATCAAATCTCATCTCCACCACACAGGACAAGTTTGCATCTGTTATAGTTTTGGAGAAAATTGTGGTCATTTCATTTATGCGCGAATGTGTTCAGATTGCTTTTCTATTGCATTTGGCACATGGTGACGATTATCTCGAGAGTGCAAAGTAGCCAAATGAAACTTTTACTGGATTTCCACTTACTTTATCAAATCTCATCTCCACCACACAGGACAAGTTTGCATCTGTTATAGTTTTGGAGAAAATTGTGGTCATTTCATTTATGCGCGAATGTGTTCAGATTGCTTTTCTATTGCATTTGGCACATGGTGACGATTATCTCGAGAGTGCAAAGTAGCCAAATGAAACTTTTACTGGATTTCCACTTACTTTATCAAATCTCATCTCCACCACACAGGACAAGTTTGCATCTGTTATAGTTTTGGAGAAAATTGTGGTCATTTCATTAATGAGCGAATGAATGCTTTTCTATTGCATTTGGCACATGGTGACGATTATCTCGAGAGTGCAAAGTAGCCAAATGAAATTTTTACTGGATTTCCACTTACTTTATCAAATCTCATCTCCACCACACTGGACAAGTTTGCATCTGTTATAGTTTTGGAGAAAATTGTGGTCATTTCATTTATGCGCGAATGTGTTCAGATTGCTTTTCTTTTGCATTTGGCACATGGTGACGATTATCTCGAGAGTGCAAAGTAGCCAAATGAAACTTTTACTGGATTTCCACTTACTTTATCAAATCTCATCTCCACCACACAGGACAAGTTTGCATCTGTTATAGATTTGGAGAAAATTGTGGTCATTTCATTTATGCGCGAATGTGTTCAGATTGCTTTTCTATTGCATTTGGCACATGGTGACGATTATCTCGAGAGTTCAAAGTAGCCAAATGAAACTTTTACTGGATTTCCACTTACTTTAGCAAATCTCCTCTCCACCACACAGGACAAGTTTGCATCTGTTATAGATTTGGAGAAAATTGTGGTCATTTAATTTATGCGCGAATGTGTTCAGATTGCTTTTCTATTGCATTTGGCACATGGTGACGATTATCTCGAGAGTGCAAAGTAGCCAAATGAAACTTTTACTGGATTTCCACTTACTTTATCAAATCTCATCTCCACCACACAGGACAAGTTTGCATCTGTTATAGTTTTGGAGAAAATTGTGGTCATTTCATTTATGCGCGAATGTGTTCAGATTGCTTTTCTATTGCATTTGGCACATGGTGACGATTATCTCGAGAGTGCAAAGTAACCAAATGAAACTTTTACTGGATTTCCACTTACTTTATCAAATCTCATCTCCACTACACAGGACAAGTTTGCATCTGTTATAGTTTTGGAGAAAATTGTGGTCATTTCATTTATGCGCGAATGTGTTCAGATTGCTTTTCTATTGCATTTGGCACATGGTGACGATTTTCTCGAGAGTGCAAAGTAGCCAAATGAAACTTTTACTGGATTTCCACTTACTTTATCAAATCTCATCTCCACCACACAGGACAAGTTTGCATCTGTTATAGTTTTGGAGAAAATTGTGGTCATTTCATTTATGCGCGAATGTGTTCAGATTGCTTTTCTATTGCATTTGGCACATGGTGACGATTATCTCGAGAGTGCAAAGTAGCCAAATGAAACTTTTACTGGATTTCCACTTACTTTATCAAATCTCATCTCCACCACACAGGACAAGTTTGCATCTGTTATAGTTTTGGAGAAAATTGTGGTCATTTCATTTATGCGCGAATGTGTTCAGATTGCTTTTCTATTGCATTTGGCACATGGTGACGATTATCTCGAGAGTGCAAAGTAGCCAAATGAAACTTTTACTGGATTTCCACTTACTTTATCAAATCTCATCTCCACCACACAGGACAAGTTTGCATCTGTTATAGTTTTGGAGAAAATTGTGGTCATTTCATTTATGCGCGAATGTGTTCAGATTGCTTTTCTATTGCATTTGGCACATGGTGACGATTATCTCGAGAGTGCAAAGTAGCCAAATGAAACTTTTACTGGATTTCCACTTACTTTATCAAATCTCATCTCCACCACACAGGACAACTTTGCATCTGTTATAGTTTTGGAGAACATTGTGGTCATTTCATTTATGCGCGAATGTGTTCAGATTGCTTTTCTATTGCATTTGGCACATGGTGACGATTATCTCGAGAGTGCAAAGTAGCCAAATGAAACTTTTACTGGATTTCCACTTACTTTATCAAATCTCATCTCCACCACACAGGACAAGTTTGCATCTGTTATAGTTTTGGAGAAAATTGTGGTCATTTCATTTATGCGCGAATGTGTTCAGATTGCTTTTCTATTGCATTTGGCACATGGTGACGATTATCTTGAGAGTGCAAAGTAGCCAAATGAAACTTTTACTGGATTTCCACTTACTTTATCAAATCTCATCTGCACCACACAGGACAAGTTTGCATCTGTTATAGTTTTGGAGAAAATTGTGGTCATTTCATTTATGCGCGAATGTGTTCAGATTGCTTTTCTATTGCATTTGGCACATGGTGACGATTACCTCGAGAGTGCAAAGTAGCCAAATGAAACTTTTACTGGATTTCCACTTACTTTATCAAATCTCATCTCCACCACACAGGACAAGTTTGCATCTGTTATAGTTTTGGAGAAAATTGTGGTCATTTCATTAATGAGCGAATGAATGCTTTTCTATTGCATTTGGCACATGGTGACGATTATCTCGAGAGTGCAAAGTAGCCAAATGAAATTTTTACTGGATTTCCACTTACTTTATCAAATCTCATCTCCACCACACTGGACAAGTTTGCATCTGTTATAGTTTTGGAGAAAATTGTGGTCATTTCATTTATGCGCGAATGTGTTCAGATTGCTTTTCTTTTGCATTTGGCACATGGTGACGATTATCTCGAGAGTGCAAAGTAGCCAAATGAAACTTTTACTGGATTTCCACTTACTTTATCAAATCTCATCTCCACCACACAGGACAAGTTTGCATCTGTTATAGATTTGGAGAAAATTGTGGTCATTTCATTTATGCGCGAATGTGTTCAGATTGCTTTTCTATTGCATTTGGCACATGGTGACGATTATCTCGAGAGTGCAAAGTAGCCAAATGAAACTTTTACTGGATTTCCACTTACTTTAGCAAATCTCCTCTCCACCACACAGGACAAGTTTGCATCTGTTATAGATTTGGAGAAAATTGTGGTCATTTCATTTATGCGCGAATGTGTTCAGATTGCTTTTCTATTGCATTTGGCACATGGTGACGATTATCTCGAGAGTGCAAAGTAGCCAAATGAAACTTTTACTGGATTTCCACTTACTTTATCAAATCTCATCTCCACCACACAGGACAAGTTTGCATCTGTTATAGTTTTGGAGAAAATTGTGGTCATTTCATTTATGCGCGAATGTGTTCAGATTGCTTTTCTATTGCATTTGGCACATGGTGACGATTATCTCGAGAGTGCAAAGTAGCCAAATGAAACTTTTACTGGATTTCCACTTACTTTATCAAATCTCATCTGCACCACACAGGACAAGTTTGCATCTGTTATAGTTTTGGAGAAAATTGTGGTCATTTCATTTATGCGCGAATGTGTTCAGATTGCTTTTCTATTGCATTTGGCACATGGTGACGATTATCTCGAGAGTGCAAAGTAGCCAAATGAAACTTTTACTGGATTTCCACTTACTTTATCAAATCTCATCTCCACCACACAGGACAACTTTGCATCTGTTATAGTTTTGGAGAACATCGTGGTCATTTCATTTATGCGCGAATGTGTTCAGATTGCTTTTCTATTGCATTTGGCACATGGTGACGATTATCTCGAGAGTGCAAAGTAGCCAAATGAAACTTTTACTGGATTTCCACTTACTTTATCAAATCTCATCTCCACCACACAGGGCAAGTTTGCATCTGTTATAGTTTTGGAGAAAATTGTGGTCATTTCATTTATGCGCGAATGTGTTCAGATTGCTTTTCTATTGCATTTGGCACATGGTGACGATTATCTCGAGAGTGCAAAGTAGCCAAATGAAACTTTTACTGGATTTCCACTTACTTTATCAAATCTCATCTGCACCACACAGGACAAGTTTGCATCTGTTATAGTTTTGGAGAAAATTGTGGTCATTTCATTTATGCGCGAATGTGTTCAGATTGCTTTTCTTTTGCATTTGGCACATGGTGACGATTATCTCGAGAGTGCAAAGTAGCCAAATGAAACTTTTACTGGATTTCCACTTACTTTATCAAATCTCATCTCCACCACACAGGACAAGTTTGCATCTGTTATAGATTTGGAGAAAATTGTGGTCATTTCATTTATGCGCGAATGTGTTCAGATTGCTTTTCTATTGCATTTGGCACATGGTGACGATTATCTCGAGAGTGCAAAGTAGCCAAATGAAACTTTTACTTGATTTCCACTTACTTTAGCAAATCTCCTCTCCACCACACAGGACAAGTTTGCATCTGTTATAGATTTGGAGAAAATTGTGGTCATTTCATTTATGCGCGAATGTGTTCAGATTGCTTTTCTATTGCATTTGGCACATGGTGACGATTATCTCGAGAGTGCAAAGTAGCCAAATGAAACTTTTACTGGATTTCCACTTACTTTATCAAATCTCATCTCCACCACACAGGACAAGTTTGCATCTGTTATAGTTTTGGAGAAAATTGTGGTCATTTCATTTATGCGCGAATGTGTTCAGATTGCTTTTCTATTGCATTTGGCACATGGTGACGATTATCTCGAGAGTGCAAAGTAGCCAAATGAAACTTTTACTGGATTTCCACTTACTTTATCAAATCTCATCTGCACCACACAGGACAAGTTTGCATCTGTTATAGTTTTGGAGAAAATTGTGGTCATTTCATTTATGCGCGAATGTGTTCAGATTGCTTTTCTATTGCATTTGGCACATGGTGACGATTATCTCGAGAGTGCAAAGTAACCAAATGAAACTTTTACTGGATTTCCACTTACTTTATCAAATCTCATCTCCACTACACAGGACAAGTTTGCATCTGTTATAGTTTTGGAGAAAATTGTGGTCATTTCATTTATGCGCGAATGTGTTCAGATTGCTTTTCTATTGCATTTGGCACATGGTGACGATTTTCTCGAGAGTGCAAAGTAGAAAAATGAAACTTTTACTGGATTTCCACTTACTTTATCAAATCTCATCTCCACCACACAGGACAAGTTCGCATCTGTTATAGTTTTGGAGAAAATTGTGGTCATTTCATTTATGCGCGAATGTGTTCAGATTGCTTTTCTATTGCATTTGGCACATGGTGACGATTATCTCGAGAGTGCAAAGTAGCCAAATGAAACTTTTACTGGATTTCCACTTACTTTATCAAATCTCATCTCCACCACACAGGACAAGTTTGCATCTGTTATAGTTTTGGAGAAAATTGTGGTCATTTCATTTATGCGCGAATGTGTTCAGATTGCTTTTCTATTGCATTTGGCACATGGTGACGATTATCTCGAGAGTGCAAAGTAGCCAAATGAAACTTTTACTGGATTTCCACTTACTTTATCAAATCTCATCTCCACCACACAGGACAACTTTGCATCTGTTATAGTTTTGGAGAACATTGTGGTCATTTCATTTATGCGCGAATGTGTTCAGATTGCTTTTCTATTGCATTTGGCACATGGTGACGATTATCTCGAGAGTGCAAAGTAGCCAAATGAAACTTTTACTGGATTTCCACTTACTTTATCAAATCTCATCTCCACCACACAGGACAAGTTTGCATCTGTTATAGTTTTGGAGAAAATTGTGGTCATTTCATTTATGCGCGAATGTGTTCAGATTGCTTTTCTATTGCATTTGGCACATGGTGACGATTATCTCGAGAGTGCAAAGTAGCCAAATGAAACTTATACTGGATTTTCACTTACTTTATTAAATCTCATCTCCACCACACAGGACAAGTTTGCATCTGTTATAGTTTTGGAGAAAATTGTGGTCATTTCATTTATGCACGAATGTGTTCAGATTGCTTTTCTATTACATTTGGCACATGGTGACGATTATCTCGAGAGTGCAAAGTAGCCAAATGAAACTTTTACTGGATTTCCACTTACTTTATCAAATCTCATCTGCACCACACAGGACAAGTTTGCATCTGTTATAGTTTTGGAGAAAATTGTGGTCATTTCATTTATGCGCGAATGTGTTCAGATTGCTTTTCTATTGCATTTGGCACATGGTGACGATTACCTCGAGAGTGCAAAGTAGCCAAATGAAACTTTTACTGGATTTCCACTTACTTTATCAAATCTCATCTCCACCACACAGGACAAGTTTGCATCTGTTATAGTTTTGGAGAAAATTGTGGTCATTTCATTAATGAGCGAATGAATGCTTTTCTATTGCATTTGGCACATGGTGACGATTATCTCGAGAGTGCAAAGTAGCCAAATGAAATTTTTACTGGATTTCCACTTACTTTATCAAATCTCATCTCCACCACACTGGACAAGTTTGCATCTGTTATAGTTTTGGAGAAAATTGTGGTCATTTCATTTATGCGCAAATGTGTTCAGATTGCTTTTCTTTTGCATTTGGCACATGGTGACGATTATCTCGAGAGTGCAAAGTAGCCAAATGAAACTTTTACTTGATTTCCACTTACTTTAGCAAATCTCCTCTCCACCACACAGGACAAGTTTGCATCTGTTATAGATTTGGAGAAAATTGTGGTCATTTCATTTATGCGCGAATGTGTTCAGATTGCTTTTCTATTGCATTTGGCACATGGTGACGATTATCTCGAGAGTGCAAAGTAGCCAAATGAAACTTTTACTGGATTTCCACTTACTTTATCAAATCTCATCTCCACCACACAGGACAAGTTTGCATCTGTTATAGTTTTGGAGAAAATTGTGGTCATTTCATTTATGCGCGAATGTGTTCAGATTGCTTTTCTATTGCATTTGGCACATGGTGACGATTATCTCGAGAGTGCAAAGTAGCCAAATGAAACTTTTACTGGATTTCCACTTACTTTATCAAATCTCATCTGCACCACACAGGACAAGTTTGCATCTGTTATAGTTTTGGAGAAAATTGTGGTCATTTCATTTATGCGCGAATGTGTTCAGATTGCTTTTCTATTGCATTTGGCACATGGTGACGATTATCTCGAGAGTGCAAAGTAACCAAATGAAACTTTTACTGGATTTCCACTTACTTTATCAAATCTCATCTCCACTACACAGGACAAGTTTGCATCTGTTATAGTTTTGGAGAAAATTGTGGTCATTTCATTTATGCGCGAATGTGTTCAGATTGCTTTTCTATTGCATTTGGCACATGGTGACGATTTTCTCGAGAGTGCAAAGTAGAAAAATGAAACTTTTACTGGATTTCCACTTACTTTATCAAATCTCATCTCCACCACACAGGACAAGTTCGCATCTGTTATAGTTTTGGAGAAAATTGTGGTCATTTCATTTATGCGCGAATGTGTTCAGATTGCTTTTCTATTGCATTTGGCACATGGTGACGATTATCTCGAGAGTGCAAAGTAGCCAAATGAAACTTTTACTGGATTTCCACTTACTTTATCAAATCTCATCTCCACCACACAGGACAAGTTTGCATCTGTTATAGTTTTGGAGAAAATTGTGGTCATTTCATTTATGCGCGAATGTGTTCAGATTACTTTTCTATTGCATTTGGCACATGGTGACGATTATCTCGAGAGTGCAAAGTAGCCAAATGAAACTTTTACTGGATTTCCACTTACTTTATCAAATCTCATCTCCACCACACAGGACAAGTTTGCATCTGTTATAGTTTTGGAGAAAATTGTGGTCATTTCATTTATGCGCGAATGTGTTCAGATTGCTTTTCTATTGCATTTGGCACATGGTGACGATTATCTCGAGAGTGCAAAGTAGCCAAATGAAACTTTTACTGGATTTCCACTTACTTTATCAAATCTCATCTCCACCACACAGGACAACTTTGCATCTGTTATAGTTTTGGAGAACATTGTGGTCATTTCATTTATGCGCGAATGTGTTCAGATTGCTTTTCTATTGCATTTGGCACATGGTGACGATTATCTCGAGAGTGCAAAGTAGCCAAATGAAACTTTTACTGGATTTCCACTTACTTTATCAAATCTCATCTCCACCACACAGGACAAGTTTGCATCTGTTATAGTTTTGGAGAAAATTGTGGTCATTTCATTTATGCGCGAATGTGTTCAGATTGCTTTTCTATTGCATTTGGCACATGGTGACGATTACCTCGAGAGTGCAAAGTAGCCAAATGAAACTTTTACTGGATTTCCACTTACTTTATCAAATCTCATCTCCACCACACAGGACAAGTTTGCATCTGTTATAGTTTTGGAGAAAATTGTGGTCATTTCATTAATGAGCGAATGAATGCTTTTCTATTGCATTTGGCACATGGTGACGATTATCTCGAGAGTGCAAAGTAGCCAAATGAAACTTTTACTGGATTTCAACTTACTTTATCAAATCTCATCTCCACCACACTGGACAAGTTTGCATCTGTTATAGTTTTGGAGAAAATTGTGGTCATTTCATTTATGCGCGAATGTGTTCAGATTGCTTTTCTATTGCATTTGGCACATGGTGACGATTATCTCGAGAGTGCAAAGTAGCCAATTGAAACTTTTACTGGATTTCCACTTACTTTATCAAATCTCATCTCCACCACACAGGACAAGTTTGCATCTGTTATAGTTTTGGAGAAAATTGTGGTCATTTAATTTATGCGCGAATGTGTTCAGATTGCTTTTCTATTGCATTTGGCACATGGTGACGATTATCTCGAGAGTGCAAAGTAGCCAAATGAAACTTTTACTGGATTTCCACTTACTTTATCAAATCTCATCTCCACCACACAGGACAAGTTTGCATCTGTTATAGTTTTGGAGAAAATTGTGGTCATTTCATTTATGCGCGAATGTGTTCAGATTGCTTTTCTGTTGCATTTGGCACATGGTGACGATTATCTCGAGAGTGCAAAGTAGCCAAATGAAACTTTTACTGGATTTCCACTTACTTTATCAAATCTCATCTCCACCACACAGGACAAGTTTGCATCTGTTTTAGTTTTGGAGAAAATTGTGGTCATTTCATTTATGCGCGAATGTGTTCAGATTGCTTTTCTATTGCATTTGGCACATGGTGACGATTATCTCGAGAGTGCAAAGTAGCCAAATGAAACTTTTACTGGATTTCCACTTACTTTATCAAATCTCATCTGCACCACACAGGACAAGTTTGCATCTGTTATAGTTTTGGAGAAAATTGTGGTCATTTCATTTATGCGCGAATGTGTTCAGATTGCTTTTCTATTGCATTTGGCACATGGTGACGATTACCTCGAGAGTGCAAAGTAGCCAAATGAAACTTTTACTGGATTTCCACTTACTTTATCAAATCTCATCTCCACCACACAGGACAAGTTTGCATCTGTTATAGTTTTGGAGAAAATTGTGGTCATTTCATTAATGAGCGAATGAATGCTTTTCTATTGCATTTGGCACATGGTGACGATTATCTCGAGAGTGCAAAGTAGCCAAATGAAATTTTTACTGGATTTCCACTTACTTTATCAAATCTCATCTCCACCACACTGGACAAGTTTGCATCTGTTATAGTTTTGGAGAAAATTGTGGTCATTTCATTTATGCGCGAATGTGTTCAGATTGCTTTTCTTTTGCATTTGGCACATGGTGACGATTATCTCGAGAGTGCAAAGTAGCCAAATGAAACTTTTACTGGATTTCCACTTACTTTATCAAATCTCATCTCCACCACACAGGACAAGTTTGCATCTGTTATAGATTTGGAGAAAATTGTGGTCATTTCATTTATGCGCGAATGTGTTCAGATTGCTTTTCTATTGCATTTGGCACATGGTGACGATTATCTCGAGAGTGCAAAGTAGCCAAATGAAACTTTTACTGGATTTCCACTTACTTTATCAAATCTCATCTCCACCACACAGGACAAGTTTGCATCTGTTATAGTTTTGGAGAAAATTGTGGTCATTTCATTTATGCGCGAATGTGTTCAGATTGCTTTTCTATTGCATTTGGCACATGGTGACGATTATCTCGAGAGTGCAAAGTAGCCAAATTAAACTTTTACTGGATTTCCACTTACTTTATCAAATCTCATCTCCACCACACAGGACAAGTTTGCATCTGTTATAGTTTTGGAGAAAATTGTGGTCATTTCATTTATGCGCGAATGTGTTCAGATTGCTTTTCTATTGCATTTGGCACATGGTGACGATTATCTCGAGAGTGCAAAGTAGCCAAATGAAACTTTTACTGGATTTCCACTTACTTTATCAAATCTCATCTGCACCACACAGGACAAGTTTGCATCTGTTATAGTTTTGGAGAAAATTGTGGTCATTTCATTTATGCGCGAATGTGTTCAGATTGCTTTTCTATTGCATTTGGCACATGGTGACGATTATCTCGAGAGTGCAAAGTAACCAAATGAAACTTTTACTGGATTTCCACTTACTTTATCAAATCTCATCTCCACCACACAGGACAAGTTTGCATCTGTTATAGTTTTGGAGAAAATTGTGGTCATTTCATTTATGCGCGAATGTGTTCAGATTGCTTTTCTATTGCATTTGGCACATGGTGACGATTATCTCGAGAGTGCAAAGTAGCCAAATGAAACTTATACTGGATTTTCACTTACTTTATTAAATCTCATCTCCACCACACAGGACAAGTTTGCATCTGTTATAGTTTTGGAGAAAATTGTGGTCATTTCATTTATGCACGAATGTGTTCAGATTGCTTTTCTATTACATTTGGCACATGGTGACGATTATCTCGAGAGTGCAAAGTAGCCAAATGAAACTTTTACTGGATTTTCACTTACTTTATCAAATCTCATCTCCACCACACAGGACAAGTTTGCATCTGTTATAGTTTTGGAGAAAATTGTGGTCATTTCATTTATGCGCGAATGTGTTCAGATTGCTTTTCTATTGCATTTGGCACATGGTGACGATTATCTCGAGAGTGCAAAGTAGCCAAATGAAACTTTTACTGGATTTCCACTTACTTTATCAAATCTCATCTGCACCACACAGGACAAGTTTGCATCTGTTATAGTTTTGGAGAAAATTGTGGTCATTTCATTTATGCGCGAATGTGTTCAGATTGCTTTTCTATTGCATTTGGCACATGGTGACGATTACCTCGAGAGTGCAAAGTAGCCAAATGAAACTTTTACTGGATTTCCACTTACTTTATCAAATCTCATCTCCACCACACAGGACAAGTTTGCATCTGTTATAGTTTTGGAGAAAATTGTGGTCATTTCATTAATGAGCGAATGAATGCTTTTCTATTGCATTTGGCACATGGTGACGATTATCTCGAGAGTGCAAAGTAGCCAAATGAAACTTTTACTGGATTTCAACTTACTTTATCAAATCTCATCTCCACCACACTGGACAAGTTTGCATCTGTTATAGTTTTGGAGAAAATTGTGGTCATTTCATTTATGCGCGAATGTGTTCAGATTGCTTTTCTATTGCATTTGGCACATGGTGACGATTATCTCGAGAGTGCAAAGTAGCCAATTGAAACTTTTACTGGATTTCCACTTACTTTATCAAATCTCATCTCCACCACACAGGACAAGTTTGCATCTGTTATAGTTTTGGAGAAAATTGTGGTCATTTAATTTATGCGCGAATGTGTTCAGATTGCTTTTCTATTGCATTTGGCACATGGTGACGATTATCTCGAGAGTGCAAAGTAGCCAAATGAAACTTTTACTGGATTTCCACTTACTTTATCAAATCTCATCTCCACCACACAGGACAAGTTTGCATCTGTTATAGTTTTGGAGAAAATTGTGGTCATTTCATTTATGCGCGAATGTGTTCAGATTGCTTTTCTATTGCATTTGGCACATGGTGACGATTATCTCGAGAGTGCAAAGTAGCCAAATGAAACTTTTACTGGATTTCCACTTACTTTATCAAATCTCATCTCCACCACACAGGACAAGTTTGCATCTGTTATAGTTTTGGAGAAAATTGTGGTCATTTCATTTATGCGCGAATGTGTTCAGATTGCTTTTCTATTGCATTTGGCACATGGTGACGATTATCTCGAGAGTGCAAAGTAGCCAAATGAAACTTTTACTGGATTTCCACTTACTTTATCAAATCTCATCTGCACCACACAGGACAAGTTTGCATCTGTTATAGTTTTGGAGAAAATTGTGGTCATTTCATTTATGCGCGAATGTGTTCAGATTGCTTTTCTATTGCATTTGGCACATGGTGACGATTACCTCGAGAGTGCAAAGTAGCCAAATGAAACTTTTACTGGATTTCCACTTACTTTATCAAATCTCATCTCCACCACACAGGACAAGTTTGCATCTGTTATAGTTTTGGAGAAAATTGTGGTCATTTCATTAATGAGCGAATGAATGCTTTTCTATTGCATTTGGCACATGGTGACGATTATCTCGAGAGTGCAAAGTAGCCAAATGAAATTTTTACTGGATTTCCACTTACTTTATCAAATCTCATCTCCACCACACTGGACAAGTTTGCATCTGTTATAGTTTTGGAGAAAATTGTGGTCATTTCATTTATGCGCGAATGTGTTCAGATTGCTTTTCTTTTGCATTTGGCACATGGTGACGATTATCTCGAGAGTGCAAAGTAGCCAAATGAAACTTTTACTGGATTTCCACTTACTTTATCAAATCTCATCTCCACCACACAGGACAAGTTTGCATCTGTTATAGATTTGGAGAAAATTGTGGTCATTTCATTTATGCGCGAATGTGTTCAGATTGCTTTTCTATTGCATTTGGCACATGGTGACGATTATCTCGAGAGTGCAAAGTAGCCAAATGAAACTTTTACTGGATTTCCACTTACTTTATCAAATCTCATCTCCACCACACAGGACAAGTTTGCATCTGTTATAGTTTTGGAGAAAATTGTGGTCATTTCATTTATGCGCGAATGTGTTCAGATTGCTTTTCTATTGCATTTGGCACATGGTGACGATTATCTCGAGAGTGCAAAGTAGCCAAATTAAACTTTTACTGGATTTCCACTTACTTTATCAAATCTCATCTCCACCACACAGGACAAGTTTGCATCTGTTATAGTTTTGGAGAAAATTGTGGTCATTTCATTTATGCGCGAATGTGTTCAGATTGCTTTTCTATTGCATTTGGCACATGGTGACGATTATCTCGAGAGTGCAAAGTAGCCAAATGAAACTTTTACTGGATTTCCACTTACTTTATCAAATCTCATCTGCACCACACAGGACAAGTTTGCATCTGTTATAGTTTTGGAGAAAATTGTGGTCATTTCATTTATGCGCGAATGTGTTCAGATTGCTTTTCTATTGCATTTGGCACATGGTGACGATTATCTCGAGAGTGCAAAGTAACCAAATGAAACTTTTACTGGATTTCCACTTACTTTATCAAATCTCATCTCCACTACACAGGACAAGTTTGCATCTGTTATAGTTTTGGAGAAAATTGTGGTCATTTCATTTATGCGCGAATGTGTTCAGATTGCTTTTCTATTGCATTTGGCACATGGTGACGATTATCTCGAGAGTGCAAAGTAGCCAAATGAAACTTTTACTGGATTTCCACTTACTTTATCAAATCTCATCTCCACCACACAGGACAAGTTTGCATCTGTTATAGTTTTGGAGAAAATTGTGGTCATTTCATTTATGCGCGAATGTGTTCAGATTGCTTTTCTATTGCATTTGGCACATGGTGACGATTACCTCGAGAGTGCAAAGTAGCCAAATGAAACTTTTACTGGATTTCCACTTACTTTATCAAATCTCATCTCCACCACACAGGACAAGATTGCATCTGTTATAGTTTTGGAGAAAATTGTGGTCATTTCATTTATGCGCGAATGAATGCTTTTCTATTGCATTTGGCACATGGTGACGATTATCTCGAGAGTGCAAAGTAGCCAAAGGAAACTTTTACTGGATTTCCACTTACTTTATCAAATCTCATCTCCACCACACAGGACAAGTTTGCATCTGTTATAGTTTTGGAGAAAATTGTGGTCATTTCATTTATGCGCGAATGTGTTCAGATTGCTTTTCTTTTGCATTTGGCACATGGTGACGATTATCTCGAGAGTGCAAAGTAGCCAAATGAAACTTTTACTGGATTTCCACTTACTTTAGCAAATCTCATCTCCACCACACAGGACAAGTTTGCATCTGTTATAGATTTGGAGAAAATTGTGGTCATTTCATTTATGCGCGAATGTGTTCAGATTGCTTTTCTATTGCATTTGGCACATGGTGACGATTATCTCGAGAGTGCAAAGTAGCCAAATGAAACTTTTACTGGATTTCCACTTACTTTATCAAATCTCATCTCCACCACACAGGACAAGTTTGCATCTGTTATAGTTTTGGAGAAAATTGTGGTCATTTCATTTATGCGCGAATGTGTTCAGATTGCTTTTCTATTGCATTTGGCACATGGTGACGATTATCTCGAGAGTGCAAAGTAGCCAAATGAAACTTTTACTGGATTTCCACTTACTTTATCAAATCTCATCTCCACCACACAGGACAAGTTTGCATCTGTTATAGTTTTGGAGAAAATTGTGGTCATTTCATTTATGCGCGAATGTGTTCAGATTGCTTTTCTATTGCATTTGGCACATGGTGACGATTATCTCGAGAGTGCAAAGTAGCCAAATGAAACTTTTACTGGATTTCCACTTACTTTATCAAATCTCATCTGCACCACACAGGACAAGTTTGCATCTGTTATAGTTTTGGAGAAAATTGTGGTCATTTCATTTATGCGCGAATGTGTTCAGATTGCTTTTCTATTGCATTTGGCACATGGTGACGATTATCTCGAGAGTGCAAAGTAACCAAATGAAACTTTTACTGGATTTCCACTTACTTTATCAAATCTCATCTCCACTACACAGGACAAGTTTGCATCTGTTATAGTTTTGGAGAAAATTGTGGTCATTTCATTTATGCGCGAATGTGTTCAGATTGCTTTTCTATTGCATTTGGCACATGGTGACGATTATCTCGAGAGTACAAAGTAGCCAAATGAAACTTTTACTGGATTTCCACTTACTTTATCAAATCTCATCTCCACCACACAGGACAAGTTTGCATCTGTTATAGTTTTGGAGAAAATTGTGGTCATTTCATTTATGCGCGAATGTGTTCAGATTGCTTTTCTATTGCATTTGGCACATGGTGACGATTATCTCGAGAGTGCAAAGTAGCCAAATGAAACTTTTACTGGATTTCCACTTACTTTATCAAATCTCATCTCCACCACACAGGACAAGTTTGCATCTGTTATAGTTTTGGAGAAAATTGTGGTCATTTCATTTATGCGCGAATGTGTTCAGATTGCTTTTCTATTGCATTTGGCACATGGTGACGATTATCTCGAGAGTGCAAAGTAGCCAAATGAAACTTTTACTGGATTTCCACTTACTTTATCAAATCTCATCTGCACCACACAGGACAAGTTTGCATCTGTTATAGTTTTGGAGAAAATTGTGGTCATTTCATTTATGCGCGAATGTGTTCAGATTGCTTTTCTATTGCATTTGGCACATGGTGACGATTATCTCGAGAGTGCAAAGTAACCAAATGAAACTTTTACTGGATTTCCACTTACTTTATCAAATCTCATCTCCACTACACAGGACAAGTTTGCATCTGTTATAGTTTTGGAGAAAATTGTGGTCATTTCATTTATGCGCGAATGTGTTCAGATTGCTTTTCTATTGCATTTGGCACATGGTGACGATTATCTCGAGAGTGCAAAGTAGCCAAATGAAACTTTTACTGGATTTCCACTTACTTTATCAAATCTCATCTCCACCACACAGGACAAGTTTGCATCTGTTATAGTTTTGGAGAAAATTGTGGTCATTTCATTTATGCGCGAATGTGTTCAGATTGCTTTTCTTTTGCATTTGGCACATGGTGACGATTATCTCGAGAGTGCAAAGTAGCCAAATGAAACTTTTACTGGATTTCCACTTACTTTAGCAAATCTCATCTCCACCACACAGGACAAGTTTGCATCTGTTATAGATTTGGAGAAAATTGTGGTCATTTCATTTATGCGCGAATGTGTTCAGATTGCTTTTCTATTGCATTTGGCACATGGTGACGATTATCTCGAGAGTGTAAAGTAGCCAAATGAAACTTTTACTGGATTTCCACTTACTTTATCAAATCTCATCTCCACCACACAGGACAAGTTTGCATCTGTTATAGTTTTGGAGAAAATTGTGGTCATTTCATTTATGCGCGAATGTGTTCAGATTGCTTTTCTATTGCATTTGGCACATGGTGACGATTATCTCGAGAGTGCAAAGTAGCCAAATGAAACTTTTACTGGATTTCCACTTACTTTATCAAATCTCATCTCCACCACACAGGACAAGTTTGCATCTGTTATAGATTTGGAGAAAATTGTGGTCATTTCATTTATGCGCGAATGTGTTCAGATTGCTTTTCTATTGCATTTGGCACATGGTGACGATTATCTCGAGAGTGCAAAGTAGCCAAATGAAACTTTTACTGGATTTCCACTTACTTTATCAAATCTCATCTGCACCACACAGGACAAGTTTGCATCTGTTATAGTTTTGGAGAAAATTGTGGTCATTTCATTTATGCGCGAATGTGTTCAGATTGCTTTTCTATTGCATTTGGCACATGGTGACGATTATCTCGAGAGTGCAAAGTAGCCAAATGAAACTTTTACTGGATTTCCACTTACTTTATCAAATCTCATCTCCACCACACAGGACAAGTTTGCATCTGTTATAGTTTTGGAGAAAATTGTGGTCATTTCATTTATGCGCGAATGTGTTCAGATTGCTTTTCTATTGCATTTGGCACATGGTGACGATTATCTCGAGAGTGCAAAGTAGCCAAATGAAACTTTTACTGGATTTCCACTTACTTTATCAAATCTCATCTCCACCACACAGGACAAGTTTGCATCTGTTATAGTTTTGGAGAAAATTGTGGTCATTTCATTTATGCGCGAATGTGTTCAGATTGCTTTTCTATTGCATTTGGCACATGGTGACGATTATCTCGAGAGTGCAAAGTAGCCAAATGAAACTTTTACTGGATTTCCACTTACTTTATCAAATCTCATCTCCACCACACAGGACAAGTTTGCATCTGTTATAGTTTTGGAGAAAATTGTGGTCATTTCATTAATGCGCGAATGTGTTCAGATTGCTTTTCTATTGCATTTGGCACATGGTGATGATTATCTCGAGAGTGCAAAGTAGCCAAATGAAACTTTTACTGGATTTCCACTTACTTTATCAAATCTCATCTCCACCACACAGGACAAGTTTGCATCTGTTATAGTTTTGGAGAAAATTGTGGTCATTTCATTTATGCGCGAATGTGTTCAGATTGCTTTTCTATTGCATTTGGCACATGGTGACGATTATCTCGAGAGTGCAAAGTAGCCAAATGAAACTTTTACTGGATTTCCACTTACTTTATCAAATCTCATCTGCACCACACAGGACAAGTTTGCATCTGTTATAGTTTTGGAGAAAATTGTGGTCATTTCATTTATGCGTGAATGTGTTCAGATTGCTTTTCTATTGCATTTGGCACATGTTGACGATTATCTCGAGAGTGCAAAGTAATCAAATGAAACTTTTACTGGATTTCCACTTACTTTATCAAATCTCATCTCCACTACACAGGACAAGTTTACATCTGTTATAGTTTTGGAGAAAATTGTGGTCATTTCATTTATGCGCGAATGTGTTCAGATTGCTTTTCTATTGCATTTGGCACATGGTGACGATTATCTCGAGAGTGCAAAGTAGCCAAATGAAACTTTTACTGGATTTCCACTTACTTTATCAAATCTCATCTGCACCACACAGGACAAGTTTGCATCTGTTATAGTTTTGGAGAAAATTGTGGTCATTTCATTTATGCGCGAATGTGTTCAGATTGCTTTTCTATTGCATTTGGCACATGGTGACGATTATCTCGAGAGTGCAAAGTAACCAAATGAAACTTTAACTGGATTTCCACTTACTTTATCAAATCTCATCTCCACTACACAGGACAAGTTTGCATCTGTTATAGTTTTGGAGAAAATTGTGGTCATTTCATTTATGCGCGAATGTGTTCAGATTGCTTTTCTATTGCATTTGGCACATGGTGACGATTATCTCGAGAGTGCAAAGTAGCCAAATGAAACTTTTACTGGATTTCCACTTACTTTATCAAATCTCATCTCCACCACACAGGACAAGTTTGCATCTGTTATAGTTTTGGAGAAAATTGTGGTCATTTCATTTATGCGCGAATGTGTTCAGATTGCTTTTCTATTGCATTTGGCACATGGTGACGATTATCTCGAGAGTGCAAAGTAGCCAAATGAAACTTTTACTGGATTTCCACTTACTTTATCAAATCTCATCTCCACCACACAGGACAAGTTTGCATCTGTTATAGTTTAGGAGAAAATTGTGGTCATTTCATTTATGCGCGAATGTGTTCAGATTGCTTTTCTATTGCATTTGGCACATGGTGACGATTATCTCGAGAGTGCAAAGTAGCCAAATGAAACTTTTACTGGATTTCCACTTACTTTATCAAATCTCATCTGCACCACACAGGACAAGTTTGCATCTGTTATAGTTTTGGAGAAAATTGTGGTCATTTCATTTATGCGCGAATGTGTTCAGATTGCTTTTCTATTGCATTTGGCACATGGTGACGATTATCTCGAGAGTGCAAAGTAACCAAATGAAACTTTTACTGGATTTCCACTTACTTTATCAAATCTCATCTCCACTACACAGGACAAGTTTGCATCCGTTATAGTTTTGGAGAAAATTGTGGTCATTTCATTTATGCGCGAATGTGTTCAGATTGCTTTTCTATTGCATTTGGCACATGGTGACGATTATCTCGAGAGTGCAAAGTAGCCAAATGAAACTTTTACTGGATTTCCACTTACTTTATCAAATCTCATCTCCACCACACAGGACAAGTTTGCATCTGTTATAGTTTTGGAGAAAATTGTGGTCATTTCATTTATGCGCGAATGTGTTCAGATTGCTTTTCTTTTGCATTTGGCACATGGTGACGATTATCTCGAGAGTGCAAAGTAGCCAAATGAAACTTTTACTGGATTTCCACTTACTTTAGCAAATCTCATCTCCACCACACAGGACAAGTTTGCATCTGTTATAGATTTGGAGAAAATTGTGGTCATTTCATTTATGCGCGAATGTGTTCAGATTGTTTTTCTATTGCATTTGGCACATGGTGACGATTATCTCGAGAGTGCAAAGTAGCCGAATGAAACTTTTACTGGATTTCCACTTACTTTATCAAATCTCATCTCCACCACACAGGACAAGTTTGCATCTGTTATAGTTTTGGAGAAAATTGTGGTCATTTCATTTATGCGCGAATGTGTTCAGATTGCTTTTCTATTGCATTTGGCACATAATGACGATTATCTCGAGAGTGCAAAGTAGCCAAATGAAACTTTTACTGGATTTCCACTTACTTTATCAAATCTCATCTCCACCACACAGGACAAGTTTGCATCTGTTATAGATTTGGAGAAAATTGTGGTCATTTCATTTATGCGCGAATGTGTTCAGATTGCTTTTCTATTGCATTTGGCATATGGTGACGATTATCTCGAGAGTGCAAAGTAGCCAAATGAAACTTTTACTGGATTTCCACTTACTTTATCAAATCTCATCTGCACCACACAGGACAAGTTTGCATCTGTTATAGTTTTGGAGAAAATTGTGGTCATTTCATTTATGCGCGAATGTGTTCAGATTGCTTTTCTATTGCATTTGGCACATGGTGACGATTATCTCGAGAGTGCAAAGTAGCCAAATGAAACTTTTACTGGATTTCCACTTACTTTATCAAATCTCATCTCCACCACACAGGACAAGTTTGCATCTGTTATAGTTTTGGAGAAAATTGTGGTCATTTCATTTATGCGCGAATGTGTTCAGATTGCTTTTCTATTGCATTTGGCACATGGTGACGATTATCTCGAGAGTGCAAAGTAGCCAAATGAAACTTTTACTGGATTTCCACTTACTTTATCAAATCTCATCTCCACCACACAGGACAAGTTTGCATCTGTTATAGTTTTGGAGAAAATTGTGGTCATTTCATTTATGCGCGAATGTGTTCAGATTGCTTTTCTATTGCATTTGGCACATGGTGACGATTATCTCGAGAGTGCAAAGTAGCCAAATGAAACTTTTACTGGATTTCCACTTACTTTATCAAATCTCATCTCCACCACACAGGACAAGTTTGCATCTGTTATAGTTTTGGAGAAAATTGTGGTCATTTCATTTATGTGCGAATGTGTTCAGATTGCTTTTCTATTGCATTTGGCACATGGTGACGATTATCTCGAGAGTGCAAAGTAGCCAAATGAAACTTTTACTGGATTTCCACTTACTTTATCAAATCTCATCTCCACCACACAGGACAAGTTTGCATCTGTTATAGTTTTGGAGAAAATTGTGGTCATTTCATTAATGCGCGAATGTGTTCAGATTGCTTTTCTATTGCATTTGGCACATGGTGATGATTATCTCGAGAGTGCAAAGTAGCCAAATGAAACTTTTACTGGATTTCCACTTACTTTATCAAATCTCATCTCCACCACACAGGACAAGTTTGCATCTGTTATAGTTTTGGAGAAAATTGTGGTCATTTCATTTATGCGCGAATGTGTTCAGATTGCTTTTCTATTGCATTTGGCACATGGTGACGATTATCTCGAGAGTGCAAAGTAGCCAAATGAAACTTTTACTGGATTTCCACTTACTTTATCAAATCTCATCTGCACCACACAGGACAAGTTTGCATCTGTTATAGTTTTGGAGAAAATTGTGGTCATTTCATTTATGCGCGAATGTGTTCAGATTAATTTTCTATTGCATTTGGCACATGGTGACGATTATCTCTAGAGTGCAAAGTAATCAAATGAAACTTTTACTGGATTTCCACTTACTTTATCAAATCTCATCTCCACTACACAGGACAAGTTTGCATCTGTTATAGTATGGAGAAAATTGTGGTCATTTCATTTATGCGCGAATGTGTTCAGATTGCTTTTCTATTGCATTTGGCACATGGTGACGATTATCTCGAGAGTGCAAAGTAGCCAAATGAAACTTTTACTGGATTTCCACTTACTTTATCAAATCTCATCTCCACCACACAGGACAAGTTTGCATCTGTTATAGTTTTGAAGAAAATTGTGGTCATTTCATTTATGCGCGAATGTGTTCAGATTGCTGTTCTATTGCATTTGGCACATGGTGACGATTATTTCGAGAGTGCAAAGTAGCCAAATGAAACTTTTACTGGATTTCCACTTACTTTATCAAATCTCATCTCCACCACACAGGACAAGTTTGCATCTGTTATAGTTTTGGAGAAAATTGTGGTCATTTCATTTATGCGCGAATGTGTTCAGATTGCTTTTCTATTGCATTTGGCACATGGTGACGATTATCTCGAGAGTGCAAAGTAGCCAACTGAAACTTTTACTGGATTTCCACTTACTTTATCAAATCTCATCTCCACCACACAGGACAAGTTTGCATCTGTTATAGTTTTGGAGAAAATTGTGGTCATTTCATTTATGCGCGAATGTGTTCAGATTGCTTTTCTATTGCATTTGGCACATGGTGACGATTATCTCGAGAGTGCAAAGTAGCCAAATGAAACTTTTACTGGATTTCCACTTACTTTATCAAATCTCATCTCCACCACACAGGACAAGTTTGCATCTGTTATAGTTTTGGAGAAAATTGTGGTCATTTCATTTATGCGCGAATGTGTTCAGATTGCTTTTCTATTGCATTTGGCACATGGTGACGATTATCTCGAGAGTGCAAAGTAGCCAAATGAAACTTTTACTGGATTTCCACTTACTTTATCAAATCTCATCTCCACCACACAGGACAAGTTTGCATCTGTTATAGTTTTGGAGAAAATTGTGGTCATTTCATTTATGCGCGAATGTGTTCAGATTGCTTTTCTATTGCATTTGGCACATGGTGATGATTATCTCGAGAGTGCAAAGTAGCCAAATGAAACTTTTACTGGATTTCCACTTACTTTATCAAATCTCATCTCCACCACACAGGACAAGTTTGCATCTGTTATAGTTTTGGAGAAAATTGTGGTCATTTCATTTATGCGCGAATGTGTTCAGATTGCTTTTCTATTGCATTTGGCACATGGTGACGATTATCTCGAGAGTGCAAAGTAGCCAAATGAAACTTTTACTGGATTTCCACTTACTTTATCAAATCTCATCTGCACCACACAGGACAAGTTTGCATCTGTTATAGTTTTGGAGAAAATTGTGGTCATTTCATTTATGCGTGAATGTGTTCAGATTGCTTTTCTATTGCATTTGGCACATGTTGACGATTATCTCGAGAGTGCAAAGTAATCAAATGAAACTTTTACTGGATTTCCACTTACTTTATCAAATCTCATCTCCACTACACAGGACAAGTTTGCATCTGTTATAGTTTTGGAGAAAATTGTGGTCATTTCATTTATGCGCGAATGTGTTCAGATTGCTTTTCTATTGCATTTGGCACATGGTGACGATTATCTCGAGAGTGCAAAGTAGCCAAATGAAACTTTTACTGGATTTCCACTTACTTTATCAAATCTCATCTGCACCACACAGGACAAGTTTGCATCTGTTATAGTTTTGGAGAAAATTGTGGTCATTTCATTTATGCGCGAATGTGTTCAGATTGCTTTTCTATTGCATTTGGCACATGGTGACGATTATCTCGAGAGTGCAAAGTAACCAAATGAAACTTTAACTGGATTTCCACTTACTTTATCAAATCTCATCTCCACTACACAGGACAAGTTTGCATCTGTTATAGTTTTGGAGAAAATTGTGGTCATTTCATTTATGCGCGAATGTGTTCAGATTGCTTTTCTATTGCATTTGGCACATGGTGACGATTATCTCGAGAGTGCAAAGTAGCCAAATGAAACTTTTACTGGATTTCCACTTACTTTATCAAATCTCATCTCCACCACACAGGACAAGTTTGCATCTTTTATAGTTTTGGAGAAAATTGTGGTCATTTCATTTATGCGCGAATGTGTTCAGATTGCTTTTCTATTGCATTTGGCACATGGTGACGATTATCTCGAGAGTGCAAAGTAGCCAAATGAAACTTTTACTGGATTTCCACTTACTTTATCAAATCTCATCTCCACCACACAGGACAAGTTTGCATCTGTTATAGTTTTGGAGAAAATTGTAGTCATTTCATTTATGCGCGAATGTGTTCAGATTGCTTTTCTATTGCATTTGGCACATGGTGACGATTATCTCGAGAGTGCAAAGTAGCCAAATGAAACTTTTACTGGATTTCCACTTACTTTATCAAATCTCATCTGCACCACACAGGACAAGTTTGCATCTGTTATAGTTTTGGAGAAAATTGTGGTCATTTCATTTATGCGCGAATGTGTTCAGATTGCTTTTCTATTGCATTTGGCACATGGTGACGATTATCTCGAGAGTGCAAAGTAACCAAATGAAACTTTTACTGGATTTCCACTTACTTTATCAAATCTCATCTCCACTACACAGGACAAGTTTGCATCCGTTATAGTTTTGGAGAAAATTGTGGTCATTTCATTTATGCGCGAATGTGTTCAGATTGCTTTTCTATTGCATTTGGCACATGGTGACGATTATCTCGAGAGTGCAAAGTAGCCAAATGAAACTTTTACTGGATTTCCACTTACTTTATCAAATCTCATCTCCACCACACAGGACAAGTTTGCATCTGTTATAGTTTTGGAGAAAATTGTGGTCATTTCATTTATGCGCGAATGTGTTCAGATTGCTTTTCTTTTGCATTTGGCACATGGTGACGATTATCTCGAGAGTGCAAAGTAGCCAAATGAAACTTTTACTGGATTTCCACTTACTTTAGCAAATCTCATCTCCACCACACAGGACAAGTTTGCATCTGTTATAGATTTGGAGAAAATTGTGGTCATTTCATTTATGCGCGAATGTGTTCAGATTGTTTTTCTATTGCATTTGGCACATGGTGACGATTATCTCGAGAGTGCAAAGTAGCCAAATGAAACTTTTACTGGATTTCCACTTACTTTATCAAATCTCATCTCCACCACACAGGACAAGTTTGCATCTGTTATAGTTTTGGAGAAAATTGTGGTCATTTCATTTATGCGCGAATGTGTTCAGATTGCTTTTCTATTGCATTTGGCACATAATGACGATTATCTCGAGAGTGCAAAGTAGCCAAATGAAACTTTTACTGGATTTCCACTTACTTTATCAAATCTCATCTCCACCACACAGGACAAGTTTGCATCTGTTAAAGTTTTGGAGAAAATTGTGGTCATTTAATTTATGCGCGAATGTGTTCAGATTGCTTTTCTATTGCATTTGGCACATGGTGATGATTATCTCGAGAGTGCAAAGTAGCCAAATGAAACTTTTACTGGATTTCCACTTACTTTATCAAATCTCATCTCCACCACACAGGACAAGTTTGCATCTGTTATAGTTTTGGAGAAAATTGTGGTCATTTCATTTATGCGCGAATGTGTTCAGATTGCTTTTCTATTGCATTTGGCACATGGTGACGATTATCTCGAGAGTGCAAAGTAGCCAAATGAAACTTTTACTGGATTTCCACTTACTTTATCAAATCTCATCTCCACCACACAGGACAAGTTTGCATCTGTTATAGTGTTGGAGAAAAATGTGGTCATTTCATTTATGCGCGAATGTGTTCAGATTGCTTTTCTATTGCATTTGGCACATGGTGACGATTATCTCGAGAGTGCAAAGTAGCCAAATGAAACTTTTACTGGATTTCCACTTACTTTATCAAATCTCATCTCCACCACACAGGACAAGTTTGCATCTGTTATAGTTTTGGAGAAAATTGTGGTCATTTCATTTATGCGCGAATGTGTTCAGATTGCTTTTCTATTGCATTTGGCACATGGTGACGATTATCTCGAGAGTGCAAAGTAGCCAAATGAAACTTTTACTGGATTTCCACTTACTTTATCAAATCTCATCTGCACCACACAGGACAAGTTTGCATCTGTTATAGTTTTGGAGAAAATTGTGGTCATTTCATTTATGCGCGAATGTGTTCAGATTAATTTTCTATTGCATTTGGCACATGGTGACGATTATCTCTAGAGTGCAAAGTAATCAAATGAAACTTTTACTGGATTTCCACTTACTTTATCAAATCTCATCTCCACTACACAGGACAAGTTTGCATCTGTTATAGTATGGAGAAAATTGTGGTCATTTCATTTATGCGCGAATGTGTTCAGATTGCTTTTCTATTGCATTTGGCACATGGTGACGATTATCTCGAGAGTGCAAAGTAGCCAAATGAAACTTTTACTGGATTTCCACTTACTTTATCAAATCTCATCTCCACCACACAGGACAAGTTTGCATCTGTTATAGTTTTGAAGAAAATTGTGGTCATTTCATTTATGCGCGAATGTGTTCAGATTGCTGTTCTATTGCATTTGGCACATGGTGACGATTATTTCGAGAGTGCAAAGTAGCCAAATGAAACTTTTACTGGATTTCCACTTACTTTATCAAATCTCATCTCCACCACACAGGACAAGTTTGCATCTGTTATAGTTTTGGAGAAAATTGTGGTCATTTCATTTATGCGCGAATGTGTTCAGATTGCTTTTCTATTGCATTTGGCACATGGTGACGATTATCTCGAGAGTGCAAAGTAGCCAACTGAAACTTTTACTGGATTTCCACTTACTTTATCAAATCTCATCTCCACCACACAGGACAAGTTTGCATCTGTTATAGTTTTGGAGAAAATTGTGGTCATTTCATTTATGCGCGAATGTGTTCAGATTGCTTTTCTATTGCATTTGGTACATGGTGACGATTATCTCGAGAGTGCAAAGTAGCCAAATGAAACTTTTACTGGATTTCCACTTACTTTATCAAATCTCATCTCCACCACACAGGACAAGTTTGCATCTGTTATAGTTTTGGAGAAAATTGTGGTCATTTCATTTATGCGCGAATGTGTTCAGATTGCTTTTCTATTGCATTTGGCACATGGTGACGATTATCTCGAGAGTGCAAAGTAGCCAAATGAAACTTTTACTGGATTTCCACTTACTTTATCAAATCTCATCTCCACCACACAGGACAAGTTTGCATCTGTTATAGTTTTGGAGAAAATTGTGGTCATTTCATTTATGCGCGAATGTGTTCAGATTGCTTTTCTATTGCATTTGGCACATGGTGATGATTATCTCGAGAGTGCAAAGTAGCCAAATGAAACTTTTACTGGATTTCCACTTACTTTATCAAATCTCATCTCCACCACACAGGACAAGTTTGCATCTGTTATAGTTTTGGAGAAAATTGTGGTCATTTCATTTATGCGCGAATGTGTTCAGATTGCTTTTCTATTGCATTTGGCACATGGTGACGATTATCTCGAGAGTGCAAAGTAGCCAAATGAAACTTTTACTGGATTTCCACTTACTTTATCAAATCTCATCTGCACCACACAGGACAAGTTTGCATCTGTTATAGTTTTGGAGAAAATTGTGGTCATTTCATTTATGCGTGAATGTGTTCAGATTGCTTTTCTATTGCATTTGGCACATGTTGACGATTATCTCGAGAGTGCAAAGTAATCAAATGAAACTTTTACTGGATTTCCACTTACTTTATCAAATCTCATCTCCACTACACAGGACAAGTTTGCATCTGTTATAGTTTTGGAGAAAATTGTGGTCATTTCATTTATGCGCGAATGTGTTCAGATTGCTTTTCTATTGCATTTGGCACATGGTGACGATTATCTCGAGAGTGCAAAGTAGCCAAATGAAACTTTTACTGGATTTCCACTTACTTTATCAAATCTCATCTCCACCACACAGGACAAGTTTGCATCTGTTATACTTTTGGAGAAAATTGTGGTCATTTCATTTATGCGCGAATGTGTTCAGATTGCTGTTCTATTGCATTTGGCACATGGTGACGATTATCTCGAGAGTGCAAAGTAGCCAAATGAAACTTTTACTGGATTTCGACTTACTTTATCAAATCTCATCTCCACTACACAGGACAAGTTTGCATCTGTTATAGTATGGAGAAAATTGTGGTCATTTCATTTATGCGCGAATGTGTTCAGATTGCTTTTCTATTGCATTTGGCACATGGTGACGATTATCTCGAGAGTGCAAAGTAGCCAAATGAAACTTTTACTGGATTTCCACTTACTTTATCAAATCTCATCTCCACCACACAGGACAAGTTTGCATCTGTTATAGTTTTGAAGAAAATTGTGGTCATTTCATTTATGCGCGAATGTGTTCAGATTGCTGTTCTATTGCATTTGGCACATGGTGACGATTATTTCGAGAGTGCAAAGTAGCCAAATGAAACTTTTACTGGATTTCCACTTACTTTATCAAATCTCATCTCCACCACACAGGACAAGTTTGCATCTGTTATAGTTTTGGAGAAAATTGTGGTCATTTCATTTATGCGCGAATGTGTTCAGATTGCTTTTCTATTGCATTTGGCACATGGTGACGATTATCTCGAGAGTGCAAAGTAGCCAACTGAAACTTTTACTGGATTTCCACTTACTTTATCAAATCTCATCTCCACCACACAGGACAAGTTTGCATCTGTTATAGTTTTGGAGAAAATTGTGGTCATTTCATTTATGCGCGAATGTGTTCAGATTGCTTTTCTATTGCATTTGGTACATGGTGACGATTATCTCGAGAGTGCAAAGTAGCCAAATGAAACTTTTACTGGATTTCCACTTACTTTATCAAATCTCATCTCCACCACACAGGACAAGTTTGCATCTGTTATAGTTTTGGAGAAAATTGTGGTCATTTCATTTATGCGCGAATGTGTTCAGATTGCTTTTCTATTGCATTTGGCACATGGTGACGATTATCTCGAGAGTGCAAAGTAGCCAAATGAAACTTTTACTGGATTTCCACTTACTTTATCAAATCTCATCTCCACCACACAGGACAAGTTTGCATCTGTTATAGTTTTGGAGAAAATTGTGGTCATTTCATTTATGCGCGAATGTGTTCAGATTGCTTTTCTATTGCATTTGGCACATGGTGATGATTATCTCGAGAGTGCAAAGTAGCCAAATGAAACTTTTACTGGATTTCCACTTACTTTATCAAATCTCATCTCCACCACACAGGACAAGTTTGCATCTGTTATAGTTTTGGAGAAAATTGTGGTCATTTCATTTATGCGCGAATGTGTTCAGATTGCTTTTCTATTGCATTTGGCACATGGTGACGATTATCTCGAGAGTGCAAAGTAGCCAAATGAAACTTTTACTGGATTTCCACTTACTTTATCAAATCTCATCTGCACCACACAGGACAAGTTTGCATCTGTTATAGTTTTGGAGAAAATTGTGGTCATTTCATTTATGCGTGAATGTGTTCAGATTGCTTTTCTATTGCATTTGGCACATGTTGACGATTATCTCGAGAGTGCAAAGTAATCAAATGAAACTTTTACTGGATTTCCACTTACTTTATCAAATCTCATCTCCACTACACAGGACAAGTTTGCATCTGTTATAGTTTTGGAGAAAATTGTGGTCATTTCATTTATGCGCGAATGTGTTCAGATTGCTTTTCTATTGCATTTGGCACATGGTGACGATTATCTCGAGAGTGCAAAGTAGCCAAATGAAACTTTTACTGGATTTCCACTTACTTTATCAAATCTCATCTCCACCACACAGGACAAGTTTGCATCTGTTATACTTTTGGAGAAAATTGTGGTCATTTCATTTATGCGCGAATGTGTTCAGATTGCTGTTCTATTGCATTTGGCACATGGTGACGATTATCTCGAGAGTGCAAAGTAGCCAAATGAAACTTTTACTGGATTTCGACTTACTTTATCAAATCTCATCTCCACCACACAGGACAAGTTTGCATCTGTTATAGTTTTGGAGAAAATTGTGGTCATTTCATTTATGCGCGAATGTGTTCAGATTGCTTTTCTATTGCATTTGGCACATGGTGACGATTATCTCGAGAGTGCAAAGTAGCCAAATGAAACTTTTACTGGATTTCCACTTACTTTATCAAATCTCATCTCCACCACACAGGACAAGTTTGCATCTGTTATAGTTTTGGAGAAAATTGTGGTCATTTAATTTATGCGCGAATGTGTTCAGATTGCTTTTCTATTGCATTTGGCACATGGTGACGATTATCTCGAGAGTGCAAAGTAGCCAAATGAAACTTTTACTGGATTTCCACTTACTTTATCAAATCTCATCTCCACCACACAGGACAAGTTTGCATCTGTTATAGTTTTGGAGAAAATTGTGGTCATTTCATTTATGCGCGAATGTGTTCAGATTGCTTTTCTATTGCATTTGGCACATGGTGACGATTATCTCGAGAGTGCAAAGTAGCCAAATGAAACTTTTACTGGATTTCCACTTACTTTATCAAATCTCATCTCCACCACACAGGACAAGTTTGCATCTGTTATAGTTTTGGAGAAAATTGTGGTCATTTCATTTATGCGCGAATGTGTTCAGATTGCTTTTCTATTGCATTTGGCACATGGTGATGATTATCTCGAGAGTGCAAAGTAGCCAAATGAAACTTTTACTGGATTTCCACTTACTTTATCAAATCTCATCTCCACCACACAGGACAAGTTTGCATCTGTTATAGTTTTGGAGAAAATTGTGGTCATTTCATTTATGCGCGAATGTGTTCAGATTGCTTTTCTATTGCATTTGGCACATGGTGACGATTATCTCGAGAGTGCAAAGTAGCCAAATGAAACTTTTACTGGATTTCCACTTACTTTATCAAATCTCATCTGCACCACACAGGACAAGTTTGCATCTGTTATAGTTTTGGAGAAAATTGTGGTCATTTCATTTATGCGTGAATGTGTTCAGATTGCTTTTCTATTGCATTTGGCACATGTTGACGATTATCTCGAGAGTGCAAAGTAATCAAATGAAACTTTTACTGGATTTCCACTTACTTTATCAAATCTCATCTCCACTACACAGGACAAGTTTGCATCTGTTATAGTTTTGGAGAAAATTGTGGTCATTTCATTTATGCGCGAATGTGTTCAGATTGCTTTTCTATTGCATTTGGCACATGGTGACGATTATCTCGAGAGTGCAAAGTAGCCAAATGAAACTTTTACTGGATTTCCACTTACTTTATCAAATCTCATCTCCACCACACAGGACAAGTTTGCATCTGTTATAGTTTTGGAGAAAATTGTGGTCATTTCATTTATGCGCGAATGTGTTCAGATTGCTGTTCTATTGCATTTGGCACATGGTGACGATTATCTCGAGAGTGCAAAGTAGCCAAATGAAACTTTTACTGGATTTCCACTTACTTTATCAAATCTCATCTCCACCACACAGGACAAGTTTGCATCTGTTATAGTTTTGGAGAAAATTGTGGTCATTTCATTTATGCGCGAATGTGTTCAGATTGCTTTTCTATTGCATTTGGCACATGGTGACGATTATCTCGAGAGTGCAAAGTAGCCAAATGAAACTTTTACTGGATTTCCACTTACTTTATCAAATCTCATCTCCACCACACAGGACAAGTTTGCATCTGTTATAGTTTTGGAGAAAATTGTGGTCATTTCATTTATGCGCGAATGTGTTCAGATTGCTTTTCTATTGCATTTGGCACATGGTGACGATTATCTCGAGAGTGCAAAGTAGGCAAATGAAACTTTTACTGGATTTCCACTTACTTTATCAAATCTCATCTCCACCACACAGGACAAGTTTGCATCTGTTATACTTTTGGAGAAAATTGTGGTCATTTCATTTATGCGCGAATGTGTTCAGATTGCTTTTCTATTGCATTTGGCACATGGTGACGATTATCTCGAGAGTGCAAAGTAGCCAAATGAAACTTTTACTGGATTTCCACTTACTTTATCAAATCTCATCTCCACCACACAGGACAAGTTTGCATCTGTTATAGTTTTGGAGAAAATTGTGGTCATTTCATTTATGCGCGAATGTGTTCAGATTGCTTTTCTATTGCATTTGGCACATGGTGACGATTATCTCGAGAGTGCAAAGTAGCCAAATGAAACTTTTACTGGATTTCCACTTACTTTATCAAATCTCATCTCCACCACACAGGACAAGTTTGCATCTGTTATAGTTTTGGAGAAAATTGTGGTCATTTCATTTATGCGCGAATGTGTTCAGATTGCTTTTCTATTGCATTTGGCACATGGTGACGATTATCTCGAGAGTGCAAAGTAGCCAAATGAAACTTTTACTGGATTTCCACTTACTTTATCAAATCTCATCTCCACCACACAGGACAAGTTTGCATCTGTTATAGTGTTGGAGAAAAATGTGGTCATTTCATTTATGCGCGAATGTGTTCAGATTGCTTTTCTATTGCATTTGGCACATGGTGACGATTATCTCGAGAGTGCAAAGTAGCCAAATTAAACTTTTACTGGATTTCCACTTACTTTATCAAATCTCATCTCCACCACACAGGACAAGTTTGCATCTGTTATAGTTTTGGAGAATATTGTGGTCATTTCATTTATGCGCGAATGTGTTCAGATTGCTTTTCTATTGCATTTGGCACATGGTGACGATTATCTCGAGAGTGCAAAGTAGCCAAATGAAACTTTTACTGGATTTCCACTTACTTTATCAAATCTCATCTCCACCACACAGGAAAAGTTTGCATCTGTTATAGTTTTGGAGAAAATTGTGGTCATTTCATTTATGCGCGAATGTGTTCAGATTGCTTTTCTATTGCATTTGGCACATGGTGACGATTATCTCGAGAGTGCAAAGTAGCCAAATGAAACTTTTACTGGATTTCCACTTACTTTATCAAATCTCATCTCCACCATACAGGACAAGTTTGCATCTGTTATAGTGTTAGAGAAAATTGTGGTCATTTCATTTATGCGCGAATGTGTTCAGATTGCTTTTCTATTGCATTTGGCACATGGTGACGATTATCTCGAGAGTGCAAAGTAGCCAAATTAAACTTTTACTGGATTTCCACTTACTTTATCAAATCTCATCTCCACCACACAGGACAAGTTTGCATCTGTTATAGTTTTGGAGAAAATTGTGGTCATTTCATTTATGCGCGAATGTGTTCAGATTGCTTTTCTATTGCATTTGGCACATGGTGACGATTATCTCGAGAGTGCAAAGTAGCCAAATGAAACTTTTACTGGATTTCCACTTACTTTATCAAATCTCATCTCCACCACACAGGAAAAGTTTGCATCTGTTATAGTTTTGGAGAAAATTGTGGTCATTTAATTTATGCGCGAATGTGTTCAGATTGCTTTTCTATTGCATTTGGCACATGGTGACGATTATCTCGAGAGTGCAAAGTAGCCAAATTAAACTTTTACTGCATTTCCACTTACTTTATCAAATCTCATCTCCACCACACAGGACAAGTTTGCATCTGGTATAGTTTTGGAGAAAATTGTGGTCATTTCATTTATGCGCGAATGTGTTCAGATTGCTTTTCTATTGCATTTGGCACATGGTGACGATTATCTCGAGAGTGCAAAGTAGCCAAATGAAACTTTTACTGGATTTCCACTTACTTTATCAAATCTCATCTCCACCACACAGGAAAAGTTTGCATCTGTTATAGTTTTGGAGAAAATTGTGGTCATTTAATTTATGCGCGAATGTGTTCAAATTGCTTTTCTATTGTATTTGGCACATGGTGACGATTATCTCGAGAGTGCAAAGTAGCCAAATGAAACTTTTACTGGATTTCCACTTACTTTATCAAATCTCATCTCCACCACACAGGACAAGTTTGCATCTGTTATAGTTTTGGAGAAAATTGTGGTCATTTCATTTATGCGCGAATGTGTTCAGATTGCTTTTCTATTGCATTTGGCACATGGTGACGATTATCTCGAGAGTGCAAAGTAGCCAAATGAAACTTTTACTGGATTTCCACTTACTTTATTAAATCTCATCTCCACCACACAGGACAAGTTTGCATCTGTTATAGTTTTGGAGAAAATTGTGGTCATTTCATTTATGCGCGAATGTGTTCAGATTGCTTTTATATTGCATTTGGCACATGGTGACGATTATCTCGAGAGTGCAAAGTAGCCAAATGAAACTTTTACTGGATTTCCACTTACTTTATCAAATCTCATCTCCACCACACAGGACAAGTTTGCATCTGTTATAGTTTTAGAGACAATTGTGGTCATTTCATTTATGCGCGAATGTGTTCAGATTGCTTTTCTATTGCATTTGGCACATGGTGACGATTATCTCGAGAGTGCAAAGTAGCCAAATGAAACTTTTACTGGATTTCCACTTACTTTATCAAATCTCATCTCCACCACACAGGACAAGTTTGCATCTGTTATAGTTTTGGAGAAAAGTGTGGTCATTTCATTTATGCGCGAATGTGTTCAGATTGCTTTTATATTGCATTTGGCACATGGTGACGATTATCTCGAGAGTGCAAAGTAGCCAAATGAAACTTTTACTGAATTTCCACTTACTTTATCAAATGTCATCTCCACCACACAGGACAAGTTTGCATCTGTTATAGTTTTGGAGAAAATTGTGGTCATTTCATTTATGCGCGAATGTGTTCAGATTGCTTTTCTTTTGCATTTGGCACATGGTGACGATTATCTCGAGAGTGCAAAGTAGCCAAATTAAACTTTTACTGGATTTCCACTTACTTTACCAAATCTCATCTCCACCACACAGGACAAGTTTGCATCTGTTATAGTTTTGGAGAAAATTGTGGTCATTTCATTTATGCGCGAATGTGTTCAGATTGCTTTTCTATTGCATTTGGCACATGGTGACGATTATCTCGAGAGTGCAAAGTAGCCAAATGAAACTTTTACTGGATTTCCACTTACTTTATCAAATCTCATCTCCACCACACAGGACAAGTTTGCATCTGTTATAGTTTTGGAGAAAATTGTGGTCATTTCATTTATGCGCGAATGTGTTCAGATTGCTTTTCTATTGCATTTGGCACATGGTGATGATTATCTCGAGAGTGCAAAGTAGCCAAATGAAACTTTTACTGGATTTCCACTTACTTTATCAAATCTCATCTCCACCACACAGGACAAGTTTGCATCTGTTATAGTTTTGGAGAAAATTGTGGTCATTTCATTTATGCGCGAATGTGTTCAGATTGCTTTTCTATTGCATTTGGCACATGGTGACGATTATCTCGAGAGTGCAAAGTAGCCAAATGAAACTTTTACTGGATTTCCACTTACTTTATCAAATCTCATCTGCACCACACAGGACAAGTTTGCATCTGTTATAGTTTTGGAGAAAATTGTGGTCATTTCATTTATGCGTGAATGTGTTCAGATTGCTTTTCTATTGCATTTGGCACATGTTGACGATTATCTCGAGAGTGCAAAGTAATCAAATGAAACTTTTACTGGATTTCCACTTACTTTATCAAATCTCATCTCCACTACACAGGACAAGTTTGCATCTGTTATAGTTTTGGAGAAAATTGTGGTCATTTCATTTATGCGCGAATGTGTTCAGATTGCTTTTCTATTGCATTTGGCACATGGTGACGATTATCTCGAGAGTGCAAAGTAGCCAAATGAAACTTTTACTGGATTTCCACTTACTTTATCAAATCTCATCTCCACCACACAGGACAAGTTTGCATCTGTTATACTTTTGGAGAAAATTGTGGTCATTTCATTTATGCGCGAATGTGTTCAGATTGCTGTTCTATTGCATTTGGCACATGGTGACGATTATCTCGAGAGTGCAAAGTAGCCAAATGAAACTTTTACTGGATTTCGACTTACTTTATCAAATCTCATCTCCACCACACAGGACAAGTTTGCATCTGTTATAGTTTTGGAGAAAATTGTGGTCATTTCATTTATGCGCGAATGTGTTCAGATTGCTTTTCTATTGCATTTGGCACATGGTGACGATTATCTCGAGAGTGCAAAGTAGCCAAATGAAACTTTTACTGGATTTCCACTTACTTTATCAAATCTCATCTCCACCACACAGGACAAGTTTGCATCTGTTATAGTTTTGGAGAAAATTGTGGTCATTTAATTTATGCGCGAATGTGTTCAGATTGCTTTTCTATTGCATTTGGCACATGGTGACGATTATCTCGAGAGTGCAAAGTAGCCAAATGAAACTTTTACTGGATTTCCACTTACTTTATCAAATCTCATCTCCACCACACAGGACAAGTTTGCATCTGTTATAGTTTTGGAGAAAATTGTGGTCATTTCATTTATGCGCGAATGTGTTCAGATTGCTTTTCTATTGCATTTGGCACATGGTGACGATTATCTCGAGAGTGCAAAGTAGCCAAATGAAACTTTTACTGGATTTCCACTTACTTTATCAAATCTCATCTCCACCACACAGGACAAGTTTGCATCTGTTATAGTTTTGGAGAAAATTGTGGTCATTTCATTTATGCGCGAATGTGTTCAGATTGCTTTTCTATTGCATTTGGCACATGGTGATGATTATCTCGAGAGTGCAAAGTAGCCAAATGAAACTTTTACTGGATTTCCACTTACTTTATCAAATCTCATCTCCACCACACAGGACAAGTTTGCATCTGTTATAGTTTTGGAGAAAATTGTGGTCATTTCATTTATGCGCGAATGTGTTCAGATTGCTTTTCTATTGCATTTGGCACATGGTGACGATTATCTCGAGAGTGCAAAGTAGCCAAATGAAACTTTTACTGGATTTCCACTTACTTTATCAAATCTCATCTGCACCACACAGGACAAGTTTGCATCTGTTATAGTTTTGGAGAAAATTGTGGTCATTTCATTTATGCGTGAATGTGTTCAGATTGCTTTTCTATTGCATTTGGCACATGTTGACGATTATCTCGAGAGTGCAAAGTAATCAAATGAAACTTTTACTGGATTTCCACTTACTTTATCAAATCTCATCTCCACTACACAGGACAAGTTTGCATCTGTTATAGTTTTGGAGAAAATTGTGGTCATTTCATTTATGCGCGAATGTGTTCAGATTGCTTTTCTATTGCATTTGGCACATGGTGACGATTATCTCGAGAGTGCAAAGTAGCCAAATGAAACTTTTACTGGATTTCCACTTACTTTATCAAATCTCATCTCCACCACACAGGACAAGTTTGCATCTGTTATAGTTTTGGAGAAAATTGTGGTCATTTCATTTATGCGCGAATGTGTTCAGATTGCTGTTCTATTGCATTTGGCACATGGTGACGATTATCTCGAGAGTGCAAAGTAGCCAAATGAAACTTTTACTGGATTTCCACTTACTTTATCAAATCTCATCTCCACCACACAGGACAAGTTTGCATCTGTTATAGTTTTGGAGAAAATTGTGGTCATTTCATTTATGCGCGAATGTGTTCAGATTGCTTTTCTATTGCATTTGGCACATGGTGACGATTATCTCGAGAGTGCAAAGTAGCCAAATGAAACTTTTACTGGATTTCCACTTACTTTATCAAATCTCATCTCCACCACACAGGACAAGTTTGCATCTGTTATAGTTTTGGAGAAAATTGTGGTCATTTCATTTATGCGCGAATGTGTTCAGATTGCTTTTCTATTGCATTTGGCACATGGTGACGATTATCTCGAGAGTGCAAAGTAGGCAAATGAAACTTTTACTGGATTTCCACTTACTTTATCAAATCTCATCTCCACCACACAGGACAAGTTTGCATCTGTTATACTTTTGGAGAAAATTGTGGTCATTTCATTTATGCGCGAATGTGTTCAGATTGCTTTTCTATTGCATTTGGCACATGGTGACGATTATCTCGAGAGTGCAAAGTAGCCAAATGAAACTTTTACTGGATTTCCACTTACTTTATCAAATCTCATCTCCACCACACAGGACAAGTTTGCATCTGTTATAGTTTTGGAGAAAATTGTGGTCATTTCATTTATGCGCGAATGTGTTCAGATTGCTTTTCTATTGCATTTGGCACATGGTGACGATTATCTCGAGAGTGCAAAGTAGCCAAATGAAACTTTTACTGGATTTCCACTTACTTTATCAAATCTCATCTCCACCACACAGGACAAGTTTGCATCTGTTATAGTTTTGGAGAAAATTGTGGTCATTTCATTTATGCGCGAATGTGTTCAGATTGCTTTTCTATTGCATTTGGCACATGGTGACGATTATCTCGAGAGTGCAAAGTAGCCAAATGAAACTTTTACTGGATTTCCACTTACTTTATCAAATCTCATCTCCACCACACAGGACAAGTTTGCATCTGTTATAGTGTTGGAGAAAAATGTGGTCATTTCATTTATGCGCGAATGTGTTCAGATTGCTTTTCTATTGCATTTGGCACATGGTGACGATTATCTCGAGAGTGCAAAGTAGCCAAATTAAACTTTTACTGGATTTCCACTTACTTTATCAAATCTCATCTCCACCACACAGGACAAGTTTGCATCTGTTATAGTTTTGGAGAATATTGTGGTCATTTCATTTATGCGCGAATGTGTTCAGATTGCTTTTCTATTGCATTTGGCACATGGTGACGATTATCTCGAGAGTGCAAAGTAGCCAAATGAAACTTTTACTGGATTTCCACTTACTTTATCAAATCTCATCTCCACCACACAGGAAAAGTTTGCATCTGTTATAGTTTTGGAGAAAATTGTGGTCATTTCATTTATGCGCGAATGTGTTCAGATTGCTTTTCTATTGCATTTGGCACATGGTGACGATTATCTCGAGAGTGCAAAGTAGCCAAATGAAACTTTTACTGGATTTCCACTTACTTTATCAAATCTCATCTCCACCATACAGGACAAGTTTGCATCTGTTATAGTGTTGGAGAAAATTGTGGTCATTTCATTTATGCGCGAATGTGTTCAGATTGCTTTTCTATTGCATTTGGCACATGGTGACGATTATCTCGAGAGTGCAAAGTAGCCAAATTAAACTTTTACTGGATTTCCACTTACTTTATCAAATCTCATCTCCACCACACAGGACAAGTTTGCATCTGTTATAGTTTTGGAGAAAATTGTGGTCATTTCATTTATGCGCGAATGTGTTCAGATTGCTTTTCTATTGCATTTGGCACATGGTGACGATTATCTCGAGAGTGCAAAGTAGCCAAATGAAACTTTTACTGGATTTCCACTTACTTTATCAAATCTCATCTCCACCACACAGGAAAAGTTTGCATCTGTTATAGTTTTGGAGAAAATTGTGGTCATTTAATTTATGCGCGAATGTGTTCAGATTGCTTTTCTATTGCATTTGGCACATGGTGACGATTATCTCGAGAGTGCAAAGTAGCCAAATTAAACTTTTACTGCATTTCCACTTACTTTATCAAATCTCATCTCCACCACACAGGACAAGTTTGCATCTGTTATAGTTTTGGAGAAAATTGTGGTCATTTCATTTATGCGCGAATGTGTTCAGATTGCTTTTCTATTGCATTTGGCACATGGTGACGATTATCTCGAGAGTGCAAAGTAGCCAAATGAAACTTTTACTGGATTTCCACTTACTTTATCAAATCTCATCTCCACCACACAGGAAAAGTTTGCATCTGTTATAGTTTTGGAGAAAATTGTGGTCATTTAATTTATGCGCGAATGTGTTCAGATTGCTTTTCTATTGTATTTGGCACATGGTGACGATTATCTCGAGAGTGCAAAGTAGCCAAATGAAACTTTTACTGGATTTCCACTTACTTTATCAAATCTCATCTCCACCACACAGGACAAGTTTGCATCTGTTATAGTTTTGGAGAAAATTGTGGTCATTTCATTTATGCGCGAATGTGTTCAGATTGCTTTTCTATTGCATTTGGCACATGGTGACGATTATCTCGAGAGTGCAAAGTAGCCAAATGAAACTTTTACTGGATTTCCACTTACTTTATTAAATCTCATCTCCACCACACAGGACAAGTTTGCATCTGTTATAGTTTTGGAGAAAATTGTGGTCATTTCATTTATGCGCGAATGTGTTCAGATTGCTTTTATATTGCATTTGGCACATGGTGACGATTATCTCGAGAGTGCAAAGTAGCCAAATGAAACTTTTACTGGATTTCCACTTACTTTATCAAATCTCATCTCCACCACACAGGACAAGTTTGCATCTGTTATAGTTTTAGAGACAATTGTGGTCATTTCATTTATGCGCGAATGTGTTCAGATTGCTTTTCTATTGCATTTGGCACATGGTGACGATTATCTCGAGAGTGCAAAGTAGCCAAATGAAACTTTTACTGGATTTCCACTTACTTTATCAAATCTCATCTCCACCACACAGGACAAGTTTGCATCTGTTATAGTTTTGGAGAAAAGTGTGGTCATTTCATTTATGCGCGAATGTGTTCAGATTGCTTTTATATTGCATTTGGCACATGGTGACGATTATCTCGAGAGTGCAAAGTAGCCAAATGAAACTTTTACTGAATTTCCACTTACTTTATCAAATGTCATCTCCACCACACAGGACAAGTTTGCATCTGTTATAGTTTTGGAGAAAATTGTGGTCATTTCATTTATGCGCGAATGTGTTCAGATTGCTTTTCTTTTGCATTTGGCACATGGTGACGATTATCTCGAGAGTGCAAAGTAGCCAAATTAAACTTTTACTGGATTTCCACTTACTTTACCAAATCTCATCTCCACCACACAGGACAAGTTTGCATCTGTTATAGTTTTGGAGAAAATTGTGGTCATTTCATTTATGCGCGAATGTGTTCAGATTGCTTTTCTATTGCATTTGGCACATGGTGACGATTATCTCGAGAGTGCAAAGTAGCCAAATGACACTTTTACTGGATTTCCACTTACTTTATCAAATCTCATCTCCACCACACAGGACAAGTTTGCATCTGTTATAGTTTTGGAGAAAATTGTGGTCATTTCATTTATGCGCGAATGTGTTCAGATTGCTTTTCTATTGCATTTGGCACATGGTGACGATTATCTCGAGAGTGCAAAGTAGCCAAATGAAACTTTTACTGGATTTCCACTTACTTTATCAAATCTCATCTCCACCACACAGGACAAGTTTGCATCTGTTATAGTTTTGGAGAAAATTGTGGTCATTTCATTTATGCGCGAATGTGTTCAGATTGCTTTTCTATTGCATTTGGCACATGGTGACGATTATCTCGAGAGTGCAAAGTAGCCAAATGAAACTTTTACTGGATTTCCACTTACTTTATCAAATCTCATCTCCACCACACAGGACAAGTTTGCATCTGTTATAGTTTTGGAGAAAATTGTGGTCATTTCATTTATGCGCGAATGTGTTCAGATTGCTTTTCTATTGCATTTGGCACATGGTGACGATTATCTCGAGAGTGCAAAGTAGCCAAATGAAACTTTTACTGGATTTCCACTTACTTTATCAAATCTCATCTCCACCACACAGGAGAAGTTTGCATCTGTTATAGTTTTGGAGAAAATTGTGGTCATTTCATTTATGCGCGAATGTGTTCAGATTGCTTTTCTATTTCATTTGGCACATGGTGACGATTATCTCGAGAGTGCAAAGTAGCCAAATGAAACTTTTACTGGATTTCCACTTACTTTATCAAATCTCATCTCCACCACACAGGACAAGTTTGCATCTGTTATAGTTTTGGAGAAAATTGTGGTCATTTCATTTATGCGCGAATGTGTTCAGATTGCTTTTCTATTGCATTTGGCACATGGTGACGATTATCTCGAGAGTGCAAAGTAGCCAAATGAAACTTTTACTGGATTTCCACTTACTTTATCAAATCTCATCTCCACCACACAGGAAAAGTTTGCATCTGTTATAGTTTTGGAGAAAATTGTGGTCATTTAATTTATGCGCGAATGTGTTCAGATTGCTTTTCTATTGCATTTGGCACATGGTGACGATTATCTCGAGAGTGCAAAGTAGCCAAATTAAACTTTTACTGGATTTCCACTTACTTTATCAAATCTCATCTCCACCACACAGGTCAAGTTTGCATCTGTTATAGTTTTGGAGAAAATTGTGGTCATTTCATTTATGAGCGAATGTGTTCAGATTGCTTTTCTATTGCATTTGGCACATGGTGACGATTATCTCGAGAGTGCAAAGTAGCCAAATGAAACTTTTACTGGATTTCCACTTACTTTATCAAATCTCATCTCCACCACACAGGAAAAGTTTGCATCTGTTATAGTTTTGGAGAAAATTGTGGTCATTTAATTTATGCGCGAATGTGTTCAGATTGCTTTTCTATTGTATTTGGCACATGGTGACGATTATCTCGAGAGTGCAAAGTAGCCAAATGAAACTTTTACTGGATTTCCACTTACTTTATCAAATCTCATCTCCACCACACAGGACAAGTTTGCATCTGTTATAGTTTTGGAGAAAATTGTGGTCATTTCATTTATGCGCGAATGTGTTCAGATTGCTTTTCTATTGCATTTGGCACATGGTGACGATTATCTCGAGAGTGCAAAGTAGCCAAATGAAACTTTTACTGGATTTCCACTTACTTTATTAAATCTCATCTCCACCACACAGGACAAGTTTGCATCTGTTATAGTTTTGGAGAAAATTGTGGTCATTTCATTTATGCGCGAATGTGTTCAGATTGCTTTTATATTGCATTTGGCACATGGTGACGATTATCTCGAGAGTGCAAAGTAGCCAAATGAAACTTTTACTGGATTTCCACTTACTTTATCAAATCTCATCTCCACCACACAGGACAAGTTTGCATCTGTTATAGTTTTAGAGACAATTGTGGTCATTTCATTTATGCGCGAATGTGTTCAGATTGCTTTTCTATTGCATTTGGCACATGGTGACGATTATCTCGAGAGTGCAAAGTAGCCAAATGAAACTTTTACTGGATTTCCACTTACTTTATCAAATCTCATCTCCACCACACAGGACAAGTTTGCATCTGTTATAGTTTTGGAGAAAAGTGTGGTCATTTCATTTATGCGCGAATGTGTTCAGATTGCTTTTATATTGCATTTGGCACATGGTGACGATTATCTCGAGAGTGCAAAGTAGCCAAATGAAACTTTTACTGAATTTCCACTTACTTTATCAAATGTCATCTCCACCACACAGGACAAGTTTGCATCTGTTATAGTTTTGGAGAAAATTGTGGTCATTTCATTTATGCGCGAATGTGTTCAGATTGCTTTTCTTTTGCATTTGGCACATGGTGACGATTATCTCGAGAGTGCAAAGTAGCCAAATTAAACTTTTACTGGATTTCCACTTACTTTACCAAATCTCATCTCCACCACACAGGACAAGATTGCATCTGTTATAGTTTTGGAGAAAATTGTGGTCATTTCATTTATGCGCGAATGTGTTCAGATTGCTTTTCTATTGCATTTGGCACATGGTGACGATTATCTCGAGAGTGCAAAGTAGCCAAATGACACTTTTACTGGATTTCCACTTACTTTATCAAATCTCATCTCCACCACACAGGACAAGTTTGCATCTGTTATAGTTTTGGAGAAAATTGTGGTCATTTCATTTATGCGCGAATGTGTTCAGATTGCTTTTCTATTGCATTTGGCACATGGTGACGATTATCTCGAGAGTGCAAAGTAGCCAAATGAAACTTTTACTGGATTTCCACTTACTTTATCAAATCTCATCTCCACCACACAGGACAAGTTTGCATCTGTTATAGTTTTGGAGAAAATTGTGGTCATTTCATTTATGCGCGAATGTGTTCAGATTGCTTTTCTATTGCATTTGGCACATGGTGACGATTATCTCGAGAGTGCAAAGTAGCCAAATGAAACTTTTACTGGATTTCCACTTACTTTATCAAATCTCATCTCCACCACACAGGACAAGTTTGCATCTGTTATAGTTTTGGAGAAAATTGTGGTCATTTCATTTATGCGCGAATGTGTTCAGATTGCTTTTCTATTGCATTTGGCACATGGTGACGATTATCTCGAGAGTGCAAAGTAGCCAAATGAAACTTTTACTGGATTTCCACTTACTTTATCAAATCTCATCTCCACCACACAGGAGAAGTTTGCATCTGTTATAGTTTTGGAGAAAATTGTGGTCATTTCATTTATGCGCGAATGTGTTCAGATTGCTTTTCTATTTCATTTGGCACATGGTGACGATTATCTCGAGAGTGCAAAGTAGCCAAATGAAACTTTTACTGGATTTCCACTTACTTTATCAAATCTCATCTCCACCACACAGGACAAGTTTGCATCTGTTATAGTTTTGGAGAAAATTGTGGTCATTTCATTTATGCGCGAATGTGTTCAGATTGCTTTTCTATTGCATTTGGCACATGGTGACGATTATCTCGAGAGTGCAAAGTAACCAAATGAAACTTTTACTGGATTTCCACTTACTTTATCAAATCTCATCTCCACTACACAGGACAAGTTTGCATCTGTTATAGTTTTGGAGAAAATTGTGGTCATTTCATTTATGCGCGAATGTGTTCAGATTGCTTTTCTATTGCATTTGGCACATGGTGACGATTATCTCGAGAGTGCAAAGTAGCCAAATGAAACTTTTACTGGATTTCCACTTACTTTATCAAATCTCATCTCCACCACACAGGACAAGTTTGCATCTGTTATAGTTTTGGAGAAAATTGTGGTCATTTCATTTATGCGCGAATGTGTTCAGATTGCTTTTCTATTGCATTTGGCACATGGTGACGATTATCTCCAGAGTGCAAAGTAGCCAAATGAAACTTTTACTGGATTTCCACTTACTTTATCAAATCTCTTCTCCACCACACAGGACAAGTTTGCATCTGTTATAGTTTTGGAGAAAATTGTGGTCAATTCATTTATGCGCGAATGTGTTCAGATTGCTTTTCTATTGCATTTGGCACATGGTGACGATTATCTCGAGAGTGCAAAGTAGCCAAATGAAACTTTTACTGGATTTCCACTTACTTTATCAAATCTCATCTCCACCACACAGGACAAGTTTGCATCTGTTATAGTTTTGGAGAAAATTGTGGTCATTTCATTTATGCGCGAATGTGTTCAGATTGCTTTTCTATTGCATTTGGCACATGGTGACGATTATCTCGAGAGTGCAAAGTAGCCAAATGAAACTTTTACTGGATTTCCACTTACTTTATCAAATCTCATCTCCACCACACAGGACAACTTTGCATCTGTTATAGTTTTGGAGAACATTGTGGTCATTTCATTTATGCGCGAATGTGTTCAGATTGCTTTTCTATTGCATTTGGCACATGGTGACGATTATCTCGAGAGTGCAAAGTAGCCAAATTAAACTTTTACTGGATTTCCACTTACTTTATCAAATCTCATCTCCACCACACAGGACAAGTTTGCATCTGTTATAGTTTTGGAGAAAATTGTGGTCATTTCATTTATGCGCGAATGTGTTCAGATTGCTTTTCTATTGCATTTGGCACATGGTGACGATTATCTCGAGAGTGCAAAGTAGCCAAATGAAACTTTTACTGGATTTTCACTTACTTTAGCAAATCTCATCTCCACCACACAGGACAAGTTTGCATCTGTTATAGTTTTGGAGAAAATTGTGGTCATTTCATTTATGCTCGAATGTGTTCAGATTGCTTTTCTATTGCATTTGGCACATGGTGACGATTATCTCGAGAGTGCAAAGTAGCCAAATGAAACTTTTACTGGATTTCCACTTACTTTATCAAATCTCATCTCCACCACACAGGACAAGTTTGCATCTGTTATAGTTTTGGAGAAAATTGTGGTCATTTCATTTATGCGCGAATGTGTTCAGATTGCTTTTCTATTGCATTTGGCACATGGTGACGATTATCTCGAGAGTGCAAAGTAGCCAAATGAAACTTTTACTGGATTTCCACTTACTTTATCAAATCTCATCTCCACCACACAGGAGAAGTTTGCATCTGTTATAGTTTTGGAGAAAATTGTGGTCATTTCATTTATGCGCGAATGTGTTCAGATTGCTTTTCTATTTCATTTGGCACATGGTGACGATTATCTCGAGAGTGCAAAGTAGCCAAATGAAACTTTTACTGGATTTCCACTTACTTTATCAAATCTCATCTCCACCACACAGGACAAGTTTGCATCTGTTATAGTTTTGGAGAAAATTGTGGTCATTTCATTTATGCGCGAATGTGTTCAGATTGCTTTTCTATTGCATTTGGCACATGGTGACGATTATCTCGAGAGTGCAAAGTAACCAAATGAAACTTTTACTGGATTTCCACTTACTTTATCAAATCTCATCTCCACTACACAGGACAAGTTTGCATCTGTTATAGTTTTGGAGAAAATTGTGGTCATTTCATTTATGCGCGAATGTGTTCAGATTGCTTTTCTATTGCATTTGGCACATGGTGACGATTATCTCGAGAGTGCAAAGTAGCCAAATGAAACTTTTACTGGATTTCCACTTACTTTATCAAATCTCATCTCCACCACACAGGACAAGTTTGCATCTGTTATAGTTTTGGAGAAAATTGTGGTCATTTCATTTATGCGCGAATGTGTTCAGATTGCTTTTCTATTGCATTTGGCACATGGTGACGATTATCTCCAGAGTGCAAAGTAGCCAAATGAAACTTTTACTGGATTTCCACTTACTTTATCAAATCTCTTCTCCACCACACAGGACAAGTTTGCATCTGTTATAGTTTTGGAGAAAATTGTGGTCAATTCATTTATGCGCGAATGTGTTCAGATTGCTTTTCTATTGCATTTGGCACATGGTGACGATTATCTCGAGAGTGCAAAGTAGCCAAATGAAACTTTTACTGGATTTCCACTTACTTTATCAAATCTCATCTCCACCACACAGGACAAGTTTGCATCTGTTATAGTTTTGGAGAAAATTGTGGTCATTTCATTTATGCGCGAATGTGTTCAGATTGCTTTTCTATTGCATTTGGCACATGGTGACGATTATCTCGAGAGTGCAAAGTAGCCAAATGAAACTTTTACTGGATTTCCACTTACTTTATCAAATCTCATCTCCACCACACAGGACAACTTTGCATCTGTTATAGTTTTGGAGAACATTGTGGTCATTTCATTTATGCGCGAATGTGTTCAGATTGCTTTTCTATTGCATTTGGCACATGGTGACGATTATCTCGAGAGTGCAAAGTAGCCAAATTAAACTTTTACTGGATTTCCACTTACTTTATCAAATCTCATCTCCACCACACAGGACAAGTTTGCATCTGTTATAGTTTTGGAGAAAATTGTGGTCATTTCATTTATGCGCGAATGTGTTCAGATTGCTTTTCTATTGCATTTGGCACATGGTGACGATTATCTCGAGAGTGCAAAGTAGCCAAATGAAACTTTTACTGGATTTTCACTTACTTTATCAAATCTCATCTCCACCACACAGGACAAGTTTGCATCTGTTATAGTTTTGGAGAAAATTGTGGTCATTTCATTTATGCTCGAATGTGTTCAGATTGCTTTTCTATTGCATTTGGCACATGGTGACGATTATCTCGAGAGTGCAAAGTAGCCAAATGAAACTTTTACTGGATTTCCACTTACTTTATCAAATCTCATCTGCACCACACAGGACAAGTTTGCATCTGTTATAGTTTTGGAGAAAATTGTGGTCATTTCATTTATGCGCGAATGTGTTCAGATTGCTTTTCTATTGCATTTGGCACATGGTGACGATTACCTCGAGAGTGCAAAGTAGCCAAATGAAACTTTTACTGGATTTCCACTTACTTTATCAAATCTCATCTCCACCACACAGAACAAGTTTGCATCTGTTATAGTTTTGGAGAAAATTGTGGTCATTTCATTAATGAGCGAATGAATGCTTTTCTATTGCATTTGGCACATGGTGACGATTATCTCGAGAGTGCTAAGTAGCCAAATGAAACTTTTACTGGATTTCCACTTACTTTATCAAATCTCATCTCCACCACACTGGACAAGTTTGCATCTGTTATAGTTTTGGAGAAAATTGTGGTCATTTCATTTATGCGCGAATGTGTTCAGATTGCTTTTCTATTGCATTTGGCACATGGTGACGATTATCTCGAGAGTGCAAAGTAGCCAAATGAAACTTTTACTGGATTTCCACTTACTTTATCAAATCTCATCTCCACCACACAGGACAAGTTTGCATCTGTTATAGTTTTGGAGAAAATTGTGGTCATTTCATTTATGCGCGAATGTGTTCAGATTGCTTTTCTATTGCATTTGGCACATGGTGACGATTATCTCGAGAGTGCAAAGTAGCCAAATGAAACTTTTACTGGATTTCCACTTTATCAAATCTCATCTCCACCACACAGGACAAGTTTGCATCTGTTATAGTTTTGGAGAAAATTGTGGTCATTTAATTTATGCGCGAATGTGTTCAGATTGCTTTTCTATTGCATTTGGCACATGGTGACGATTATCTCGAGAGTGCAAAGTAGCCAAATGAAACTTTTACTGGATTTCCACTTACTTTATCAAATCTCATCTCCACCACACAGGACAAGTTTGCATCTGTTATAGTTTTGGAGAAAATTGTGGTCATTTCATTTATGCGCGAATGTGTTCAGATTGCTTTTCTATTGCATTTGGCACATGGTGACGATTATCTCGAGAGTGCAAAGTAGCCAAATGAAACTTTTACTGGATTTCCACTTACTTTATCAAATCTCATCTGCAACACACAGGACAAGTTTGCATCTGTTATAGTTTTTGAGAAAATTGTGGTCATTTCATTTATGCGCGAATGTGTTCAGATTGCTTTTCTATTGCATTTGGCACATGGTGACGATTACCTCGAGAGTGCAAAGTAGCCAAATGAAACTTTTACTGGATTTCCACTTACTTTATCAAATCTCATCTCCACCACACAGGACAAGTTTGCATCTGTTATAGTTTTGGAGAAAATTGTGGTCATTTCATTAATGAGCGAATGAATGCTTTTCTATTGCATTTGGCACATGGTGACGATTATCTCGAGAGTGCAAAGTAGCCAAATGAAATTTTTACTGGATTTCCACTTACTTTATCAAATCTCATCTCCACCACACTGGACAAGTTTGCATCTGTTATAGTTTTGGAGAAAATTGTGGTCATTTCATTTATGCGCGAATGTGTTCAGATTGCTTTTCTATTGCATTTGGCACATGGTGACGATTATCTCGAGAGTGCAAAGTAGCCAAATGAAACTTTTACTGGATTTCCACTTACTTTATCAAATCTCATCTCCACCACACAGGACAAGTTTGCATCTGTTATAGTTTTGGAGAAAATTGTGGTCATTTCATTTATGCGCGAATGTGTTCAGATTGCTTTTCTTTTGCATTTGGCACATGGTGACGATTATCTCGAGAGTGCAAAGTAGCCAAATGAAACTTTTACTGGATTTCCACTTACTTTATCAAATCTCATCTCCACCACACAGGACAAGTTTGCATCTGTTATAGATTTGGAGAAAATTGTGGTCATTTCATTTATGCGCGAATGTGTTCAGATTGCTTTTCTATTGCATTTGGCACATGGTGACGATTATCTCGAGAGTGCAAAGTAGCCAAATGAAACTTTTACTGGATTTCCACTTACTTTATCAAATCTCATCACCACACAGGACAAGTTTGCATCTGTTATAGTTTTGGAGAAAATTGTGGTCATTTCATTTATGCGCGAATGTGTTCAGATTGCTTTTCTATTGTATTTGGCACATGGTGACGATTATCTCGAGAGTGCAAAGTAGCCAAATGAAACTTTTACTGGATTTCCACTTACTTTATCAAATCTCATCTCCACCACACAGGACAAGTTTGCATCTGTTATAGTTTTGGAGAAAATTGTGGTCATTTCATTTATGCGCGAATGTGTTCAGATTGCTTTTCTATTGCATTTGGCACATGGTGACGATTATCTCGAGAGTGCAAAGTAGCCAAATGAAACTTTTACTGGATTTCCACTTACTTTATCAAATCTCATCTGCACCACACAGGACAAGTTTGCATCTGTTATAGTTTTGGAGAAAATTGTGGTCATTTCATTTATGCGCGAATGTGTTCAGATTGCTTTTCTATTGCATTTGGCACATGGTGACGATTATCTCGAGAGTGCAAAGTAACCAAATGAAACTTTTACTGGATTTCCACTTACTTTATCAAATCTCATCTCCACTACACAGGACAAGTTTGCATCTGTTATAGTTTTGGAGAAAATTGTGGTCATTTCATTTATGCGCGAATGTGTTCAGATTGCTTTTCTATTGCATTTGGCACATGGTGACGATTATCTCGAGAGTGCAAAGTAGCCAAATGAAACTTTTACTGGATTTCCACTTACTTTATCAAATCTCATCTCCACCACACAGGACAAGTTTGCATCTGTTATAGTTTTGGAGAAAATTGTGGTCATTTCATTTATGCGCGAATGTGTTCAGATTGCTTTTCTATTGCATTTGGCACATGGTGACGATTATCTCAAGAGTGCAAAGTAGCCAAATGAAACTTTTACTGGATTTCCACTTACTTTATCAAATCTCATCTCCACCACACAGGACAAGTTTGCATCTGTTATAGTTTTGGAGAAAATTGTGGTCATTTCATTTATGCGCGAATGTGTTCAGATTGCTTTTCTATTGCATTTGGCACATGGTGACGATTATCTCGAGAGTGCAAAGTAGCCAAATGAAACTTTTACTGGATTTCCACTTACTTTATCAAATCTCATCTGCACCACACAGGACAAGTTTGCATCTGTTATAGTTTTGGAGAAAATTGTGGTCATTTCATTTATGCGCGAATGTGTTCAGATTGCTTTTCTATTGCATTTGGCACATGGTGACGATTATCTCGAGAGTGCAAAGTAACCAAATGAAACTTTTACTGGATTTCCACTTACTTTATCAAATCTCATCTCCACTACACAGGACAAGTTTGCATCTGTTATAGTTTTGGAGAAAATTGTGGTCATTTCATTTATGCGCGAATGTGTTCAGATTGCTTTTCTATTGCATTTGGCACATGGTGACGATTATCTCGAGAGTGCAAAGTAGCCAAATGAAACTTTTACTGGATTTCCACTTACTTTATCAAATCTCATCTCCACCACACAGGACAAGTTTGCATCTGTTATAGTTTTGGAGAAAATTGTGGTCATTTCATTTATGCGCGAATGTGTTCAGATTGCTTTTCTATTGCATTTGGCACATGGTGACGATTATCTCGAGAGTGCAAAGTAGCCAAATGAAACTTTTACTGGATTTCCACTTACTTTATCAAATCTCATCTCCACCACACAGGACAAGTTTGCATCTGTTATAGTTTTGGAGAAAATTGTGGTCATTTAATTTATGCGCGAATGTGTTCAGATTGCTTTTCTATTGCATTTGGCACATGGTGACGATTATCTCGAGAGTGCAAAGTAGCCAAATGAAACTTTTACTGGATTTCCACTTACTTTATCAAATCTCATCTCCACCACACAGGACAAGTTTGCATCTGTTATAGTTTTGGAGAAAATTGTGGTCATTTCATTTATGCGCGAATGTGTTCAGATTGCTTTTCTATTGCATTTGGCACATGGTGACGATTATCTCGAGAGTGCAAAGTAGCCAAATGAAACTTTTACTGGATTTCCACTTACTTTATCAAATCTCATCTCCACCACACAGGACAACTTTGCATCTGTTATAGTTTTGGAGAACATTGTGGTCATTTCATTTATGCGCGAATGTGTTCAGATTGCTTTTCTATTGCATTTGGCACATGGTGACGATTATCTCGAGAGTGCAAAGTAGCCAAATGAAACTTTTACTGGATTTCCACTTACTTTATCAAATCTCATCTCCACCACACAGGACAAGTTTGCATCTGTTATAGTTTTGGAGAAAATTGTGGTCATTTCATTTATGCGCGAATGTGTTCAGATTGCTTTTCTATTGCATTTGGCACATGGTGACGATTATCTCGAGAGTGCAAAGTAGCCAAATGAAACTTTTACTGGATTTTCACTTACTTTATTAAATCTCATCTCCACCACACAGGACAAGTTTGCATCTGTTATAGTTTTGGAGAAAATTGTGGTCATTTCATTTATGCGCGAATGTGTTCAGATTGCTTTTCTATTGCATTTGGCACATGGTGACGATTATCTCGAGAGTGCAAAGTAGCCAAATGAAACTTTTACTGGATTTTCACTTACTTTATCAAATCTCATCTCCACCACACAGGACAAGTTTGCATCTGTTATAGTTTTGGAGAAAATTGTGGTCATTTCATTTATGCGCGAATGTGTTCAGATTGCTTTTCTATTGCATTTGGCACATGGTGACGATTATCTCGAGAGTGCAAAGTAGCCAAATGAAACTTTTACTGGATTTCCACTTACTTTATCAAATCTCATCTGCACCACACAGGACAAGTTTGCATCTGTTATAGTTTTGGAGAAAATTGTGGTCATTTCATTTATGCGCGAATGTGTTCAGATTGCTTTTCTATTGCATTTGGCACATGGTGACGATTACCTCGAGAGTGCAAAGTAGCCAAATGAAACTTTTACTGGATTTCCACTTACTTTATCAAATCTCATCTCCACCACACAGGACAAGTTTGCATCTGTTATAGTTTTGGAGAAAATTGTGGTCATTTCATTAATGAGCGAATGAATGCTTTTCTATTGCATTTGGCACATGGTGACGATTATCTCGAGAGTGCAAAGTAGCCAAATGAAACTTTTACTGGATTTCCACTTACTTTATCAAATCTCATCTCCACCACACTGGACAAGTTTGCATCTGTTATAGTTTTGGAGAAAATTGTGGTCATTTCATTTATGCGCGAATGTGTTCAGATTGCTTTTCTATTGCATTTGGCACATGGTGACGATTATCTCGAGAGTGCAAAGTAGCCAAATGAAACTTTTACTGGATTTCCACTTACTTTAGCAAATCTCATCTCCACCACACAGGACAAGTTTGCATCTGTTATAGTTTTGGAGAAAATTGTGGTCATTTAATTTATGCGCGAATGTGTTCAGATTGCTTTTCTATTGCATTTGGCACATGGTGACGATTATCTCGAGAGTGCAAAGTAGCCAAATGAAACTTTTACTGGATTTCCACTTACTTTATCAAATCTCATCTCCACCACACAGGACAAGTTTGCATCTGTTATAGTTTTGGAGAAAATTGTGGTCATTTCATTTATGCGCGAATGTGTTCAGATTGCTTTTATATTGCATTTGGCACATGGTGACGATTATCTCGAGAGTGCAAAGTAGCCAAATGAAACTTTTACTGGATTTCCACTTACTTTATCAAATCTCATCTGCACCACACAGGACAAGTTTGCATCTGTTATAGTTTTGGAGAAAATTGTGGTCATTTCATTTATGCGCGAATGTGTTCAGATTGCTTTTCTATTGCATTTGGCACATGGTGACGATTACCTCGAGAGTGCAAAGTAGCCAAATGAAACTTTTACTGGATTTCCACTTACTTTATCAAATCTCATCTCCACCACACAGGACAAGTTTGCATCTGTTATAGTTTTGGAGAAAATTGTGGTCATTTCATTAATGAGCGAATGAATGCTTTTCTATTGCATTTGGCACATGGTGACGATTATTTCGAGAGTGCAAAGTAGCCAAATGAAATTTTTACTGGATTTCCACTTACTTTATCAAATCTCATCTCCACCACACTGGACAAGTTTGCATCTGTTATAGTTTTGGAGAAAATTGTGGTCATTTCATTTATGCGCGAATGTGTTCAGATTGCTTTTCTTTTGCATTTGGCACATGGTGACGATTATCTCGAGAGTGCAAAGTAGCCAAATGAAACTTTTACTGGATTTCCACTTACTTTATCAAATCTCATCTCCACCACACAGGACAAGTTTGCATCTGTTATAGATTTGGAGAAAATTGTGGTCATATCTTTTATGCGCGAATGTGTTCAGATTGCTTTTCTATTGCATTTGGCACATGGTGACGATTATCTCGAGAGTGCAAAGTAGCCAAATGAAACTTTTACTGGATTTCCACTTACTTTAGCAAATCTCATCTCCACCACACAGGACAAGTTTGCATCTGTTATAGATTTGGAGAAAATTGTGGTCATTTCATTTATGCGCGAATGTGTTCAGATTGCTTTTCTATTGCATTTGGCACATGGTGACGATTATCTCGAGAGTGCAAAGTAGCCAAATGAAACTTTTACTGGATTTCCACTTACTTTATCAAATCTCATCTCCACCACACAGGACAAGTTTGCATCTGTTATAGTTTTGGAGAAAATTGTGGTCATTTCATTTATGCGCGAATGTGTTCAGATTGCTTTTCTATTGCATTTGGCACATGGTGACGATTATCTCGAGAGTGCAAAGTAGCCAAATGAAACTTTTACTGGATTTCCACTTACTTTATCAAATCTCATCTGCACCACACAGGACAAGTTTGCATCTGTTATAGTTTTGGAGAAAATTGTGGTCATTTCATTTATGCGCGAATGTGTTCAGATTGCTTTTCTATTGCATTTGGCACATGGTGACGATTATCTCGAGAGTGCAAAGTAACCAAATGAAACTTTTACTGGATTTCCACTTACTTTATCAAATCTCATCTCCACTACACAGGACAAGTTTGCATCTGTTATAGTTTTGGAGAAAATTGTGGTCATTTCATTTATGCGCGAATGTGTTCAGATTGCTTTTCTATTGCATTTGGCACATGGTGACGATTTTCTCGAGAGTGCAAAGTAGCCAAATGAAACTTTTACTGGATTTCCACTTACTTTATCAAATCTCATCTCCACCACACAGGACAAGTTTGCATCTGTTATAGTTTTGGAGAAAATTGTGGTCATTTCATTTATGCGCGAATGTGTTCAGATTGCTTTTCTATTGCATTTGGCACATGGTGACGATTATCTCGAGAGTGCAAAGTAGCCAAATGAAACTTTTACTGGATTTCCACTTACTTTATCAAATCTCATCTCCACCACACAGGACAAGTTTGCATCTGTTATAGTTTTGGAGAAAATTGTGGTCATTTCATTTATGCGCGAATGTGTTCAGATTGCTTTTCTATTGCATTTGGCACATGGTGACGATTATCTCGAGAGTGCAAAGTAGCCAAATGAAACTTTTACTGGATTTCCACTTACTTTATCAAATCTCATCTCCACCACACAGGACAAGTTTGCATCTGTTATAGTTTTGGAGAAAATTTTGGTCATTTCATTTATGCGCGAATGTGTTCAGATTGCTTTTCTATTGCATTTGGCACATGGTGACGATTATCTCGAGAGTGCAAAGTAGCCAAATGAAACTTTTACTGGATTTCCACTTACTTTATCAAATCTCATCTCCACCACACAGGACAAGTTTGCATCTGTTATAGTTTTGGAGAAAATTGTGGTCATTTCATTTATGCGCGAATGTGTTCAGATTGCTTTTCTTTTGCATTTGGCACATGGTGACGATTATCTCGAGAGTGCAAAGTAGCCAAATGAAACTTTTACTGGATTTCCACTTACTTTAGCAAATCTCATCTCCACCACACAGGACAAGTTTGCATCTGTTATAGTTTTGGAGAAAATTGTGGTCATTTCATTTATGCGCGAATGTGTTCAGATTGCTTTTATATTGCATTTGGCACATGGTGACGATTATCTCGAGAGTGCAAAGTAGCCAAATGAAACTTTTACTGGATTTCCACTTACTTTATCAAATCGAGAGTGCAAAGTAGCCAAATGAAACTTTTACTGGATTTCCACTTACTTTATCAAATCTCATCTCCACAACACAGGACAAGTTTGCATCTGTTATAGTTTTGGAGAAAATTGTGGTCATTTCATTTATGCGCGAATGTGTTCAGATTGCTTTTCTATTGCATTTGGCACATGATGACGATTATCTCGAGAGTGCAAAGTAGCCAAATGAAACTTTTACTGGATTTCCACTTACTTTATCAAATCTCATCTCCACCACACAGGACAAGTTTGCATCTGTTATAGTTTTGGAGAAAATTGTGGTCATTTCATTTATGCGCGAATGTGTTCAGATTGCTTTTCTATTGCATTTGGCACATGGTGACGATTATCTCGAGAGTGCAAAGTAGCCAAATGAAACTTTTACTGGATTTCCACTTACTTTATCAAATCTCATCTCCACCACACAGGAAAAGTTTGCATCTGTTATAGTTTTGGAGAAAATTGTGGTCATTTCATTTATGCGCGAATGTGTTCAGATTGCTTTTCTATTGCATTTGGCCCATGGTGACGATTATCTCGAGAGTGCAAAGTAGCCAAATGAAACTTTTACTGGATTTCCACTTACTTTATCAAATCTCATCTCCACCACACAGGACAAGTTTGCATCTGTTATAGTTTTGGAGAAAATTGTGGTCATTTCATTTATGCGCGAATGTGTTCAGATTGCTTTTCCATTCCATTTGGCACATGGTGACGATTATCTCGAGAGTGCAAAGTAGCCAAATGAAACTTTTACTGGATTTCCACTTACTTTATCAAATCTCATCTCCACCACACAGGACAAGTTTGCATCTGTTATAGTTTTGGAGAAAATTGTGGTCATTTCATTTATGCGCGAATGTGTTCAGATTGCTTTCCTATTGCATTTGGCACATGGTGACGATTATCTCGAGAGTGCAAAGTAGCCAAATGAAACTTTTACTGGATTTCCACTTACTTTATCAAATCTCATCTCCACCACACAGGATAAGTTTGCATCTGTTATAGTTTTGGAGAAAATTGTGGTCATTTCATTTATGCGCGAATGTGTTCAGATTGCTTTTCTATTGCATTTGGCACATGGTGACGATTATCTCGAGAGTGCAAAGTAGCCAAATGAAACTTTTACTGGATTTCCACTTACTTTATCAAATCTCATCTCCACCACACAGGACAAGTTTGCATCTGTTATAGTTTTGGAGAAAATTGTGGTCATTTCATTTATGCGCGAATGTGTTCAGATTGCTTTTCTATTGCATTTGGCACATGGTGACGATTATCTCGAGAGTGCAAAGTAGCCAAATGAAACTTTTACTGGATTTCCACTTACTTTATCAAATCTCATCTCCACCACACAGGACAAGTTTGCATCTGTTATAGTTTTGGAGAAAATTTTGGTCATTTCATTTATGCGCGAATGTGTTCAGATTGCTTTTCTATTGCATTTGGCACATGGTGACGATTATCTCGAGAGTGCAAAGTAGCCAAATGAAACTTTTACTGGATTTCCACTTACTTTATCAAATCTCATCTCCACCACACAGGACAAGTTTGCATCTGTTATAGTTTTGGAGAAAATTGTGGTCATTTCATTTATGCGCGAATGTGTTCAGATTGCTTTTCCATTCCATTTGGCACATGGTGACGATTATCTCGAGAGTGCAAAGTAGCCAAATGAAACTTTTACTGGATTTCCACTTACTTTAGCAAATCTCATCTCCACCACACAGGACAAGTTTGCATCTGTTATAGTTTTGGAGAAAATTGTGGTCATTTCATTTATGCGCGAATGTGTTCAGATTGCTTTTATATTGCATTTGGCACATGGTGACGATTATCTCGAGAGTGCAAAGTAGCCAAATGAAACTTTTACTGGATTTCCACTTACTTTATCAAATCGAGAGTGCAAAGTAGCCAAATGAAACTTTTACTGGATTTCCACTTACTTTATCAAATCTCATCTCCACAACACAGGACAAGTTTGCATCTGTTATAGTTTTGGAGAAAATTGTGGTCATTTCATTTATGCGCGAATGTGTTCAGATTGCTTTTCTATTGCATTTGGCACATGGTGACGATTATCTCGAGAGTGCAAAGTAGCCAAATGAAACTTTTACTGGATTTCCACTTACTTTATCAAATCTCATCTCCACCACACAGGACAAGTTTGCATCTGTTATAGTTTTGGAGAAAATTGTGGTCATTTCATTTATGCGCGAATGTGTTCAGATTGCTTTTCTATTGCATTTGGCACATGGTGACGATTATCTCGAGAGTGCAAAGTAGCCAAATGAAACTTTTACTGGATTTCCACTTACTTTATCAAATCTCATCTCCACCACACAGGACAAGTTTGCATCTGTTATAGTTTTGGAGAAAATTGTGGTCATTTCATTTATGCGCGAATGTGTTCAGATTGCTTTTCTATTGCATTTGGCCCATGGTGACGATTATCTCGAGAGTGCAAAGTAGCCAAATGAAACTTTTACTGGATTTCCACTTACTTTATCAAATCTCATCTCCACCACACAGGACAAGTTTGCATCTGTTATAGTTTTGGAGAAAATTGTGGTCATTTCATTTATGCGCGAATGTGTTCAGATTGCTTTTCCATTCCATTTGGCACATGGTGACGATTATCTCGAGAGTGCAAAGTAGCCAAATGAAACTTTTACTGGATTTCCACTTACTTTATCAAATCTCATCTCCACCACACAGGACAAGTTTGCATCTGTTATAGTTTTGGAGAAAATTGTGGTCATTTCATTTATGCGCGAATGTGTTCAGATTGCTTTCCTATTGCATTTGGCACATGGTGACGATTATCTCGAGAGTGCAAAGTAGCCAAATGAAACTTTTACTGGATTTCCACTTACTTTATCAAATCTCATCTCCACCACACAGGATAAGTTTGCATCTGTTATAGTTTTGGAGAAAATTGTGGTCATTTCATTTATGCGCGAATGTGTTCAGATTGCTTTTCTATTGCATTTGGCACATGGTGACGATTATCTCGAGAGTGCAAAGTAGCCAAATGAAACTTTTACTGGATTTCCACTTACTTTATCAAATCTCATCTCCACCACACAGGACAAGTTTGCATCTGTTATAGTTTTGGAGAAAATTGTGGTCATTTCATTTATGCGCGAATGTGTTCAGATTGCTTTTCTATTGCATTTGGCACATGGTGACGATTATCTCGAGAGTGCAAAGTAGCCAAATGAAACTTTTACTGGATTTCCACTTACTTTATCAAATCTCATCTCCACCACACAGGACAAGTTTGCATCTGTTATAGTTTTGGAGAAAATTGTGGTCATTTCATTTATGCGCGAATATGTTCAGATTGCTTTTCTATTGCATTTGGCACATGGTGACGATTATCTCGAGAGTGCAAAGTAGCCAAATGAAACTTTTACTGGATTTCCACTTACTTTATCAAATCTCATCTCCACCACACAGGACAAGTTTGCATGTGTTATAGTTTTGGAGAAAATTGTGGTCATTTCATTTATGCGCGAATGTGTTCAGATTGCTTTTCTATTGCATTTGGCAAATGGTGACGATTATCTCGAGAGTGCAAAGTAGCCAAATGAAACTTTTACTGGATTTCCACTTACTTTATCAAATCTCATCTCCACCACATAGGACAAGTTTGCATCTGTTATAGTTTTGGAGAAAATTGTGGTCATTTCATTTATGCGCGAATGTGTTCAGATTGCTTTTCTATTGCATTTGGCCCATGGTGACGATTATCTCGAGAGTGCAAAGTAGCCAAATGAAACTTTTACTGGATTTCCACTTACTTTATCAAATCTCATCTCCACCACACAGGACAACTTTGCATCTGTTATAGTTTTGGAGAACATTGTGGTCATTTCATTTATGCGCGAATGTGTTCAGATTGCTTTTCTATTGCATTTGGCACATGGTGACGATTATCTCGAGAGTGCAAAGTAGCCAAATGAAACTTTTACTGGATTTCCACTTACTTTATCAAATCTCATCTCCACCACACAGGACAAGTTTGCATCTGTTATAGTTTTGGAGAAAATTGTGGTCATTTCATTTATGCGCGAATGTGTTCAGATTGCTTTTCTATTGCATTTGGCACATGGTGACGATTATCTCGAGAGTGCAAAGTAGCCAAATGAAACTTTTACTGGATTTTCACTTACTTTATTAAATCTCATCTCCACCACACAGGACAAGTTTGCATCTGTTATAGTTTTGGAGAAAATTGTGGTCATTTCATTTATGCGCGAATGTGTTCAGATTGCTTTTCTATTGCATTTGGCACATGGTGACGATTATCTCGAGAGTGCAAAGTAGCCAAATGAAACTTTTACTGGATTTCCACTTACTTTATCAAATCTCATCTGCACCACACAGGACAAGTTTGCATCTGTTATAGTTTTGGAGAAAATTGTGGTCATTTCATTTATGCGCGAATGTGTTCAGATTGCTTTTCTATTGCATTTGGCACATGGTGACGATTACCTCAAGAGTGCAAAGTAGCCAAATGAAACTTTTACTGGATTTCCACTTACTTTATCAAATCTCATCTCCACCACACAGGACAAGTTTGCATCTGTTATAGTTTTGGAGAAAATTGTGGTCATTTCATTAATGAGCGAATGAATGCTTTTCTATTGCATTTGGCACATGGTGACGATTATCTCGAGAGTGCAAAGTAGCCAAATGAAATTTTTACTGGATTTCCACTTACTTTATCAAATCTCATCTCCACCACACTGGACAAGTTTGCATCTGTTATAGTTTTGGAGAAAATTGTGGTCATTTCATTTATGCGCGAATGTGTTCAGATTGCTTTTCTTTTGCATTTGGCACATGGTGACGATTATCTCGAGAGTGCAAAGTAGCCAAATGAAACTTTTACTGGATTTCCACTTACTTTATCAAATCTCATCTCCACCACACAGGACAAGTTTGCATCTGTTATAGATTTGGAGAAAATTGTGGTCATTTCATTTATGCGCGAATGTGTTCAGATTGCTTTTCTATTGCATTTGGCACATGGTGACGATTATCTCGAGAGTGCAAAGTAGCCAAATGAAACTTTTACTGGATTTCCACTTACTTTAGCAAATCTCATCTCCACCACACAGGACAAGTTTGCATCTGTTATAGATTTGGAGAAAATTGTGGTCATTTCATTTATGCGCGAATGTGTTCAGATTGCTTTTCTATTGCATTTGGCACATGGTGACGATTATCTCGAGAGTGCAAAGTAGCCAAATGAAACTTTTACTGGATTTCCACTTACTTTATCAAATCTCATCTCCACCACACAGGACAAGTTTGCATCTGTTATAGTTTTGGAGAAAATTGTGGTCATTTCATTTTTGCGCGAATGTGTTCAGATTGCTTTTCTATTGCATTTGGCCCATGGTGACGATTATCTCGAGAGTGCAAAGTAGCCAAATGAAACTTTTACTGGATTTCCACTTACTTTATCAAATCTCATCTGCACCACACAGGACAAGTTTGCATCTGTTATAGTTTTGGAGAAAATTGTGGTCATTTCATTTATGCGCGAATGTGTTCAGATTGCTTTTCTATTGCATTTGGCACATGGTGACGATTATCTCGAGAGTGCAAAGTAACCAAATGAAACTTTTACTGGATTTCCACTTACTTTATCAAATCTCATCTCCACTACACAGGACAAGTTTGCATCTGTTATAGTTTTGGAGAAAATTGTGGTCATTTCATTTATGCGCGAATGTGTTCAGATTGCTTTTCTATTGCATTTGGCACATGGTGACGATTTTCTCGAGAGTGCAAAGTAGCCAAATGAAACTTTTACTGGATTTCCACTTACTTTATCAAATCTCATCTCCACCACACAGGACAAGTTTGCATCTGTTATAGTTTTGGAGAAAATTGTGGTCATTTCATTTATGCGCGAATGTGTTCAGATTGCTTTTCTATTGCATTTGGCACATGGTGACGATTATCTCGAGAGTGCAAAGTAGCCAAATGAAACTTTTACTGGATTTCCACTTACTTTATCAAATCTCATCTCCACCACACAGGACAAGTTTGCATCTGTTATAGTTTTGGAGAAAATTGTGGTCATTTCATTTATGCGCGAATGTGTTCAGATTGCTTTTCTATTGCATTTGGCACATGGTGACGATTATCTCGAGAGTGCAAAGTAGCCAAATGAAACTTTTACTGGATTTCCACTTACTTTATCAAATCTCATCTCCACCACACAGGACAAGTTTGCATCTGTTATAGTTTTGGAGAAAATTTTGGTCATTTCATTTATGCGCGAATGTGTTCAGATTGCTTTTCTATTGCATTTGGCACATGGTGACGATTATCTCGAGAGTGCAAAGTAGCCAAATGAAACTTTTACTGGATTTCCACTTACTTTATCAAATCTCATCTCCACCACACAGGACAAGTTTGCATCTGTTATAGTTTTGGAGAAAATTGTGGTCATTTCATTTATGCGCGAATGTGTTCAGATTGCTTTTCTTTTGCATTTGGCACATGGTGACGATTATCTCGAGAGTGCAAAGTAGCCAAATGAAACTTTTACTGGATTTCCACTTACTTTAGCAAATCTCATCTCCACCACACAGGACAAGTTTGCATCTGTTATAGTTTTGGAGAAAATTGTGGTCATTTCATTTATGCGCGAATGTGTTCAGATTGCTTTTATATTGCATTTGGCACATGGTGACGATTATCTCGAGAGTGCAAAGTAGCCAAATGAAACTTTTACTGGATTTCCACTTACTTTATCAAATCGAGAGTGCAAAGTAGCCAAATGAAACTTTTACTGGATTTCCACTTACTTTATCAAATCTCATCTCCACAACACAGGACAAGTTTGCATCTGTTATAGTTTTGGAGAAAATTGTGGTCATTTCATTTATGCGCGAATGTGTTCAGATTGCTTTTCTATTGCATTTGGCACATGGTGACGATTATCTCGAGAGTGCAAAGTAGCCAAATGAAACTTTTACTGGATTTCCACTTACTTTATCAAATCTCATCTCCACCACACAGGACAAGTTTGCATCTGTTATAGTTTTGGAGAAAATTGTGGTCATTTCATTTATGCGCGAATGTGTTCAGATTGCTTTTCTATTGCATTTGGCACATGGTGACGATTATCTCGAGAGTGCAAAGTAGCCAAATGAAACTTTTACTGGATTTCCACTTACTTTATCAAATCTCATCTCCACCACACAGGACAAGTTTGCATCTGTTATAGTTTTGGAGAAAATTGTGGTCATTTCATTTATGCGCGAATGTGTTCAGATTGCTTTTCTATTGCATTTGGCCCATGGTGACGATTATCTCGAGAGTGCAAAGTAGCCAAATGAAACTTTTACTGGATTTCCACTTACTTTATCAAATCTCATCTCCACCACACAGGACAAGTTTGCATCTGTTATAGTTTTGGAGAAAATTGTGGTCATTTCATTTATGCGCGAATGTGTTCAGATTGCTTTTCCATTCCATTTGGCACATGGTGACGATTATCTCGAGAGTGCAAAGTAGCCAAATGAAACTTTTACTGGATTTCCACTTACTTTATCAAATCTTATCTCCACCACACAGGACAAGTTTGCATCTGTTATAGTTTTGGAGAAAATTGTGGTCATTTCATTTATGCGCGAATGTGTTCAGATTGCTTTCCTATTGCATTTGGCACATGGTGACGATTATCTCGAGAGTGCAAAGTAGCCAAATGAAACTTTTACTGGATTTCCACTTACTTTATCAAATCTCATCTCCACCACACAGGATAAGTTTGCATCTGTTATAGTTTTGGAGAAAATTGTGGTCATTTCATTTATGCGCGAATGTGTTCAGATTGCTTTTCTATTGCATTTGGCACATGGTGACGATTATCTCGAGAGTGCAAAGTAGCCAAATGAAACTTTTACTGGATTTCCACTTACTTTATCAAATCTCATCTCCACCACACAGGACAAGTTTGCATCTGTTATAGTTTTGGAGAAAATTGTGGTCATTTCATTTATGCGCGAATGTGTTCAGATTGCTTTTCTATTGCATTTGGCACATGGTGACGATTATCTCGAGAGTGCAAAGTAGCCAAATGAAACTTTTACTGGATTTCCACTTACTTTATCAAATCTCATCTCCACCACACAGGACAAGTTTGCATCTGTTATAGTTTTGGAGAAAATTTTGGTCATTTCATTTATGCGCGAATGTGTTCAGATTGCTTTTCTATTGCATTTGGCACATGGTGACGATTATCTCGAGAGTGCAAAGTAGCCAAATGAAACTTTTACTGGATTTCCACTTACTTTATCAAATCTCATCTCCACCACACAGGACAAGTTTGCATCTGTTATAGTTTTGGAGAAAATTGTGGTCATTTCATTTATGCGCGAATGTGTTCAGATTGCTTTTCTTTTGCATTTGGCACATGGTGACGATTATCTCGAGAGTGCAAAGTAGCCAAATGAAACTTTTACTGGATTTCCACTTACTTTAGCAAATCTCATCTCCACCACACAGGACAAGTTTGCATCTGTTATAGTTTTGGAGAAAATTGTGGTCATTTCATTTATGCGCGAATGTGTTCAGATTGCTTTTATATTGCATTTGGCACATGGTGACGATTATCTCGAGAGTGCAAAGTAGCCAAATGAAACTTTTACTGGATTTCCACTTACTTTATCAAATCGAGAGTGCAAAGTAGCCAAATGAAACTTTTACTGGATTTCCACTTACTTTATCAAATCTCATCTCCACAACACAGGACAAGTTTGCATCTGTTATAGTTTTGGAGAAAATTGTGGTCATTTCATTTATGCGCGAATGTGTTCAGATTGCTTTTCTATTGCATTTGGCACATGGTGACGATTATCTCGAGAGTGCAAAGTAGCCAAATGAAACTTTTACTGGATTTCCACTTACTTTATCAAATCTCATCTCCACCACACAGGACAAGTTTGCATCTGTTATAGTTTTGGAGAAAATTGTGGTCATTTCATTTATGCGCGAATGTGTTCAGATTGCTTTTCTATTGCATTTGGCACATGGTGACGATTATCTCGAGAGTGCAAAGTAGCCAAATGAAACTTTTACTGGATTTCCACTTACTTTATCAAATCTCATCTCCACCACACAGGACAAGTTTGCATCTGTTATAGTTTTGGAGAAAATTGTGGTCATTTCATTTATGCGCGAATGTGTTCAGATTGCTTTTCTATTGCATTTGGCCCATGGTGACGATTATCTCGAGAGTGCAAAGTAGCCAAATGAAACTTTTACTGGATTTCCACTTACTTTATCAAATCTCATCTCCACCACACAGGACAAGTTTGCATCTGTTATAGTTTTGGAGAAAATTGTGGTCATTTCATTTATGCGCGAATGTGTTCAGATTGCTTTTCCATTCCATTTGGCACATGGTGACGATTATCTCGAGAGTGCAAAGTAGCCAAATGAAACTTTTACTGGATTTCCACTTACTTTATCAAATCTCATCTCCACCACACAGGACAAGTTTGCATCTGTTATAGTTTTGGAGAAAATTGTGGTCATTTCATTTATGCGCGAATGTGTTCAGATTGCTTTCCTATTGCATTTGGCACATGGTGACGATTATCTCGAGAGTGCAAAGTAGCCAAATGAAACTTTTACTGGATTTCCACTTACTTTATCAAATCTCATCTCCACCACACAGGACAAGTTTGCATCTGTTATAGTTTTGGAGAAAATTGTGGTCATTTCATTTATGCGCGAATGTGTTCAGATTGCTTTTCTATTGCATTTGGCACATGGTGACGATTATCTCGAGAGTGCAAAGTAGCCAAATGAAACTTTTACTGGATTTCCACTTACTTTATCAAATCGAGAGTGCAAAGTAGCCAAATGAAACTTTTACTGGATTTCCACTTACTTTATCAAATCTCATCTCCACAACACAGGACAAGTTTGCATCTGTTATAGTTTTGGAGAAAATTGTGGTCATTTCATTTATGCGCGAATGTGTTCAGATTGCTTTTCTATTGCATTTGGCACATGGTGACGATTATCTCGAGAGTGCAAAGTAGCCAAATGAAACTTTTACTGGATTTCCACTTACTTTATCAAATCTCATCTCCACCACACAGGACAAGTTTGCATCTGTTATAGTTTTGGAGAAAATTGTGGTCATTTCATTTATGCGCGAATGTGTTCAGATTGCTTTTCTATTGCATTTGGCACATGGTGACGATTATCTCGAGAGTGCAAAGTAGCCAAATGAAACTTTTACTGGATTTCCACTTACTTTATCAAATCTCATCTCCACCACACAGGACAAGTTTGCATCTGTTATAGTTTTGGAGAAAATTGTGGTCATTTCATTTATGCGCGAATGTGTTCAGATTGCTTTTCTATTGCATTTGGCCCATGGTGACGATTATCTCGAGAGTGCAAAGTAGCCAAATGAAACTTTTACTGGATTTCCACTTACTTTATCAAATCTCATCTCCACCACACAGGACAAGTTTGCATCTGTTATAGTTTTGGAGAAAATTGTGGTCATTTCATTTATGCGCGAATGTGTTCAGATTGCTTTTCCATTCCATTTGGCACATGGTGACGATTATCTCGAGAGTGCAAAGTAGCCAAATGAAACTTTTACTGGATTTCCACTTACTTTATCAAATCTTATCTCCACCACACAGGACAAGTTTGCATCTGTTATAGTTTTGGAGAAAATTGTGGTCATTTCATTTATGCGCGAATGTGTTCAGATTGCTTTCCTATTGCATTTGGCACATGGTGACGATTATCTCGAGAGTGCAAAGTAGCCAAATGAAACTTTTACTGGATTTCCACTTACTTTATCAAATCTCATCTCCACCACACAGGATAAGTTTGCATCTGTTATAGTTTTGGAGAAAATTGTGGTCATTTCATTTATGCGCGAATGTGTTCAGATTGCTTTTCTATTGCATTTGGCACATGGTGACGATTATCTCGAGAGTGCAAAGTAGCCAAATGAAACTTTTACTGGATTTCCACTTACTTTATCAAATCTCATCTCCACCACACAGGACAAGTTTGCATCTGTTATAGTTTTGGAGAAAATTGTGGTCATTTCATTTATGCGCGAATGTGTTCAGATTGCTTTTCTATTGCATTTGGCACATGGTGACGATTATCTCGAGAGTGCAAAGTAGCCAAATTAAACTTTTACTGGATTTCCACTTACTTTATCAAATCTCATCTCCACCACACAGGACAAGTTTGCATCTGTTATAGTTTTGGAGAAAATTTTGGTCATTTCATTTATGCGCGAATGTGTTCAGATTGCTTTTCTATTGCATTTGGCACATGGTGACGATTATCTCGAGAGTGCAAAGTAGCCAAATGAAACTTTTACTGGATTTCCACTTACTTTATCAAATCTCATCTCCACCACACAGGACAAGTTTGCATCTGTTATAGTTTTGGAGAAAATTGTGGTCATTTCATTTATGCGCGAATGTGTTCAGATTGCTTTTCTTTTGCATTTGGCACATGGTGACGATTATCTCGAGAGTGCAAAGTAGCCAAATGAAACTTTTACTGGATTTCCACTTACTTTAGCAAATCTCATCTCCACCACACAGGACAAGTTTGCATCTGTTATAGTTTTGGAGAAAATTGTGGTCATTTCATTTATGCGCGAATGTGTTCAGATTGCTTTTATATTGCATTTGGCACATGGTGACGATTATCTCGAGAGTGCAAAGTAGCCAAATGAAACTTTTACTGGATTTCCACTTACTTTATCAAATCGAGAGTGCAAAGTAGCCAAATGAAACTTTTACTGGATTTCCACTTACTTTATCAAATCTCATCTCCACAACACAGGACAAGTTTGCATCTGTTATAGTTTTGGAGAAAATTGTGGTCATTTCATTTATGCGCGAATGTGTTCAGATTGCTTTTCTATTGCATTTGGCACATGGTGACGATTATCTCGAGAGTGCAAAGTAGCCAAATGAAACTTTTACTGGATTTCCACTTACTTTATCAAATCTCATCTCCACCACACAGGACAAGTTTGCATCTGTTATAGTTTTGGAGAAAATTGTGGTCATTTCATTTATGCGCGAATGTGTTCAGATTGCTTTTCTATTGCATTTGGCACATGGTGACGATTATCTCGAGAGTGCAAAGTAGCCAAATGAAACTTTTACTGGATTTCCACTTCCTTTATCAAATCTCATCTCCACCACACAGGACAAGTTTGCATCTGTTATAGTTTTGGAGAAAATTGTGGTCATTTCATTTATGCGCGAATGTGTTCAGATTGCTTTTCTATTGCATTTGGCCCATGGTGACGATTATCTCGAGAGTGCAAAGTAGCCAAATGAAACTTTTACTGGATTTCCACTTACTTTATCAAATCTCATCTCCACCACACAGGACAAGTTTGCATCTGTTATAGTTTTGGAGAAAATTGTGGTCATTTCATTTATGCGCGAATGTGTTCAGATTGCTTTTCCATTCCATTTGGCACATGGTGACGATTATCTCGAGAGTGCAAAGTAGCCAAATGAAACTTTTACTGGATTTCCACTTACTTTATCAAATCTCATCTCCACCACACAGGACAAGTTTGCATCTGTTATAGTTTTGGAGAAAATTGTGGTCATTTCATTTATGCGCGAATGTGTTCAGATTGCTTTCCTATTGCATTTGGCACATGGTGACGATTATCTCGAGAGTGCAAAGTAGCCAAATGAAACTTTTACTGGATTTCCACTTACTTTATCAAATCTCATCTCCACCACACAGGATAAGTTTGCATCTGTTATAGTTTTGGAGAAAATTGTGGTCATTTCATTTATGCGCGAATGTGTTCAGATTGCTTTTCTATTGCATTTGGCACATGGTGACGATTATCTCGAGAGTGCAAAGTAGCCAAATGAAACTTTTACTGGATTTCCACTTACTTTATCAAATCTCATCTCCACCACACAGGACAAGTTTGCATCTGTTATAGTTTTGGAGAAAATTGTGGTCATTTCATTTATGCGCGAATGTGTTCAGATTGCTTTTCTATTGCATTTGGCACATGGTGACGATTATCTCGAGAGTGCAAAGTAGCCAAATGAAACTTTTACTGGATTTCCACTTACTTTATCAAATCTCATCTCCACCACACAGGACAAGTTTGCATCTGTTATAGTTTTGGAGAAAATTGTGGTCATTTCATTTATGCGCGAATATGTTCAGATTGCTTTTCTATTGCATTTGGCACATGGTGACGATTATCTCGAGAGTGCAAAGTAGCCAAATGAAACTTTTACTGGATTTCCACTTACTTTATCAAATCTCATCTCCACCACACAGGACAAGTTTGCATGTGTTATAGTTTTGGAGAAAATTGTGGTCATTTCATTTATGCGCGAATGTGTTCAGATTGCTTTTATATTGCATTTGGCAAATGGTGACGATTATCTCGAAAGTGCAAAGTAGCCAAATGAAACTTTTACTGGATTTCCACTTACTTTATCAAATCTCATCTCCACCACACAGGACAAGTTTGCATCTGTTATAGTTTTGGAGAAAATTGTGGTCATTTCATTTATGCGCGAATGTGTTCAGATTGCTTTTCTATTGCATTTGGCACATGGTGACGATTATCTCGAGAGTGCAAAGTAGCCAAATGAAACTTTTACTGGATTTCCACTTACTTTATCAAATCTCATCTCCACCACACAGGACAATTTTGCATCTGTTATAGTTTTGGAGAAAATTGTGGTCATTTCATTTATGCGCGAATGTGTTCAGATTGCTTTTCTATTGCATTTGGCCCATGGTGACGATTATCTCGAGAGTGCAAAGTAGCCAAATGAAACTTTTACTGGATTTCCACTTACTTTATCAAATCTCATCTCCACCACACAGGACAAGTTTGCATCTGTTATAGTTTTGGAGAAAATTGTGGTCATTTCATTTATGCGCGAATGTGTTCAGATTGCTTTTCCATTCCATTTGGCACATGGTGACGATTATCTCGAGAGTGCAAAGTAGCCAAATGAAACTTTTACTGGATTTCCACTTACTTTATCAAATCTCATCTCCACCACACAGGACAAGTTTGCATCTGTTATAGTTTTGGAGAAAATTGTGGTCATTTCATTTATGCGCGAATGTGTTCAGATTGCTTTCCTATTGCATTTGGCACATGGTGACGATTATCTCGAGAGTGCAAAGTAGCCAAATGAAACTTTTACTGGATTTCCACTTACTTTATCAAATCTCATCTCCACCACACAGGATAAGTTTGCATCTGTTATAGTTTTGGAGAAAATTGTGGTCATTTCATTTATGCGCGAATGTGTTCAGATTGCTTTTCTATTGCATTTGGCACATGGTGACGATTATCTCGAGAGTGCAAAGTAGCCAAATGAAACTTTTACTGGATTTCCACTTACTTTATCAAATCTCATCTCCACCACACAGGACAAGTTTGCATCTGTTATAGTTTTGGAGAAAATTGTGGTCATTTCATTTATGCGCGAATGTGTTCAGATTGCTTTTCTATTGCATTTGGCACATGGTGACGATTATCTCGAGAGTGCAAAGTAGCCAAATGAAACTTTTACTGGATTTCCACTTACTTTATCAAATCTCATCTCCACCACACAGGACAAGTTTGCATCTGTTATAGTTTTGGAGAAAATTGTGGTCATTTCATTTATGCGCGAATGTGTTCAGATTGCTTTTCTATTGCATTTGGCACATGGTGACGATTATCTCGAGAGTGCAAAGTAGCCAAATGAAACTTTTACTGGATTTCCACTTACTTTATCAAATCTCATCTCCACCACACAGGACAAGTTTGCATCTGTTATAGTTTTGGAGAAAATTGTGGTCATTTCATTTATGCGCGAATATGTTCAGATTGCTTTTCTATTGCATTTGGCACATGGTGACGATTATCTCGAGAGTGCAAAGTAGCCAAATGAAACTTTTACTGGATTTCCACTTACTTTATCAAATCTCATCTCCACCACACAGGACAAGTTTGCATGTGTTATAGTTTTGGAGAAAATTGTGGTCATTTCATTTATGCGCGAATGTGTTCAGATTGCTTTTATATTGCATTTGGCAAATGGTGACGATTATCTCGAAAGTGCAAAGTAGCCAAATGAAACTTTTACTGGATTTCCACTTACTTTATCAAATCTCATCTCCACCACACAGGACAAGTTTGCATCTGTTATAGTTTTGGAGAAAATTGTGGTCATTTCATTTATGCGCGAATGTGTTCAGATTGCTTTTCTATTGCATTTGGCACATGGTGACGATTATCTCGAGAGTGCAAAGTAGCCAAATGAAACTTTTACTGGATTTCCACTTACTTTATCAAATCTCATCTCCACCACACAGGACAAGTTTGCATCTGTTATAGTTTTGGAGAAAATTGTGGTCATTTCATTTATGCGCGAATGTGTTCAGATTGCTTTTCTATTGCATTTGGCAAATGGTGACGATTATCTCGAGAGTGCAAAGTAGCCAAATGAAACTTTTACTGGATTTCCACTTACTTTATCAAATCTCATCTCCACCACACAGGACAAGTTTGCATCTGTTATAGTTTTGGAGAAAATTGTGGTCATTTCATTTATGCGCGAATGTGTTCAGATTGCTTTTCTATTGCATTTGGCACATGGTGACGATTATCTCGAGAGTGCAAAGTAGCCAAATGAAACTTTTACTGGATTTCCACTTACTTTATCAAATCTCATCTCCACCACACAGGACAAGTTTGCATCTGTTATAGTTTTGGAGAAAATTGTTGTCATTTCATTTATGCGCGAATGTGTTCAGATTGCTTTTCTATTGCATTTGGCACATGGTGACGATTATCTCGAGAGTGCAAAGTAGCCAAATTAAACTTTTACTGGATTTCCACTTACTTTATCAAATCTCATCTCCACCACACAGGACAAGTTTGCATCTGTTATAGTTTTGGAGAAAATTGTGGTCATTTCATTTATGCGCGAATGTGTTCAGATTGCTTTTATATTGCATTTGGCACATGGTGACGATTATCTCGAAAGTGCAAAGTAGCCAAATGAAACTTTTACTGGATTTCCACTTACTTTATCAAATCTCATCTCCACCACACAGGACAAGTTTGCATCTGTTATAGTTTTGGAGAAAATTGTAGTCATTTCATTTATGCGCGAATGTGTTCAGATTGCTTTTATATTGCATTTGGCACATGGTGACGATTATCTCGAGAGTGCAAAGTAGCCAAATGAAACTTTTACTGGATTTCCACTTACTTTATCAAATCGAGAGTGCAAAGTAGCCAAATGAAACTTTTACTGGATTTCCACTTACTTTATCAAATCTCATCTCCACAACACAGGACAAGTTTGCATCTGTTATAGTTTTGGAGAAAATTGTGGTCATTTCATTTATGCGCGAATGTGTTCAGATTGCTTTTCTATTGCATTTGGCACATGGTGACGATTATCTCGAGAGTGCAAAGTAGCCAAATGAAACTTTTACTGGATTTCCACTTACTTTATCAAATCTCATCTCCACCACACAGGACAAGTTTGCATCTGTTATAGTTTTGGAGAAAATTGTGGTCATTTCATTTATGCGCGAATGTGTTCAGATTGCTTTTCTATTGCATTTGGCACATGGTGACGATTATCTCGAGAGTGCAAAGTAGCCAAATGAAACTTTTACTGGATTTCCACTTACTTTATCAAATCTCATCTCCACCACACAGGACAAGTTTGCATGTGTTATAGTTTTGGAGAAAATTGTGGTCATTTCATTTATGCGCGAATGTGTTCAGATTGCTTTTCTATTGCATTTGGCACATAGTGACGATTATCTCGAGAGTGCAAAGTAGCCAAATGAAACTTTTACTGGATTTCCACTTACTTTATCAAATCTCATCTCCACCACACAGGACAAGTTTGCATCTGTTATAGTTTTGGAGAAAATTGTGGTCATTTCATTTATGCGCGAATGTGTTCAGATTGCTTTTCTATTGCATTTGGCCCATGGTGACGATTATCTCGAGAGTGCAAAGTAGCCAAATGAAACTTTTACTGGATTTCCACTTACTTTATCAAATCTCATCTCCACCACACAGGACAAGTTTGCATCTGTTATAGTTTTGGAGAAAATTGTGGTCATTTCATTTATGCGCGAATGTGTTCAGATTGCTTTTATATTGCATTTGGCAAATGGTGACGATTATCTCGAAAGTGCAAAGTAGCCAAATGAAACTTTTACTGGATTTCCACTTACTTTATCAAATCTCATCTCCACCACACAGGACAAGTTTGCATCTGTTATAGTTTTGGAGAAAATTGTGGTCATTTCATTTATGCGCGAATGTGTTCAGATTGCTTTTCTATTGCATTTGGCACATGGTGACGATTATCTCGAGAGTGCAAAGTAGCCAAATGAAACTTTTACTGGATTTCCACTTACTTTATCAAATCTCATCTCCACCACACAGGACAAGTTTGCATCTGTTATAGTTTTGGAGAAAATTGTGGTCATTTCATTTATGCGCGAATGTGTTCAGATTGCTTTTCTATTGCATTTGGCAAATGGTGACGATTATCTCGAGAGTGCAAAGTAGCCAAATGAAACTTTTACTGGATTTCCACTTACTTTATCAAATCTCATCTCCACCACACAGGACAAGTTTGCATCTGTTATAGTTTTGGAGAAAATTGTGGTCATTTCATTTATGCGCGAATGTGTTCAGATTGCTTTTCTATTGCATTTGGCACATGGTGACGATTATCTCGAGAGTGCAAAGTAGCCAAATGAAACTTTTACTGGATTTCCACTTACTTTATCAAATCTCATCTCCACCACACAGGACAAGTTTGCATCTGTTATAGTTTTGGAGAAAATTGTGGTCATTTCATTTATGCGCGAATGTGTTCAGATTGCTTTTCTATTGCATTTGGCACATGGTGACGATTATCTCGAGAGTGCAAAGTAGCCAAATGAAACTTTTACTGGATTTCCACTTACTTTATCAAATCTCATCTCCACCACACAGGACAAGTGTGCATCTGTTATAGTTTTGGAGAAAATTGTGGTCATTTCATTTATGCGCGAATGTGTTCAGATTGCTTTTATATTGCATTTGGCACATGGTGACGATTATCTCGAAAGTGCAAAGTAGCCAAATGAAACTTTTACTGGATTTCCACTTACTTTATCAAATCTCATCTCCACCACACAGGACAAGTTTGCATCTGTTATAGTTTTGGAGAAAATTGTGGTCATTTCATTTATGCGCGAATGTGTTCAGATTGCTTTTATATTGCATTTGGCACATGGTGACGATTATCTCGAGAGTGCAAAGTAGCCAAATGAAACTTTTACTGGATTTCCACTTACTTTATCAAATCGAGAGTGCAAAGTAGCCAAATGAAACTTTTACTGGATTTCCACTTACTTTATCAAATCTCATCTCCACAACACAGGACAAGTTTGCATCTGTTATAGTTTTGGAGAAAATTGTGGTCATTTCATTTATGCGCGAATGTGTTCAGATTGCTTTTCTATTGCATTTGGCACATGGTGACGATTATCTCGAGAGTGCAAAGTAGCCAAATGAAACTTTTACTGGATTTCCACTTACTTTATCAAATCTCATCTCCACCACACAGGACAAGTTTGCATCTGTTATAGTTTTGGAGAAAATTGTGGTCATTTCATTTATGCGCGAATGTGTTCAGATTGCTTTTCTATTGCATTTGGCACATGGTGACGATTATCTCGAGAGTGCAAAGTAGCCAAATGAAACTTTTACTGGATTTCCACTTACTTTATCAAATCTCATCTCCACCACACAGGACAAGTTTGCATCTGTTATAGTTTTGGAGAAAATTGTGGTCATTTCATTTATGCGCGAATGTGTTCAGATTGCTTTTATATTGCATTTGGCACATGGTGACGATTATCTCGAGAGTGCAAAGTAGCCAAATGAAACTTTTACTGGATTTCCACTTACTTTATCAAATCTCATCTCCACCACACAGGACAAGTTTGCATCTGTTATAGTTTTGGAGAAAATTGTGGTCATTTCATTTATGCGCGAATGTGTTCAGATTGCTTTTCTATTGCATTTGGCCCATGGTGACGATTATCTCGAGAGTGCAAAGTAGCCAAATGAAACTTTTACTGGATTTCCACTTACTTTATCAAATCTCATCTCCACCACACAGGACAAGTTTGCATCTGTTATAGTTTTGGAGAAAATTGTGGTCATTTCATTTATGCGCGAATGTGTTCAGATTGCTTTTCCATTCCATTTGGCACATGGTGACGATTATCTCGAGAGTGCAAAGTAGCCAAATGAAACTTTTACTGGATTTCCACTTACTTTATCAAATCTCATCTCCACCACACAGGACAAGTTTGCATCTGTTATAGTTTTGGAGAAAATTGTGGTCATTTCATTTATGCGCGAATGTGTTCAGATTGCTTTCCTATTGCATTTGGCACATGGTGACGATTATCTCGAGAGTGCAAAGTAGCCAAATGAAACTTTTACTGGATTTCCACTTACTTTATCAAATCTCATCTCCACCACACAGGATAAGTTTGCATCTGTTATAGTTTTGGAGAAAATTGTGGTCATTTCATTTATGCGCGAATGTGTTCAGATTGCTTTTCTATTGCATTTGGCACATGGTGACGATTATCTCGAGAGTGCAAAGTAGCCAAATGAAACTTTTACTGGATTTCCACTTACTTTATCAAATCTCATCTCCACCACACAGGACAAGTTTGCATCTGTTATAGTTTTGGAGAAAATTGTGGTCATTTCATTTATGCGCGAATGTGTTCAGATTGCTTTTCTATTGCATTTGGCACATGGTGACGATTATCTCGAGAGTGCAAAGTAGCCAAATGAAACTTTTACTGGATTTCCACTTACTTTATCAAATCTCATCTCCACCACACAGGACAAGTTTGCATCTGTTATAGTTTTGGAGAAAATTGTGGTCATTTCATTTATGCGCGAATATGTTCAGATTGCTTTTCTATTGCATTTGGCACATGGTGACGATTATCTCGAGAGTGCAAAGTAGCCAAATGAAACTTTTACTGGATTTCCATTTACTTTATCAAATCTAATCTCCACCACACAGGACAAGTTTGCATGTGTTATAGTTTTGGAGAGAATTGTGGTCATTTCATTTATGCGCGAATGTGTTCAGATTGCTTTTCTATTGCATTTGGCACATGGTGACGATTATCTCGAGAGTGCAAAGTAGCCAAATGAAACTTTTACTGGATTTCCACTTACTTTATCAAATCTCATCTCCACCACACAGGACAAGTTTGCATCTGTTATAGTTTTGGAGAAAATTGTGGTCATTTCATTTATGCGCGAATGTGTTCAGATTGCTTTTCTATTGCATTTGGCCCATGGTGACAATTATCTCGAGAGTGCAAAGTAGCCAAATGAAACTTTTACTGGATTTCCACTTACTTTATCAAATCTCATCTCCACCACACAGGACAAGTTTGCATCTGTTATAGTTTTGGAGAAAATTGTGGTCATTTCATTTATGCGCGAATGTGTTCAGATTGCTTTTATATTGCATTTGGCAAATGGTGACGATTATCTCGAAAGTGCAAAGTAGCCAAATGAAACTTTTACTGGATTTCCACTTACTTTATCAAATCTCATCTCCACCACACAGGACAAGTTTGCATCTGTTATAGTTTTGGAGAAAATTGTGGTCATTTCATTTATGCGCGAATGTGTTCAGATTGCTTTTCTATTGCATTTGGCACATGGTGACGATTATCTCGAGAGTGCAAAGTAGCCAAATGAAACTTTTACTGGATTTCCACTTACTTTATCAAATCTCATCTCCACCACACAGGACAAGTTTGCATCTGTTATAGTTTTGGAGAAAATTGTGGTCATTTCATTTATGCGCGAATGTGTTCAGATTGCTTTTCTATTGCATTTGGCAAATGGTGACGATTATCTCGAGAGTGCAAAGTAGCCAAATACAACTTTTACTGGATTTCCACTTACTTTATCAAATCTCATCTCCACCACACAGGACAAGTTTGCATCTGTTATAGTTTTGGAGAAAATTGTGGTCATTTCATTTATGCGCGAATGTGTTCAGATTGCTTTTCTATTGCATTTGGCACATGGTGACGATTATCTCGAGAGTGCAAAGTAGCCAAATGAAACTTTTACTGGATTTCCACTTACTTTATCAAATCTCATCTCCACCACACAGGACAAGTTTGCATCTGTTATAGTTTTGGAGAAAATTGTGGTCATTTCATTTATGCGCGAATGTGTTCAGATTGCTTTTCTATTGCATTTGGCACATGGTGACGATTATCTCGAGAGTGCAAAGTAGCCAAATGAAACTTTTACTGGATTTCCACTTACTTTATCAAATCTCATCTCCACCACACAGGACAAGTTTGCATCTGTTATAGTTTTGGAGAAAATTGTGGTCATTTCATTTATGCGCGAATGTGTTCAGATTGCTTTTATATTGCATTTGGCACATGGTGACGATTATCTCGAAAGTGCAAAGTAGCCAAATGAAACTTTTACTGGATTTCCACTTACTTTATCAAATCTCATCTCCACCACACAGGACAAGTTTGCATCTGTTATAGTTTTGGAGAAAATTGTGGTCATTTCATTTATGCGCGAATGTGTTCAGATTGCTTTTATATTGCATTTGGCACATGGTGACGATTATCTCGAGAGTGCAAAGTAGCCAAATGAAACTTTTACTGGATTTCCACTTACTTTATCAAATCGAGAGTGCAAAGTAGCCAAATGAAACTTTTACTGGATTTCCACTTACTTTATCAAATCTCATCTCCACAACACAGGACAAGTTTGCATCTGTTATAGTTTTGGAGAAAATTGTGGTCATTTCATTTATGCGCGAATGTGTTCAGATTGCTTTTCTATTGCATTTGGCACATGGTGACAATTATCTCGAGAGTGCAAAGTAGCCAAATGAAACTTTTACTGGATTTCCACTTACTTTATCAAATCTCATCTCCACCACACAGGACAAGTTTGCATCTGTTATAGTTTTGGAGAAAATTGTGGTCATTTCATTTATGCGCGAATGTGTTCAGATTGCTTTTATATTGCATTTGGCACATGGTGACGATTATCTCGAGAGTGCAAAGTAGCCAAATGAAACTTTTACTGGATTTCCACTTACTTTATCAAATCTCATCTCCACCACACAGGACAAGTTTGCATCTGTTATAGTTTTGGAGAAAATTGTGGTCATTTCATTTATGCGCGAATGTGTTCAGATTGCTTTTATATTGCATTTGGCACATGGTGACGATTATCTCGAGAGTGCAAAGTAGCCAAATGAAACTTTTACTGGATTTCCACTTACTTTACCAAATCTCATCTCCACCACACAGGACAAGTTTGCATCTGTTATAGTTTTGGAGAAATTTGTGGTCATTTCATTTATGCGCGAATGTGTTCAGATTGCTTTTCTATTGCATTTGGCACATGGTGACGATTATCTCGAGAGTGCAAAGTAGCCAAATGAAACTTTTACTGGATTTCCACTTACTTTATCAAATCTCATCTCCACCACACAGGACAAGTTTGCATCTGTTATAGTTTTGGAGAAAATTGTGGTCATTTCATTTATGCGCGAATGTGTTCAGATTGCTTTTATATTGCATTTGGCACATGGTGACGATTATCTCGAAAGTGCAAAGTAGCCAAATGAAACTTTTACTGGATTTCCACTTACTTTATCAAATCTCATCTCCACCACACAGGACAAGTTTGCATCTGTTATAGTTTTGGAGAAAATTGTAGTCATTTCATTTATGTGCGAATGTGTTCAGATTGCTTTTATATTGCATTTGGCACATGGTGACGATTATCTCGAGAGTGCAAAGTAGCCAAATGAAACTTTTACTGGATTTCCACTTACTTTATCAAATCGAGAGTGCAAAGTAGCCAAATGAAACTTTTACTGGATTTCCACTTACTTTATCAAATCTCATCTCCACAACACAGGACAAGTTTGCATCTGTTATAGTTTTGGAGAAAATTGTGGTCATTTCATTTATGCGCGAATGTGTTCAGATTGCTTTTCTATTGCATTTGGCACATGGTGACGATTATCTCGAGAGTGCAAAGTAGCCAAATGAAACTTTTACTGGATTTCCACTTACTTTATCAAATCTCATCTCCACCACACAGGACAAGTTTGCATCTGTTATAGTTTTGGAGAAAATTGTGGTCATTTCATTTATGCGCGAATGTGTTCAGATTGCTTTTCTATTGCATTTGGCACATGGTGACGATTATCTCGAGAGTGCAAAGTAGCCAAATGAAACTTTTACTGGATTTCCACTTACTTTATCAAATCTCATCTCCACCACACAGGACAAGTTTGCATGTGTTATAGTTTTGGAGAAAATTGTGGTCATTTCATTTATGCGCGAATGTGTTCAGATTGCTTTTCTATTGCATTTGGCACATAGTGACGATTATCTCGAGAGTGCAAAGTAGCCAAATGAAACTTTTACTGGATTTCCACTTACTTTATCAAATCTCATCTCCACCACACAGGACAAGTTTGCATCTGTTATAGTTTTGGAGAAAATTGTGGTCATTTCATTTATGCGCGAATGTGTTCAGATTGCTTTTCTATTGCATTTGGCCCATGGTGACGATTATCTCGAGAGTGCAAAGTAGCCAAATGAAACTTTTACTGGATTTCCACTTACTTTATCAAATCTCATCTCCACCACACAGGACAAGTTTGCATCTGTTATAGTTTTGGAGAAAATTGTGGTCATTTCATTTATGCGCGAATGTGTTCAGATTGCTTTTATATTGCATTTGGCAAATGGTGACGATTATCTCGAAAGTGCAAAGTAGCCAAATGAAACTTTTACTGGATTTCCACTTACTTTATCAAATCTCATCTCCACCACACAGGACAAGTTTGCATCTGTTATAGTTTTGGAGAAAATTGTGGTCATTTCATTTATGCGCGAATGTGTTCAGATTGCTTTTCTATTGCATTTGGCACATGGTGACGATTATCTCGAGAGTGCAAAGTAGCCAAATGAAACTTTTACTGGATTTCCACTTACTTTATCAAATCTCATCTCCACCACACAGGACAAGTTTGCATCTGTTATAGTTTTGGAGAAAATTGTGGTCATTTCATTTATGCGCGAATGTGTTCAGATTGCTTTTCTATTGCATTTGGCAAATGGTGACGATTATCTCGAGAGTGCAAAGTAGCCAAATGAAACTTTTACTGGATTTCCACTTACTTTATCAAATCTCATCTCCACCACACAGGACAAGTTTGCATCTGTTATAGTTTTGGAGAAAATTGTGGTCATTTCATTTATGCGCGAATGTGTTCAGATTGCTTTTCTATTGCATTTGGCACATGGTGACGATTATCTCGAGAGTGCAAAGTAGCCAAATGAAACTTTTACTGGATTTCCACTTACTTTATCAAATCTCATCTCCACCACACAGGACAAGTTTGCATCTGTTATAGTTTTGGAGAAAATTGTGGTCATTTCATTTATGCGCGAATGTGTTCAGATTGCTTTTCTATTGCATTTGGCACATGGTGACGATTATCTCGAGAGTGCAAAGTAGCCAAATGAAACTTTTACTGGATTTCCACTTACTTTATCAAATCTCATCTCCACCACACAGGACAAGTTTGCATCTGTTATAGTTTTGGAGAAAATTGTGGTCATTTCATTTATGCGCGAATGTGTTCAGATTGCTTTTATATTGCATTTGGCACATGGTGACGATTATCTCGAAAGTGCAAAGTAGCCAAATGAAACTTTTACTGGATTTCCACTTACTTTATCAAATCTCATCTCCACCACACAGGACAAGTTTGCATCTGTTATAGTTTTGGAGAAAATTGTGGTCATTTCATTTATGCGCGAATGTGTTCAGATTGCTTTTATATTGCATTTGGCACATGGTGACGATTATCTCGAGAGTGCAAAGTAGCCAAATGAAACTTTTACTGGATTTCCACTTACTTTATCAAATCGAGAGTGCAAAGTAGCCAAATGAAACTTTTACTGGATTTCCACTTACTTTATCAAATCTCATCTCCACAACACAGGACAAGTTTGCATCTGTTATAGTTTTGGAGAAAATTGTGGTCATTTCATTTATGCGCGAATGTGTTCAGATTGCTTTTCTATTGCATTTGGCACATGGTGACGATTATCTCGAGAGTGCAAAGTAGCCAAATGAAACTTTTACTGGATTTCCACTTACTTTATCAAATCTCATCTCCACCACACAGGACAAGTTTGCATCTGTTATAGTTTTGGAGAAAATTGTGGTCATTTCATTTATGCGCGAATGTGTTCAGATTACTTTTATATTGCATTTGGCACATGGTGACGATTATCTCGAGAGTGCAAAGTAGCCAAATGAAACTTTTACTGGATTTCCACTTACTTTATCAAATCTCATCTCCACCACACAGGACAAGTTTGCATCTGTTATAGTTTTGGAGAAAATTGTGGTCATTTCATTTATGCGCGAATGTGTTCAGATTGCTTTTCTATTGCATTTGGCACATGGTGACGATTATCTCGAGAGTGCAAAGTAGCCAAATGAAACTTTTACTGGATTTCCACTTACTTTATCAAATCTCATCTCCACCACACAGGACAAGTTTGCATCTGTTATAGTTTTGGAGAAAATTGTGGTCATTTCATTTATGCGCGAATGTGTTCAGATTGCTTTTATATTGCATTTGGCACATGGTGACAATTATCTCGAGAGTGCAAAGTAGCCAAATGAAACTTTTACTGGATTTCCACTTACTTTATCAAATCTCATCTCCACCACACAGGACAAGTTTGCATCTGTTATAGTTTTGGAGAAAATTGTGGTCATTTCATTTATGCGCGAATGTGTTCAGATTGCTTTTCTATTGCATTTGGCACATGGTGACGATTATCTCGAGAGTGCAAAGTAGCCAAATGAAACTTTTACTGGATTTCCACTTACTTTATCAAATCTCATCTCCACCACACAGGACAAGTTTGCATCTGTTATAGTTTTGGAGAAAATTGTGGTCATTTCATTTATGCGCGAATGTGTTCAGATTGCTTTTCTATTGCATTTGGCACATGGTGACGATTATCTCGAGAGTGCAAAGTAGCCAAATGAAACTTTTACTGGATTTCCACTTACTTTATCAAATCTCATCTCCACCACACAGGACAAGTTTGCATCTGTTATAGTTTTGGAGAAAATTGTGGTCATTTCATTTATGCGCGAATGTGTTCAGATTGCTTTTATATTGCATTTGGCACATGGTGACGATTATCTCGAAAGTGCAAAGTAGCCAAATGAAACTTTTACTGGATTTCCACTTACTTTATCAAATCTCATCTCCACCACACAGGACAAGTTTGCATCTGTTATAGTTTTGGAGAAAATTGTGGTCATTTCATTTATGCGCGAATGTGTTCAGATTGCTTTTATATTGCATTTGGCACATGGTGACGATTATCTCGAGAGTGCAAAGTAGCCAAATGAAACTTTTACTGGATTTCCACTTACTTTATCAAATCGAGAGTGCAAAGTAGCCAAATGAAACTTTTACTGGATTTCCACTTACTTTATCAAATCTCATCTCCACAACACAGGACAAGTTTGCATCTGTTATAGTTTTGGAGAAAATTGTGGTCATTTCATTTATGCGCGAATGTGTTCAGATTGCTTTTCTATTGCATTTGGCACATGGTGACGATTATCTCGAGAGTGCAAAGTAGCCAAATGAAACTTTTACTGGATTTCCACTTACTTTATCAAATCTCATCTCCACCACACAGGACAAGTTTGCATCTGTTATAGTTTTGGAGAAAATTGTGGTCATTTCATTTATGCGCGAATGTGTTCAGATTGCTTTTATATTGCATTTGGCACATGGTGACGATTATCTCGAGAGTGCAAAGTAGCCAAATGAAACTTTTACTGGATTTCCACTTACTTTATCAAATCTCATCTCCACCACACAGGACAAGTTTGCATCTGTTATAGTTTTGGAGAAAATTGTGGTCATTTCATTTATGCGCGAATGTGTTCAGATTGCTTTTCTATTGCATTTGGCACATGGTGACGATTATCTCGAGAGTTCAAAGTAGCCAAATGAAACTTTTACTGGATTTCCACTTACTTTATCAAATCTCATCTCCACCACACAGGACAAGTTTGCATCTGTTATAGTTTTGGAGAAAATTGTGGTCATTTCATTTATGCGCGAATGTGTTCAGATTGCTTTTATATTGCATTTGGCACATGGTGACAATTATCTCGAGAGTGCAAAGTAGCCAAATGAAACTTTTACTGGATTTCCACTTACTTTATCAAATCTCATCTCCACCACACAGGACAAGTTTGCATCTGTTATAGTTTTGGAGAAAATTGTGGTCATTTCATTTATGCGCGAATGTGTTCAGATTGCTTTTCTATTGCATTTGGCCCATGGTGACGATTATCTCGAGAGTGCAAAGTAGCCAAATGAAACTTTTACTGGATTTCCACTTACTTTATCAAATCTCATCTCCACCACACAGGACAAGTTTGCATCTGTTATAGTTTTGGAGAAAATTGTGGTCATTTCATTTATGCGCGAATGTGTTCAGATTGCTTTTCCATTCCATTTGGCACATGGTGACGATTATCTCGAGAGTGCAAAGTAGCCAAATGAAACTTTTACTGGATTTCCACTTACTTTATCAAATCTCATCTCCACCACACAGGACAAGTTTGCATCTGTTATAGTTTTGGAGAAAATTGTGGTCATTTCATTTATGCGCGAATGTGTTCAGATTGCTTTCCTATTGCATTTGGCACATGGTGACGATTATCTCGAGAGTGCAAAGTAGCCAAATGAAACTTTTACTGGATTTCCACTTACTTTATCAAATCTCATCTCCACCACACAGGATAAGTTTGCATCTGTTATAGTTTTGGAGAAAATTGTGGTCATTTCATTTATGCGCGAATGTGTTCAGATTGCTTTTCTATTGCATTTGGCACATGGTGACGATTATCTCGAGAGTGCAAAGTAGCCAAATGAAACTTTTACTGGATTTCCACTTACTTTATCAAATCTCATCTCCACCACACAGGACAAGTTTGCATCTGTTATAGTTTTGGAGAAAATTGTGGTCATTTCATTTATGCGCGAATGTGTTCAGATTGCTTTTCTATTGCATTTGGCACATGGTGACGATTATCTCGAGAGTGCAAAGTAGCCAAATGAAACTTTTACTGGATTTCCACTTACTTTATCAAATCTCATCTCCACCACACAGGACAAGTTTGCATCTGTTATAGTTTTGGAGAAAATTGTGGTCATTTCATTTAAGCGCGAATATGTTCAGATTGCTTTTCTATTGCATTTGGCACATGGTGACGATTATCTCGAGAGTGCAAAGTAGCCAAATGAAACTTTTACTGGATTTCCATTTACTTTATCAAATCTCATCTCCACCACACAGGACAAGTTTGCATGTGTTATAGTTTTGGAGAAAATTGTGGTCATTTCATTTATGCGCGAATGTGTTCAGATTGCTTTTCTATTGCATTTGGCACATGGTGACGATTATCTCGAGAGTGCAAAGTAGCCAAATGAAACTTTTACTGGATTTCCACTTACTTTATCAAATCTCATCTCCACCACACAGGACAAGTTTGCATCTGTTATAGTTTTGGAGAAAATTGTGGTCATTTCATTTATGCGCGAATGTGTTCAGATTGCTTTTATATTGCATTTGGCAAATGGTGACGATTATCTCGAAAGTGCAAAGTAGCCAAATGAAACTTTTACTGGATTTCCACTTACTTTATCAAATCTCATCTCCACCACACAGGACAAGTTTGCATCTGTTATAGTTTTGGAGAAAATTGTGGTCATTTCATTTATGCGCGAATGTGTTCAGATTGCTTTTCTATTGCATTTGGCACATGGTGACGATTATCTCGAGAGTGCAAAGTAGCCAAATGAAACTTTTACTGGATTTCCACTTACTTTATCAAATCTCATCTCCACCACACAGGACAAGTTTGCATCTGTTATAGTTTTGGAGAAAATTGTGGTCATTTCATTTATGCGCGAATGTGTTCAGATTGCTTTTCTATTGCATTTGGCAAATGGTGACGATTATCTCGAGAGTGCAAAGTAGCCAAATGAAACTTTTACTGGATTTCCACTTACTTTATCAAATCTCATCTCCACCACACAGGACAAGTTTGCATCTGTTATAGTTTTGGAGAAAATTGTGGTCATTTCATTTAAGCGCGAATATGTTCAGATTGCTTTTCTATTGCATTTGGCACATGGTGACGATTATCTCGAGAGTGCAAAGTAGCCAAATGAAACTTTTACTGGATTTCCATTTACTTTATCAAATCTCATCTCCACCACACAGGACAAGTTTGCATGTGTTATAGTTTTGGAGAAAATTGTGGTCATTTCATTTATGCGCGAATGTGTTCAGATTGCTTTTCTATTGCATTTGGCACATGGTGACGATTATCTCGAGAGTGCAAAGTAGCCAAATGAAACTTTTACTGGATTTCCACTTACTTTATCAAATCTCATCTCCACCACACAGGACAAGTTTGCATCTGTTATAGTTTTGGAGAAAATTGTGGTCATTTCATTTATGCGCGAATGTGTTCAGATTGCTTTTATATTGCATTTGGCAAATGGTGACGATTATCTCGAAAGTGCAAAGTAGCCAAATGAAACTTTTACTGGATTTCCACTTACTTTATCAAATCTCATCTCCACCACACAGGACAAGTTTGCATCTGTTATAGTTTTGGAGAAAATTGTGGTCATTTCATTTATGCGCGAATGTGTTCAGATTGCTTTTCTATTGCATTTGGCACATGGTGACGATTATCTCGAGAGTGCAAAGTAGCCAAATGAAACTTTTACTGGATTTCCACTTACTTTATCAAATCTCATCTCCACCACACAGGACAAGTTTGCATCTGTTATAGTTTTGGAGAAAATTGTGGTCATTTCATTTATGCGCGAATGTGTTCAGATTGCTTTTCTATTGCATTTGGCAAATGGTGACGATTATCTCGAGAGTGCAAAGTAGCCAAATGAAACTTTTACTGGATTTCCACTTACTTTATCAAATCTCATCTCCACCACACAGGACAAGTTTGCATCTGTTATAGTTTTGGAGAAAATTGTGGTCATTTCATTTATGCGCGAATGTGTTCAGATTGCTTTTCTATTGCATTTGGCACATGGTGACGATTATCTCGAGAGTGCAAAGTAGCCAAATGAAACTTTTACTGGATTTCCACTTACTTTATCAAATCTCATCTCCACCACACAGGACAAGTTTGCATCTGTTATAGTTTTGGAGAAAATTGTGGTCATTTCATTTATGCGCGAATGTGTTCAGATTGCTTTTCTATTGCATTTGGCACATGGTGACGATTATCTCAAGAGTGCAAAGTAGCCAAATGAAACTTTTACTGGATTTCCACTTACTTTATCAAATCTCATCTCCACCACACAGGACAAGTTTGCATCTGTTATAGTTTTGGAGAAAATTGTGGTCATTTCATTTATGCGCGAATGTGTTCAGATTGCTTTTATATTGCATTTGGCACATGGTGACGATTATCTCGAAAGTGCAAAGTAGCCAAATGAAACTTTTACTGGATTTCCACTTACTTTATCAAATCTCATCTCCACCACACAGGACAAGTTTGCATCTGTTATAGTTTTGGAGAAAATTGTGGTCATTTCATTTATGCGCGAATGTGTTCAGATTGCTTTTATATTGCATTTGGCACATGGTGACGATTATCTCGAGAGTGCAAAGTATCCAAATGAAACTTTTACTGGATTTCCACTTACTTTATCAAATCGAGAGTGCAAAGTAGCCAAATGAAACTTTTACTGGATTTCCACTTACTTTATCAAATCTCATCTCCACAACACAGGACAAGTTTGCATCTGTTATAGTTTTGGAGAAAATTGTGGTCATTTCATTTATGCGCGAATGTGTTCAGATTGCTTTTCTATTGCATTTGGCACATGGTGACGATTATCTCGAGAGTGCAAAGTAGCCAAATGAAACTTTTACTGGATTTCCACTTACTTTATCAAATCTCATCTCCACCACACAGGACAAGTTTGCATCTGTTATAGTTTTGGAGAAAATTGTGGTCATTTCATTTATGCGCGAATGTGTTCAGATTGCTTTTATATTGCATTTGGCACATGGTGACGATTATCTCGAGAGTGCAAAGTAGCCAAATGAAACTTTTACTGGATTTCCACTTACTTTATCAAATCTCATCTCCACCACACAGGACAAGTTTGCATCTGTTATAGTTTTGGAGAAAATTGTGGTCATTTCATTTATGCGCGAATGTGTTCAGATTGCTTTTATATTGCATTTGGCACATGGTGACGATTATCTCGAGAGTGCAAAGTAGCCAAATGAAACTTTTACTGGATTTCCACTTACTTTACCAAATCTCATCTCCACCACACAGGACAAGTTTGCATCTGTTATAGTTTTGGAGAAATTTGTGGTCATTTCATTTATGCGCGAATGTGTTCAGATTGCTTTTCTATTGCATTTGGCACATGGTGACGATTATCTCGAGAGTGCAAAGTAGCCAAATGAAACTTTTACTGGATTTCCACTTACTTTATCAAATCTCATCTCCACCACACAGGACAAGTTTGCATCTGTTATAGTTTTGGAGAAAATTGTGGTCATTTCATTTATGCGCGAATGTGTTCAGATTGCTTTTCCATTCCATTTGGCACATGGTGACGATTATCTCGAGAGTGCAAAGTAGCCAAATGAAACTTTTACTGGATTTCCACTTACTTTATCAAATCTCATCTCCACCACACAGGACAAGTTTGCATCTGTTATAGTTTTGGAGAAAATTGTGGTCATTTCATTTATGCGCGAATGTGTTCAGATTGCTTTTATATTGCATTTGGCAAATGGTGACGATTATCTCGAAAGTGCAAAGTAGCCAAATGAAACTTTTACTGGATTTCCACTTACTTTATCAAATCTCATCTCCACCACACAGGACAAGTTTGCATCTGTTATAGTTTTGGAGAAAATTGTGGTCATTTCATTTATGCGCGAATGTGTTCAGATTGCTTTTCTATTGCATTTGGCACATGGTGACGATTATCTCGAGAGTGCAAAGTAGCCAAATGAAACTTTTACTGGATTTCCACTTACTTTATCAAATCTCATCTCCACCACACAGGACAAGTTTGCATCTGTTATAGTTTTGGAGAAAATTGTGGTCATTTCATTTATGCGCGAATGTGTTCAGATTGCTTTTCTATTGCATTTGGCAAATGGTGACGATTATCTCGAGAGTGCAAAGTAGCCAAATGAAACTTTTACTGGATTTCCACTTACTTTATCAAATCTCATCTCCACCACACAGGACAAGTTTGCATCTGTTATAGTTTTGGAGAAAATTGTGGTCATTTCATTTATGCGCGAATGTGTTCAGATTGCTTTTCTATTGCATTTGGCACTTGGTGACGATTATCTCGAGAGTGCAAAGTAGCCAAATGAAACTTTTACTGGATTTCCACTTACTTTATCAAATCTCATCTCCACCACACAGGACAAGTTTGCATCTGTTATAGTTTTGGAGAAAATTGTGGTCATTTCATTTATGCGCGAATGTGTTCAGATTGCTTTTCTATTGCATTTGGCACATGGTGACGATTATCTCGAGAGTGCAAAGTAGCCAAATGAAACTTTTACTGGATTTCCACTTACTTTATCAAATCTCATCTCCACCACACAGGACAAGTTTGCATCTGTTATAGTTTTGGAGAAAATTGTGGTCATTTCATTTATGCGCGAATGTGTTCAGATTGCTTTTATATTGCATTTGGCACATGGTGACGATTATCTCGAAAGTGCAAAGTAGCCAAATGAAACTTTTACTGGATTTCCACTTACTTTATCAAATCTCATCTCCACCACACAGGACAAGTTTGCATCTGTTATAGTTTTGGAGAAAATTGTGGTCATTTCATTTATGCGCGAATATGTTCAGATTGCTTTTATATTGCATTTGGCACATGGTGACGATTATCTCGAGAGTGCAAAGTAGCCAAATGAAACTTTTACTAGATTTCCACTTACTTTATCAAATCGAGAGTGCAAAGTAGCCAAATGAAACTTTTACTGGATATCCACTTACTTTATCAAATCTCATCTCCACAACACAGGACAAGTTTGCATCTGTTATAGTTTTGGAGAAAATTGTGGTCATTTCATTTATGCGCGAATGTGTTCAGATTGCTTTTATATTGCATTTGGCACATGGTGACGATTATCTCGAGAGTGCAAAGTAGCCAAATGAAACTTTTACTGGATTTCCACTTACTTTATCAAATCTCATCTCCACCACACAGGACAAGTTTGCATCTGTTATAGTTTTGGAGAAAATTGTGGTCATTTCATTTATGCGCGAATGTGTTCAGATTGCTTTTATATTGCATTTGGCACATGGTGACGATTATCTCGAGAGTGCAAAGTAGCCAAATGAAACTTTTACTGGATTTCCACTTACTTTATCAAATCTCATCTCCACCACACAGGACAAGTTTGCATCTGTTATAGTTTTGGAGAAAATTGTGGTCATTTCATTTATGCGCGAATGTGTTCAGATTGCTTTTCTATTGCATTTGGCACATGGTGACGATTATCTCGAGAGTGCAAAGTAGCCAAATGAAACTTTTACTGGATTTCCACTTACTTTATCAAATCTCATCTCTACCACACAGGACAAGTTTGCATCTGTTATAGTTTTGGAGAAAATTGTGGTCATTTCATTTATGCGCGAATGTGTTCAGATTGCTTTTCCATTCCATTTGGCACATGGTGACGATTATCTCGAGAGTGCAAAGTAGCCAAATGAAACTTTTACTGGATTTCCACTTACTTTATCAAATCTCATCTCCACCACACAGGACAAGTTTGCATCTGTTATAGTTTTGGAGAAAATTGTGGTCATTTCATTTATGCGCGAATGTGTTCAGATTGCTTTCCTATTGCATTTGGCACATGGTGACGATTATCTCGAGAGTGCAAAGTAGCCAAATGAAACTTTTACTGGATTTCCACTTACTTTATCAAATCTCATCTCCACCACACAGGATAAGTTTGCATCTGTTATAGTTTTGGAGAAAATTGTGGTCATTTCATTTATGCGCGAATGTGTTCAGATTGCTTTTCTATTGCATTTGGCACATGGTGACGATTATCTCGAGAGTGCAAAGTAGCCAAATGAAACTTTTACTGGATTTCCACTTACTTTATCAAATCTCATCTCCACCACACAGGACAAGTTTGCATCTGTTATAGTTTTGGAGAAAATTGTGGTCATTTCATTTATGCGCGAATGTGTTCAGATTGCTTTTCTATTGCAATTGGCACATGGTGACGATTATCTCGAGAGTGCAAAGTAGCCAAATGAAACTTTTACTGGATTTCCACTTACTTTATCAAATCTCATCTCCACCACACAGGACAAGTTTGCATCTGTTATAGTTTTGGAGAAAATTGTGGTCATTTCATTTATGCGCGAATGTGTTCAGATTGCTTTTCTATTGCATTTGGCACATGGTGACGATTATCTCGAGAGTGCAAAGTAGCCAAATGAAACTTTTACTGGATTTCCACTTACTTTTTCAAATCTCATCTCCACCACACAGGACAAGTTTGCATCTGTTATAGTTTTGGAGAAAATTGTGGTCTTTTCATTTATGCGCGAATATGTTCAGATTGCTTTTCTATTGCATTTGGCACATGGTGACGATTATCTCGAGAGTGCAAAGTAGCCAAATGAAACTTTTACTGGATTTCCACTTACTTTATCAAATCTCATCTCCACCACACAGGACAAGTTTGCATCTGTTATAGTTTTGGAGAAAATTGTGGTCATTTCATTTATGCGCGAATGTGTTCAGATTGCTTTTATATTGCATTTGGCACATGGTGACGATTATCTCGAAAGTGCAAAGTAGCCAAATGAAACTTTTACTGGATTTCCACTTACTTTATCAAATCTCATCTCCACCACACAGGACAAGTTTGCATCTGTTATAGTTTTGGAGAAAATTGTGGTCATTTCATTTATGCGCGAATGTGTTCAGATTGCTTTTATATTGCATTTGGCACATGGTGACGATTATCTCGAGAGTGCAAAGTAGCCAAATTAAACTTTTACTGGATTTCCACTTACTTTATCAAATCGAGAGTGCAAAGTAGCCAAATGAAACTTTTACTGGATTTCCACTTACTTTATCAAATCTCATCTCCACAACACAGGACAAGTTTGCATCTGTTATAGTTTTGGAGAAAATTGTGGTCATTTCATTTATGCGCGAATGTGTTCAGATTGCTTTTCTATTGCATTTGGCACATGGTGACGATTATCTCGAGAGTGCAAAGTAGCCAAATGAAACTTTTACTGGATTTCCACTTACTTTATCAAATCTCATCTCCACCACACAGGACAAGTTTGCATCTGTTATAGTTTTGGAGAAAATTGTGGTCATTTCATTTATGCGCGAATGTGTTCAGATTGCTTTTATATTGCATTTGGCACATGTTGACGATTATCTCGAGAGTGCAAAGTAGACAAATGAAACTTTTACTGGATTTCCACTTACTTTATCAAATCTCATCTCCACCACACAGGACAAGTTTGCATCTGTTATAGTTTTGGAGAAAATTGTGGTCATTTCATTTATGCGCGAATGTGTTCAGATTGCTTTTATATTGCATTTGGCACATGGTGACGATTATCTCGAGAGTGCAAAGTAGCCAAATGAAACTTTTACTGGATTTCCACTTACTTTATCAAATCTCATCTCCACCACACAGGACAAGTTTGCATCTGTTATAGTTTTGGAGAAAATTGTGGTCATTTCATTTATGCGCGAATGTGTTCAGATTGCTTTTCTATTGCATTTGGCACATGGTGACGATTATCTCGAGAGTGCAAAGTAGCCAAATGAAACTTTTACTGGATTTCCACTTACTTTATCAAATCTCATCTCCACCACACAGGACAAGTTTGCATCTGTTATAGTTTTGGAGAAAATTGTGGTCATTTCATTTATGCGCGAATGTGTTCAGATTGCTTTTCCATTCCATTTGGCACATGGTGACGATTATCTCGAGAGTGCAAAGTAGCCAAATGAAACTTTTACTGGATTTCCACTTACTTTATCAAATCTCATCTCCACCACACAGGACAAGTTTGCATCTGTTATAGTTTTGGAGAAAATTGTGGTCATTTCATTTATGCGCGAATGTGTTCAGATTGCTTTTATATTGCATTTGGCAAATGGTGACGATTATCTCGAAAGTGCAAAGTAGCCAAATGAAACTTTTACTGGATTTCCACTTACTTTATCAAATCTCATCTCCACCACACAGGACAAGTTTGCATCTGTTATAGTTTTGGAGAAAATTGTGGTCATTTCATTTATGCGCGAATGTGTTCAGATTGCTTTTCTATTGCATTTGGCACATGGTGACGATTATCTCGAGAGTGCAAAGTAGCCAAATGAAACTTTTACTGGATTTCCACTTACTTTATCAAATCTCATCTCCACCACACAGGACAAGTTTGCATCTGTTATAGTTTTGGAGAAAATTGTGGTCATTTCATTTATGCGCGAATGTGTTCAGATTGCTTTTCTATTGCATTTGGCAAATGGTGACGATTATCTCGAGAGTGCAAAGTAGCCAAATGAAACTTTTACTGGATTTCCACTTACTTTATCAAATCTCATCTCCACCACACAGGACAAGTTTGCATCTGTTATAGTTTTGGAGAAAATTCTGGTCATTTCATTTATGCGCGAATGTGTTCAGATTGCTTTTCTATTGCATTTGGCACATGGTGACGATTATCTCGAGAGTGCAAAGTAGCCAAATGAAACTTTTACTGGATTTCCACTTACTTTATCAAATCTCATCTCCACCACACAGGACAAGTTTGCATCTGTTATAGTTTTGGAGAAAATTGTGGTCATTTCATTTATGCGCGAATGTGTTCAGATTGCTTTTCTATTGCATTTGGCACATGGTGACGATTATCTCGAGAGTGCAAAGTAGCCAAATGAAACTTTTACTGGATTTCCACTTACTTTATCAAATCTCATCTCCACCACACAGGACAAGTTTGCATCTGTTATAGTTTTGGAGAAAATTGTGGTCATTTCATTTATGCGCGAATGTGTTCAGATTGCTTTTATATTGCATTTGGCACATGGTGACGATTATCTCGAAAGTGCAAAGTAGCCAAATGAAACTTTTACTGGATTTCCACTTACTTTATCAAATCTCATCTCCACCACACAGGACAAGTTTGCATCTGTTATAGTTTTGGAGAAAATTGTGGTCATTTCATTTATGCGCGAATGTGTTCAGATTGCTTTTATATTGCATTTGGCACATGGTGACGATTATCTCGAGAGTGCAAAGTAGCCAAATGAAACTTTTACTGGATTTCCACTTACTTTATCAAATCGAGAGTGCAAAGTAGCCAAATGAAACTTTTACTGGATTTCCACTTACTTTATCAAATCTCATCTCCACAACACAGGACAAGTTTGCATCTGTTATAGTTTTGGAGAAAATTGTGGTCATTTCATTTATGCGCGAATGTGTTCAGATTGCTTTTATATTGCATTTGGCACATGGTGACGATTATCTCGAGAGTGCAAAGTAGCCAAATGAAACTTTTACTGGATTTCCACTTACTTTATCAAATCTCATGTCCACCACACAGGACAAGTTTGCATCTGTTATAGTTTTGGAGAAAATTGTGGTCATTTCATTTATGCGCGAATGTGTTCAGATTGCTTGTATATTGCATTTGGCCCATGGTGACGATTATCTCGAGAGTGCAAAGTAGCCAAATGAAACTTTTACTGGATTTCCACTTACTTTATCAACTCTCATCTCCACCACACAGGACAAGTTTGCATCTGTTATAGTTTTGGAGAAAATTGTGGTCATTTCATTTATGCGCGAATGTGTTCAGATTGCTTTTCTATTGCATTTGGCACATGGTGACGATTATCTCGAGAGTGCAAAGTAGCCAATTGAAACTTTTACTGGATTTCCACTTACTTTATCAAATCTCATCTCCACCACACAGGACAAGTTTGCATCTGTTATAGTTTTGGAGAAAATTGTGGTCATTTCATTTATGCGCGAATGTGTTCAGATTGCTTTTCCATTCCATTTGGCACATGGTGACGATTATCTCGAGAGTGCAAAGTAGCCAAATGAAACTTTTACTGGATTTCCACTTACTTTATCAAATCTCATCTCCACCACACAGGACAAGTTTGCATCTGTTATAGTTTTGGAGAAAATTGTGGTCATTTCATTTATGCGCGAATGTGTTCAGATTGCTTTTCTATTGCATTTGGCACATGGTGACGATTATCTCGAGAGTGCAAAGTAGCCAAATGAAACTTTTACTGGATTTCCACTTACTTTATCAAATCTCATCTCCACCACACAGGACAAGTTTGCATCTGTTATAGTTTTGGAGAAAATTGTGGTCATTTCATTTATGCGCGAATGTGTTCAGATTGCTTTTCTATTGCATTTGGCAAATGGTGACGATTATCTCGAGAGTGCAAAGTAGCCAAATGAAACTTTTACTGGATTTCCACTTACTTTATCAAATCTCATCTCCACCACACAGGACAAGTTTGCATCTGTTATAGTTTTGGAGAAAATTCTGGTCATTTCATTTATGCGCGAATGTGTTCAGATTGCTTTTCTATTGCATTTGGCACATGGTGACGATTATCTCGAGAGTGCAAAGTAGCCAAATGAAACTTTTACTGGATTTCCACTTACTTTATCAAATCTCATCTCCACCACACAGGACAAGTTTGCATCTGTTATAGTTTTGGAGAAAATTGTGGTCATTTCATTTATGCGCGAATGTGTTCAGATTGCTTTTCTATTGCATTTGGCACATGGTGACGATTATCTCGAGAGTGCAAAGTAGCCAAATGAAACTTTTACTGGATTTCCACTTACTTTATCAAATCTCATCTCCACCACACAGGACAAGTTTGCATCTGTTATAGTTTTGGAGAAAATTGTGGTCATTTCATTTATGCGCGAATGTGTTCAGATTGCTTTTATATTGCATTTGGCACATGGTGACGATTATCTCGAAAGTGCAAAGTAGCCAAATGAAACTTTTACTGGATTTCCACTTACTTTATCAAATCTCATCTCCACCACACAGGACAAGTTTGCATCTGTTATAGTTTTGGAGAAAATTGTGGTCATTTCATTTATGCGCGAATGTGTTCAGATTGCTTTTATATTGCATTTGGCACATGGTGACGATTATCTCGAGAGTGCAAAGTAGCCAAATGAAACTTTTACTGGATTTCCACTTACTTTATCAAATCGAGAGTGCAAAGTAGCCAAATGAAACTTTTACTGGATTTCCACTTACTTTATCAAATCTCATCTCCACAACACAGGACAAGTTTGCATCTGTTATAGTTTTGGAGAAAATTGTGGTCATTTCATTTATGCGCGAATGTGTTCAGATTGCTTTTATATTGCATTTGGCACATGGTGACGATTATCTCGAGAGTGCAAAGTAGCCAAATGAAACTTTTACTGGATTTCCACTTACTTTATCAAATCTCATGTCCACCACACAGGACAAGTTTGCATCTGTTATAGTTTTGGAGAAAATTGTGGTCATTTCATTTATGCGCGAATGTGTTCAGATTGCTTGTATATTGCATTTGGCCCATGGTGACGATTATCTCGAGAGTGCAAAGTAGCCAAATGAAACTTTTACTGGATTTCCACTTACTTTATCAACTCTCATCTCCACCACACAGGACAAGTTTGCATCTGTTATAGTTTTGGAGAAAATTGTGGTCATTTCATTTATGCGCGAATGTGTTCAGATTGCTTTTCTATTGCATTTGGCACATGGTGACGATTATCTCGAGAGTGCAAAGTAGCCAATTGAAACTTTTACTGGATTTCCACTTACTTTATCAAATCTCATCTCCACCACACAGGACAAGTTTGCATCTGTTATAGTTTTGGAGAAAATTGTGGTCATTTCATTTATGCGCGAATGTGTTCAGATTGCTTTTCCATTCCATTTGGCACATGGTGACGATTATCTCGAGAGTGCAAAGTAGCCAAATGAAACTTTTACTGGATTTCCACTTACTTTATCAAATCTCATCTCCACCACACAGGACAAGTTTGCATCTGTTATAGTTTTGGAGAAAATTGTGGTCATTTCATTTATGCGCGAATGTGTTCAGATTGCTTTCCTATTGCATTTGGCACATGGTGACGATTATCTCGAGAGTGCAAAGTAGCCAAATGAAACTTTTACTGGATTTCCACTTACTTTATCAAATCTCATCTCCACCACACAGGATAAGTTTGCATCTGTTATAGTTTTGGAGAAAATTGTGGTCATTTCATTTATGCGCGAATGTGTTCAGATTGCTTTTCTATTGCATTTGGCACATGGTGACGATTATCTCGAGAGTGCAAAGTAGCCAAATGAAACTTTTACTGGATTTCCACTTACTTTATCAAATCTCATCTCCACCACACAGGACAAGTTTGCATCTGTTATAGTTTTGGAGAAAATTGTGGTCATTTCATTTATGCGCGAATGTGTTCAGATTGCTTTTCTATTGCATTTGGCACATGGTGACGATTATCTCGAGAGTGCAAAGTAGCCAAATGAAACTTTTACTGGATTTCCACTTACTTTATCAAATCTCATCTCCACCACACAGGCCAAGTTTGCATCTGTTATAGTTTTGGAGAAAATTGTGGTCATTTCATTTATGCGCGAATGTGTTCAGATTGCTTTTCTATTGCATTTGGCACATGGTGACGATTATCTCGAGAGTGCAAAGTAGCCAAATGAAACATTTACTGGATTTCCACTTACTTTTTCAAATCTCATCTCCACCACACAGGACAAGTTTGCATCTGTTATAGTTTTGGAGAAAATTGTGGTCTTTTCATTTATGCGCGAATATGTTCAGATTGCTTTTCTATTGCATTTGGCACATGGTGACGATTATCTCGAGAGTGCAAAGTAGCCAAATGAAACTTTTACTGGATTTCCACTTACTTTATCAAATCGAGAGTGCAAAGTAGCCAAATGAAACTTTTACTGGATTTCCACTTACTTTATCAAATCTCATCTCCACAACACAGGACAAGTTTGCATCTGTTATAGTTTTGGAGAAAATTGTGGTCATTTCATTTATGCGCGAATGTGTTCAGATTGCTTTTCTATTGCATTTGGCACATGGTGACGATTATCTCGAGAGTGCAAAGTAGCCAAATGAAACTTTTACTGGATTTCCACTTACTTTATCAAATCTCATCTCCACCACACAGGACAAGTTTGCATCTGTTATAGTTTTGGAGAAAATTGTGGTCATTTCATTTATGCGCGAATGTGTTCAGATTGCTTTTATATTGCATTTGGCACATGGTGACGATTATCTCGAGAGTGCAAAGTAGCCAAATGAAACTTTTACTGGATTTCCACTTACTTTATCAAATCTCATCTCCACCACACAGGACAAGTTTGCATCTGTTATAGTTTTGGAGAAAATTGTGGTCATTTCATTTATGCGCGAATGTGTTCAGATTGCTTTTATATTGCATTTGGCACATGGTGACGATTATCTCGAGAGTGCAAAGTAGCCAAATGAAACTTTTACTGGATTTCCACTTACTTTATCAAATCTCATCTCCACCACACAGGACAAGTTTGCATCTGTTATAGTTTTGGAGAAAATTGTGGTCATTTCATTTATGCGCGAATGTGTTCAGATTGCTTTTCTATTGCATTTGGCACATGGTGACGATTATCTCGAGAGTGCAAAGTAGCCAAATGAAACTTTTACTGGATTTCCACTTACTTTATCAAATCTCATCTCCACCACACAGGACAAGTTTGCATCTGTTATAGTTTTGGAGAAAATTGTGGTCATTTCATTTATGCGCGAATGTGTTCAGATTGCTTTTCCATTCCATTTGGCACATGGTGACGATTATCTCGAGAGTGCAAAGTAGCCAAATGAAACTTTTACTGGATTTCCACTTACTTTATCAAATCTCATCTCCACCACACAGGACAAGTTTGCATCTGTTATAGTTTTGGAGAAAATTGTGGTCATTTCATTTATGCGCGAATGTGTTCAGATTGCTTTTATATTGCATTTGGCACATGGTGACGATTATCTCGAGAGTGCAAAGTAGCCAAATGAAACTTTTACTGGATTTCCACTTACTTTATCAAATCTCATCTCCACCACACAGGACAAGTTTGCATCTGTTATAGTTTTGGAGAAAATTGTGGTCATTTCATTTATGCGCGAATGTGTTCAGATTGCTTTTCTATTGCATTTGGCACATGGTGACGATTATCTCGAGAGTGCAAAGTAGCCAAATGAAACTTTTACTGGATTTCCACTTACTTTATCAAATCTCATCTCCACCACACAGTTCAAGTTTGCATCTGTTATAGTTTTGGAGAAAATTGTGGTCATTTCATTTATGCGCGAATGTGTTCAGATTGCTTTTCCATTCCATTTGGCACATGGTGACGATTATCTCGAGAGTGCAAAGTAGCCAAATGAAACTTTTACTGGATTTCCACTTACTTTATCAAATCTCATCTCCACCACACAGGACAAGTTTGCATCTGTTATAGTTTTGGAGAAAATTGTGGTCATTTCATTTATGCGCGAATGTGTTCAGATTGCTTTTATATTGCATTTGGCAAATGGTGACGATTATCTCGAAAGTGCAAAGTAGCCAAATGAAACTTTTACTGGATTTCCACTTACTTTATCAAATCTCATCTCCACCACACAGGACAAGTTTGCATCTGTTATAGTTTTGGAGAAAATTGTGGTCATTTAATTTATGCGCGAATGTGTTCAGATTGCTTTTCTATTGCATTTGGCACATGGTGACGATTATCTCGAGAGTGCAAAGTAGCCAAATGAAACTTTTACTGGATTTCCACTTACTTTATCAAATCTCATCTCCACCACACAGGACAAGTTTGCATCTGTTATAGTTTTGGAGAAAATTCTGGTCATTTTATTTATGCGCGAATGTGTTCAGATTGCTTTTCTATTGCATTTGGCACATGGTGACGATTATCTCGAGAGTGCAAAGTAGCCAAATGAAACTTTTACTGGATTTCCACTTACTTTATCAAATCTCATCTCCACCACACAGGACAAGTTTGCATCTGTTATAGTTTTGGAGAAAATTGTGGTCATTTCATTTATGCGCGAATGTGTTCAGATTGCTTTTCTATTGCATTTGGCACATGGTGACGATTATCTCGAGAGTGCAAAGTAGCCAAATGAAACTTTTACTGGATTTCCACTTACTTTATCAAATCTCATCTCCACCACACAGGACAAGTTTGCATCTGTTATAGTTTTGGAGAAAATTGTGGTCATTTCATTTATGCGCGAATGTGTTCAGATTGCTTTTCTATTGCATTTGGCACATGGTGACGATTATCTCGAGAGTGCAAAGTAGCCAAATGAAACTTTTACTGGATTTCCACTTACTTTATCAAATCTCATCTCCACCACACAGGACAAGTTTGCATCTGTTATAGTTTTGGAGAAAATTGTGGTCATTTCATTTATGCGCGAATGTGTTCAGATTGCTTTTCTATTGCATTTGGCCCATGGTGACGATTATCTCGAGAGTGCAAAGTAGCCAAATGAAACTTTTACTGGATTTCCACTTACTTTATCAAATCTCATCTCCACCACACAGGACAAGTTTGCATCTGTTATAGTTTTGGAGAAAATTGTGGTCATTTCATTTATGCGCGAATGTGTTCAGATTGCTTTTCCATTCCATTTGGCACATGGTGACGATTATCTCGAGAGTGCAAAGTAGCCAAATGAAACTTTTACTGGATTTCCACTTACTTTATCAAATCTTATCTCCACCACACAGGACAAGTTTGCATCTGTTATAGTTTTGGAGAAAATTGTGGTCATTTCATTTATGCGCGAATGTGTTCAGATTGCTTTCCTATTGCATTTGGCACATGGTGACGATTATCTCGAGAGTGCAAAGTAGCCAAATGAAACTTTTACTGGATTTCCACTTACTTTATCAAATCTCATCTCCACCACACAGGATAAGTTTGCATCTGTTATAGTTTTGGAGAAAATTGTGGTCATTTCATTTATGCGCGAATGTGTTCAGATTGCTTTTCTATTGCATTTGGCACATGGTGACGATTATCTCGAGAGTGCAAAGTAGCCAAATGAAACTTTTACTGGATTTCCACTTACTTTATCAAATCTCATCTCCACCACACAGGACAAGTTTGCATCTGTTATAGTTTTGGAGAAAATTGTGGTCATTTCATTTATGCGCAAATGTGTTCAGATTGCTTTTCTATTGCATTTGGCACATGGTGACGATTATCTCGAGAGTGCAAAGTAGCCAAATGAAACTTTTACTGGATTTCCACTTACTTTATCAAATCTCATCTCCACCACACAGGACAAGTTTGCATCTGTTATAGTTTTGGAGAAAATTTTGGTCATTTCATTTATGCGCGAATGTGTTCAGATTGCTTTTCTATTGCATTTGGCACATGGTGACGATTATCTCGAGAGTGCAAAGTAGCAAAATGAAACTTTTACTGGATTTCCACTTACTTTATCAAATCTCATCTCCACCACACAGGACAAGTTTGCATCTGTTATAGTTTTGGAGAAAATTGTGGTCATTTCATTTATGCGCGAATGTGTTCAGATTGCTTTTCTTTTGCATTTGGCACATGGTGACGATTATCTCGAGAGTGCAAAGTAGCCAAATGAAACTTTTACTGGATTTCCACTTACTTTAGCAAATCTCATCTCCACCACACAGGACAAGTTTGCATCTGTTATAGTTTTGGAGAAAATTGTGGTCATTTCATTTATGCGCGAATGTGTTCAGATTGCTTTTATATTGCATTTGGCACATGGTGACGATTATCTCGAGAGTGCAAAGTAGCCAAATGAAACTTTTACTGGATTTCCACTTACTTTATCAAATCGAGAGTGCAAAGTAGCCAAATGAAACTTTTACTGGATTTCCACTTACTTTATCAAATCTCATCTCCACAACACAGGACAAGTTTGCATCTGTTATAGTTTTGGAGAAAATTGTGGTCATTTCATTTATGCGCGAATGTGTTCAGATTGCTTTTCTATTGCATTTGGCACATGGTGACGATTATCTCGAGAGTGCAAAGTAGCCAAATGAAACTTTTACTGGATTTCCACTTACTTTATCAAATCTCATCTCCACCACACAGGACAAGTTTGCATCTGTTATAGTTTTGGAGAAAATTGTGGTCATTTCATTTATGCGCGAATGTGTTCAGATTGCTTTTCTATTGCATTTGGCACATGGTGACGATTATCTCGAGAGTGCAAAGTAGCCAAATGAAACTTTTACTGGATTTCCACTTACTTTATCAAATCTCATCTCCACCACACAGGACAAGTTTGCATCTGTTATAGTTTTGGAGAAAATTGTGGTCATTTCATTTATGCGCGAATGTGTTCAGATTGCTTTTCTATTGCATTTGGCCCATGGTGACGATTATCTCGAGAGTGCAAAGTAGCCAAATGAAACTTTTACTGGATTTCCACTTACTTTATCAAATCTCATCTCCACCACACAGGACAAGTTTGCATCTGTTATAGTTTTGGAGAAAATTGTGGTCATTTCATTTATGCGCGAATGTGTTCAGATTGCTTTTCCATTCCATTTGGCACATGGTGACGATTATCTCGAGAGTGCAAAGTAGCCAAATGAAACTTTTACTGGATTTCCACTTACTTTATCAAATCTCATCTCCACCACACAGGACAAGTTTGCATCTGTTATAGTTTTGGAGAAAATTGTGGTCATTTCATTTATGCGCGAATGTGTTCAGATTGCTTTCCTATTGCATTTGGCACATGGTGACGATTATCTCGAGAGTGCAAAGTAGCCAAATGAAACTTTTACTGGATTTCCACTTACTTTATCAAATCTCATCTCCACCACACAGGATAAGTTTGCATCTGTTATAGTTTTGGAGAAAATTGTGGTCATTTCATTTATGCGCGAATGTGTTCAGATTGCTTTTCTATTGCATTTGGCACATGGTGACGATTATCTCGAGAGTGCAAAGTAGCCAAATGAAACTTTTACTGGATTTCCACTTACTTTATCAAATCTCATCTCCACCACACAGGACAAGTTTGCATCTGTTATAGTTTTGGAGAAAATTGTGGTCATTTCATTTATGCGCGAATGTGTTCAGATTGCTTTTCTATTGCATTTGGCACATGGTGACGATTATCTCGAGAGTGCAAAGTAGCCAAATGAAACTTTTACTGGATTTCCACTTACTTTATCAAATCTCATCTCCACCACACAGGACAAGTTTGCATCTGTTATAGTTTTGGAGAAAATTGTGGTCATTTCATTTATGCGCGAATATGTTCAGATTGCTTTTCTATTGCATTTGGCACATGGTGACGATTATCTCGAGAGTGCAAAGTAGCCAAATGAAACTTTTACTGGATTTCCACTTACTTTATCAAATCTCATCTCCACCACACAGGACAAGTTTGCATGTGTTATAGTTTTGGAGAAAATTGTGGTCATTTCATTTATGCGCGAATGTGTTCAGATTGCTTTTATATTGCATTTGGCAAATGGTGACGATTATCTCGAAAGTGCAAAGTAGCCAAATGAAACTTTTACTGGATTTCCACTTACTTTATCAAATCTCATCTCCACCACACAGGACAAGTTTGCATCTGTTATAGTTTTGGAGAAAATTGTGGTCATTTCATTTATGCGCGAATGTGTTCAGATTGCTTTTCTATTGCATTTGGCACATGGTGACGATTATCTCGAGAGTGCAAAGTAGCCAAATGAAACTTTTACTGGATTTCCACTTACTTTATCAAATCTCATCTCCACCACACAGGACAAGTTTGCATCTGTTATAGTTTTGGAGAAAATTGTGGTCATTTCATTTATGCGCGAATGTGTTCAGATTGCTTTTCTATTGCATTTGGCAAATGGTGACGATTATCTCGAGAGTGCAAAGTAGCCAAATGAAACTTTTACTGGATTTCCACTTACTTTATCAAATCTCATCTCCACCACACAGGACAAGTTTGCATCTGTTATAGTTTTGGAGAAAATTGTGGTCATTTCATTTATGCGCGAATGTGTTCAGATTGCTTTTCTATTGCATTTGGCACATGGTGACGATTATCTCGAGAGTGCAAAGTAGCCAAATGAAACTTTTACTGGATTTCCACTTACTTTATCAAATCTCATCTCCACCACACAGGACAAGTTTGCATCTGTTATAGTTTTGGAGAAAATTGTGGTCATTTCATTTATGCGCGAATGTGTTCAGATTGCTTTTCTATTGCATTAGGCACATGGTGACGATTATCTCGAGAGTGCAAAGTAGCCAAATTAAACTTTTACTGGATTTCCACTTACTTTATCAAATCTCATCTCCACCACACAGGACAAGTTTGCATCTGTTATAGTTTTGGAGAAAATTGTGGTCATTTCATTTATGCGCGAATGTGTTCAGATTGCTTTTATATTGCATTTGGCACATGGTGACGATTATCTCGAAAGTGCAAAGTAGCCAAATGAAACTTTTACTGGATTTCCACTTACTTTATCAAATCTCATCTCCACCACACAGGACAAGTTTGCATCTGTTATAGTTTTGGAGAAAATTGTAGTCATTTCATTTATGCGCGAATGTGTTCAGATTGCTTTTATATTGCATTTGGCACATGGTGACGATTATCTCGAGAGTGCAAAGTAGCCAAATGAAACTTTTACTGGATTTCCACTTACTTTATCAAATCGAGAGTGCAAAGTAGCCAAATGAAACTTTTACTGGATTTCCACTTACTTTATCAAATCTCATCTCCACAACACAGGACAAGTTTGCATCTGTTATAGTTTTGGAGAAAATTGTGGTCATTTCATTTATGCGCGAATGTGTTCAGATTGCTTTTCTATTGCATTTGGCACATGGTGACGATTATCTCGAGAGTGCAAAGTAGCCAAATGAAACTTTTACTGGATTTCCACTTACTTTATCAAATCTCATCTCCACCACACAGGACAAGTTTGCATCTGTTATAGTTTTGGAGAAAATTGTGGTCATTTCATTTATGCGCGAATGTGTTCAGATTGCTTTTCTATTGCATTTGGCACATGGTGACGATTATCTCGAGAGTGCAAAGTAGCCAAATGAAACTTTTACTGGATTTCCACTTACTTTATCAAATCTCATCTCCACCACACAGGACAAGTTTGCATGTGTTATAGTTTTGGAGAAAATTGTGGTCATTTCATTTATGCGCGAATGTGTTCAGATTGCTTTTCTATTGCATTTGGCACATAGTGACGATTATCTCGAGAGTGCAAAGTAGCCAAATGAAACTTTTACTGGATTTCCACTTACTTTATCAAATCTCATCTCCACCACACAGGACAAGTTTGCATCTGTTATAGTTTTGGAGAAAATTGTGGTCATTTCATTTATGCGCGAATGTGTTCAGATTGCTTTTCTATTGCATTTGGCCCATGGTGACGATTATCTCGAGAGTGCAAAGTAGCCAAATGAAACTTTTACTGGATTTCCACTTACTTTATCAAATCTCATCTCCACCACACAGGACAAGTTTGCATCTGTTATAGTTTTGGAGAAAATTGTGGTCATTTCATTTATGCGCGAATGTGTTCAGATTGCTTTTATATTGCATTTGGCAAATGGTGACGATTATCTCGAAAGTGCAAAGTAGCCAAATGAAACTTTTACTGGATTTCCACTTACTTTATCAAATCTCATCTCCACCACACAGGACAAGTTTGCATCTGTTATAGTTTTGGAGAAAATTGTGGTCATTTCATTTATGCACGAATGTGTTCAGATTGCTTTTCTATTGCATTTGGCACATGGTGACGATTATCTCGAGAGTGCAAAGTAGCCAAATGAAACTTTTACTGGATTTCCACTTACTTTATCAAATCTCATCTCCACCACACAGGACAAGTTTGCATCTGTTATAGTTTTGGAGAAAATTGTGGTCATTTCATTTATGCGCGAATGTGTTCAGATTGCTTTTCTATTGCATTTGGCAAATGGTGACGATTATCTCGAGAGTGCAAAGTAGCCAAATGAAACTTTTACTGGATTTCCACTTACTTTATCAAATGTCATCTCCACCACACAGGACAAGTTTGCATCTGTTATAGTTTTGGAGAAAATTGTGGTCATTTCATTTATGCGCGAATGTGTTCAGATTGCTTTTCTATTGCATTTGGCACATGGTGACGATTATCTCGAGAGTGCAAAGTAGCCAAATGAAACTTTTACTGGATTTCCACTTACTTTATCAAATCTCATCTCCACCACACAGGACAAGTTTGCATCTGTTATAGTTTTGGAGAAAATTGTGGTCATTTCATTTATGCGCGAATGTGTTCAGATTGCTTTTATATTGCATTTGGCACATGGTGACGATTATCTCGAAAGTGCAAAGTAGCCAAATGAAACTTTTACTGGATTTCCACTTACTTTATCAAATCTCATCTCCACCACACAGGACAAGTTTGCATCTGTTATAGTTTTGGAGAAAATTGTGGTCATTTCATTTATGCGCGAATGTGTTCAGATTGCTTTTATATTGCATTTGGCACATGGTGACGATTATCTCGAGAGTGCAAAGTAGCCAAATGAAACTTTTACTGGATTTCCACTTACTTTATCAAATCGAGAGTGCAAAGTAGCCAAATGAAACTTTTACTGGATTTCCACTTACTTTATCAAATCTCATCTCCACAACACAGGACACGTTTGCATCTGTTATAGTTTTGGAGAAAATTGTGGTCATTTCATTTATGCGCGAATGTGTTCAGATTGCTTTTCTATTGCATTTGGCACATGGTGACGATTATCTCGAGAGTGCAAAGTAGCCAAATGAAACTTTTACTGGATTTCCACTTACTTTATCAAATCTCATCTCCACCACACAGGACAAGTTTGCATCTGTTATAGTTTTGGAGAAAATTGTGGTCATTTCATTTATGCGCGAATGTGTTCAGATTGCTTTTATATTGCATTTGGCACATGGTGACGATTATCTCGAGAGTGCAAAGTAGCCAAATGAAACTTTTACTGGATTTCCACTTACTTTATCAAATCTCATCTCCACCACACAGGACAAGTTTGCATCTGTTATAGTTTTGGAGAAAATTGTGGTCATTTCATTTATGCGCGAATGTGTTCAGATTGCTTTTCTATTGCATTTGGCACATGGTGACGATTATCTCGAGAGTGCAAAGTAGCCAAATGAAACTTTTACTGGATTTCCACTTACTTTATCAAATCTCATCTCCACCACACAGGACAAGTTTGCATCTGTTATAGTTTTGGAGAAAATTGTGGTCATTTCATTTATGCGCGAATGTGTTCAGATTGCTTTTATATTGCATTTGGCACATGGTGACGATTATCTCGAGAGTGCAAAGTAGCCAAATGAAACTTTTACTGGATTTCCACTTACTTTATCAAATCTCATCTCCACCACACAGGACAAGTTTGCATCTGTTATAGTTTTGGAGAAAATTGTGGTCATTTCATTTATGCGCGAATGTGTTCAGATTGCTTTTCTATTGCATTTGGCCCATGGTGACGATTATCTCGAGAGTGCAAAGTAGCCAAATGAAACTTTTACTGGATTTCCACTTACTTTATCAAATCTCATCTCCACCACACAGGACAAGTTTGCATCTGTTATAGTTTTGGAGAAAATTGTGGTCATTTCATTTATGCGCGAATGTGTTCAGATTGCTTTTCCATTCCATTTGGCACATGGTGACGATTATCTCGAGAGTGCAAAGTAGCCAAATGAAACTTTTACTGGATTTCCACTTACTTTATCAAATCTCATCTCCACCACACAGGACAAGTTTGCATCTGTTATAGTTTTGGAGAAAATTGTGGTCATTTCATTTATGCGCGAATGTGTTCAGATTGCTTTCCTATTGCATTTGGCACATGGTGACGATTATCTCGAGAGTGCAAAGTAGCCAAATGAAACTTTTACTGGATTTCCACTTACTTTATCAAATCTCATCTCCACCACACAGGATAAGTTTGCATCTGTTATAGTTTTGGAGAAAATTGTGGTCATTTCATTTATGCGCGAATGTGTTCAGATTGCTTTTCTATTGCATTTGGCACATGGTGACGATTATCTCGAGAGTGCAAAGTAGCCAAATGAAACTTTTACTGGATTTCCACTTACTTTATCAAATCTCATCTCCACCACACAGGACAAGTTTGCATCTGTTATAGTTTTGGAGAAAATTGTGGTCATTTCATTTATGCGCGAATGTGTTCAGATTGCTTTTCTATTGCATTTGGCACATGGTGACGATTATCTCGAGAGTGCAAAGTAGCCAAATGAAACTTTTACTGGATTTCCACTTACTTTATCAAATCTCATCTCCACCACACAGGACAAGTTTGCATCTGTTATAGTTTTGGAGAAAATTGTGGTCATTTCATTTATGCGCGAATATGTTCAGATTGCTTTTCTATTGCATTTGGCACATGGTGACGATTATCTCGAGAGTGCAAAGTAGCCAAATGAAACTTTTACTGGATTTCCATTTACTTTATCAAATCTCATCTCCACCACACAGGACAAGTTTGCATGTGTTATAGTTTTGGAGAAAATTGTGGTCATTTCATTTATGCGCGAATGTGTTCAGATTGCTTTTCTATTGCATTTGGCACATGGTGACGATTATCTCGAGAGTGCAAAGTAGCCAAATGAAACTTTTACTGGATTTCCACTTACTTTATCAAATCTCATCTCCACCACACAGGACAAGTTTGCATCTGTTATAGTTTTGGAGAAAATTGTGGTCATTTCATTTATGCGCGAATGTGTTCAGATTGCTTTTCTATTGCATTTGGCCCATGGTGACAATTATCTCGAGAGTGCAAAGTAGCCAAATGAAACTTTTACTGGATTTCCACTTACTTTATCAAATCTCATCTCCACCACACAGGACAAGTTTGCATCTGTTATAGTTTTGGAGAAAATTGTGGTCATTTCATTTATGCGCGAATGTGTTCAGATTGCTTTTATATTGCATTTGGCAAATGGTGACGATTATCTCGAAAGTGCAAAGTAGCCAAATGAAACGTTTACTGGATTTCCACTTACTTTATCAAATCTCATCTCCACCACACAGGACAAGTTTGCATCTGTTATAGTTTTGGAGAAAATTGTGGTCATTTCATTTATGCGCGAATGTGTTCAGATTGCTTTTCTATTGCATTTGGCACATGGTGACGATTATCTCGAGAGTGCAAAGTAGCCAAATGAAACTTTTACTGGATTTCCACTTACTTTATCAAATCTCATCTCCACCACACAGGACAAGTTTGCATCTGTTATAGTTTTGGAGAAAATTGTGGTCATTTCATTTATGCGCGAATGTGTTCAGATTGCTTTTCTATTGCATTTGGCAAATGGTGACGATTATCTCGAGAGTGCAAAGTAGCCAAATGAAACTTTTACTGGATTTCCACTTACTTTATCAAATCTCATCTCCACCACACAGGACAAGTTTGCATCTGTTATAGTTTTGGAGAAAATTGTGGTCATTTCATTTATGCGCGAATGTGTTCAGATTGCTTTTCTATTGCATTTGGCACATGGTGACGATTATCTCGAGAGTGCAAAGTAGCCAAATGAAACTTTTACTGGATTTCCACTTACTTTATCAAATCTCATCTCCACCACACAGGACAAGTTTGCATCTGTTATAGTTTTGGAGAAAATTGTGGTCATTTCATTTATGCGCGAATGTGTTCAGATTGCTTTTCTATTGCATTTGGCACATGGTGACGATTATCTCGAGAGTGCAAAGTAGCCAAATGAAACTTTTACTGGATTTCCACTTACTTTATCAAATCTCATCTCCACCACACAGGACAAGTTTGCATCTGTTATAGTTTTGGAGAAAATTGTGGTCATTTCATTTATGCGCGAATGTGTTCAGATTGCTTTTATATTGCATTTGGCACATGGTGACGATTATCTCGAAAGTGCAAAGTAGCCAAATGAAACTTTTACTGGATTTCCACTTACTTTATCAAATCTCATCTCCACCACACAGGACAAGTTTGCATCTGTTATAGTTTTGGAGAAAATTGTGGTCATTTCATTTATGCGCGAATGTGTTCAGATTGCTTTTATATTGCATTTGGCACATGGTGACGATTATCTCGAGAGTGCAAAGTAGCCAAATGAAACTTTTACTGGATTTCCACTTACTTTATCAAATCGAGAGTGCAAAGTAGCCAAATGAAACTTTTACTGGATTTCCACTTACTTTATCAAATCTCATCTCCACAACACAGGACAAGTTTGCATCTGTTATAGTTTTGGAGAAAATTGTGGTCATTTCATTTATGCGCGAATGTGTTCAGATTGCTTTTCTATTGCATTTGGCACATGGTGACGATTATCTCGAGAGTGCAAAGTAGCCAAATGAAACTTTTACTGGATTTCCACTTACTTTATCAAATCTCATCTCCACCACACAGGACAAGTTTGCATCTGTTATAGTTTTGGAGAAAATTGTGGTCATTTCATTTATGCGCGAATGTGTTCAGATTGCTTTTATATTGCATTTGGCACATGGTGACGATTATCTCGAGAGTGCAAAGTAGCCAAATGAAACTTTTACTGGATTTCCACTTACTTTATCAAATCTCATCTCCACCACACAGGACAAGTTTGCATCTGTTATAGTTTTGGAGAAAATTGTGGTCATTTCATTTATGCGCGAATGTGTTCAGATTGCTTTTATATTGCATTTGGCACATGGTGACGATTATCTCGAGAGTGCAAAGTAGCCAAATGAAACTTTTACTGGATTTCCACTTACTTTACCAAATCTCATCTCCACCACACAGGACAAGTTTGCATCTGTTATAGTTTTGGAGAAATTTGTGGTCATTTCATTTATGCGCGAATGTGTTCAGATTGCTTTTATATTGCATTTGGCACATGGTGACGATTATCTCGAAAGTGCAAAGTAGCCAAATGAAACTTTTACTGGATTTCCACTTACTTTATCAAATCTCATCTCCACCACACAGGACAAGTTTGCATCTGTTATAGTTTTGGAGAAAATTGTAGTCATTTCATTTATGCGCGAATGTGTTCAGATTGCTTTTATATTGCATTTGGCACATGGTGACGATTATCTCGAGAGTGCAAAGTAGCCAAATGAAACTTTTACTGGATTTCCACTTACTTTATCAAATCGAGAGTGCAAAGTAGCCAAATGAAACTTTTACTGGATTTCCACTTACTTTATCAAATCTCATCTCCACAACACAGGACAAGTTTGCATCTGTTATAGTTTTGGAGAAAATTGTGGTCATTTCATTTATGCGCGAATGTGTTCAGATTGCTTTTCTATTGCATTTGGCACATGGTGATGATTATCTCGAGAGTGCAAAGTAGCCAAATGAAACTTTTACTGGATTTCCACTTACTTTATCAAATCTCATCTCCACCACACAGGACAAGTTTGCATCTGTTATAGTTTTGGAGAAAATTGTGGTCATTTCATTTATGCGCGAATGTGTTCAGATTGCTTTTCTATTGCATTTGGCACATGGTGACGATTATCTCGAGAGTGCAAAGTAGCCAAATGAAACTTTTACTGGATTTCCACTTACTTTATCAAATCTCATCTCCACCACACAGGACAAGTTTGCATGTGTTATAGTTTTGGAGAAAATTGTGGTCATTTCATTTATGCGCGAATGTGTTCAGATTGCTTTTCTATTGCATTTGGCACATAGTGACGATTATCTCGAGAGTGCAAAGTAGCCAAATGAAACTTTTACTGGATTTCCACTTACTTTATCAAATCTCATCTCCACCACACAGGACAAGTTTGCATCTGTTATAGTTTTGGAGAAAATTGTGGTCATTTCATTTATGCGCGAATGTGTTCAGATTGCTTTTCTATTGCATTTGGCCCATGGTGACGATTATCTCGAGAGTGCAAAGTAGCCAAATGAAACTTTTACTGGATTTCCACTTACTTTATCAAATCTCATCTCCACCACACAGGACAAGTTTGCATCTGTTATAGTTTTGGAGAAAATTGTGGTCATTTCATTTATGCGCGAATGTGTTCAGATTGCTTTTATATTGCATTTGGCAAATGGTGACGATTATCTCGAAAGTGCAAAGTAGCCAAATGAAACTTTTACTGGATTTCCACTTACTTTATCAAATCTCATCTCCACCACACAGGACAAGTTTGCATCTGTTATAGTTTTGGAGAAAATTGTGGTCATTTCATTTATGCGCGAATGTGTTCAGATTGCTTTTCTATTGCATTTGGCACATGGTGACGATTATCTCGAGAGTGCAAAGTAGCCAAATGAAACTTTTACTGGATTTCCACTTACTTTATCAAATCTCATCTCCACCACACAGGACAAGTTTGCATCTGTTATAGTTTTGGAGAAAATTGTGGTCATTTCATTTATGCGCGAATGTGTTCAGATTGCTTTTCTATTGCATTTGGCAAATGGTGACGATTATCTCGAGAGTGCAAAGTAGCCAAATGAAACTTTTACTGGATTTCCACTTACTTTATCAAATCTCATCTCCACCACACAGGACAAGTTTGCATCTGTTATAGTTTTGGAGAAAATTGTGGTCATTTCATTTATGCGCGAATGTGTTCAGATTGCTTTTCTATTGCATTTGGCACATGGTGACGATTATCTCGAGAGTGCAAAGTAGCCAAATGAAACTTTTACTGGATTTCCACTTACTTTATCAAATCTCATCTCCACCACACAGGACAAGTTTGCATCTGTTATAGTTTTGGAGAAAATTGTGGTCATTTCATTTATGCGCGAATGTGTTCAGATTGCTTTTCTATTGCATTTGGCACATGGTGACGATTATCTCGAGAGTGCAAAGTAGCCAAATGAAACTTTTACTGGATTTCCACTTACTTTATCAAATCTCATCTCCACCACACAGGACAAGTTTGCATCTGTTATAGTTTTGGAGAAAATTGTGGTCATTTCATTTATGCGCGAATGTGTTCAGATTGCTTTTATATTGCATTTGGCACATGGTGACGATTATCTCGAAAGTGCAAAGTAGCCAAATGAAACTTTTACTGGATTTCCACTTACTTTATCAAATCTCATCTCCACCACACAGGACAAGTTTGCATCTGTTATAGTTTTGGAGAAAATTGTGGTCATTTCATTTATGCGCGAATGTGTTCAGATTGCTTTTATATTGCATTTGGCACATGGTGACGATTATCTCGAGAGTGCAAAGTAGCCAAATGAAACTTTTACTGGATTTCCACTTACTTTATCAAATCGAGAGTGCAAAGTAGCCAAATGAAACTTTTACTGGATTTCCACTTACTTTATCAAATCTCATCTCCACCACACAGGACAAGTTTGCATCTGTTATAGTTTTGGAGAAAATTGTGGTCATTTCATTTATGCGCGAATGTGTTCAGATTGCTTTTCTATTGCATTTGGCACATGGTGACGATTATCTCGAGAGTGCAAAGTAGCCAAATGAAACTTTTACTGGATTTCCACTTACTTTATCAAATCTCATCTCCACCACACAGGACAAGTTTGCATCTGTTATAGTTTTGGAGAAAATTGTGGTCATTTCATTTATGCGCGAATGTGTTCAGATTGCTTTTATATTGCATTTGGCACATGGTGACGATTATCTCGAGAGTGCAAAGTAGCCAAATGAAACTTTTACTGGTTTTCCACTTACTTTATCAAATCTCATCTCCACCACACAGGACAAGTTTGCATCTGTTATAGTTTTGGAGAAAATTGTGGTCATTTCATTTATGCGCGAATGTGTTCAGATTGCTTTTATATTGCATTTGGCACATGGTGACGATTATCTCGAGAGTGCAAAGTAGCCAAATGAAACTTTTACTGGATTTCCACTTACTTTATCAAATCGAGAGTGCAAAGTAGCCAAATGAAACTTTTACTGGATTTCCACTTACTTTATCAAATCTCATCTCCACAACACAGGACAAGTTTGCATCTGTTATAGTTTTGGAGAAAATTGTGGTCATTTCATTTATGCGCGAATGTGTTCAGATTGCTTTTCTATTGCATTTGGCACATGGTGACGATTATCTCGAGAGTGCAAAGTAGCCAAATGAAACTTTTACTGGATTTCCACTTACTTTATCAAATCTCATCTCCACCACACAGGACAAGTTTGCATCTGTTATAGTTTTGGAGAAAATTGTGGTCATTTCATTTATGCGCGAATGTGTTCAGATTGCTTTTATATTGCATTTGGCACATGGTGACGATTATCTCGAGAGTGCAAAGTAGCCAAATGAAACTTTTACTGGATTTCCACTTACTTTATCAAATCTCATCTCCACCACACAGGACAAGTTTGCATCTGTTATAGTTTTGGAGAAAATTGTGGTCATTTCATTTATGCGCGAATGTGTTCAGATTGCTTTTCTATTGCATTTGGCACATGGTGACGATTATCTCGAGAGTGCAAAGTAGCCAAATGAAACTTTTACTGGATTTCCACTTACTTTATCAAATCTCATCTCCACCACACAGGACAAGTTTGCATCTGTTATAGTTTTGGAGAAAATTGTGGTCATTTCATTTATGCGCGAATGTGTTCAGATTGCTTTTATATTGCATTTGGCACATGGTGACAATTATCTCGAGAGTGCAAAGTAGCCAAATGAAACTTTTACTGGATTTCCACTTACTTTATCAAATCTCATCTCCACCACACAGGACAAGTTTGCATCTGTTATAGTTTTGGAGAAAATTGTGGTCATTTCATTTATGCGCGAATGTGTTCAGATTGCTTTTCTATTGCATTTGGCACATGGTGACGATTATATCGAGAGTGCAAAGTAGCCAAATGAAACTTTTACTGGATTTCCACTTACTTTATCAAATCTCATCTCCACCACACAGGACAAGTTTGCATCTGTTATAGTTTTGGAGAAAATTGTGGTCATTTCATTTATGCGCGAATGTGTTCAGATTGCTTTTCTATTGCATTTGGCACATGGTGACGATTATCTCGAGAGTGCAAAGTAGCCAAATGAAACTTTTACTGGATTTCCACTTACTTTATCAAATCTCATCTCCACCACACAGGACAAGTTTGCATCTGTTATAGTTTTGGAGAAAATTGTGGTCATTTCATTTATGCGCGAATGTGTTCAGATTGCTTTTATATTGCATTTGGCACATGGTGACGATTATCTCGAAAGTGCAAAGTAGCCAAATGAAACTTTTACTGGATTTCCACTTACTTTATCAAATCTCATCTCCACCACACAGGACAAGTTTGCATCTGTTATAGTTTTGGAGAAAATTGTGGTCATTTCATTTATGCGCGAATGTGTTCAGATTGCTTTTATATTGCATTTGGCACATGGTGACGATTATCTCGAGAGTGCAAAGTAGCCAAATGAAACTTTTACTGGATTTCCACTTACTTTATCAAATCGAGAGTGCAAAGTAGCCAAATGAAACTTTTACTGGATTTCCACTTACTTTATCAAATCTCATCTCCACAACACAGGACAAGTTTGCATCTGTTATAGTTTTGGAGAAAATTGTGGTCATTTCATTTATGCGCGAATGTGTTCAGATTGCTTTTCTATTGCATTTGGCACATGGTGACGATTATCTCGAGAGTGCAAAGTAGCCAAATGAAACTTTTACTGGATTTCCACTTACTTTATCAAATCTCATCTCCACCACACAGGACAAGTTTGCATCTGTTATAGTTTTGGAGAAAATTGTGGTCATTTCATTTATGCGCGAATGTGTTCAGATTGCTTTTATATTGCATTTGGCACATGGTGACGATTATCTCGAGAGTGCAAAGTAGCCAAATGAAACTTTTACTGGATTTCCACTTACTTTATCAAATCTCATCTCCACCACACAGGACAAGTTTGCATCTGTTATAGTTTTGGAGAAAATTGTGGTCATTTCATTTATGCGCGAATGTGTTCAGATTGCTTTTCTATTGCATTTGGCACATGGTGACGATTATCTCGAGAGTGCAAAGTAGCCAAATGAAACTTTTACTGGATTTCCACTTACTTTATCAAATCTCATCTCCACCACACAGGACAAGTTTGCATCTGTTATAGTTTTGGAGAAAATTGTGGTCATTTCATTTATGCGCGAATGTGTTCAGATTGCTTTTATATTGCATTTGGCACATGGTGACAATTATCTCGAGAGTGCAAAGTAGCCAAATGAAACTTTTACTGGATTTCCACTTACTTTATCAAATCTCATCTCCACCACACAGGACAAGTTTGCATCTGTTATAGTTTTGGAGAAAATTGTGGTCATTTCATTTATGCGCGAATGTGTTCAGATTGCTTTTCTATTGCATTTGGCCCATGGTGACGATTATCTCGAGAGTGCAAAGTAGCCAAATGAAACTTTTACTGGATTTCCACTTACTTTATCAAATCTCATCTCCACCACACAGGACAAGTTTGCATCTGTTATAGTTTTGGAGAAAATTGTGGTCATTTCATTTATGCGCGAATGTGTTCAGATTGCTTTTCCATTCCATTTGGCACATGGTGACGATTATCTCGAGAGTGCAAAGTAGCCAAATGAAACTTTTACTGGATTTCCACTTACTTTATCAAATCTCATCTCCACCACACAGGACAAGTTTGCATCTGTTATAGTTTTGGAGAAAATTGTGGTCATTTCATTTATGCGCGAATGTGTTCAGATTGCTTTCCTATTGCATTTGGCACATGGTGACGATTATCTCGAGAGTGCAAAGTAGCCAAATGAAACTTTTACTGGATTTCCACTTACTTTATCAAATCTCATCTCCACCACACAGGATAAGTTTGCATCTGTTATAGTTTTGGAGAAAATTGTGGTCATTTCATTTATGCGCGAATGTGTTCAGATTGCTTTTCTATTGCATTTGGCACATGGTGACGATTATCTCGAGAGTGCAAAGTAGCCAAATGAAACTTTTACTGGATTTCCACTTACTTTATCAAATCTCATCTCCACCACACAGGACAAGTTTGCATCTGTTATAGTTTTGGAGAAAATTGTGGTCATTTCATTTATGCGCGAATGTGTTCAGATTGCTTTTCTATTGCATTTGGCACATGGTGACGATTATCTCGAGAGTGCAAAGTAGCCAAATGAAACTTTTACTGGATTTCCACTTACTTTATCAAATCTCATCTCCACCACACAGGACAAGTTTGCATCTGTTATAGTTTTGGAGAAAATTGTGGTCATTTCATTTATGCGCGAATATGTTCAGATTGCTTTTCTATTGCATTTGGCACATGGTGACGATTATCTCGAGAGTGCAAAGTAGCCAAATGAAACTTTTACTGGATTTCCATTTACTTTATCAAATCTCATCTCCACCACACAGGACAAGTTTGCATGTGTTATAGTTTTGGAGAAAATTGTGGTCATTTCATTTATGCGCGAATGTGTTCAGATTGCTTTTCTATTGCATTTGGCACATGGTGACGATTATCTCGAGAGTGCAAAGTAGCCAAATGAAACTTTTACTGGATTTCCACTTACTTTATCAAATCTCATCTCCACCACACAGGACAAGTTTGCATCTGTTATAGTTTTGGAGAAAATTGTGGTCATTTCATTTATGCGCGAATGTGTTCAGATTGCTTTTCTATTGCATTTGGCCCATGGTGACAATTATCTCGAGAGTGCAAAGTAGCCAAATGAAACTTTTACTGGATTTCCACTTACTTTATCAAATCTCATCTCCACCACACAGGACAAGTTTGCATCTGTTATAGTTTTGGAGAAAATTGTGGTCATTTCATTTATGCGCGAATGTGTTCAGATTGCTTTTATATTGCATTTGGCAAATGGTGACGATTATCTCGAAAGTGCAAAGTAGCCAAATGAAACTTTTACTGGATTTCCACTTACTTTATCAAATCTCATCTCCACCACACAGGACAAGTTTGCATCTGTTATAGTTTTGGAGAAAATTGTGGTCATTTCATTTATGCGCGAATGTGTTCAGATTGCTTTTCTATTGCATTTGGCACATGGTGACGATTATCTCGAGAGTGCAAAGTAGCCAAATGAAACTTTTACTGGATTTCCACTTACTTTATCAAATCTCATCTCCACCACACAGGACAAGTTTGCATCTGTTATAGTTTTGGAGAAAATTGTGGTCATTTCATTTATGCGCGAATGTGTTCAGATTGCTTTTCTATTGCATTTGGCAAATGGTGACGATTATCTCGAGAGTGCAAAGTAGCCAAATGAAACTTTTACTGGATTTCCACTTACTTTATCAAATCTCATCTCCACCACACAGGACAAGTTTGCATCTGTTATAGTTTTGGAGAAAATTGTGGTCATTTCATTTATGCGCGAATGTGTTCAGATTGCTTTTCTATTGCATTTGGCACATGGTGACGATTATCTCGAGAGTGCAAAGTAGCCAAATGAAACTTTTACTGGATTTCCACTTACTTTATCAAATCTCATCTCCACCACACAGGACAAGTTTGCATCTGTTATAGTTTTGGAGAAAATTGTGGTCATTTCATTTATGCGCGAATGTGTTCAGATTGCTTTTCTATTGCATTTGGCACATGGTGACGATTATCTCAAGAGTGCAAAGTAGCCAAATGAAACTTTTACTGGATTTCCACTTACTTTATCAAATCTCATCTCCACCACACAGGACAAGTTTGCATCTGTTATAGTTTTGGAGAAAATTGTGGTCATTTCATTTATGCGCGAATGTGTTCAGATTGCTTTTATATTGCATTTGGCACATGGTGACGATTATCTCGAAAGTGCAAAGTAGCCAAATGAAACTTTTACTGGATTTCCACTTACTTTATCAAATCTCATCTCCACCACACAGGACAAGTTTGCATCTGTTATAGTTTTGGAGAAAATTGTGGTCATTTCATTTATGCGCGAATGTGTTCAGATTGCTTTTATATTGCATTTGGCACATGGTGACGATTATCTCGAGAGTGCAAAGTATCCAAATGAAACTTTTACTGGATTTCCACTTACTTTATCAAATCGAGAGTGCAAAGTAGCCAAATGAAACTTTTACTGGATTTCCACTTACTTTATCAAATCTCATCTCCACAACACAGGACAAGTTTGCATCTGTTATAGTTTTGGAGAAAATTGTGGTCATTTCATTTATGCGCGAATGTGTTCAGATTGCTTTTCTATTGCATTTGGCACATGGTGACGATTATCTCGAGAGTGCAAAGTAGCCAAATGAAACTTTTACTGGATTTCCACTTACTTTATCAAATCTCATCTCCACCACACAGGACAAGTTTGCATCTGTTATAGTTTTGGAGAAAATTGTGGTCATTTCATTTATGCGCGAATGTGTTCAGATTGCTTTTATATTGCATTTGGCACATGGTGACGATTATCTCGAGAGTGCAAAGTAGCCAAATGAAACTTTTACTGGATTTCCACTTACTTTATCAAATCTCATCTCCACCACACAGGACAAGTTTGCATCTGTTATAGTTTTGGAGAAAATTGTGGTCATTTCATTTATGCGCGAATGTGTTCAGATTGCTTTTATATTGCATTTGGCACATGGTGACGATTATCTCGAGAGTGCAAAGTAGCCAAATGAAACTTTTACTGGATTTCCACTTACTTTACCAAATCTCATCTCCACCACACAGGACAAGTTTGCATCTGTTATAGTTTTGGAGAAATTTGTGGTCATTTCATTTATGCGCGAATGTGTTCAGATTGCTTTTCTATTGCATTTGGCACATGGTGACGATTATCTCGAGAGTGCAAAGTAGCCAAATGAAACTTTTACTGGATTTCCACTTACTTTATCAAATCTCATCTCCACCACACAGGACAAGTTTGCATCTGTTATAGTTTTGGAGAAAATTGTGGTCATTTCATTTATGCGCGAATGTGTTCAGATTGCTTTTCCATTCCATTTGGCACATGGTGACGATTATCTCGAGAGTGCAAAGTAGCCAAATGAAACTTTTACTGGATTTCCACTTACTTTATCAAATCTCATCTCCACCACACAGGACAAGTTTGCATCTGTTATAGTTTTGGAGAAAATTGTGGTCATTTCATTTATGCGCGAATGTGTTCAGATTGCTTTTATATTGCATTTGGCAAATGGTGACGATTATCTCGAAAGTGCAAAGTAGCCAAATGAAACTTTTACTGGATTTCCACTTACTTTATCAAATCTCATCTCCACCACACAGGACAAGTTTGCATCTGTTATAGTTTTGGAGAAAATTGTGGTCATTTCATTTATGCGCGAATGTGTTCAGATTGCTTTTCTATTGCATTTGGCACATGGTGACGATTATCTCGAGAGTGCAAAGTAGCCAAATGAAACTTTTACTGGATTTCCACTTACTTTATCAAATCTCATCTCCACCACACAGGACAAGTTTGCATCTGTTATAGTTTTGGAGAAAATTGTGGTCATTTCATTTATGCGCGAATGTGTTCAGATTGCTTTTCTATTGCATTTGGCAAATGGTGACGATTATCTCGAGAGTGCAAAGTAGCCAAATGAAACTTTTACTGGATTTCCACTTACTTTATCAAATCTCATCTCCACCACACAGGACAAGTTTGCATCTGTTATAGTTTTGGAGAAAATTGTGGTCATTTCATTTATGCGCGAATGTGTTCAGATTGCTTTTCTATTGCATTTGGCACATGGTGACGATTATCTCGAGAGTGCAAAGTAGCCAAATGAAACTTTTACTGGATTTCCACTTACTTTATCAAATCTCATCTCCACCACACAGGACAAGTTTGCATCTGTTATAGTTTTGGAGAAAATTGTGGTCATTTCATTTATGCGCGAATGTGTTCAGATTGCTTTTCTATTGCATTTGGCACATGGTGACGATTATCTCGAGAGTGCAAAGTAGCCAAATGAAACTTTTACTGGATTTCCACTTACTTTATCAAATCTCATCTCCACCACACAGGACAAGTTTGCATCTGTTATAGTTTTGGAGAAAATTGTGGTCATTTCATTTATGCGCGAATGTGTTCAGATTGCTTTTATATTGCATTTGGCACATGGTGACGATTATCTCGAAAGTGCAAAGTAGCCAAATGAAACTTTTACTGGATTTCCACTTACTTTATCAAATCTCATCTCCACCACACAGGACAAGTTTGCATCTGTTATAGTTTTGGAGAAAATTGTGGTCATTTCATTTATGCGCGAATATGTTCAGATTGCTTTTATATTGCATTTGGCACATGGTGACGATTATCTCGAGAGTGCAAAGTAGCCAAATGAAACTTTTACTAGATTTCCACTTACTTTATCAAATCGAGAGTGCAAAGTAGCCAAATGAAACTTTTACTGGATATCCACTTACTTTATCAAATCTCATCTCCACAACACAGGACAAGTTTGCATCTGTTATAGTTTTGGAGAAAATTGTGGTCATTTCATTTATGCGCGAATGTGTTCAGATTGCTTTTATATTGCATTTGGCACATGGTGACGATTATCTCGAGAGTGCAAAGTAGCCAAATGAAACTTTTACTGGATTTCCACTTACTTTATCAAATCTCATCTCCACCACACAGGACAAGTTTGCATCTGTTATAGTTTTGGAGAAAATTGTGGTCATTTCATTTATGCGCGAATGTGTTCAGATTGCTTTTATATTGCATTTGGCACATGGTGACGATTATCTCGAGAGTGCAAAGTAGCCAAATGAAACTTTTACTGGATTTCCACTTACTTTATCAAATCTCATCTCCACCACACAGGACAAGTTTGCATCTGTTATAGTTTTGGAGAAAATTGTGGTCATTTCATTTATGCGCGAATGTGTTCAGATTGCTTTTCTATTGCATTTGGCACATGGTGACGATTATCTCGAGAGTGCAAAGTAGCCAAATGAAACTTTTACTGGATTTCCACTTACTTTATCAAATCTCATCTCCACCACACAGGACAAGTTTGCATCTGTTATAGTTTTGGAGAAAATTGTGGTCATTTCATTTATGCGCGAATGTGTTCAGATTGCTTTTCCATTCCATTTGGCACATGGTGACGATTATCTCGAGAGTGCAAAGTAGCCAAATGAAACTTTTACTGGATTTCCACTTACTTTATCAAATCTCATCTCCACCACACAGGACAAGTTTGCATCTGTTATAGTTTTGGAGAAAATTGTGGTCATTTCATTTATGCGCGAATGTGTTCAGATTGCTTTCCTATTGCATTTGGCACATGGTGACGATTATCTCGAGAGTGCAAAGTAGCCAAATGAAACTTTTACTGGATTTCCACTTACTTTATCAAATCTCATCTCCACCACACAGGATAAGTTTGCATCTGTTATAGTTTTGGAGAAAATTGTGGTCATTTCATTTATGCGCGAATGTGTTCAGATTGCTTTTCTGTTGCATTTGGCACATGGTGACGATTATCTCGAGAGTGCAAAGTAGCCAAATGAAACTTTTACTGGATTTCCACTTACTTTATCAAATCTCATCTCCACCACACAGGACAAGTTTGCATCTGTTATAGTTTTGGAGAAAATTGTGGTCATTTCATTTATGCGCGAATGTGTTCAGATTGCTTTTCTATTGCATTTGGCACATGGTGACGATTATCTCGAGAGTGCAAAGTAGCCAAATGAAACTTTTACTGGATTTCCACTTACTTTATCAAATCTCATCTCCACCACACAGGACAAGTTTGCATCTGTTATAGTTTTGGAGAAAATTGTGGTCATTTCATTTATGCGCGAATGTGTTCAGATTGCTTTTCTATTGCATTTGGCACATGGTGACGATTATCTCGAGAGTGCAAAGTAGCCAAATGAAACTTTTACTGGATTTCCACTTACTTTTTCAAATCTCATCTCCACCACACAGGACAAGTTTGCATCTGTTATAGTTTTGGAGAAAATTGTGGTCTTTTCATTTATGCGCGAATATGTTCAGATTGCTTTTCTATTGCATTTGGCACATGGTGACGATTATCTCGAGAGTGCAAAGTAGCCAAATGAAACTTTTACTGGATTTCCACTTACTTTATCAAATCTCATCTCCACCACACAGGACAAGTTTGCATCTGTTATAGTTTTGGAGAAAATTGTGGTCATTTCATTTATGCGCGAATGTGTTCAGATTGCTTTTATATTGCATTTGGCACATGGTGACGATTATCTCGAAAGTGCAAAGTAGCCAAATGAAACTTTTACTGGATTTCCACTTACTTTATCAAATCTCATCTCCACCACACAGGACAAGTTTGCATCTGTTATAGTTTTGGAGAAAATTGTGGTCATTTCATTTATGCGCGAATGTGTTCAGATTGCTTTTATATTGCATTTGGCACATGGTGACGATTATCTCGAGAGTGCAAAGTAGCCAAATTAAGCTTTTACTGGATTTCCACTTACTTTATCAAATCGAGAGTGCAAAGTAGCCAAATGAAACTTTTACTGGATTTCCACTTACTTTATCAAATCTCATCTCCACAACACAGGACAAGTTTGCATCTGTTATAGTTTTGGAGAAAATTGTGGTCATTTCATTTATGCGCGAATGTGTTCAGATTGCTTTTCTATTGCATTTGGCACATGGTGACGATTATCTCGAGAGTGCAAAGTAGCCAAATGAAACTTTTACTGGATTTCCACTTACTTTATCAAATCTCATCTCCACCACACAGGACAAGTTTGCATCTGTTATAGTTTTGGAGAAAATTGTGGTCATTTCATTTATGCGCGAATGTGTTCAGATTGCTTTTATATTGCATTTGGCACATGTTGACGATTATCTCGAGAGTGCAAAGTAGACAAATGAAACTTTTACTGGATTTCCACTTACTTTATCAAATCTCATCTCCACCACACAGGACAAGTTTGCATCTGTTATAGTTTTGGAGAAAATTGTGGTCATTTCATTTATGCGCGAATGTGTTCAGATTGCTTTTATATTGCATTTGGCACATGGTGACGATTATCTCGAGAGTGCAAAGTAGCCAAATGAAACTTTTACTGGATTTCCACTTACTTTATCAAATCTCATCTCCACCACACAGGACAAGTTTGCATCTGTTATAGTTTTGGAGAAAATTGTGGTCATTTCATTTATGCGCGAATGTGTTCAGATTGCTTTTCTATTGCATTTGGCACATGGTGACGATTATCTCGAGAGTGCAAAGTAGCCAAATGAAACTTTTACTGGATTTCCACTTACTTTATCAAATCTCATCTCCACCACACAGGACAAGTTTGCATCTGTTATAGTTTTGGAGAAAATTGTGGTCATTTCATTTATGCGCGAATGTGTTCAGATTGCTTTTCCATTCCATTTGGCACATGGTGACGATTATCTCGAGAGTGCAAAGTAGCCAAATGAAACTTTTACTGGATTTCCACTTACTTTATCAAATCTCATCTCCACCACACAGGACAAGTTTGCATCTGTTATAGTTTTGGAGAAAATTGTGGTCATTTCATTTATGCGCGAATGTGTTCAGATTGCTTTTATATTGCATTTGGCAAATGGTGACGATTATCTCGAAAGTGCAAAGTAGCCAAATGAAACTTTTACTGGATTTCCACTTACTTTATCAAATCTCATCTCCACCACACAGGACAAGTTTGCATCTGTTATAGTTTTGGAGAAAATTGTGGTCATTTCATTTATGCGCGAATGTGTTCAGATTGCTTTTCTATTGCATTTGGCACATGGTGACGATTATCTCGAGAGTGCAAAGTAGCCAAATGAAACTTTTACTGGATTTCCACTTACTTTATCAAATCTCATCTCCACCACACAGGACAAGTTTGCATCTGTTATAGTTTTGGAGAAAATTGTGGTCATTTCATTTATGCGCGAATGTGTTCAGATTGCTTTTCTATTGCATTTGGCAAATGGTGACGATTATCTCGAGAGTGCAAAGTAGCCAAATGAAACTTTTACTGGATTTCCACTTACTTTATCAAATCTCATCTCCACCACACAGGACAAGTTTGCATCTGTTATAGTTTTGGAGAAAATTCTGGTCATTTCATTTATGCGCGAATGTGTTCAGATTGCTTTTCTATTGCATTTGGCACATGGTGACGATTATCTCGAGAGTGCAAAGTAGCCAAATGAAACTTTTACTGGATTTCCACTTACTTTATCAAATCTCATCTCCACCACACAGGACAAGTTTGCATCTGTTATAGTTTTGGAGAAAATTGTGGTCATTTCATTTATGCGCGAATGTGTTCAGATTGCTTTTCTATTGCATTTGGCACATGGTGACGATTATCTCGAGAGTGCAAAGTAGCCAAATGAAACTTTTACTGGATTTCCACTTACTTTATCAAATCTCATCTCCACCACACAGGACAAGTTTGCATCTGTTATAGTTTTGGAGAAAATTGTGGTCATTTCATTTATGCGCGAATGTGTTCAGATTGCTTTTATATTGCATTTGGCACATGGTGACGATTATCTCGAAAGTGCAAAGTAGCCAAATGAAACTTTTACTGGATTTCCACTTACTTTATCAAATCTCATCTCCACCACACAGGACAAGTTTGCATCTGTTATAGTTTTGGAGAAAATTGTGGTCATTTCATTTATGCGCGAATGTGTTCAGATTGCTTTTATATTGCATTTGGCACATGGTGACGATTATCTCGAGAGTGCAAAGTAGCCAAATGAAACTTTTACTGGATTTCCACTTACTTTATCAAATCGAGAGTGCAAAGTAGCCAAATGAAACTTTTACTGGATTTCCACTTACTTTATCAAATCTCATCTCCACAACACAGGACAAGTTTGCATCTGTTATAGTTTTGGAGAAAATTGTGGTCATTTCATTTATGCGCGAATGTGTTCAGATTGCTTTTATATTGCATTTGGCACATGGTGACGATTATCTCGAGAGTGCAAAGTAGCCAAATGAAACTTTTACTGGATTTCCACTTACTTTATCAAATCTCATGTCCACCACACAGGACAAGTTTGCATCTGTTATAGTTTTGGAGAAAATTGTGGTCATTTCATTTATGCGCGAATGTGTTCAGATTGCTTGTATATTGCATTTGGCCCATGGTGACGATTATCTCGAGAGTGCAAAGTAGCCAAATGAAACTTTTACTGGATTTCCACTTACTTTATCAACTCTCATCTCCACCACACAGGACAAGTTTGCATCTGTTATAGTTTTGGAGAAAATTGTGGTCATTTCATTTATGCGCGAATGTGTTCAGATTGCTTTTCTATTGCATTTGGCACATGGTGACGATTATCTCGAGAGTGCAAAGTAGCCAATTGAAACTTTTACTGGATTTCCACTTACTTTATCAAATCTCATCTCCACCACACAGGACAAGTTTGCATCTGTTATAGTTTTGGAGAAAATTGTGGTCATTTCATTTATGCGCGAATGTGTTCAGATTGCTTTTCCATTCCATTTGGCACATGGTGACGATTATCTCGAGAGTGCAAAGTAGCCAAATGAAACTTTTACTGGATTTCCACTTACTTTATCAAATCTCATCTCCACCACACAGGACAAGTTTGCATCTGTTATAGTTTTGGAGAAAATTGTGGTCATTTCATTTATGCGCGAATGTGTTCAGATTGCTTTCCTATTGCATTTGGCACATGGTGACGATTATCTCGAGAGTGCAAAGTAGCCAAATGAAACTTTTACTGGATTTCCACTTACTTTATCAAATCTCATCTCCACCACACAGGATAAGTTTGCATCTGTTATAGTTTTGGAGAAAATTGTGGTCATTTCATTTATGCGCGAATGTGTTCAGATTGCTTTTCTATTGCATTTGGCACATGGTGACGATTATCTCGAGAGTGCAAAGTAGCCAAATGAAACTTTTACTGGATTTCCACTTACTTTATCAAATCTCATCTCCACCACACAGGACAAGTTTGCATCTGTTATAGTTTTGGAGAAAATTGTGGTCATTTCATTTATGCGCGAATGTGTTCAGATTGCTTTTCTATTGCATTTGGCACATGGTGACGATTATCTCGAGAGTGCAAAGTAGCCAAATGAAACTTTTACTGGATTTCCACTTACTTTATCAAATCTCATCTCCACCACACAGGACAAGTTTGCATCTGTTATAGTTTTGGAGAAAATTGTGGTCATTTCATTTATGCGCGAATGTGTTCAGATTGCTTTTCTATTGCATTTGGCACATGGTGACGATTATCTCGAGAGTGCAAAGTAGCCAAATGAAACATTTACTGGATTTCCACTTACTTTTTCAAATCTCATCTCCACCACACAGGACAAGTTTGCATCTGTTATAGTTTTGGAGAAAATTGTGGTCTTTTCATTTATGCGCGAATATGTTCAGATTGCTTTTCTATTGCATTTGGCACATGGTGACGATTATCTCGAGAGTGCAAAGTAGCCAAATGAAACTTTTACTGGATTTCCACTTACTTTATCAAATCTCATCTCCACCACACAGGACAAGTTTGCATCTGTTATAGTTTTGGAGAAAATTGTGGTCATTTCATTTATGCGCGAATGTGTTCAGATTGCTTTTATATTGCATTTGGCACATGGTGACGATTATCTCGAAAGTGCAAAGTAGCCAAATGAAACTTTTACTGGATTTCCACTTACTTTATCAAATCTCATCTCCACCACACAGGACAAGTTTGCATCTGTTATAGTTTTGGAGAAAATTGTGGTCATTTCATTTATGCGCGAATGTGTTCAGATTGCTTTTATATTGCATTTGGCACATGGTGACGATTATCTCGAGAGTGCAAAGTAGCCAAATGAAACTTTTACTGGATTTCCACTTACTTTATCAAATCGAGAGTGCAAAGTAGCCAAATGAAACTTTTACTGGATTTCCACTTACTTTATCAAATCTCATCTCCACAACACAGGACAAGTTTGCATCTGTTATAGTTTTGGAGAAAATTGTGGTCATTTCATTTATGCGCGAATGTGTTCAGATTGCTTTTCTATTGCATTTGGCACATGGTGACGATTATCTCGAGAGTGCAAAGTAGCCAAATGAAACTTTTACTGGATTTCCACTTACTTTATCAAATCTCATCTCCACCACACAGGACAAGTTTGCATCTGTTATAGTTTTGGAGAAAATTGTGGTCATTTCATTTATGCGCGAATGTGTTCAGATTGCTTTTATATTGCATTTGGCACATGGTGACGATTATCTCGAGAGTGCAAAGTAGCCAAATGAAACTTTTACTGGATTTCCACTTACTTTATCAAATCTCATCTCCACCACACAGGACAAGTTTGCATCTGTTATAGTTTTGGAGAAAATTGTGGTCATTTCATTTATGCGCGAATGTGTTCAGATTGCTTTTATATTGCATTTGGCACATGGTGACGATTATCTCGAGAGTGCAAAGTAGCCAAATGAAACTTTTACTGGATTTCCACTTACTTTATCAAATCTCATCTCCACCACACAGGACAAGTTTGCATCTGTTATAGTTTTGGAGAAAATTGTGGTCATTTCATTTATGCGCGAATGTGTTCAGATTGCTTTTCTATTGCATTTGGCACATGGTGACGATTATCTCGAGAGTGCAAAGTAGCCAAATGAAACTTTTACTGGATTTCCACTTACTTTATCAAATCTCATCTCCACCACACAGGACAAGTTTGCATCTGTTATAGTTTTGGAGAAAATTGTGGTCATTTCATTTATGCGCGAATGTGTTCAGATTGCTTTTCCATTCCATTTGGCACATGGTGACGATTATCTCGAGAGTGCAAAGTAGCCAAATGAAACTTTTACTGGATTTCCACTTACTTTATCAAATCTCATCTCCACCACACAGGACAAGTTTGCATCTGTTATAGTTTTGGAGAAAATTGTGGTCATTTCATTTATGCGCGAATGTGTTCAGATTGCTTTTATATTGCATTTGGCACATGGTGACGATTATCTCGAGAGTGCAAAGTAGCCAAATGAAACTTTTACTGGATTTCCACTTACTTTATCAAATCTCATCTCCACCACACAGGACAAGTTTGCATCTGTTATAGTTTTGGAGAAAATTGTGGTCATTTCATTTATGCGCGAATGTGTTCAGATTGCTTTTCTATTGCATTTGGCACATGGTGACGATTATCTCGAGAGTGCAAAGTAGCCAAATGAAACTTTTACTGGATTTCCACTTACTTTATCAAATCTCATCTCCACCACACAGGACAAGTTTGCATCTGTTATAGTTTTGGAGAAAATTGTGGTCATTTCATTTATGCGCGAATGTGTTCAGATTGCTTTTCCATTCCATTTGGCACATGGTGACGATTATCTCGAGAGTGCAAAGTAGCCAAATGAAACTTTTACTGGATTTCCACTTACTTTATCAAATCTCATCTCCACCACACAGGACAAGTTTGCATCTGTTATAGTTTTGGAGAAAATTGTGGTCATTTCATTTATGCGCGAATGTGTTCAGATTGCTTTTATATTGCATTTGGCAAATGGTGACGATTATCTCGAAAGTGCAAAGTAGCCAAATGAAACTTTTACTGGATTTCCACTTACTTTATCAAATCTCATCTCCACCACACAGGACAAGTTTGCATCTGTTATAGTTTTGGAGAAAATTGTGGTCATTTCATTTATGCGCGAATGTGTTCAGATTGCTTTTCTATTGCATTTGGCACATGGTGACGATTATCTCGAGAGTGCAAAGTAGCCAAATGAAACTTTTACTGGATTTCCACTTACTTTATCAAATCTCATCTCCACCACACAGGACAAGTTTGCATCTGTTATAGTTTTGGAGAAAATTGTGGTCATTTCATTTATGCGCGAATGTGTTCAGATTGCTTTTCTATTGCATTTGGCAAATGGTGACGATTATCTCGAGAGTGCAAAGTAGCCAAATGAAACTTTTACTGGATTTCCACTTACTTTATCAAATCTCATCTCCACCACACAGGACAAGTTTGCATCTGTTATAGTTTTGGAGAAAATTCTGGTCATTTCATTTATGCGCGAATGTGTTCAGATTGCTTTTCTATTGCATTTGGCACATGGTGACGATTATCTCGAGAGTGCAAAGTAGCCAAATGAAACTTTTACTGGATTTCCACTTACTTTATCAAATCTCATCTCCACCACACAGGACAAGTTTGCATCTGTTATAGTTTTGGAGAAAATTGTGGTCATTTCATTTATGCGCGAATGTGTTCAGATTGCTTTTCTATTGCATTTGGCACATGGTGACGATTATCTCGAGAGTGCAAAGTAGCCAAATGAAACTTTTACTGGATTTCCACTTACTTTATCAAATCTCATCTCCACCACACAGGACAAGTTTGCATCTGTTATAGTTTTGGAGAAAATTGTGGTCATTTCATTTATGCGCGAATGTGTTCAGATTGCTTTTATATTGCATTTGGCACATGGTGACGATTATCTCGAAAGTGCAAAGTAGCCAAATGAAACTTTTACTGGATTTCCACTTACTTTATCAAATCTCATCTCCACCACACAGGACAAGTTTGCATCTGTTATAGTTTTGGAGAAAATTGTGGTCATTTCATTTATGCGCGAATGTGTTCAGATTGCTTTTATATTGCATTTGGCACATGGTGACGATTATCTCGAGAGTGCAAAGTAGCCAAATGAAACTTTTACTGGATTTCCACTTACTTTATCAAATCGAGAGTGCAAAGTAGCCAAATGAAACTTTTACTGGATTTCCACTTACTTTATCAAATCTCATCTCCACAACACAGGACAAGTTTGCATCTGTTATAGTTTTGGAGAAAATTGTGGTCATTTCATTTATGCGCGAATGTGTTCAGATTGCTTTTATATTGCATTTGGCACATGGTGACGATTATCTCGAGAGTGCAAAGTAGCCAAATGAAACTTTTACTGGATTTCCACTTACTTTATCAAATCTCATGTCCACCACACAGGACAAGTTTGCATCTGTTATAGTTTTGGAGAAAATTGTGGTCATTTCATTTATGCGCGAATGTGTTCAGATTGCTTGTATATTGCATTTGGCCCATGGTGACGATTATCTCGAGAGTGCAAAGTAGCCAAATGAAACTTTTACTGGATTTCCACTTACTTTATCAACTCTCATCTCCACCACACAGGACAAGTTTGCATCTGTTATAGTTTTGGAGAAAATTGTGGTCATTTCATTTATGCGCGAATGTGTTCAGATTGCTTTTCTATTGCATTTGGCACATGGTGACGATTATCTCGAGAGTGCAAAGTAGCCAAATGAAACTTTTACTGGATTTCCACTTACTTTATCAAATCTCATCTCCACCACACAGGACAAGTTTGCATCTGTTATAGTTTTGGAGAAAATTGTGGTCATTTCATTTATGCGCGAATGTGTTCAGATTGCTTTTCCATTCCATTTGGCACATGGTGACGATTATCTCGAGAGTGCAAAGTAGCCAAATGAAACTTTTACTGGATTTCCACTTACTTTATCAAATCTCATCTCCACCACACAGGACAAGTTTGCATCTGTTATAGTTTTGGAGAAAATTGTGGTCATTTCATTTATGCGCGAATGTGTTCAGATTGCTTTCCTATTGCATTTGGCACATGGTGACGATTATCTCGAGAGTGCAAAGTAGCCAAATGAAACTTTTACTGGATTTCCACTTACTTTATCAAATCTCATCTCCACCACACAGGATAAGTTTGCATCTGTTATAGTTTTGGAGAAAATTGTGGTCATTTCATTTATGCGCGAATGTGTTCAGATTGCTTTTCTATTGCATTTGGCACATGGTGACGATTATCTCGAGAGTGCAAAGTAGCCAAATGAAACTTTTACTGGATTTCCACTTACTTTATCAAATCTCATCTCCACCACACAGGACAAGTTTGCATCTGTTATAGTTTTGGAGAAAATTGTGGTCATTTCATTTATGCGCGAATGTGTTCAGATTGCTTTTCTATTGCATTTGGCACATGGTGACGATTATCTCGAGAGTGCAAAGTAGCCAAATGAAACTTTTACTGGATTTCCACTTACTTTATCAAATCTCATCTCCACCACACAGGACAAGTTTGCATCTGTTATAGTTTTGAAAAAAAATTGTGGTCATTTCATTTATGCGCGAATGTGTTCAGATTGCTTTTCTATTGCATTTGGCACATGGTGACGATTATCTCGAGAGTGCAAAGTAGCCAAATGAAACTTTTACTGGATTTCCACTTACTTTTTCAAATCTCATCTCCACCACACAGGACAAGTTTGCATCTGTTATAGTTTTGGAGAAAATTGTGGTCTTTTCATTTATGCGCGAATATGTTCAGATTGCTTTTCTATTGCATTTGGCACATGGTGACGATTATCTCGAGAGTGCAAAGTAGCCAAATGAAACTTTTACTGGATTTCCACTTACTTTATCAAATCTCATCTCCACCACACAGGACAAGTTTGCATCTGTTATAGTTTTGGAGAAAATTGTGGTCATTTCATTTATGCGCGAATGTGTTCAGATTGCTTTTATATTGCATTTGGCACATGGTGACGATTATCTCGAAAGTGCAAAGTAGCCAAATGAAACTTTTACTGGATTTCCACTTACTTTATCAAATCTCATCTCCACCACACAGGACAAGTTTGCATCTGTTATAGTTTTGGAGAAAATTGTGGTCATTTCATTTATGCGCGAATGTGTTCAGATTGCTTTTATATTGCATTTGGCACATGGTGACGATTATCTCGAGAGTGCAAAGTAGCCAAATGAAACTTTTACTGGATTTCCACTTACTTTATCAAATCGAGAGTGCAAAGTAGCCAAATGAAACTTTTACTGGATTTCCACTTACTTTATCAAATCTCATCTCCACAACACAGGACAAGTTTGCATCTGTTATAGTTTTGGAGAAAATTGTGGTCATTTCATTTATGCGCGAATGTGTTCAGATTGCTTTTCTATTGCATTTGGCACATGGTGACGATTATCTCGAGAGTGCAAAGTAGCCAAATGAAACTTTTACTGGATTTCCACTTACTTTATCAAATCTCATCTCCACCACACAGGACAAGTTTGCATCTGTTATAGTTTTGGAGAAAATTGTGGTCATTTCATTTATGCGCGAATGTGTTCAGATTGCTTTTATATTGCATTTGGCACATGGTGACGATTATCTCGAGAGTGCAAAGTAGCCAAATGAAACTTTTACTGGATTTCCACTTACTTTATCAAATCTCATCTCCACCACACAGGACAAGTTTGCATCTGTTATAGTTTTGGAGAAAATTGTGGTCATTTCATTTATGCGCGAATGTGTTCAGATTGCTTTTATATTGCATTTGGCACATGGTGACGATTATCTCGAGAGTGCAAAGTAGCCAAATGAAACTTTTACTGGATTTCCACTTACTTTATCAAATCTCATCTCCACCACACAGGACAAGTTTGCATCTGTTATAGTTTTGGAGAAAATTGTGGTCATTTCATTTATGCGCGAATGTGTTCAGATTGCTTTTCTATTGCATTTGGCACATGGTGACGATTATCTCGAGAGTGCAAAGTAGCCAAATGAAACTTTTACTGGATTTCCACTTACTTTATCAAATCTCATCTCCACCACACAGGACAAGTTTGCATCTGTTATAGTTTTGGAGAAAATTGTGGTCATTTCATTTATGCGCGAATGTGTTCAGATTGCTTTTCCATTCCATTTGGCACATGGTGACGATTATCTCGAGAGTGCAAAGTAGCCAAATGAAACTTTTACTGGATTTCCACTTACTTTATCAAATCTCATCTCCACCACACAGGACAAGTTTGCATCTGTTATAGTTTTGGAGAAAATTGTGGTCATTTCATTTATGCGCGAATGTGTTCAGATTGCTTTTATATTGCATTTGGCACATGGTGACGATTATCTCGAGAGTGCAAAGTAGCCAAATGAAACTTTTACTGGATTTCCACTTACTTTATCAAATCTCATCTCCACCACACAGGACAAGTTTGCATCTGTTATAGTTTTGGAGAAAATTGTGGTCATTTCATTTATGCGCGAATGTGTTCAGATTGCTTTTCTATTGCATTTGGCACATGGTGACGATTATCTCGAGAGTGCAAAGTAGCCAAATGAAACTTTTACTGGATTTCCACTTACTTTATCAAATCTCATCTCCACCACACAGGACAAGTTTGCATCTGTTATAGTTTTGGAGAAAATTGTGGTCATTTCATTTATGCGCGAATGTGTTCAGATTGCTTTTCTATTGCATTTGGCACATGGTGACGATTATCTCGAGAGTGCAAAGTAGCCAAATGAAACTTTTACTGGATTTCCACTTACTTTTTCAAATCTCATCTCCACCAAACAGGACAAGTTTGCATCTGTTATAGTTTTGGAGAAAATTGTGGTCTTTTCATTTATGCGCGAATATGTTCAGATTGCTTTTCTATTGCATTTGGCACATGGTGACGATTATCTCGAGAGTGCAAAGTAGCCAAATGAAACTTTTACTGGATTTCCACTTACTTTATCAAATCTCATCTCCACCACACAGGACAAGTTTGCATCTGTTATAGTTTTGGAGAAAATTGTGGTCATTTCATTTATGCGCGAATGTGTTCAGATTGCTTTTATATTGCATTTGGCACATGGTGACGATTATCTCGAAAGTGCAAAGTAGCCAAATGAAACTTTTACTGGATTTCCACTTACTTTATCAAATCTCATCTCCACCACACAGGACAAGTTTGCATCTGTTATAGTTTTGGAGAAAATTGTGGTCATTTCATTTATGCGCGAATGTGTTCAGATTGCTTTTATATTGCATTTGGCACATGGTGACGATTATCTCGAGAGTGCAAAGTAGCCAAATGAAACTTTTACTGGATTTCCACTTACTTTATCAAATCGAGAGTGCAAAGTAGCCAAATGAAACTTTTACTGGATTTCCACTTACTTTATCAAATCTCATCTCCACAACACAGGACAAGTTTGCATCTGTTATAGTTTTGGAGAAAATTGTGGTCATTTCATTTATGCGCGAATGTGTTCAGATTGCTTTTCTATTGCATTTGGCACATGGTGACGATTATCTCGAGAGTGCAAAGTAGCCAAATGAAACTTTTACTGGATTTCCACTTACTTTATCAAATCTCATCTCCACCACACAGGACAAGTTTGCATCTGTTATAGTTTTGGAGAAAATTGTGGTCATTTCATTTATGCGCGAATGTGTTCAGATTGCTTTTATATTGCATTTGGCACATGGTGACGATTATCTCGAGAGTGCAAAGTAGCCAAATGAAACTTTTACTGGATTTCCACTTACTTTATCAAATCTCATCTCCACCACACAGGACAAGTTTGCATCTGTTATAGTTTTGGAGAAAATTGTGGTCATTTCATTTATGCGCGAATGTGTTCAGATTGCTTTTCTATTGCATTTGGCACATGGTGACGATTATCTCGAGAGTGCAAAGTAGCCAAATGAATCTTTTACTGGATTTCCACTTACTTTATCAAATCTCATCTCCACCACACAGGACAAGTTTGCATCTGTTATAGTTTTGGAGAAAATTGTGGTCATTTCATTTATGCGCGAATGTGTTCAGATTGCTTTTCCATTCCATTTGGCACATGGTGACGATTATCTCGAGAGTGCAAAGTAGCCAAATGAAACTTTTACTGGATTTCCACTTACTTTATCAAATCTCATCTCCACCACACAGGACAAGTTTGCATCTGTTATAGTTTTGGAGAAAATTGTGGTCATTTCATTTATGCGCGAATGTGTTCAGATTGCTTTTATATTGCATTTGGCAAATGGTGACGATTATCTCGAAAGTGCAAAGTAGCCAAATGAAACTTTTACTGGATTTCCACTTACTTTATCAAATCTCATCTCCACCACACAGGACAAGTTTGCATCTGTTATAGTTTTGGAGAAAATTGTGGTCATTTCATTTATGCGCGAATGTGTTCAGATTGCTTTTATATTGCATTTGGCACATGGTGACGATTATCTCGAGAGTGCAAAGTAGCCAAATGAAACTTTTACTGGATTTCCACTTACTTTATCAAATCTCATCTCCACCACACAGGACAAGTTTGCATCTGTTATAGTTTTGGAGAAAATTGTGGTCATTTCATTTATGCGCGAATGTGTTCAGATTGCTTTTCTATTGCATTTGGCAAATGGTGACGATTATCTCGAGAGTGCAAAGTAGCCAAATGAAACTTTTACTGGATTTCCACTTACTTTATCAAATCTCATCTCCACCACACAGGACAAGTTTGCATCTGTTATAGTTTTGGAGAAAATTCTGGTCATTTCATTTATGCGCGAATGTGTTCAGATTGCTTTTCTATTGCATTTGGCACATGGTGACGATTATCTCGAGAGTGCAAAGTAGCCAAATGAAACTTTTACTGGATTTCCACTTACTTTATCAAATCTCATCTCCACCACACAGGACAAGTTTGCATCTGTTATAGTTTTGGAGAAAATTGTGGTCATTTCATTTATGCGCGAATGTGTTCAGATTGCTTTTCTATTGCATTTGGCACATGGTGACGATTATCTCGAGAGTGCAAAGTAGCCAAATGAAACTTTTACTGGATTTCCACTTACTTTATCAAATCTCATCTCCACCACACAGGACAAGTTTGCATCTGTTATAGTTTTGGAGAAAATTGTGGTCATTTCATTTATGCGCGAATGTGTTCAGATTGCTTTTATATTGCATTTGGCACATGGTGACGATTATCTCGAAAGTGCAAAGTAGCCAAATGAAACTTTTACTGGATTTCCACTTACTTTATCAAATCTCATCTCCACCACACAGGACAAGTTTGCATCTGTTATAGTTTTGGAGAAAATTGTGGTCATTTCATTTATGCGCGAATGTGTTCAGATTGCTTTTATATTGCATTTGGCACATGGTGACGATTATCTCGAGAGTGCAAAGTAGCCAAATGAAACTTTTACTGGATTTCCACTTACTTTATCAAATCGAGAGTGCAAAGTAGCCAAATGAAACTTTTACTGGATTTCCACTTACTTTATCAAATCTCATCTCCACAACACAGGACAAGTTTGCATCTGTTATAGTTTTGGAGAAAATTGTGGTCATTTCATTTATGCGCGAATGTGTTCAGATTGCTTTTATATTGCATTTGGCACATGGTGACGATTATCTCGAGAGTGCAAAGTAGCCAAATGAAACTTTTACTGGATTTCCACTTACTTTATCAAATCTCATGTCCACCACACAGGACAAGTTTGCATCTGTTATAGTTTTGGAGATAATTGTGGTCATTTCATTTATGCGCGAATGTGTTCAGATTGCTTGTATATTGCATTTGGCCCATGGTGACGATTATCTCAAGAGTGCAAAGTAGCCAAATGAAACTTTTACTGGATTTCCACTTACTTTATCAACTCTCATCTCCACCACACAGGACAAGTTTGCATCTGTTATAGTTTTGGAGAAAATTGTGGTCATTTCATTTATGCGCGAATGTGTTCAGATTGCTTTTCTATTGCATTTGGCACATGGTGACGATTATCTCGAGAGTGCAAAGTAGCCAAATGAAACTTTTACTGGATTTCCACTTACTTTATCAAATCTCATCTCCACCACACAGGACAAGTTTGCATCTGTTATAGTTTTGGAGAAAATTGTGGTCATTTCATTTATGCGCGAATGTGTTCAGATTGCTTTTATATTGCATTTGGCACATGGTGACGATTATCTCGAGAGTGCAAAGTAGCCAAATGAAACTTTTACTGGATTTCCACTTACTTTATCAAATCTCATCTCCACCACACAGGACAAGTTTGCATCTGTTATAGTTTTGGAGAAAATTGTGGTCATTTCATTTATGCGCGAATGTGTTCAGATTGCTTTTATATTGCATTTGGCACATGGTGACGATTATCTCGAGAGTGCAAAGTAGCCAAATGAAACTTTTACTGGATTTCCACTTACTTTATCAAATCTCATCTCCACCACACAGGACAAGTTTGCATCTGTTATAGTTTTGGAGAAAATTGTGGTCATTTCATTTATGCGCGAATGTGTTCAGATTGCTTTTCTATTGCATTTGGCACATGGTGACGATTATCTCGAGAGTGCAAAGTAGCCAAATGAAACTTTTACTGGATTTCCACTTACTTTATCAAATCTCATCTCCACCACACAGGACAAGTTTGCATCTGTTATAGTTTTGGAGAAAATTGTGGTCATTTCATTTATGCGCGAATGTGTTCAGATTGCTTTTCCATTCCATTTGGCACATGGTGACGATTATCTCGAGAGTGCAAAGTAGCCAAATGAAACTTTTACTGGATTTCCACTTACTTTATCAAATCTCATCTCCACCACACAGGACAAGTTTGCATCTGTTATAGTTTTGGAGAAAATTGTGGTCATTTCATTTATGCGCGAATGTGTTCAGATTGCTTTTATATTGCATTTGGCAAATGGTGACGATTATCTCGAAAGTGCAAAGTAGCCAAATGAAACTTTTACTGGATTTCCACTTACTTTATCAAATCTCATCTCCACCACACAGGACAAGTTTGCATCTGTTATAGTTTTGGAGAAAATTGTGGTCATTTCATTTATGCGCGAATGTGTTCAGATTGCTTTTATATTGCATTTGGCACATGGTGACGATTATCTCGAGAGTGCAAAGTAGCCAAATGAAACTTTTACTGGATTTCCACTTACTTTATCAAATCTCATCTCCACCACACAGGACAAGTTTGCATCTGTTATAGTTTTGGAGAAAATTGTGGTCATTTCATTTATGCGCGAATGTGTTCAGATTGCTTTTCTATTGCATTTGGCAAATGGTGACGATTATCTCGAGAGTGCAAAGTAGCCAAATGAAACTTTTACTGGATTTCCACTTACTTTATCAAATCTCATCTCCACCACACAGGACAAGTTTGCATCTGTTATAGTTTTGGAGAAAATTCTGGTCATTTCATTTATGCGCGAATGTGTTCAGATTGCTTTTCTATTGCATTTGGCACATGGTGACGATTATCTCGAGAGTGCAAAGTAGCCAAATGAAACTTTTACTGGATTTCCACTTACTTTATCAAATCTCATCTCCACCACACAGGACAAGTTTGCATCTGTTATAGTTTTGGAGAAAATTGTGGTCATTTCATTTATGCGCGAATGTGTTCAGATTGCTTTTCTATTGCATTTGGCACATGGTGACGATTATCTCGAGAGTGCAAAGTAGCCAAATGAAACTTTTACTGGATTTCCACTTACTTTATCAAATCTCATCTCCACCACACAGGACAAGTTTGCATCTGTTATAGTTTTGGAGAAAATTGTGGTCATTTCATTTATGCGCGAATGTGTTCAGATTGCTTTTATATTGCATTTGGCACATGGTGACGATTATCTCGAAAGTGCAAAGTAGCCAAATGAAACTTTTACTGGATTTCCACTTACTTTATCAAATCTCATCTCCACCACACAGGACAAGTTTGCATCTGTTATAGTTTTGGAGAAAATTGTGGTCATTTCATTTATGCGCGAATGTGTTCAGATTGCTTTTATATTGCATTTGGCACATGGTGACGATTATCTCGAGAGTGCAAAGTAGCCAAATGAAACTTTTACTGGATTTCCACTTACTTTATCAAATCGAGAGTGCAAAGTAGCCAAATGAAACTTTTACTGGATTTCCACTTACTTTATCAAATCTCATCTCCACAACACAGGACAAGTTTGCATCTGTTATAGTTTTGGAGAAAATTGTGGTCATTTCATTTATGCGCGAATGTGTTCAGATTGCTTTTATATTGCATTTGGCACATGGTGACGATTATCTCGAGAGTGCAAAGTAGCCAAATGAAACTTTTACTGGATTTCCACTTACTTTATCAAATCTCATGTCCACCACACAGGACAAGTTTGCATCTGTTATAGTTTTGGAGAAAATTGTGGTCATTTCATTTATGCGCGAATGTGTTCAGATTGCTTGTATATTGCATTTGGCCCATGGTGACGATTATCTCGAGAGTGCAAAGTAGCCAAATGAAACTTTTACTGGATTTCCACTTACTTTATCAACTCTCATCTCCACCACACAGGACAAGTTTGCATCTGTTATAGTTTTGGAGAAAATTGTGGTCATTTCATTTATGCGCGAATGTGTTCAGATTGCTTTTCTATTGCATTTGGCACATGGTGACGATTATCTCGAGAGTGCAAAGTAGCCAAATGAAACTTTTACTGGATTTCCACTTACTTTATCAAATCTCATCTCCACCACACAGGACAAGTTTGCATCTGTTATAGTTTTGGAGAAAATTGTGGTCATTTCATTTATGCGCGAATGTGTTCAGATTGCTTTTCCATTCCATTTGGCACATGGTGACGATTATCTCGAGAGTGCAAAGTAGCCAAATGAAACTTTTACTGGATTTCCACTTACTTTATCAAATCTCATCTCCACCACACAGGACAAGTTTGCATCTGTTATAGTTTTGGAGAAAATTGTGGTCATTTCATTTATGCGCGAATGTGTTCAGATTGCTTTCCTATTGCATTTGGCACATGGTGACGATTATCTCGAGAGTGCAAAGTAGCCAAATGAAACTTTTACTGGATTTCCACTTACTTTATCAAATCTCATCTCCACCACACAGGATAAGTTTGCATCTGTTATAGTTTTGGAGAAAATTGTGGTCATTTCATTTATGCGCGAATGTGTTCAGATTGCTTTTCTATTGCATTTGGCACATGGTGACGATTATCTCGAGAGTGCAAAGTAGCCAAATGAAACTTTTACTGGATTTCCACTTACTTTATCAAATCTCATCTCCACCACACAGGACAAGTTTGCATCTGTTATAGTTTTGGAGAAAATTGTGGTCATTTCATTTATGCGCGAATGTGTTCAGATTGCTTTTCTATTGCATTTGGCACATGGTGACGATTATCTCGAGAGTGCAAAGTAGCCAAATGAAACTTTTACTGGATTTCCACTTACTTTATCAAATCTCATCTCCACCACACAGGACAAGTTTGCATCTGTTATAGTTTTGGAGAAAATTGTGGTCATTTCATTTATGCGCGAATGTGTTCAGATTGCTTTCCTATTGCATTTGGCACATGGTGACGATTATCTCGAGAGTGCAAAGTAGCCAAATGAAACTTTTACTGGATTTCCACTTACTTTATCAAATCTCATCTCCACCACACAGGATAAGTTTGCATCTGTTATAGTTTTGGAGAAAATTGTGGTCATTTCATTTATGCGCGAATGTGTTCAGATTGCTTTTCTATTGCATTTGGCACATGGTGACGATTATCTCGAGAGTGCAAAGTAGCCAAATGAAACTTTTACTGGATTTCCACTTACTTTATCAAATCTCATCTCCACCACACAGGACAAGTTTGCATCTGTTATAGTTTTGGAGAAAATTGTGGTCATTTAATTTATGCGCGAATGTGTTCAGATTGCTTTTCTATTGCATTTGGCACATGGTGACGATTATCTCGAGAGTGCAAAGTAGCCAAATGAAACTTTTACTGGATTTCCACTTACTTTATCAAATCTCATCTCCACCACACAGGACAAGTTTGCATCTGTTATAGTTTTGGAGAAAATTGTGGTCATTTCATTTATGCGCGAATGTGTTCAGATTGCTTTTCTATTGCATTTGGCACATGGTGACGATTATCTCGAGAGTGCAAAGTAGCCAAATGAAACTTTTACTGGATTTCCACTTACTTTTTCAAATCTCATCTCCACCACACAGGACAAGTTTGCATCTGTTATAGTTTTGGAAAAAAAATTGTGGTCTTTTCATTTATGCGCGAATATGTTCAGATTGCTTTTCTATTGCATTTGGCACATGGTGACGATTATCTCGAGAGTGCAAAGTAGCCAAATGAAACTTTTACTGGATTTCCACTTACTTTATCAAATCTCATCTCCACCACACAGGACAAGTTTGCATCTGTTATAGTTTTGGAGAAAATTGTGGTCATTTCATTTATGCGCGAATGTGTTCAGATTGCTTTTATATTGCATTTGGCACATGGTGACGATTATCTCGAGAGTGCAAAGTAGCCAAATGAAACTTTTACTGGATTTCCACTTACTTTATCAAATCGAGAGTGCAAAGTAGCCAAATGAAACTTTTACTGGATTTCCACTTACTTTATCAAATCTCATCTCCACAACACAGGACAAGTTTGCATCTGTTATAGTTTTGGAGAAAATTGTGGTCATTTCATTTATGCGCGAATGTGTTCAGATTGCTTTTCTATTGCATTTGGCACATGGTGACGATTATCTCGAGAGTGCAAAGTAGCCAAATGAAACTTTTACTGGATTTCCACTTACTTTATCAAATCTCATCTCCACCACACAGGACAAGTTTGCATCTGTTATAGTTTTGGAGAAAATTGTGGTCATTTCATTTATGCGCGAATGTGTTCAGATTGCTTTTATATTGCATTTGGCACATGGTGACGATTATCTCGAGAGTGCAAAGTAGCCAAATGAAACTTTTACTGGATTTCCACTTACTTTATCAAATCTCATCTCCACCACACAGGACAAGTTTGCATCTGTTATAGTTTTGGAGAAAATTGTGGTCATTTCATTTATGCGCGAATGTGTTCAGATTGCTTTTATATTGCATTTGGCACATGGTGACGATTATCTCGAGAGTGCAAAGTAGCCAAATGAAACTTTTACTGGATTTCCACTTACTTTATCAAATCTCATCTCCACCACACAGGACAAGTTTGCATCTGTTATAGTTTTGGAGAAAATTGTGGTCATTTCATTTATGCGCGAATGTGTTCAGATTGCTTTTCTATTGCATTTGGCACATGGTGACGATTATCTCGAGAGTGCAAAGTAGCCAAATGAAACTTTTACTGGATTTCCACTTACTTTATCAAATCTCATCTCCACCACACAGGACAAGTTTGCATCTGTTATAGTTTTGGAGAAAATTGTGGTCATTTCATTTATGCGCGAATGTGTTCAGATTGCTTTTCCATTCCATTTGGCACATGGTGACGATTATCTCGAGAGTGCAAAGTAGCCAAATGAAACTTTTACTGGATTTCCACTTACTTTATCAAATCTCATCTCCACCACACAGGACAAGTTTGCATCTGTTATAGTTTTGGAGAAAATTGTGGTCATTTCATTTATGCGCGAATGTGTTCAGATTGCTTTTATATTGCATTTGGCAAATGGTGACGATTATCTCGAAAGTGCAAAGTAGCCAAATGAAACTTTTACTGGATTTCCACTTACTTTATCAAATCTCATCTCCACCACACAGGACAAGTTTGCATCTGTTATAGTTTTGGAGAAAATTGTGGTCATTTCATTTATGCGCGAATGTGTTCAGATTGCTTTTCTATTGCATTTGGCACATGGTGACGATTATCTCGAGAGTGCAAAGTAGCCAAATGAAACTTTTACTGGATTTCCACTTACTTTATCAAATCTCATCTCCACCACACAGGACAAGTTTGCATCTGTTATAGTTTTGGAGAAAATTGTGGTCATTTCATTTATGCGCGAATGTGTTCAGATTGCTTTTCTATTGCATTTGGCAAATGGTGACGATTATCTCGAGAGTGCAAAGTAGCCAAATGAAACTTTTACTGGATTTCCACTTACTTTATCAAATCTCATCTCCACCACACAGGACAAGTTTGCATCTGTTATAGTTTTGGAGAAAATTCTGGTCATTTCATTTATGCGCGAATGTGTTCAGATTGCTTTTCTATTGCATTTGGCACATGGTGACGATTATCTCGAGAGTGCAAAGTAGCCAAATGAAACTTTTACTGGATTTCCACTTACTTTATCAAATCTCATCTCCACCACACAGGACAAGTTTGCATCTGTTATAGTTTTGGAGAAAATTGTGGTCATTTCATTTATGCGCGAATGTGTTCAGATTGCTTTTCTATTGCATTTGGCACATGGTGACGATTATCTCGAGAGTGCAAAGTAGCCAAATGAAACTTTTACTGGATTTCCACTTACTTTATCAAATCTCATCTCCACCACACAGGACAAGTTTGCATCTGTTATAGTTTTGGAGAAAATTGTGGTCATTTCATTTATGCGGGAATGTGTTCAGATTGCTTTTATATTGCATTTGGCACATGGTGACGATTATCTCGAAAGTGCAAAGTAGCCAAATGAAACTTTTACTGGATTTCCACTTACTTTATCAAATCTCATCTCCACCACACAGGACAAGTTTGCATCTGTTATAGTTTTGGAGAAAATTGTGGTCATTTCATTTATGCGCGAATGTGTTCAGATTGCTTTTATATTGCATTTGGCACATGGTGACGATTATCTCGAGAGTGCAAAGTAGCCAAATGAAACTTTTACTGGATTTCCACTTACTTTATCAAATCGAGAGTGCAAAGTAGCCAAATGAAACTTTTACTGGATTTCCACTTACTTTATCAAATCTCATCTCCACCACACAGGACAAGTTTGCATCTGTTATAGTTTTGGAGAAAATTGTGGTCATTTCATTTATGCGCGAATGTGTTCAGATTGCTTTTCTATTGCATTTGGCACATGGTGACGATTATCTCGAGAGTGCAAAGTAGCCAAATAAAACTTTTACTGGATTTCCACTTACTTTATCAAATCTCATCACCACACAGGACAAGTTTGCATCTGTTATAGTTTTGGAGAAAATTGTGGTCATTTCATTTATGCGCGAATGTGTTCAGATTGCTTTTATATTGCATTTGGCAAATGGTGACGATTATCTCGAAAGTGCAAAGTAGCCAAATGAAACTTTTACTGGATTTCCACTTACTTTATCAAATCTCATCTCCACCACACAGGACAAGTTTGCATCTGTTATAGTTTTGGAGAAAATTGTGGTCATTTCATTTATGCGCGAATGTGTTCAGATTACTTTTCTATTGCATTTGGCACATGGTGACGATTATCTCGAGAGTGCAAAGTAGCCAAATGAAACTTTTACTGGATTTCCACTTACTTTATCAAATCTCATCTCCACCACACAGGACAAGTTTGCATCTGTTATAGTTTTGGAGAAAATTGTGGTCATTTCATTTATGCGCGAATGTGTTCAGATTGCTTTTCTATTGCATTTGGCACATGGTGACGATTATCTCGAGAGTGCAAAGTAGCCAAATGAAACTTTTACTGGATTTCCACTTACTTTATCAAATCTCATCTCCACCACACAGGACAAGTTTGCATCTGTTATAGTTTTGGAGAAAATTGTGGTCATTTCATTTATGCGCGAATGTGTTCAGATTGCTTTTCCATTCCATTTGGCACATGGTGACGATTATCTCGAGAGTGCAAAGTAGCCAAATGAAACTTTTACTGGATTTCCACTTACTTTATCAAATCTCATCTCCACCACACAGGACAAGTTTGCATCTGTTATAGTTTTGGAGAAAATTGTGGTCATTTCATTTATGCGCGAATGTGTTCAGATTGCTTTCCTATTGCATTTGGCACATGGTGACGATTATCTCGAGAGTGCAAAGTAGCCAAATGAAACTTTTACTGGATTTCCACTTACTTTATCAAATCTCATCTCCACCACACAGGATAAGTTTGCATCTGTTATAGTTTTGGAGAAAATTGTGGTCATTTCATTTATGCGCGAATGTGTTCAGATTGCTTTTCTATTGCATTTGGCACATGGTGACGATTATCTCGAGAGTGCAAAGTAGCCAAATGAAACTTTTACTGGATTTCCACTTACTTTATCAAATCTCATCTCCACCACACAGGACAAGTTTGCATCTGTTATAGTTTTGGAGAAAATTGTGGTCATTTCATTTATGCGCGAATGTGTTCAGATTGCTTTTATATTGCATTTGGCACATGGTGACGATTATCTCGAGAGTGCAAAGTAGCCAAATGAAACTTTTACTGGATTTCCACTTACTTTATCAAATCTCATCTCCACCACACAGGACAAGTTTGCATCTGTTATAGTTTTGGAGAAAATTGTGGTCATTTCATTTATGCGCGAATGTGTTCAGATTGCTTTTATATTGCATTTGGCACATGGTGACGATTATCTCGAGAGTGCAAAGTAGCCAAATGAAACTTTTACTGGATTTCCACTTACTTTATCAAATCTCATCTCCACCACACAGGACAAGTTTGCATCTGTTATAGTTTTGGAGAAAATTGTGGTCATTTCATTTATGCGCGAATGTGTTCAGATTGCTTTTCTATTGCATTTGGCACATGGTGACGATTATCTCGAGAGTGCAAAGTAGCCAAATGAAACTTTTACTGGATTTCCACTTACTTTATCAAATCTCATCTCCACCACACAGGACAAGTTTGCATCTGTTATAGTTTTGGAGAAAATTGTGGTCATTTCATTTATGCGCGAATGTGTTCAGATTGCTTTTCCATTCCATTTGGCACATGGTGACGATTATCTCGAGAGTGCAAAGTAGCCAAATGAAACTTTTACTGGATTTCCACTTACTTTATCAAATCTCATCTCCACCACACAGGACAAGTTTGCATCTGTTATAGTTTTGGAGAAAATTGTGGTCATTTCATTTATGCGCGAATGTGTTCAGATTGCTTTTATATTGCATTTGGCAAATGGTGACGATTATCTAGAAAGTGCAAAGTAGCCAAATGAAACTTTTACTGGATTTCCACTTACTTTATCAAATCTCATCTCCACCACACAGGACAAGTTTGCATCTGTTATAGTTTTGGAGAAAATTGTGGTCATTTCATTTATGCGCGAATGTGTTCAGATTGCTTTTCTATTGCATTTGGCACATGGTGACGATTATCTCGAGAGTGCAAAGTAGCCAAATGAAACTTTTACTGGATTTCCACTTACTTTATCAAATCTCATCTCCACCACACAGGACAAGTTTGCATCTGTTATAGTTTTGGAGAAAATTGTGGTCATTTCATTTATGCGCGAATGTGTTCAGATTGCTTTTCTATTGCATTTGGCAAATGGTGACGATTATCTCGAGAGTGCAAAGTAGCCAAATGAAACTTTTACTGGATTTCCACTTACTTTATCAAATCTCATCTCCACCACACAGGACAAGTTTGCATCTGTTATAGTTTTGGAGAAAATTCTGGTCATTTCATTTATGCGCGAATGTGTTCAGATTGCTTTTCTATTGCATTTGGCACATGGTGACGATTATCTCGAGAGTGCAAAGTAGCCAAATGAAACTTTTACTGGATTTCCACTTACTTTATCAAATCTCATCTCCACCACACAGGACAAGTTTGCATCTGTTATAGTTTTGGAGAAAATTGTGGTCATTTCATTTATGCGCGAATGTGTTCAGATTGCTTTTCTATTGCATTTGGCACATGGTGACGATTATCTCGAGAGTGCAAAGTAGCCAAATGAAACTTTTACTGGATTTCCACTTACTTTATCAAATCTCATCTCCACCACACAGGACAAGTTTGCATCTGTTATAGTTTTGGAGAAAATTGTGGTCATTTCATTTATGCGGGAATGTGTTCAGATTGCTTTTATATTGCATTTGGCACATGGTGACGATTATCTCGAAAGTGCAAAGTAGCCAAATGAAACTTTTACTGGATTTCCACTTACTTTATCAAATCTCATCTCCACCACACAGGACAAGTTTGCATCTGTTATAGTTTTGGAGAAAATTGTGGTCATTTCATTTATGCGCGAATGTGTTCAGATTGCTTTTATATTGCATTTGGCACATGGTGACGATTATCTCGAGAGTGCAAAGTAGCCAAATGAAACTTTTACTGGATTTCCACTTACTTTATCAAATCGAGAGTGCAAAGTAGCCAAATGAAACTTTTACTGGATTTCCACTTACTTTATCAAATCTCATCTCCACCACACAGGACAAGTTTGCATCTGTTATAGTTTTGGAGAAAATTGTGGTCATTTCATTTATGCGCGAATGTGTTCAGATTGCTTTTCTATTGCATTTGGCACATGGTGACGATTATCTCGAGAGTGCAAAGTAGCCAAATGAAACTTTTACTGGATTTCCACTTTATCAAATCTCATCTCCACCACACAGGACAAGTTTGCATCTGTTATAGTTTTGGAGAAAATTGTGGTCTTTTCATTTATGCGCGAATATGTTCAGATTGCTTTTCTATTGCATTTGGCACATGGTGACGATTATCTCGAGAGTGCAAAGTAGCCAAATGAAACTTTTACTGGATTTCCACTTACTTTATCAAATCTCATCACCACACAGGACAAGTTTGCATCTGTTATAGTTTTGGAGAAAATTGTGGTCATTTCATTTATGCGCGAATGTGTTCAGATTGCTTTTATATTGCATTTGGCAAATGGTGACGATTATCTCGAAAGTGCAAAGTAGCCAAATGAAACTTTTACTGGATTTCCACTTACTTTATCAAATCTCATCTCCACCACACAGGACAAGTTTGCATCTGTTATAGTTTTGGAGAAAATTGTGGTCATTTCATTTATGCGCGAATGTGTTCAGATTACTTTTCTATTGCATTTGGCACATGGTGACGATTATCTCGAGAGTGCAAAGTAGCCAAATGAAACTTTTACTGGATTTCCACTTACTTTATCAAATCTCATCTCCACCACACAGGACAAGTTTGCATCTGTTATAGTTTTGGAGAAAATTGTGGTCATTTCATTTATGCGCGAATGTGTTCAGATTGCTTTTCTATTGCATTTGGCACATGGTGACGATTATCTCGAGAGTGCAAAGTAGCCAAATGAAACTTTTACTGGATTTCCACTTACTTTATCAAATCTCATCTCCACCACACAGGACAAGTTTGCATCTGTTATAGTTTTGGAGAAAATTGTGGTCATTTCATTTATGCGCGAATGTGTTCAGATTGCTTTTCCATTCCATTTGGCACATGGTGACGATTATCTCGAGAGTGCAAAGTAGCCAAATGAAACTTTTACTGGATTTCCACTTACTTTATCAAATCTCATCTCCACCACACAGGACAAGTTTGCATCTGTTATAGTTTTGGAGAAAATTGTGGTCATTTCATTTATGCGCGAATGTGTTCAGATTGCTTTCCTATTGCATTTGGCACATGGTGACGATTATCTCGAGAGTGCAAAGTAGCCAAATGAAACTTTTACTGGATTTCCACTTACTTTATCAAATCTCATCTCCACCACACAGGATAAGTTTGCATCTGTTATAGTTTTGGAGAAAATTGTGGTCATTTCATTTATGCGCGAATGTGTTCAGATTGCTTTTCTATTGCATTTGGCACATGGTGACGATTATCTCGAGAGTGCAAAGTAGCCAAATGAAACTTTTACTGGATTTCCACTTACTTTATCAAATCTCATCTCCACCACACAGGACAAGTTTGCATCTGTTATAGTTTTGGAGAAAATTGTGGTCATTTCATTTATGCGCGAATGTGTTCAGATTGCTTTTCTATTGCATTTGGCACATGGTGACGATTATCTCGAGAGTGCAAAGTAGCCAAATGAAACTTTTACTGGATTTCCACTTACTTTATCAAATCTCATCTCCACCACACAGGACAAGTTTGCATCTGTTATAGTTTTGGAGAAAATTGTGGTCATTTCATTTATGCGCGAATGTGTTCAGATTGCTTTTCTATTGCATTTGGCACATGGTGACGATTATCTCGAGAGTGCAAAGTAGCCAAATGAAACTTTTACTGGATTTCCACTTACTTTTTCAAATCTCATCTCCACCACACAGGACAAGTTTGCATCTGTTATAGTTTTGGAGAAAATTGTGGTCTTTTCATTTATGCGCGAATATGTTCAGATTGCTTTTCTATTGCATTTGGCACATGGTGACGATTATCTCGAGAGTGCAAAGTAGCCAAATGAAACTTTTACTGGATTTCCACTTACTTTATCAAATCTCATCTCCACCACACAGGACAAGTTTGCATCTGTTATAGTTTTGGAGAAAATTGTGGTCATTTCATTTATGCGCGAATGTGTTCAGATTGCTTTTATATTGCATTTGGCACATGGTGACGATTATCTCGAAAGTGCAAAGGAGCCAAATGAAACTTTTACTGGATTTCCACTTACTTTATCAAATCTCATCTCCACCACACAGGACAAGTTTGCATCTGTTATAGTTTTGGAGAAAATTGTGGTCATTTCATTTATGCGCGAATGTGTTCAGATTGCTTTAATATTGCATTTGGCACATGGTGACGATTATCTCGAGAGTGCAAAGTAGCCAAATGAAACTTTTACTGGATTTCCACTTACTTTATCAAATCTCATCTCCACAACACAGGACAAGTTTGCATCTGTTATAGTTTTGGAGAAAATTGTGGTCATTTCATTTATGCGCGAATGTGTTCAGATTGCTTTTCTATTGCATTTGGCACATGGTGACGATTATCTCGAGAGTGCAAAGTAGCCAAATGAAACTTTTACTGGATTTCCACTTACTTTTTCAAATCTCATCTCCACCACACAGGACAAGTTTGCATCTGTTATAGTTTTGGAGAAAATTGTGGTCTTTTCATTTATGCGCGAATATGTTCAGATTGCTTTTCTATTGCATTTGGCACATGGTGACGATTATCTCGAGAGTGCAAAGTAGCCAAATGAAACTTTTACTGGATTTCCACTTACTTTATCAAATCTCATCTCCACCACACAGGACAAGTTTGCATCTGTTATAGTTTTGGAGAAAATTGTGGTCATTTCATTTATGCGCGAATGTGTTCAGATTGCTTTTATATTGCATTTGGCACATGGTGACGATTATCTCGAAAGTGCAAAGGAGCCAAATGAAACTTTTACTGGATTTCCACTTACTTTATCAAATCTCATCTCCACCACACAGGACAAGTTTGCATCTGTTATAGTTTTGGAGAAAATTGTGGTCATTTCATTTATGCGCGAATGTGTTCAGATTGCTTTAATATTGCATTTGGCACATGGTGACGATTATCTCGAGAGTGCAAAGTAGCCAAATGAAACTTTTACTGGATTTCCACTTACTTTATCAAATCTCATCTCCACAACACAGGACAAGTTTGCATCTGTTATAGTTTTGGAGAAAATTGTGGTCATTTCATTTATGCGCGAATGTGTTCAGATTGCTTTTCTATTGCATTTGGCACATGGTGACGATTATCTCGAGAGTGCAAAGTAGCCAAATGAAACTTTTACTGGATTTCCACTTACTTTATCAAATCTCATCTCCACCACACAGGACAAGTTTGCATCTGTTATAGTTTTGGAGAAAATTGTGGTCATTTCATTTATGCGCGAATGTGTTCAGATTGCTTTTATATTGCATTTGGCACATGGTGACGATTATCTCGAGAGTGCAAAGTAGCCAAATGAAACTTTTACTGGATTTCCACTTACTTTATCAAATCTCATCTCCACCACACAGGACAAGTTTGCATCTGTTATAGTTTTGGAGAAAATTGTGGTCATTTCATTTATGCGTGAATGTGTTCAGATTGCTTTTATATTGCATTTGGCACATGGTGACGATTATCTCGAGAGTGCAAAGTAGCCAAATGAAACTTTTACTGGATTTCCACTTACTTTATCAAATCTCATCTCCACCACACAGGACAAGTTTGCATCTGTTATAGTTTTGGAGAAAATTGTGGTCATTTCATTTATGCGCGAATGTGTTCAGATTGCTTTTCTATTGCATTTGGCACATGGTGACGATTATCTCGAGAGTGCAAAGTAGCCAAATGAAACTTTTACTGGATTTCCACTTACTTTATCAAATCTCATCTCCACCACACAGGACAAGTTTGCATCTGTTATAGTTTTGGAGAAAATTGTGGTCATTTCATTTATGCGCGAATGTGTTCAGATTGCTTTTCCATTCCATTTGGCACATGGTGACGATTATCTCGAGAGTGCAAAGTAGCCAAATGAAACTTTTACTGGATTTCCACTTACTTTATCAAATCTCATCTCCACCACACAGGACAAGTTTGCATCTGTTATAGTTTTGGAGAAAATTGTGGTCATTTCATTTATGCGCGAATGTGTTCAGATTGCTTTTATATTGCATTTGGCAAATGGTGACGATTATCTCGAAAGTGCAAAGTAGCCAAATGAAACTTTTACTGGATTTCCACTTACTTTATCAAATCTCATCTCCACCACACAGGACAAGTTTGCATCTGTTATAGTTTTGGAGAAAATTGTGGTCATTTCATTTATGCGCGAATGTGTTCAGATTGCTTTTCTATTGCATTTGGCACATGGTGACGATTATCTCGAGAGTGCAAAGTAGCCAAATGAAACTTTTACTGGATTTCCACTTACTTTATCAAATATCATCTCCACCACACAGGACAAGTTTGCATCTGTTATAGTTTTGGAGAAAATTGTGGTCATTTCATTTATGCGCGAATGTGTTCAGATTGCTTTTCTATTGCATTTGGCAAATGGTGACGATTATCTCGAGAGTGCAAAGTAGCCAAATAAAACTTTTACTGGATTTCCACTTACTTTATCAAATCTCATCTCCACCACACAGGACAAGTTTGCATCTGTTATAGTTTTGGAGAAAATTCTGGTCATTTCATTTATGCACGAATGTGTTCAGATTGCTTTTCTATTGCATTTGGCACATGGTGACGATTATCTCGAGAGTGCAAAGTAGCCAAATGAAACTTTTACTGGATTTCCACTTACTTTATCAAATCTCATCTCCACCACACAGGACAAGTTTGCATCTGTTATAGTTTTGGAGAAAATTGTGGTCATTTCATTTATGCGTGAATGTGTTCAGATTGCTTTTCTATTGCATTTGGCACATGGTGACGATTATCTCGAGAGTGCAAAGTAGCCAAATGAAACTTTTACTGGATTTCCACTTACTTTATCAAATCGAGAGTGCAAAGTAGCCAAATGAAACTTTTACTGGATTTCCACTTACTTTATCAAATCTCATCTCCACAACACAGGACAAGTTTGCATCTGTTATAGTTTTGGAGAAAATTGTGGTCATTTCATTTATGCGCGAATGTGTTCAGATTGCTTTTATATTGCATTTGGCACATGGTGACGATTATCTCGAGAGTGCAAAGTAGCCAAATGAAACTTTTACTGGATTTCCACTTACTTTATCAAATCTCATCTCCACCACACAGGACAAGTTTGCATCTGTTATAGTTTTGGAGAAAATTGTGGTCATTTCATTTATGCGCGAATGTGTTCAGATTGCTTTTATATTGCATTTGGCACATGGTGACGATTATCTCGAGAGTGCAAAGTAGCCAAATGAAACTTTTACTGGATTTCCACTTACTTTATCAAATCTCATCTCCACCACACAGGACAAGTTTGCATCTGTTATAGTTTTGGAGAAAATTGTGGTCATTTCATTTATGCGCGAATGTGTTCAGATTGCTTTTCTATTGCATTTGGCACATGGTGACGATTATCTCGAGAGTGCAAAGTAGCCAAATGAAACTTTTACTGGATTTCCACTTACTTTATCAAATCTCATCTCCACCACACAGGACAAGTTTGCATCTGTTATAGTTTTGGAGAAAATTGTGGTCATTTCATTTATGCGCGAATGTGTTCAGATTGCTTTTCCATTCCATTTGGCACATGGTGACGATTATCTCGAGAGTGCAAAGTAGCCAAATGAAACTTTTACTGGATTTCCACTTACTTTATCAAATCTCATCTCCACCACACAGGACAAGTTTGCATCTGTTATAGTTTTGGAGAAAATTGTGGTCATTTCATTTATGCGCGAATGTGTTCAGATTGCTTTCCTATTGCATTTGGCACATGGTGACGATTATCTCGAGAGTGCAAAGTAGCCAAATGAAACTTTTACTGGATTTCCACTTACTTTATCAAATCTCATCTCCCTAACACAGGATAAGTTTGCATCTGTTATAGTTTTGGAGAAAATTGTGGTCATTTCATTTATGCGCGAATGTGTTCAGATTGCTTTTCTATTGCATTTGGCACATGGTGACGATTATCTCGAGAGTGCAAAGTAGCCAAATGAAACTTTTACTGGATTTCCACTTACTTTATCAAATCTCATCTCCACCACACAGGACAAGTTTGCATCTGTTATAGTTTTGGAGAAAATTGTGGTCATTTCATTTATGCGCGAATGTGTTCAGATTGCTTTTCTATTGCATTTGGCACATGGTGACGATTATCTCGAGAGTGCAAAGTAGCCAAATGAAACTTTTACTGGATTTCCACTTACTTTATCAAATCTCATCTCCACCACACAGGACAAGTTTGCATCTGTTATAGTTTTGGAGAAAATTGTGGTCATTTCATTTATGCGCGAATGTGTTCAGATTGCTTTTCTATTGCATTTGGCACATGGTGACGATTATCTCGAGAGTGCAAAGTAGCCAAATGAAACTTTTACTGGATTTCCACTTACTTTATCAAATCTCATCTCCACCACACAGGACAAGTTTGCATGTGTTATAGTTTTGGAGAAAATTGTGGTCATTTCATTTATGCGCGAATGTGTTCAGATTGCTTTTCTATTGCATTTGGCACATGGTGACGATTATCTCGAGAGTGCAAAGTAGCCAAATGAAACTTTTACTGGATTTCCACTTACTTTATCAAATCTCATCTCCACCACACAGGACAAGTTTGCATCTGTTATAGTTTTGGAGAAAATTGTGGTCATTTCATTTATGCGCGAATGTGTTCAGATTGCTTTTCTATTGCATTTGGCACATGGTGACGATTATCTCGAGAGTGCAAAGTAGCCAAATGAAACTTTTACTGGATTTCCACTTACTTTATCAAATCTCATCTCCACCACACAGGACAAGTTTGCATCTGTTATAGTTTTGGAGAAAATTGTGGTCATTTCATTTATGCGCGAATGTGTTCAGATTGCTTTTATATTGCATTTGGCAAATGGTGACGATTATCTCGAAAGTGCAAAGTAGCCAAATGAAACTTTTACTGGATTTCCACTTACTTTATCAAATCTCATCTCCACCACACAGGACAAGTTTGCATCTGTTATAGTTTTGGAGAAAATTGTGGTCATTTCATTTATGCGCGAATGTGTTCAGATTGCTTTTCTATTGCATTTGGCACATGGTGACGATTATCTCGAGAGTGCAAAGTAGCCAAATGAAACTTTTACTGGATTTCCACTTACTTTATCAAATCTCATCTCCACCACACAGGACAAGTTTGCATCTGTTATAGTTTTGGAGAAAATTGTGGTCATTTCATTTATGCGCGAATGTGTTCAGATTGCTTTTCTATTGCATTTGGCAAATGGTGACGATTATCTCGAGAGTGCAAAGTAGCCAAATGAAACTTTTACTGGATTTCCACTTACTTTATCAAATCTCATCTCCACCACACAGGACAAGTTTGCATCTGTTATAGTTTTGGAGAAAATTGTGGTCATTTCATTTATGCGCGAATGTGTTCAGATTGCTTTTCTATTGCATTTGGCACATGGTGACGATTATCTCGAGAGTGCAAAGTAGCCAAATGAAACTTTTACTGGATTTCCACTTACTTTATCAAATCTCATCTCCACCACACAGGACAAGTTTGCATTTGTTATAGTTTTGGAGAAAATTGTGGTCATTTCATTTATGCGCGAATGTGTTCAGATTGCTTTTCTATTGCATTTGGCACATGGTGACGATTATCTCGAGAGTGCAAAGTAGCCAAATGAAACTTTTACTGGATTTCCACTTACTTTATCAAATCTCATCTCCACCACACAGGACAAGTTTGCATCTGTTATAGTTTTGGAGAAAATTTTGGTCATTTCATTTATGCGCGAATGTGTTCAGATTGCTTTTATATTGCATTTGGCACATGGTGACGATTATCTCGAAAGTGCAAAGTAGCCAAATGAAACTTTTACTGGATTTCCACTTACTTTATCAAATCTCATCTCCACCACACAGGACAAGTTTGCATCTGTTATAGTTTTGGAGAAAATTGTGGTCATTTCATTTATGCGCGAATGTGTTCAGATTGCTTTTATATTGCATTTGGCACATGGTGACGATTATCTCGAGAGTGCAAAGTAGCCAAATGAAACTTTTACTGGATTTCCACTTACTTTATCAAATCGAGAGTGCAAAGTAGCCAAATGAAACTTTTACTGGATTTCCACTTACTTTATCAAATCTCATCTCCACCACACAGGACAAGTTTGCATCTGTTATAGTTTTGGAGAAAATTGTGGTCATTTCATTTATGCGCGAATGTGTTCAGATTGCTTTTATATTGCATTTGGCACATGGTGACGATTATCTCGAAAGTGCAAAGTAGCCAAATGAAACTTTTACTGGATTTCCACTTACTTTATCAAATCTCATCTCCACCACACAGGACAAGTTTGCATCTGTTATAGTTTTGGAGAAAATTGTGGTCATTTCATTTATGCGCGAATGTGTTCAGATTGCTTATATATTGCATTTGGCACATGGTGACGATTATCTCGAGAGTGCAAAGTAGCCAAATGAAACTTTTACTGGATTTCCACTTACTTTATCAAATCGAGAGTGCAAAGTAGCCAAATGAAACTTTTACTGGATTTCCACTTACTTTATCAAATCTCATCTCCACAACACAGGACAAGTTTGCATCTGTTATAGTTTTGGAGAAAATTGTGGTCATTTCATTTATGCGCGAATGTGTTCAGATTGCTTTTCTATTGCATTTGGCACATGGTGACGATTATCTCGAGAGTGCAAAGTAGCCAAATGAAACTTTTACTGGATTTCCACTTACTTTATCAAATCTCATCTCCACCACACAGGACAAGTTTGCATCTGTTATAGTTTTGGAGAAAATTGTGGTCATTTCATTTATGCGCGAATGTGTTCAGATTGCTTTTATATTGCATTTGGCACATGGTGACGATTATCTCGAGAGTGCAAAGTAGCCAAATGAAACTTTTACTGGATTTCCACTTACTTTATCAAATCTCATCTCCACCACACAGGACAAGTTTGCATCTGTTATAGTTTTGGAGAAAATTGTGGTCATTTCATTTATGCGCGAATGTGTTCAGATTGCTTTTATATTGCATTTGGCACATGGTGACGATTATCTCGAGAGTGCAAAGTAGCCAAATGAAACTTTTCCTGGATTTCCACTTACTTTATCAAATCTCATCTCCACCACACAGGACAAGTTTGCATCTGTTATAGTTTTGGAGAAAATTGTGGTCATTTCATTTATGCGCGAATGTGTTCAGATTGCTTTTATATTGCATTTGGCAAATGGTGACGATTATCTCGAAAGTGCAAAGTAGCCAAATGAAACTTTTACTGGATTTCCACTTACTTTATCAAATCTCATCTCCACCACACAGGACAAGTTTGCATCTGTTATAGTTTTGGAGAAAATTGTGGTCATTTCATTTATGCGCGAATGTGTTCAGATTGCTTTTCTATTGCATTTTGCACATGGTGACGATTATCTCGAGAGTGCAAAGTAGCCAAATGAAACTTTTACTGGATTTCCACTTACTTTATCAAATCTCATCTCCACCACACAGGACAAGTTTGCATCTGTTATAGTTTTGGAGAAAATTGTGGTCATTTCATTTATGCGCGAATGTGTTCAGATTGCTTTTCTATTGCATTTGGCAAATGGTGACGATTATCTCGAGAGTGCAAAGTAGCCAAATGAAACTTTTACTGGATTTCCACTTACTTTATCAAATCTCATCTCCACCACACAGGACAAGTTTGCATCTGTTATAGTTTTGGAGAAAATTCTGGTCATTTCATTTATGCGCGAATGTGTTCAGATTGCTTTTCTATTGCATTTGGCACATGGTGACGATTATCTCGAGAGTGCAAAGTAGCCAAATGAAACTTTTACTGGATTTCCACTTACTTTATCAAATCTCATCTCCACCACACAGGACAAGTTTGCATCTGTTATAGTTTTGGAGAAAATTGTGGTCATTTCATTTATGCGCGAATGTGTTCAGATTGCTTTTCTATTGCATTTGGCACATGGTGACGATTATCTCGAGAGTGCAAAGTAGCCAAATGAAACTTTTACTGGATTTCCACTTACTTTATCAAATCTCATCTCCACCACACAGGACAAGTTTGCATCTGTTATAGTTTTGGAGAAAATTGTGGTCATTTCATTTATGCGCGAATGTGTTCAGATTGCTTTTATATTGCATTTGGCACATGGTGACGATTATCTCGAAAGTGCAAAGTAGCCAAATGAAACTTTTACTGGATTTCCACTTACTTTATCAAATCTCATCTCCACCACACAGGACAAGTTTGCATCTGTTATAGTTTTGGAGAAAATTGTGGTCATTTCATTTATGCGCGAATGTGTTCAGATTGCTTTTATATTGCATTTGGCACATGGTGACGATTATCTCGAGAGTGCAAAGTAGCCAAATGAAACTTTTACTGGATTTCCACTTACTTTATCAAATCGAGAGTGCAAAGTAGCCAAATGAAACTTTTACTGGATTTCCACTTACTTTATCAAATCTCATCTCCACCACACAGGACAAGTTTGCATCTGTTATAGTTTTGGAGAAAATTGTGGTCATTTCATTTATGCGCGAATGTGTTCAGATTGCTTTTCTATTGCATTTGGCACATGGTGACGATTATCTCGAGAGTGCAAAGTAGCCAAATGAAACTTTTACTGGATTTCCACTTACTTTATCAAATCTCATCTCCACCACACAGGACAAGTTTGCATCTGTTATAGTTTTGGAGAAAATTGTGGTCATTTCATTTATGCGCGAATGTGTTCAGATTGCTTTTATATTGCATTTGGCACATGGTGACGATTATCTCGAGAGTGCAAAGTAGCCAAATGAAACTTTTACTGGATTTCCACTTACTTTATCAAATCTCATCTCCACCACACAGGACAAGTTTGCATCTGTTATAGTTTTGGAGAAAATTGTGGTCATTTCATTTATGCGCGAATGTGTTCAGATTGCTTTTATATTGCATTTGGCACATGGTGACGATTATCTCGAGAGTGCAAAGTAGCCAAATGAAACTTTTCCTGGATTTCCACTTACTTTATCAAATCTCATCTCCACCACACAGGACAAGTTTGCATCTGTTATAGTTTTGGAGAAAATTGTGGTCATTTCATTTATGCGCGAATGTGTTCAGATTGCTTTTATATTGCATTTGGCAAATGGTGACGATTATCTCGAAAGTGCAAAGTAGCCAAATGAAACTTTTACTGGATTTCCACTTACTTTATCAAATCTCATCTCCACCACACAGGACAAGTTTGCATCTGTTATAGTTTTGGAGAAAATTGTGGTCATTTCATTTATGCGCGAATGTGTTCAGATTGCTTTTCTATTGCATTTTGCACATGGTGACGATTATCTCGAGAGTGCAAAGTAGCCAAATGAAACTTTTACTGGATTTCCACTTACTTTATCAAATCTCATCTCCACCACACAGGACAAGTTTGCATCTGTTATAGTTTTGGAGAAAATTGTGGTCATTTCATTTATGCGCGAATGTGTTCAGATTGCTTTTCTATTGCATTTGGCAAATGGTGACGATTATCTCGAGAGTGCAAAGTAGCCAAATGAAACTTTTACTGGATTTCCACTTACTTTATCAAATCTCATCTCCACCACACAGGACAAGTTTGCATCTGTTATAGTTTTGGAGAAAATTCTGGTCATTTCATTTATGCGCGAATGTGTTCAGATTGCTTTTCTATTGCATTTGGCACATGGTGACGATTATCTCGAGAGTGCAAAGTAGCCAAATGAAACTTTTACTGGATTTCCACTTACTTTATCAAATCTCATCTCCACCACACAGGACAAGTTTGCATCTGTTATAGTTTTGGAGAAAATTGTGGTCATTTCATTTATGCGCGAATGTGTTCAGATTGCTTTTCTATTGCATTTGGCACATGGTGACGATTATCTCGAGAGTGCAAAGTAGCCAAATGAAACTTTTACTGGATTTCCACTTACTTTATCAAATCTCATCTCCACCACACAGGACAAGTTTGCATCTGTTATAGTTTTGGAGAAAATTGTGGTCATTTCATTTATGCGCGAATGTGTTCAGATTGCTTTTATATTGCATTTGGCACATGGTGACGATTATCTCGAAAGTGCAAAGTAGCCAAATGAAACTTTTACTGGATTTCCACTTACTTTATCAAATCTCATCTCCACCACACAGGACAAGTTTGCATCTGTTATAGTTTTGGAGAAAATTGTGGTCATTTCATTTATGCGCGAATGTGTTCAGATTGCTTTTATATTGCATTTGGCACATGGTGACGATTATCTCGAGAGTGCAAAGTAGCCAAATGAAACTTTTACTGGATTTCCACTTACTTTATCAAATCGAGAGTGCAAAGTAGCCAAATGAAACTTTTACTGGATTTCCACTTACTTTATCAAATCTCATCTCCACCACACAGGACAAGTTTGCATCTGTTATAGTTTTGGAGAAAATTGTGGTCATTTCATTTATGCGCGAATGTGTTCAGATTGCTTTTCTATTGCATTTGGCACATGGTGACGATTATCTCGAGAGTGCAAAGTAGCCAAATGAAACTTTTACTGGATTTCCACTTACTTTATCAAATCTCATCTCCACCACACAGGACAAGTTTGCATCTGTTATAGTTTTGGAGAAAATTGTGGTCTTTTCATTTATGCGCGAATATGTTCAGATTGCTTTTCTATTGCATTTGGCACATGGTGACGATTATCTCGAGAGTGCAAAGTAGCCAAATGAAACTTTTACTGGATTTCCACTTACTTTATCAAATCTCATCACCACACAGGACAAGTTTGCATCTGTTATAGTTTTGGAGAAAATTGTGGTCATTTCATTTATGCGCGAATGTGTTCAGATTGCTTTTATATTGCATTTGGCAAATGGTGACGATTATCTCGAAAGTGCAAAGTAGCCAAATGAAACTTTTACTGGATTTCCACTTACTTTATCAAATCTCATCTCCACCACACAGGACAAGTTTGCATCTGTTATAGTTTTGGAGAAAATTGTGGTCATTTCATTTATGCGCGAATGTGTTCAGATTGCTTTTCTATTGCATTTGGCACATGGTGACGATTATCTCGAGAGTGCAAAGTAGCCAAATGAAACTTTTACTGGATTTCCACTTACTTTATCAAATCTCATCTCCACCACACAGGACAAGTTTGCATCTGTTATAGTTTTGGAGAAAATTGTGGTCATTTCATTTATGCGCGAATGTGTTCAGATTGCTTTTCTATTGCATTTGGCACATGGTGACGATTATCTCGAGAGTGCAAAGTAGCCAAATGAAACTTTTACTGGATTTCCGCTTACTTTATCAAATCTCATCTCCACCACACAGGACAAGTTTGCATCTGTTATAGTTTTGGAGAAAATTGTGGTCATTTCATTTATGCGCGAATGTGTTCAGATTGCTTTTCCATTCCATTTGGCACATGGTGACGATTATCTCGAGAGTGCAAAGTAGCCAAATGAAACTTTTACTGGATTTCCACTTACTTTATCAAATCTCATCTCCACCACACAGGACAAGTTTGCATCTGTTATAGTTTTGGAGAAAATTGTGGTCATTTCATTTATGCGCGAATGTGTTCAGATTGCTTTCCTATTGCATTTGGCACATGGTGACGATTATCTCGAGAGTGCAAAGTAGCCAAATGAAACTTTTACTGGATTTCCACTTACTTTATCAAATCTCATCTCCACCACACAGGATAAGTTTGCATCTGTTATAGTTTTGGAGAAAATTGTGGTCATTTCATTTATGCGCGAATGTGTTCAGATTGCTTTTCTATTGCATTTGGCACATGGTGACGATTATCTCGAGAGTGCAAAGTAGCCAAATGAAACTTTTACTGGATTTCCACTTACTTTATCAAATCTCATCTCCACCACACAGGACAAGTTTGCATCTGTTATAGTTTTGGAGAAAATTGTGGTCATTTCATTTATGCGCGAATGTGTTCAGATTGCTTTTCTATTGCATTTGGCACATGGTGACGATTATCTCGAGAGTGCAAAGTAGCCAAATGAAACTTTTACTGGATTTCCACTTACTTTATCAAATCTCATCTCCACCACACAGGACAAGTTTGCATCTGTTATAGTTTTGGAGAAAATTGTGGTCATTTCATTTATGCGCGAATGTGTTCAGATTGCTTTTCTATTGCATTTGGCACATGGTGACGATTATCTCGAGAGTGCAAAGTAGCCAAATGAAACTTTTACTGGATTTCCACTTACTTTTTCAAATCTCATCTCCACCACACAGGACAAGTTTGCATCTGTTATAGTTTTGGAGAAAATTGTGGTCTTTTCATTTATGCGCGAATATGTTCAGATTGCTTTTCTATTGCATTTGGCACATGGTGACGATTATCTCGAGAGTGCAAAGTAGCCAAATGAAACTTTTACTGGATTTCCACTTACTTTATCAAATCTCATCTCCACCACACAGGACAAGTTTGCATCTGTTATAGTTTTGGAGAAAATTGTGGTCATTTCATTTATGCGCGAATGTGTTCAGATTGCTTTTATATTGCATTTGGCACATGGTGACGATTATCTCGAAAGTGCAAAGGAGCCAAATGAAACTTTTACTGGATTTCCACTTACTTTATCAAATCTCATCTCCACCACACAGGACAAGTTTGCATCTGTTATAGTTTTGGAGAAAATTGTGGTCATTTCATTTATGCGCGAATGTGTTCAGATTGCTTTAATATTGCATTTGGCACATGGTGACGATTATCTCGAGAGTGCAAAGTAGCCAAATGAAACTTTTACTGGATTTCCACTTACTTTATCAAATCGAGAGTGCAAAGTAGCCAAATGAAACTTTTACTGGATTTCCACTTACTTTATCAAATCTCATCTCCACAACACAGGACAAGTTTGCATCTGTTATAGTTTTGGAGAAAATTGTGGTCATTTCATTTATGCGCGAATGTGTTCAGATTGCTTTTCTATTGCATTTGGCACATGGTGACGATTATCTCGAGAGTGCAAAGTAGCCAAATGAAACTTTTACTGGATTTCCACTTACTTTATCAAATCTCATCTCCACCACACAGGACAAGTTTGCATCTGTTATAGTTTTGGAGAAAATTGTGGTCATTTCATTTATGCGCGAATGTGTTCAGATTGCTTTTATATTGCATTTGGCACATGGTGACGATTATCTCGAGAGTGCAAAGTAGCCAAATGAAACTTTTACTGGATTTCCACTTACTTTATCAAATCTCATCTCCACCACACAGGACAAGTTTGCATCTGTTATAGTTTTGGAGAAAATTGTGGTCATTTCATTTATGCGTGAATGTGTTCAGATTGCTTTTATATTGCATTTGGCACATGGTGACGATTATCTCGAGAGTGCAAAGTAGCCAAATGAAACTTTTACTGGATTTCCACTTACTTTATCAAATCTCATCTCCACCACACAGGACAAGTTTGCATCTGTTATAGTTTTGGAGAAAATTGTGGTCATTTCATTTATGCGCGAATGTGTTCAGATTGCTTTTCTATTGCATTTGGCACATGGTGACGATTATCTCGAGAGTGCAAAGTAGCCAAATGAAACTTTTACTGGATTTCCACTTACTTTATCAAATCTCATCTCCACCACACAGGACAAGTTTGCATCTGTTATAGTTTTGGAGAAAATTGTGGTCATTTCATTTATGCGCGAATGTGTTCAGATTGCTTTTCCATTCCATTTGGCACATGGTGACGATTATCTCGAGAGTGCAAAGTAGCCAAATGAAACTTTTACTGGATTTCCACTTACTTTATCAAATCTCATCTCCACCACACAGGACAAGTTTGCATCTGTTATAGTTTTGGAGAAAATTGTGGTCATTTCATTTATGCGCGAATGTGTTCAGATTGCTTTTATATTGCATTTGGCAAATGGTGACGATTATCTCGAAAGTGCAAAGTAGCCAAATGAAACTTTTACTGGATTTCCACTTACTTTATCAAATCTCATCTCCACCACACAGGACAAGTTTGCATCTGTTATAGTTTTGGAGAAAATTGTGGTCATTTCATTTATGCGCGAATGTGTTCAGATTGCTTTTCTATTGCATTTGGCACATGGTGACGATTATCTCGAGAGTGCAAAGTAGCCAAATGAAACTTTTACTGGATTTCCACTTACTTTATCAAATATCATCTCCACCACACAGGACAAGTTTGCATCTGTTATAGTTTTGGAGAAAATTGTGGTCATTTCATTTATGCGCGAATGTGTTCAGATTGCTTTTCTATTGCATTTGGCAAATGGTGACGATTATCTCGAGAGTGCAAAGTAGCCAAATGAAACTTTTACTGGATTTCCACTTACTTTATCAAATCTCATCTCCACCACACAGGACAAGTTTGCATCTGTTATAGTTTTGGAGAAAATTCTGGTCATTTCATTTATGCGCGAATGTGTTCAGATTGCTTTTCTATTGCATTTGGCACATGGTGACGATTATCTCGAGAGTGCAAAGTAGCCAAATGAAACTTTTACTGGATTTCCACTTACTTTATCAAATCTCATCTCCACCACACAGGACAAGTTTGCATCTGTTATAGTTTTGGAGAAAATTGTGGTCATTTCATTTATGCGCGAATGTGTTCAGATTGCTTTTCTATTGCATTTGGCACATGGTGACGATTATCTCGAGAGTGCAAAGTAGCCAAATGAAACTTTTACTGGATTTCCACTTACTTTATCAAATCTCATCTCCACCACACAGGACAAGTTTGCATCTGTTATAGTTTTGGAGAAAATTGTGGTCATTTCATTTATGCGCGAATGTGTTCAGATTGCTTTTATATTGCATTTGGCACATGGTGACGATTATCTCGAAAGTGCAAAGTAGCCAAATGAAACTTTTACTGGATTTCCACTTACTTTATCAAATCTCATCTCCACCACACAGGACAAGTTTGCATCTGTTATAGTTTTGGAGAAAATTGTGGTTATTTCATTTATGCGCGAATGTGTTCAGATTGCTTTTATATTGCATTTGGCACATGGTGACGATTATCTCGAGAGTGCAAAGTAGCCAAATGAAACTTTTACTGGATTTCCACTTACTTTATCAAATCGAGAGTGCAAAGTAGCCAAATGAAACTTTTACTGGATTTCCACTTACTTTATCAAATCTCATCTCCACAACACAGGACAAGTTTGCATCTGTTATAGTTTTGGAGAAAATTGTGGTCATTTCATTTATGCGCGAATGTGTTCAGATTGCTTTTATATTGCATTTGGCACATGGTGACGATTATCTCGAGAGTGCAAAGTAGCCAAATGAAACTTTTACTGGATTTCCACTTACTTTATCAAATCTCATCTCCACCACACAGGACAAGTTTGCATCTGTTATAGTTTTGGAGAAAATTGTGGTCATTTCATTTATGCGCGAATGTGTTCAGATTGCTTTTATATTGCATTTGGCACATGGTGACGATTATCTCGAGAGTGCAAAGTAGCCAAATGAAACTTTTACTGGATTTCCACTTACTTTATCAAATCTCATCTCCACCACACAGGACAAGTTTGCATCTGTTATAGTTTTGGAGAAAATTGTGGTCATTTCATTTATGCGCGAATGTGTTCAGATTGCTTTTCTATTGCATTTGGCACATGGTGACGATTATCTCGAGAGTGCAAAGTAGCCAAATGAAACTTTTACTGGATTTCCACTTACTTTATCAAATCTCATCTCCATCACACAGGACAAGTTTGCATCTGTTATAGTTTTGGAGAAAATTGTGGTCATTTCATTTATGCGCGAATGTGTTCAGATTGCTTTTCCATTCCATTTGGCACATGGTGACGATTATCTCGAGAGTGCAAAGTAGCCAAATGAAACTTTTACTGGATTTCCACTTACTTTATCAAATCTCATCTCCACCACACAGGACAAGTTTGCATCTGTTATAGTTTTGGAGAAAATTGTGGTCATTTCATTTATGCGCGAATGTGTTCAGATTGCTTTCCTATTGCATTTGGCACATGGTGACGATTATCTCGAGAGTGCAAAGTAGCCAAATGAAACTTTTACTGGATTTCCACTTACTTTATCAAATCTCATCTCCCTAACACAGGATAAGTTTGCATCTGTTATAGTTTTGGAGAAAATTGTGGTCATTTCATTTATGCGCGAATGTGTTCAGATTGCTTTTCTATTGCATTTGGCACATGGTGACGATTATCTCGAGAGTGCAAAGTAGCCAAATGAAACTTTTACTGGATTTCCACTTACTTTATCAAATCTCATCTCCACCACACAGGACAAGTTTGCATCTGTTATAGTTTTGGAGAAAATTGTGGTCATTTCATTTATGCGCGAATGTGTTCAGATTGCTTTTCTATTGCATTTGGCACATGGTGACGATTATCTCGAGAGTGCAAAGTAGCCAAATGAAACTTTTACTGGATTTCCACTTACTTTATCAAATCTCATCTCCACCACACAGGACAAGTTTGCATCTGTTATAGTTTTGGAGAAAATTGTGGTCATTTCATTTATGCGCGAATGTGTTCAGATTGCTTTTCTATTGCATTTGGCACATGGTGACGATTATCTCGAGAGTGCAAAGTAGCCAAATGAAACTTTTACTGGATTTCCACTTACTTTATCAAATCTCATCTCCACCACACAGGACAAGTTTGCATCTGTTATAGTTTTGGAGAAAATTGTGGTCTTTTCATTTATGCGCGAATATGTTCAGATTGCTTTTCTATTGCATTTGGCACATGGTGACGATTATCTCGAGAGTGCAAAGTAGCCAAATGAAACTTTTACTGGATTTCCACTTACTTTATCAAATCTCATCTCCACCACACAGGACAAGTTTGCATGTGTTATAGTTTTGGAGAAAATTGTGGTCATTTCATTTATGCGCGAATGTGTTCAGATTGCTTTTCTATTGCATTTGGCACATGGTGACGATTATCTCGAGAGTGCAAAGTAGCCAAATGAAACTTTTACTGGATTTCCACTTACTTTATCAAATCTCATCTCCACCACACAGGACAAGTTTGCATCTGTTATAGTTTTGGAGAAAATTGTGGTCATTTCATTTATGCGCGAATGTGTTCAGATTGCTTTTCTATTGCATTTGGCACATGGTGACGATTATCTCGAGAGTGCAAAGTAGCCAAATGAAACTTTTACTGGATTTCCACTTACTTTATCAAATCTCATCTCCACCACACAGGACAAGTTTGCATCTGTTATAGTTTTGGAGAAAATTGTGGTCATTTCATTTATGCGCGAATGTGTTCAGATTGCTTTTATATTGCATTTGGCAAATGGTGACGATTATCTCGAAAGTGCAAAGTAGCCAAATGAAACTTTTACTGGATTTCCACTTACTTTATCAAATCTCATCTCCACCACACAGGACAAGTTTGCATCTGTTATAGTTTTGGAGAAAATTGTGGTCATTTCATTTATGCGCGAATGTGTTCAGATTGCTTTTCTATTGCATTTGGCACATGGTGACGATTATCTCGAGAGTGCAAAGTAGCCAAATGAAACTTTTACTGGATTTCCACTTACTTTATCAAATCTCATCTCCACCACACAGGACAAGTTTGCATCTGTTATAGTTTTGGAGAAAATTGTGGTCATTTCATTTATGCGCGAATGTGTTCAGATTGCTTTTCTATTGCATTTGGCAAATGGTGACGATTATCTCGAGAGTGCAAAGTAGCCAAATGAAACTTTTACTGGATTTCCACTTACTTTATCAAATCTCATCTCCACCACACAGGACAAGTTTGCATCTGTTATAGTTTTGGAGAAAATTGTGGTCATTTCATTTATGCGCGAATGTGTTCAGATTGCTTTTCTATTGCATTTGGCACATGGTGACGATTATCTCGAGAGTGCAAAGTAGCCAAATGAAACTTTTACTGGATTTCCACTTACTTTATCAAATCTCATCTCCACCACACAGGACAAGTTTGCATTTGTTATAGTTTTGGAGAAAATTGTGGTCATTTCATTTATGCGCGAATGTGTTCAGATTGCTTTTCTATTGCATTTGGCACATGGTGACGATTATCTCGAGAGTGCAAAGTAGCCAAATGAAACTTTTACTGGATTTCCACTTACTTTATCAAATCTCATCTCCACCACACAGGACAAGTTTGCATCTGTTATAGTTTTGGAGAAAATTGTGGTCATTTCATTTATGCGCGAATGTGTTCAGATTGCTTTTATATTGCATTTGGCACATGGTGACGATTATCTCGAAAGTGCAAAGTAGCCAAATGAAACTTTTACTGGATTTCCACTTACTTTATCAAATCTCATCTCCACCACACAGGACAAGTTTGCATCTGTTATAGTTTTGGAGAAAATTGTGGTCATTTCATTTATGCGCGAATGTGTTCAGATTGCTTTTCTATTGCATTTGGCACATGGTGACGATTATCTCGAGAGTGCAAAGTAGCCAAATGAAACTTTTACTGGATTTCCACTTACTTTATCAAATCTCATCTCCACCACACAGGACAAGTTTGCATTTGTTATAGTTTTGGAGAAAATTGTGGTCATTTCATTTATGCGCGAATGTGTTCAGATTGCTTTTCTATTGCATTTGGCACATGGTGACGATTATCTCGAGAGTGCAAAGTAGCCAAATGAAACTTTTACTGGATTTCCACTTACTTTATCAAATCTCATCTCCACCACACAGGACAAGTTTGCATCTGTTATAGTTTTGGAGAAAATTGTGGTCATTTCATTTATGCGCGAATGTGTTCAGATTGCTTTTATATTGCATTTGGCACATGGTGACGATTATCTCGAAAGTGCAAAGTAGCCAAATGAAACTTTTACTGGATTTCCACTTACTTTATCAAATCTCATCTCCACCACACAGGACAAGTTTGCATCTGTTATAGTTTTGGAGAAAATTGTGGTCATTTCATTTATGCGCGAATGTGTTCAGATTGCTTTTCTATTGCATTTGGCACATGGTGACGATTATCTCGAGAGTGCAAAGTAGCCAAATGAAACTTTTACTGGATTTCCACTTACTTTATCAAATCTCATCTCCCTAACACAGGATAAGTTTGCATCTGTTATAGTTTTGGAGAAAATTGTGGTCATTTCATTTATGCGCGAATGTGTTCAGATTGCTTTTCTATTGCATTTGGCACATGGTGACGATTATCTCGAGAGTGCAAAGTAGCCAAATGAAACTTTTACTGGATTTCCACTTACTTTATCAAATCTCATCTCCACCACACAGGACAAGTTTGCATCTGTTATAGTTTTGGAGAAAATTGTGGTCATTTCATTTATGCGCGAATGTGTTCAGATTGCTTTTCTATTGCATTTGGCACATGGTGACGATTATCTCGAGAGTGCAAAGTAGCCAAATGAAACTTTTACTGGATTTCCACTTACTTTATCAAATCTCATCTCCACCACACAGGACAAGTTTGCATCTGTTATAGTTTTGGAGAAAATTGTGGTCATTTCATTTATGCGCGAATGTGTTCAGATTGCTTTTCTATTGCATTTGGCACATGGTGACGATTATCTCGAGAGTGCAAAGTAGCCAAATGAAACTTTTACTGGATTTCCACTTACTTTATCAAATCTCATCTCCACCACACAGGACAAGTTTGCATCTGTTATAGTTTTGGAGAAAATTGTGGTCTTTTCATTTATGCGCGAATATGTTCAGATTGCTTTTCTATTGCATTTGGCACATGGTGACGATTATCTCGAGAGTGCAAAGTAGCCAAATGAAACTTTTACTGGATTTCCACTTACTTTATCAAATCTCATCTCCACCACACAGGACAAGTTTGCATGTGTTATAGTTTTGGAGAAAATTGTGGTCATTTCATTTATGCGCGAATGTGTTCAGATTGCTTTTCTATTGCATTTGGCACATGGTGACGATTATCTCGAGAGTGCAAAGTAGCCAAATGAAACTTTTACTGGATTTCCACTTACTTTATCAAATCTCATCTCCACCACACAGGACAAGTTTGCATCTGTTATAGTTTTGGAGAAAATTGTGGTCATTTCATTTATGCGCGAATGTGTTCAGATTGCTTTTCTATTGCATTTGGCACATGGTGACGATTATCTCGAGAGTGCAAAGTAGCCAAATGAAACTTTTACTGGATTTCCACTTACTTTATCAAATCTCATCTCCACCACACAGGACAAGTTTGCATCTGTTATAGTTTTGGAGAAAATTGTGGTCATTTCATTTATGCGCGAATGTGTTCAGATTGCTTTTATATTGCATTTGGCAAATGGTGACGATTATCTCGAAAGTGCAAAGTAGCCAAATGAAACTTTTACTGGATTTCCACTTACTTTATCAAATCTCATCTCCACCACACAGGACAAGTTTGCATCTGTTATAGTTTTGGAGAAAATTGTGGTCATTTCATTTATGCGCGAATGTGTTCAGATTGCTTTTCTATTGCATTTGGCACATGGTGACGATTATCTCGAGAGTGCGAAGTAGCCAAATGAAACTTTTACTGGATTTCCACTTACTTTATCAAATCTCATCTCCACCACACAGGACAAGTTTGCATCTGTTATAGTTTTGGAGAAAATTGTGGTCATTTCATTTATGCGCGAATGTGTTCAGATTGCTTTTCTATTGCATTTGGCAAATGGTGACGATTATCTCGAGAGTGCAAAGTAGCCAAATGAAACTTTTACTGGATTTCCACTTACTTTATCAAATCTCATCTCCACCACACAGGACAAGTTTGCATCTGTTATAGTTTTGGAGAAAATTGTGGTCATTTCATTTATGCGCGAATGTGTTCAGATTGCTTTTCTATTGCATTTGGCACATGGTGACGATTATCTCGAGAGTGCAAAGTAGCCAAATGAAACTTTTACTGGATTTCCACTTACTTTATCAAATCTCATCTCCACCACACAGGACAAGTTTGCATTTGTTATAGTTTTGGAGAAAATTGTGGTCATTTCATTTATGCGCGAATGTGTTCAGATTGCTTTTATATTGCATTTGGCACATGGTGACGATTATCTCGAGAGTGCAAAGTAGCCAAATGAAACTTTTACTGGATTTCCACTTACTTTATCAAATCTCATCTCCACCACACAGGACAAGTTTGCATCTGTTATAGTTTTGGAGAAAATTGTGGTCATTTCATTTATGCGCGAATGTGTTCAGATTGCTTTTATATTGCATTTGGCACATGGTGACGATTATCTCGAAAGTGCAAAGTAGCCAAATGAAACTTTTACTGGATTTCCACTTACTTTATCAAATCTCATCTCCACAACACAGGACAAGTTTGCATCTGTTATAGTTTTGGAGAAAATTGTGGTCATTTCATTTATGCGCGAATGTGTTCAGATTGCTTTTATATTGCATTTGGCACATGGTGACGATTATCTCGAGAGTGCAAAGTAGCCAAATGAAACTTTTACTGGATTTCCACTTACTTTATCAAATCTCATCTCCACCACACAGGACAAGTTTGCATCTGTTATAGTTTTGGAGAAAATTGTGGTCATTTCATTTATGCGCGAATGTGTTCAGATTACTTTTATATTGCATTTGGCACATGGTGACGATTATCTCGAGAGTGCAAAGTAGCCAAATGAAACTTTTACTGGATTTCCACTTACTTTATCAAATCTCATCTCCACCACACAGGACAAGTTTGCATCTGTTATAGTTTTGGAGAAAATTGTGGTCATTTCATTTATGCGCGAATGTGTTCAGATTGCTTTTCTATTGCATTTGGCACATGGTGACGATTATCTCGAGAGTGCAAAGTAGCCAAATGAAACTTTTACTGGATTTCCACTTACTTTATCAAATCTCATCTCCACCACACAGGACAAGTTTGCATCTGTTATAGTTTTGGAGAAAATTGTGGTCATTTCATTTATGCGCGAATGTGTTCAGATTGCTTTTCCATTCCATTTGGCACATGGTGACGATTATCTCGAGAGTGCAAAGTAGCCAAATGAAACTTTTACTGGATTTCCACTTACTTTATCAAATCTCATCTCCACCACACAGGACAAGTTTGCATCTGTTATAGTTTTGGAGAAAATTGTGGTCATTTCATTTATGCGCGAATGTGTTCAGATTGCTTTTATATTGCATTTGGCAAATGGTGACGATTATCTCGAAAGTGCAAAGTAGCCAAATGAAACTTTTACTGGATTTCCACTTACTTTATCAAATCTCATCTCCACCACACAGGACAAGTTTGCATCTGTTATAGTTTTGGAGAAAATTGTGGTCATTTCATTTATGCGCGAATGTGTTCAGATTGCTTTTCTATTGCATTTGGCACATGGTGACGATTATCTCGAGAGTGCAAAGTAGCCAAATGAAACTTTTACTGGATTTCCACTTACTTTATCAAATCTCATCTCCACCACACAGGACAAGTTTGCATCTGTTATAGTTTTGGAGAAAATTGTGGTCATTTCATTTATGCGCGAATGTGTTCAGATTGCTTTTCTATTGCATTTGGCAAATGGTGACGATTATCTCGAGAGTGCAAAGTAGCCAAATGAAACTTTTACTGGATTTCCACTTACTTTATCAAATCTCATCTCCACCACACAGGACAAGTTTGCATCTGTTATAGTTTTGGAGAAAATTGTGGTCATTTCATTTATGCGCGAATGTGTTCAGATTGCTTTTCTATTGCATTTGGCACATGGTGACGATTATCTCGAGAGTGCAAAGTAGCCAAATGAAACTTTTACTGGATTTCCACTTACTTTATCAAATCTCATCTCCACCACACAGGACAAGTTTGCATCTGTTATAGTTTTGGAGAAAATTGTGGTCATTTCATTTATGCGCGAATGTGTTCAGATTGCTTTTATATTGCATTTGGCACATGGTGACGATTATCTCGAAAGTGCAAAGTAGCCAAATGAAACTTTTACTGGATTTCCACTTACTTTATCAAATCTCATCTCCACCACACAGGACAAGTTGTGCAAAGTAGCCAAATGAAACTTTTACTGGATTTCCACTTTCTTTATCAAATCTCATCTCCACAACACAGGACAAGTTTGCATCTGTTATAGTTTTGGAGAAAATTGTGGTCATTTCATTTATGCGCGAATGTGTTCAGATTGCTTTTATATTGCATTTGGCACATGGTGACGATTATCTCGAGAGTGCAAAGTAGCCAAATGAAACTTTTACTGGATTTCCACTTACTTTATCAAATCTCATCTCCACCACACATGACAAGTTTGCATCTGTTATAGTTTTGGAGAAAATTGTGGTCATTTCATTTATGCGCGAATGTGTTCAGATTGCTTTTATATTGCATTTGGCACATGGTGACGATTATCTCGAGAGTGCAAAGTAGCCAAATGAAACTTTTACTGGATTTCCACTTACTTTATCAAATCTCATCTCCACCACACAGGACAAGTTTGCATCTGTTATAGTTTTGGAGAAAATTGTGGTCATTTCATTTATGCGCGAATGTGTTCAGATTGCTTTTCTATTGCATTTGGCACATGGTGACGATTATCTCGAGAGTGCAAAGTAGCCAAATGAAACTTTTACTGGATTTCCACTTACTTTATCAAATCTCATCTCCACCACACAGGACAAGTTTGCATCTGTTATAGTTTTGGAGAAAATTGTGGTCATTTCATTTATGCGCGAATGTGTTCAGATTGCTTTTCTATTGCATTTGGCACATGGTGACGATTATCTCGAGAGTGCAAAGTAGCCAAATGAAACTTTTACTGGATTTCCACTTACTTTATCAAATCTCATCTCCACCACACAGGACAAGTTTGCATCTGTTATAGTTTTGGAGAAAATTGTGGTCATTTCATTTATGCGCGAATGTGTTCAGATTGCTTTTATATTGCATTTGGCAAATGGTGACGATTATCTCGAAAGTGTAAAGTAGCCAAATGAAACTTTTACTGGATTTCCACTTACTTTATCAAATCTCATCTCCACCACACAGGACAAGTTTGCATCTGTTATAGTTTTGGAGAAAATTGTGGTCATTTCATTTATGCGCGAATGTGTTCAGATTGCTTTTCTATTGCATTTGGCACATGGTGACGATTATCTCGAGAGTGCAAAGTAGCCAAATGAAACTTTTACTGGATTTCCACTTACTTTATCAAATCTCATCTCCACCACACAGGACAAGTTTGCATCTGTTATAGTTTTGGAGAAAATTGTGGTCATTTCATTTATGCGCGAATGTATTCAGATTGCTTTTCTATTGCATTTGGCAAATGGTGACGATTATCTCGAGAGTGCAAAGTAGCCAAATGAAACTTTTACTGGATTTCCACTTACTTTATCAAATCTCATCTCCACCACACAGGACAAGTTTGCATCTGTTATAGTTTTGGAGAAAATTCTGGTCATTTCATTTATGCGCGAATGTGTTCAGATTGCTTTTCTATTGCATTTGGCACATGGTGACTATTATCTCGAGAGTGCAAAGTAGCCAAATGAAACTTTTACTGGATTTCCACTTACTTTATCAAGTCTCATCTCCACCACACAGGACAAGTTTGCATCTGTTATAGTTTTGGAGAAAATTGTGGTCATTTCATTTATGCGCGAATGTGTTCAGATTGCTTTTCTATTGCATTTGGCACATGGTGACGATTATCTCGAGAGTGCAAAGTAGCCAAATGAAACTTTTACTGGATTTCCACTTACTTTATCAAATCTCATCTCCACCACACAGGACAAGTTTGCATCTGTTATAGTTTTGGAGAAAATTGTGGTCATTTCATTTATGCGCGAATGTGTTCAGATTGCTTTTATATTGCATTTGGCACATGGTGACGATTATCTCGAAAGTGCAAAGTAGCCAAATGAAACTTTTACTGGATTTCCACTTACTTTATCAAATCTCATCTCCACCACACAGGACAAGTTTGCATCTGTTATAGTTTTGGAGAAAATTGTGGTCATTTCATTTATGCGCGAATGTGTTCAGATTGCTTTTATATTGCATTTGGCACATGGTGACGATTATCTCGAGAGTGCAAAGTAGCCAAATGAAACTTTTACTGGATTTCCACTTACTTTATCAAATCGAGAGTGCAAAGTAGCCAAATGAAACTTTTACTGGATTTCCACTTACTTTATCAAATCTCATCTCCACAACACAGGACAAGTTTGCATCTGTTATAGTTTTGGAGAAAATTGTGGTCATTTCATTTATGCGCGAATGTGTTCAGATTGCTTTTCTATTGCATTTGGCACATGGTGACGATTATCTCGAGAGTGCAAAGTAGCCAAATGAAACTTTTACTGGATTTCCACTTACTTTATCAAATCTCATCTCCACCACACAGGACAAGTTTGCATCTGTTATAGTTTTGGAGAAAATTGTGGTCATTTCATTTATGCGAGAATGTGTTCAGATTGCTTTTATATTGCATTTGGCACATGGTGACGATTATCTCGAGAGTGCAAAGTAGCCAAATGAAACTTTTACTGGATTTCCACTTACTTTATCAAATCTCATCTCCACCACACAGAACAAGTTTGCATCTGTTATAGTTTTGGAGAAAATTGTGGTCATTTCATTTATGCGCGAATGTGTTCAGATTGCTTTTCTATTGCATTTGGCACATGGTGACGATTATCTCGAGAGTGCAAAGTAGCCAAATGAAACTTTTACTGGATTTCCACTTACTTTATCAAATCTCATCTCCACCACACAGGACAAGTTTGCATCTGTTATAGTTTTGGAGAAAATTGTGGTCATTTCATTTATGCGCGAATGTGTTCAGATTGCTTTTCCATTCCATTTGGCACATGGTGACGATTATCTCGAGAGTGCAAAGTAGCCAAATGAAACTTTTACTGGATTTCCACTTACTTTATCAAATCTCATCTCCACCACACAGGACAAGTTTGCATCTGTTATAGTTTTGGAGAAAATTGTGGTCATTTCATTTATGCGCGAATGTGTTCAGATTGCTTTTATATTGCATTTGGCAAATGGTGACGATTATCTCGAAAGTGCAAAGTAGCCAAATGAAACTTTTACTGGATTTCCACTTACTTTATCAAATCTCATCTCCACCACACAGGACAAGTTTGCATCTGTTATAGTTTTGGAGAAAATTGTGGTCATTTCATTTATGCGCGAATGTGTTCAGATTGCTTTTCTATTGCATTTGGCACATGGTGACGATTATCTCGAGAGTGCAAAGTAGCCAAATGAAACTTTTACTGGATTTCCACTTACTTTATCAAATCTCATCTCCACCACACAGGACAAGTTTGCATCTGTTATAGTTTTGGAGAAAATTGTGGTCATTTCATTTATGCGCGAATGTGTTCAGATTGCTTTTCTATTGCATTTGGCAAATGGTGACGATTATCTCGAGAGTGCAAAGTAGCCAAATGAAACTTTTACTGGATTTCCACTTACTTTATCAAATCTCATCTCCACCACACAGGACAAGTTTGCATCTGTTATAGTTTTGGAGAAAATTGTGGTCATTTCATTTATGCGCGAATGTGTTCAGATTGCTTTTCTATTGCATTTGGCACATGGTGACGATTATCTCGAGAGTGCAAAGTAGCCAAATGAAACTTTTACTGGATTTCCACTTACTTTATCAAATCTCATCTCCACCACACAGGACAAGTTTGCATCTGTTATAGTTTTGGAGAAAATTGTGGTCATTTCATTTATGCGCGAATGTGTTCAGATTGCTTTTCTATTGCATTTGGCACATGGTGACGATTATCTCGAGAGTGCAAAATAGCCAAATGAAACTTTTACTGGATTTCCACTTACTTTATCAAATCTCATCTCCACCACACAGGACAAGTTTGCATCTGTTATAGTTTTGGAGAAAATTGTGGTCATTTCATTTATGCGCGAATGTGTTCAGATTGCTTTTATATTGCATTTGGCACATGGTGACGATTATCTCGAAAGTGCAAAGTAGCCAAATGAAACTTTTACTGGATTTCCACTTACTTTATCAAATCTCATCTCCACCACACAGGACAAGTTTGCATCTGTTATAGTTTTGGAGAAAATTGTGGTCATTTCATTTATGCGCGAATGTGTTCAGATTGCTTTTATATTGCATTTGGCACATGGTGACGATTATCTCGAGAGTGCAAAGTAGCCAAATGAAACTTTTACTGGATTTCCACTTACTTTATCAAATCGAGAGTGCAAAGTAGCCAAATGAAACTTTTACTGGATTCCCACTTACTTTATCAAATCTCATCTCCACAGCACAGGACAAGTTTGCATCTGTTATAGTTTTGGAGAAAATTGTGGTCATTTCATTTATGCGCGAATGTGTTCAGATTGCTTTTATATTGCATTTGGCACATGGTGAAGATTATCTCGAGAGTGCAAAGTAGCCAAATGAAACTTTTACTGGATTTCCACTTACTTTATCAAATCTCATCTCCACCACACAGGACAAGTTTGCATCTGTTATAGTTTTGGAGAAAATTGTGGTCATTTCATTTATGCGCGAATGTGTTCAGATTGCTTTTATATTGCATTTGGCACATGGTGACGATTATCTCGAGAGTGCAAAGTAGCCAAATGAAACTTTTACTGGATTTCCACTTACTTTATCAAATCTCATCTCCACCACACAGGACAAGTTTGCATCTGTTATAGTTTTGGAGAAAATTGTGGTCATTTCATTTATGCGCGAATGTGTTCAGATTGCTTTTCTATTGCATTTGGCACATGGTGACGATTATCTCGAGAGTGCAAAGTAGCCAAATGAAACTTTTACTGGATTTCCACTTACTTTATCAAATCTCATCTCCACCACACAGGACACGTTTGCATCTGTTATAGTTTTGGAGAAAATTGTGGTCATTTCATTTATGCGCGAATGTGTTCAGATTGCTTTTCCATTCCATTTGGCACATGGTGACGATTATCTCGAGAGTGCAAAGTAGCCAAATGAAACTTTTACTGGATTTCCACTTACTTTATCAAATCTCATCTCCACCACACAGGACAAGTTTGCATCTGTTATAGTTTTGGAGAAAATTGTGGTCATTTCATTTATGCGCGAATGTGTTCAGATTGCTTTTATATTGCATTTGGCAAATGGTGACGATTATCTCGAAAGTGCAAAGTAGCCAAATGAAACTTTTACTGGATTTCCACTTACTTTATCAAATCTCATCTCCACCACACAGGACAAGTTTGCATCTGTTATAGTTTTGGAGAAAATTGTGGTCATTTCATTTATGCGCGAATGTGTTCAGATTGCTTTTCTATTGCATTTGGCACATGGTGACGATTATCTCGAGAGTGCAAAGTAGCCAAATGAAACTTTTACTGGATTTCCACTTACTTTATCAAATCTCATCTCCACCACACAGGACAAGTTTGCATCTGTTATAGTTTTGGAGAAAATTGTGGTCATTTCATTTATGCGCGAATGTGTTCAGATTGCTTTTCTATTGCATTTGGCAAATGGTGACGATTATCTCGAGAGTGCAAAGTAGCCAAATGAAACTTTTACTGGATTTCCACTTACTTTATCAAATCTCATCTCCACCACACAGGACAAGTTTGCATCTGTTATAGTTTTGGAGAAAATTGTGGTCATTTCATTTATGCGCGAATGTGTTCAGATTGCTTTTCTATTGCATTTGGCACATGGTGACGATTATCTCGAGAGTGCAAAGTAGCCAAATGAAACTTTTACTGGATTTCCACTTACTTTATCAAATCTCATCTCCACCACACAGGACAAGTTTGCATCTGTTATAGTTTTGGAGAAAATTGTGGTCATTTCATTTATGCGCGAATGTGTTCAGATTGCTTTTCTATTGCATTTGGCACATGGTGACGATTATCTCGAGAGTGCAAAATAGCCAAATGAAACTTTTACTGGATTTCCACTTACTTTATCAAATCTCATCTCCACCACACAGGACAAGTTTGCATCTGTTATAGTTTTGGAGAAAATTGTGGTCATTTCATTTATGCGCGAATGTGTTCAGATTGCTTTTATATTGCATTTGGCACATGGTGACGATTATCTCGAAAGTGCAAAGTAGCCAAATGAAACTTTTACTGGATTTCCACTTACTTTATCAAATCTCATCTCCACCACACAGGACAAGTTTGCATCTGTTATAGTTTTGGAGAAAATTGTGGTCATTTCATTTATGCGCGAATGTGTTCAGATTGCTTTTATATTGCATTTGGCACATGGTGACGATTATCTCGAGAGTGCAAAGTAGCCAAATGAAACTTTTACTGGATTTCCACTTACTTTATCAAATCGAGAGTGCAAAGTAGCCAAATGAAACTTTTACTGGATTCCCACTTACTTTATCAAATCTCATCTCCACAGCACAGGACAAGTTTGCATCTGTTATAGTTTTGGAGAAAATTGTGGTCATTTCATTTATGCGCGAATGTGTTCAGATTGCTTTTATATTGCATTTGGCACATGGTGACGATTATCTCGAGAGTGCAAAGTAGCCAAATGAAACTTTTACTGGATTTCCACTTACTTTATCAAATCTCATCTCCACCACACAGGACAAGTTTGCATCTGTTATAGTTTTGGAGAAAATTGTGGTCATTTCATTTATGCGCGAATGTGTTCAGATTGCTTTTATATTGCATTTGGCACATGGTGACGATTATCTCGAGAGTGCAAAGTAGCGAAATGAAACTTTTACTGGATTTCCACTTACTTTATCAAATCTCATCTCCACCACACAGGACAAGTTTGCATCTGTTATAGTTTTGGAGAAAATTGTGGTCATTTCATTTATGCGCGAATGTGTTCAGATTGCTTTTCTATTGCATTTGGCACATGGTGACGATTATCTCGAGAGTGCAAAGTAGCCAAATGAAACTTTTACTGGATTTCCACTTACTTTATCAAATCTCATCTCCACCACACAGGACAAGTTTGCATCTGTTATAGTTTTGGAGAAAATTGTGGTCATTTCATTTATGCGCGAATGTGTTCAGATTGCTTTTCCATTCCATTTGGCACATGGTGACGATTATCTCGAGAGTGCAAAGTAGCCAAATGAAACTTTTACTGGATTTCCACTTACTTTATCAAATCTCATCTCCACCACACAGGACAAGTTTGCATCTGTTATAGTCTTGGAGAAAATTGTGGTCATTTGATTTATGCGCGAATGTGTTCAGATTGCTTTCCTATTGCATTTGGCACATGGTGACGATTATCTCGAGAGTGCAAAGTAGCCAAATGAAACTTTTACTGGATTTCCACTTACTTTATCAAATCTCATCTCCACCACACAGGACAAGTTTGCATCTGTTATAGTTTTGGAGAAAATTGTGGTCATTTCATTTATGCGCGAATGTGTTCAGATTGCTTTTCTATTGCATTTGGCACATGGTGACGATTATCTCGAGAGTGCAAAGTAGCCAAATGAAACTTTTACTGGATTTCCACTTACTTTATCAAATCTCATCTCCACCACACAGGACAAGTTTGCATCTGTTATAGTTTTGGAGAAAATTGTGGTCATTTCATTTATGCGCGAATGTGTTCAGATTGCTTTTATATTGCATTTGGCACATGGTGACGATTATCTCGAGAGTGCAAAGTAGCCAAATGAAACTTTTACTGGATTTCCACTTACTTTTTCAAATCTCATCTCCACCACACAGGACAAGTTTGCATCTGTTAAAGTTTTGGAGAAAATTGTGGTCATTTCATATATGCGCGAATGTGTTCAGATTGCTTTTATATTGCATTTGGCACATGGTGATGATTATCTCGAGAGTGCAAAGTAGCCAAATGAAACTTTTACTGGATTTCCACTTACTTTATCAAATCTCATCTCCACCACACAGGACAAGTTTGCATCTGTTATAGTTTTGGAGAAAATTGTGGTCATTTCATTTATGCGCGAATGTGTTCAGATTGCTTTTATATTGCATTTGGCACATGGTGACGATTATCTCGAGAGTGCAAAGTAGCCAAATGAAACTTTTACTGGATTTCCACTTACTTTATCAAATCTCATCTCCACCACACAGGACAAGTTTGCATCTGTTATAGTTTTGGAGAAAATTGTGGTCATTTCATTTATGCGCGAATGTGTTCAGATTGCTTTTATATTGCATTTGGCACATGGTGACGATTATCTCGGGAGTGCAAAGTAGCCAAATGAAACTTTTATTGGATTTCCACTTACTTTATCAAATCTCATCTCCACCACACAGGACAAGTTTGCATCTGTTATAGTTTTGGAGAAAATTGTGGTCATTTCATTTATGCGCGAATGTGTTCAGATTGCTTTTCTATTGCATTTGGCACATGGTGACGAATATCTCGAGAGTGCAAAGTAGCCAAATGAAACTTTTACTGGATTTCCACTTACTTTATCAAATCTCATCTCCACCACACAGGACAAGTTTGCATCTGTTATAGTTTTGGAGAAAATTGTGGTCATTTCATTTATGCGCGAATGTGTTCAGATTGCTTTTATATTGCATTTGGCACATGGTGATGATTATCTCGAGAGTGCAAAGTAGCCAAATGAAACTTTTACTGGATTTCCACTTACTTTATCAAATCTCATCTCCACCACACAGGACAAATTTGCATCTGTTATAGTTTTGGAGAAAATTGTGGTCATTTCATTTATGCGCGAATGTGTTCAGATTGCTTTTATATTGCATTTGGCACATGGTGACGATTATCTCGAGAGTGCAAAGTAGCCAAATGAAACTTTTACTGGATTTCCACTTACTTTATCAAATCTCATCTCCACCACACAGGACAAAATTGCATCTGTTATAGTTTTGGAGAAAATTGTGGTCATTTCATTTATGCGCGAATGTGTTCAGATTGCTTTTATATTGCATTTGGCACATGGTGACGATTATTTTGAGAGTGCAAAGTAGCGAAATGAAACTTTTACTGGATTTCCACTTACTTTATCAAATCTCATCTCCACCACACAGGACAAGTTTGCATCTGTTATAGTTTTGGAGAAAATTGTGGTCATTTCATTTATGTGCTAATGTGTTCAGATTGCTTTTCTATTGCATTTGGCACATGGTGACGATTATCTCGAGAGTGCAAAGTAGCCAAATGAAACTTTTACTGTATTTCCCCTTACTTTATCAAATTTCATCTCCACCACACAGGACAAGTTTGCATCTGTTATAGTTTTGGAGAAAATATTGGTCATTTTTATTTATGCGCGAATGTGTTCAGATTGCTTTTATATTGCATTTGGCACATGGTGACGATTATCTCGAGAGTGCAAAGTAGCCAAATGAAACTATTACTGGATTTCCACTTACTTTATCAAATCTCATCTCCACCACACAGGACAAGTTTGCATCTGTTATAGTTTTGGAGAAAATTGTGGTCATTTCGTTTATGCGCGAATGTGTTCAGATTGCTTTTCTATTGCATTTTGCACATGGTGACGATTTTCTCGAGAGTGCAAAGTAGCCAAATGAACCTTTTACTGGATTTCCACTTACTTTATCAAATCTCATCTCCATCACACAGGACAAGTTTGCATCTGTTATAGTTTTGGAGAAAATTGTGGTCATTTCATTTATGCGCGAATGTGTTCAGATTGCTTTTCTATTGCATTTGGCACATGGTGATGATTATCTCGAGAGTGCAAAGTAGCCAAATGAAACTTTTACTGGATTTCCACTTACTTTATCAAATCTCATCTCCACCACACAGGACAAGTTTGCATCTGTTATAGTTTTGGAGAAAATTGTGGTCATTTCATTTATGCGCGAATGTGTTCAGATTGCTTTTATATTGCATTTGGCACATGGTGACGATTATCTCGAGAGTGCAAAGTAGCCAAATGAAACTTTTACTGGATTTACACTTACTTTATCAAATCTCATCTCCACCACACAGGACAAGTTTGCATCTGTTATAGTTTTGGAGAAAATTGTGGTCATTTTTATTTATGCGCGAGTGTGTTCAGATTGCTTTTATATTGCATTTGGCACATGGTGACGATTATCTCGAGAGTGCAAAGTAGCCAAATGAAACTTTGACTGGATTTCCACTTACTTTATCAAATCTCATCTCCACCACACAGGACAAGTTTACATCTGTTATAGTTTTGGAGAAAATTGTGGTCATTTCATTTATGCGCGAATGTGTTCAGATTGCTTTTATATTGCATTTGGCACATGGTGACGATTATCTCGAGAGTGCAAAGTAGCCAAATGAAACTTTTACTGGATTTCCACTTACTTTATCAAATCTCATCTCCACCACACAGGACAAGTTTGCATCTGTTATAGTTTTGGAGAAAATTGTGGTCATTTCATTTATGCGCGAATGTGTTCAGATTGCTTTTATATTGCATTTGGCACATGGTGATGATTATCTCGAGAGTGCAAAGTAGCCAAATGAAACTTTTACTGGATTTCCACTTACTTTATCAAATCTCATCTCCACCACACAGGACAAATTTGCATCTGTTATAGTTTTGGAGAAAATTGTGGTCATTTCATTTATGCGCGAATGTGTTCAGATTGCTTTTATATTGCATTTGGCACATGGTGACGATTATCTCGAGAGTGCAAAGTAGCCAAATGAAACTTTTACTGGATTTCCACTTACTTTATCAAATCTCATCTCCACCACACAGGACAAAATTGCATCTGTTATAGTTTTGGAGAAAATTGTGGTCATTTCATTTATGCGCGAATGTGTTCAGATTGCTTTTATATTGCATTTGGCACATGGTGACGATTATTTTGAGAGTGCAAAGTAGCGAAATGAAACTTTTACTGGATTTCCACTTACTTTATCAAATCTCATCTCCACCACACAGGACAAGTTTGCATCTGTTATAGTTTTGGAGAAAATTGTGGTCATTTCATTTATGTGCTAATGTGTTCAGATTGCTTTTCTATTGCATTTGGCACATGGTGACGATTATCTCGAGAGTGCAAAGTAGCCAAATGAAACTTTTACTGTATTTCCCCTTACTTTATCAAATTTCATCTCCACCACACAGGACAAGTTTGCATCTGTTATAGTTTTGGAGAAAATATTGGTCATTTTTATTTATGCGCGAATGTGTTCAGATTGCTTTTATATTGCATTTGGCACATGGTGACGATTATCTCGAGAGTGCAAAGTAGCCAAATGAAACTATTACTGGATTTCCACTTACTTTATCAAATCTCATCTCCACCACACAGGACAAGTTTGCATCTGTTATAGTTTTGGAGAAAATTGTGGTCATTTCGTTTATGCGCGAATGTGTTCAGATTGCTTTTCTATTGCATTTTGCACATGGTGACGATTTTCTCGAGAGTGCAAAGTAGCCAAATGAACCTTTTACTGGATTTCCACTTACTTTATCAAATCTCATCTCCATCACACAGGACAAGTTTGCATCTGTTATAGTTTTGGAGAAAATTGTGGTCATTTCATTTATGCGCGAATGTGTTCAGATTGCTTTTCTATTGCATTTGGCACATGGTGATGATTATCTCGAGAGTGCAAAGTAGCCAAATGAAACTTTTACTGGATTTCCACTTACTTTATCAAATCTCATCTCCACCACACAGGACAAGTTTGCATCTGTTATAGTTTTGGAGAAAATTGTGGTCATTTCATTTATGCGCGAATGTGTTCAGATTGCTTTTATATTGCATTTGGCACATGGTGACGATTATCTCGAGAGTGCAAAGTAGCCAAATGAAACTTTTACTGGATTTACACTTACTTTATCAAATCTCATCTCCACCACACAGGACAAGTTTGCATCTGTTATAGTTTTGGAGAAAATTGTGGTCATTTTTATTTATGCGCGAGTGTGTTCAGATTGCTTTTATATTGCATTTGGCACATGGTGACGATTATCTCGAGAGTGCAAAGTAGCCAAATGAAACTTTGACTGGATTTCCACTTACTTTATCAAATCTCATCTCCACCACACAGGACAAGTTTACATCTGTTATAGTTTTGGAGAAAATTGTGGTCATTTCATTTATGCGCAAATGTGTTCAGATTGCTTTTATATTGCATTTGGCACATGGTGACGATTATCTCGAGAGTGCAAAGTAGCCAAATGAAACTTTTACTGGATTTCCACTTACTTTATCAAATCTCATCTCCACCACACAGGACAAGTTTGCATCTGTTATAGTTTTGGAGAAAATTGTGGTCATTTCATTTATGTGCGAATGTGTTCAGATTGCTTTTATATTGCATTTGGCACATGGTGACGATTATTTTGAGAGTGCAAAGTAGCGAAATGAAACTTTTACTGGATTTCCACTTACTTTATCAAATCTCATCTCCACCACACAGGACAAGTTTACATCTGTTATAGTTTTGGAGAAAATTGTGGTCATTTCATTTATGTGCTAATGTGTTCAGATTGCTTTTCTATTGCATTTGGCACATGGTGACGATTATCTCGAGAGTGCAAAGTAGCCAAATGAAACTTTTACTGGATTTCCACTTACTTTATCAAATCTCATCTCCACCACACAGGACAAGTTTGCATCTGTTATAGTTTTGGAGAAAATATTGGTCATTTTTATTTATGCGCGAATGTGTTCAGATTGCTTTTATATTGCATTTGGCACATGGTGACGATTATCTCGAGAGTGCAAAGTAGCCAAATGAAACTATTACTGGATTTCCAATTACTTTATCAAATCTCATCTCCACCACACAGGACAAGTTTGCATCTGTTATAGTTTTGGAGAAAATTGTGGTCATTTTTATTTATGCGCGAATGTGTTCAGATTGCTTTTATATTGCATTTGGCACATGGTGACGATTATCTCGAGAGTGCAAAGTAGCCAAATGAAACTTTGACTGGATTTCCACTTACTTTATCAAATCTCATCTCCACCACACAGGACAAGTTTACATCTGTTATAGTTTTGGAGAAAATTGTGGTCATTTCATTTATGCGCGAATGTGTTCAGATTGATTTTATATTGCATTTGGCACATGGTGACGATTATCTCGAGAGTGCAAAGTAGCCAAATGAAACTTTTACTGGATTTCCACTTACTTTATCAAATCTCATCTCCACCACACAGGACAAGTTTGCATCTGTTATAGTTTTGGAGAAAATTGTGGTCATTTCATTTATGCGCGAATGTGTTCAGATTGCTTTTATATTGCATTTGGCACATGGTGACGATTATCTCGAGAGTGCAAAGTAGCCAAATGAAACTTTTACTGGATTTCCACTTACTTTATCAAATCTCATCTCCACCACACAGGACAAGTTTGCATCTGTTATAGTTTTGGAGAAAATTGTGGTCATTTCATTTATGCGAGAATGTGTTCAGATTGCTTTTATATTGCATTTGGCACATGGTGACGATTATTTTGAGAGTGCAAAGTAGCGAAATGAAACTTTTACTGGATTTCCACTTACTTTATCAAATCTCATCTCCACCACACAGGACAAGTTTGCATCTGTTATAGTTTTGGAGAAAATTGTGGTCATTTCATTTATGTGCTAATGTGTTCAGATTGCTTTTCTATTGCATTTGGCACATGGTGACGATTATCTCGAGAGTGCAAAGTAGCCAAATGAAACTTTTACTGGATTTCCACTTACTTTATCAAATCTCATCTCCACCACACAGGACAAGTTTGCATCTGTTATAGTTTTGGAGAAAATATTGGTCATTTTTATTTATGCGCGAATGTGTTCAGATTGCTTTTATATTGCATTTGGCACATGGTGACGATTATCTCGAGAGTGCAAAGTAGCCAAATGAAACTATTACTGGATTTCCACTTACTTTATCAAATCTCATCTCCACCACACAGGACAAGTTTGCATCTGTTATAGTTTTGGAGAAAATTGTGGTCATTTCATTTATGCGCGAATGTGTTCAGATTGCTTTTCTATTGCATTTTCCACATGGTGACGATTTTCTCGAGAGTGCAAAGTAGCCAAATGAACCTTTTACTGGATTTCCACTTACTTTATCAAATCTCATCTCCATCACACAGGACAAGTTTGCATCTGTTATAGTTTTGGAGAAAATTGTGGTCATTTCATTTATGCGCGAATGTGTTCAGATTGCTTTTCTATTGCATTTGGCACATGGTGACGATTATCTCGAGAGTGCAAAGTAGCCAAATGAAACTTTTACTGGATTTCCACTTACTTTATCAAATCTCATCTCCACCACACAGGACAAGTTTGCATCTGTTATAGTTTTGGAGAAAATATTGGTCATTTTTATTTATGCGCGAATGTGTTCAGATTGCTTTTATATTGCATTTGGCACATGGTGACGATTATCTCGAGAGTGCAAAGTAGCCAAATGAAACTTTGACTGGATTTCCACTTACTTTATCAAATCTCATCTCCACAACACAGGACAAGTTTGCATCTGTTATAGTTTTGGAGAAAATTGTGGTCATTTCATTTATGCGCGAATGTGTTCAGATTGCTTTTATATTGCATTTGGCACATGGTGACGATTATCTCGAGAGTGCAAAGTAGCCAAATGAAACTTTTACTGGATTTCTACTTACTTTATCAAATCTCATCTCCACCACACAGGACAAGTTTGCATCTGTTATAGTTTTGGAGAAAATTGTGGTCATTTCATTTATGCGCGAATGTGTTCAGATTGCTTTTCTATTGCATTTGGCACATGGTGACGATTATCTCGAGAGTGCAAAGTAGCCAAATGAAACTTTTACTGGATTTCCACTTACTTTATCAAATCTCATCTCCACCACACAGGACAAGTTTGCATCTGTTATAGTTTTGGAGAAAATTGTGGTCATTTCATTTATGCGCGAATGTGTTCAGATTGCTTTTATATTGCATTTGGCACATGGTGACGATTATCTCGAGAGTGCAAAGTAGCCAAATGAAACTTTTACTGGATTTCCACTTACTTTATCAAATCTCATCTCCACCACACAGGACAAGTTTGCATCTGTTATAGTTTTGGAGAAAATTGTGGTCATTTCATTTATGCGCGAATGTGTTCAGAATGCTTTTATATTGCATTTGGCACATGGTGACGATTATCTCGAGAGTGCAAAGTAGCCAAATGAAACTTTTACTGGATTTCCACTTACTTTATCAAATCTCCTCTCCACCACACAGGACAAGTTTGCTTCTGTTATAGTTTTGGAGAAAATTGTGGTCATTTTTATTTATGCGCGAATGTGTTCAGATTGCTTTTATATTGCATTTGGCACATGGTGACGATTATCTCGAGAGTGCAAAGTAGCCAAATGAAACTTTTACTGGATTTACACTTACTTTATCAAATCTCATCTCCACCACACAGGACAAGTTTGCATCTGTTATAGTTTTGGAGAAAATTGTGGTCATTTTTATTTATGCGCGAGTGTGTTCAGATTGCTTTTATATTGCATTTGGCACATGGTGACGATTATCTCGAGAGTGCAAAGTAGCCAAATGAAACTTTGACTGGATTTCCACTTACTTTATCAAATCTCATCTCCACCACACAGGACAAGTTTACATCTGTTATAGTTTTGGAGAAAATTGTGGTCATTTCATTTATGCGCGAATGTGTTCAGATTGCTTTTATATTGCATTTGGCACATGGTGACGATTATCTCGAGAGTGCAAAGTAGCCAAATGAAACTTTTACTGGATTTCCACTTACTTTATCAAATCTCATCTCCACCACACAGGACAAGTTTGCATCTGTTATAGTTTTGGAGAAAATTGTGGTCATTTCATTTATGCGCGAATGTGTTCAGATTGCTTTTATATTGCATTTGGCACATGGTGATGATTATCTCGAGAGTGCAAAGTAGCCAAATGAAACTTTTACTGGATTTCCACTTACTTTATCAAATCTCATCTCCACCACACAGGACAAATTTGCATCTGTTATAGTTTTGGAGAAAATTGTGGTCATTTCATTTATGCGCGAATGTGTTCAGATTGCTTTTATATTGCATTTGGCACATGGTGACGATTATCTCGAGAGTGCAAAGTAGCCAAATGAAACTTTTACTGGATTTCCACTTACTTTATCAAATCTCATCTCCACCACACAGGACAAAATTGCATCTGTTATAGTTTTGGAGAAAATTGTGGTCATTTCATTTATGCGCGAATGTGTTCAGATTGCTTTTATATTGCATTTGGCACATGGTGACGATTATTTTGAGAGTGCAAAGTAGCGAAATGAAACTTTTACTGGATTTCCACTTACTTTATCAAATCTCATCTCCACCACACAGGACAAGTTTGCATCTGTTATAGTTTTGGAGAAAATTGTGGTCATTTCATTTATGTGCTAATGTGTTCAGATTGCTTTTCTATTGCATTTGGCACATGGTGACGATTATCTCGAGAGTGCAAAGTAGCCAAATGAAACTTTTACTGTATTTCCCCTTACTTTATCAAATTTCATCTCCACCACACAGGACAAGTTTGCATCTGTTATAGTTTTGGAGAAAATATTGGTCATTTTTATTTATGCGCGAATGTGTTCAGATTGCTTTTATATTGCATTTGGCACATGGTGACGATTATCTCGAGAGTGCAAAGTAGCCAAATGAAACTATTACTGGATTTCCACTTACTTTATCAAATCTCATCTCCACCACACAGGACAAGTTTGCATCTGTTATAGTTTTGGAGAAAATTGTGGTCATTTCGTTTATGCGCGAATGTGTTCAGATTGCTTTTCTATTGCATTTTGCACATGGTGACGATTTTCTCGAGAGTGCAAAGTAGCCAAATGAACCTTTTACTGGATTTCCACTTACTTTATCAAATCTCATCTCCATCACACAGGACAAGTTTGCATCTGTTATAGTTTTGGAGAAAATTGTGGTCATTTCATTTATGCGCGAATGTGTTCAGATTGCTTTTCTATTGCATTTGGCACATGGTGATGATTATCTCGAGAGTGCAAAGTAGCCAAATGAAACTTTTACTGGATTTCCACTTACTTTATCAAATCTCATCTCCACCACACAGGACAAGTTTGCATCTGTTATAGTTTTGGAGAAAATTGTGGTCATTTCATTTATGCGCGAATGTGTTCAGATTGCTTTTATATTGCATTTGGCACATGGTGACGATTATCTCGAGAGTGCAAAGTAGCCAAATGAAACTTTTACTGGATTTACACTTACTTTATCAAATCTCATCTCCACCACACAGGACAAGTTTGCATCTGTTATAGTTTTGGAGAAAATTGTGGTCATTTTTATTTATGCGCGAGTGTGTTCAGATTGCTTTTATATTGCATTTGGCACATGGTGACGATTATCTCGAGAGTGCAAAGTAGCCAAATGAAACTTTGACTGGATTTCCACTTACTTTATCAAATCTCATCTCCACCACACAGGACAAGTTTACATCTGTTATAGTTTTGGAGAAAATTGTGGTCATTTCATTTATGCGCAAATGTGTTCAGATTGCTTTTATATTGCATTTGGCACATGGTAACGATTATCTCGAGAGTGCAAAGTAGCCAAATGAAACTTTTACTGGATTTCCACTTACTTTATCAAATCTCATCTCCACCACACAGGACAAGTTTGCATCTGTTATAGTTTTGGAGAAAATTGTGGTCATTTCATTTATGTGCGAATGTGTTCAGATTGCTTTTATATTGCATTTGGCACATGGTGACGATTATTTTGAGAGTGCAAAGTAGCGAAATGAAACTTTTACTGGATTTCCACTTACTTTATCAAATCTCATCTCCACCACACAGGACAAGTTTACATCTGTTATAGTTTTGGAGAAAATTGTGGTCATTTCATTTATGTGCTAATGTGTTCAGATTGCTTTTCTATTGCATTTGGCACATGGTGACGATTATCTCGAGAGTGCAAAGTAGCCAAATGAAACTTTTACTGGATTTCCACTTACTTTATCAAATCTCATCTCCACCACACAGGACAAGTTTGCATCTGTTATAGTTTTGGAGAAAATATTGGTCATTTTTATTTATGCGCGAATGTGTTCAGATTGCTTTTATATTGCATTTGGCACATGGTGACGATTATCTCGAGAGTGCAAAGTAGCCAAATGAAACTATTACTGGATTTCCAATTACTTTATCAAATCTCATCTCCACCACACAGGACAAGTTTGCATCTGTTATAGTTTTGGAGAAAATTGTGGTCATTTTTATTTATGCGCGAATGTGTTCAGATTGCTTTTATATTGCATTTGGCACATGGTGACGATTATCTCGAGAGTGCAAAGTAGCCAAATGAAACTTTGACTGGATTTCCACTTACTTTATCAAATCTCATCTCCACCACACAGGACAAGTTTACATCTGTTATAGTTTTGGAGAAAATTGTGGTCATTTCATTTATGCGCGAATGTGTTCAGATTGATTTTATATTGCATTTGGCACATGGTGACGATTATCTCGAGAGTGCAAAGTAGCCAAATGAAACTTTTACTGGATTTCCACTTACTTTATCAAATCTCATCTCCACCACACAGGACAAGTTTGCATCTGTTATAGTTTTGGAGAAAATTGTGGTCATTTCATTTATGCGCGAATGTGTTCAGATTGCTTTTATATTGCATTTGGCACATGGTGACGATTATCTCGAGAGTGCAAAGTAGCCAAATGAAACTTTTACTGGATTTCCACTTACTTTATCAAATCTCATCTCCACCACACAGGACAAGTTTGCATCTGTTATAGTTTTGGAGAAAATTGTGGTCATTTCATTTATGCGAGAATGTGTTCAGATTGCTTTTATATTGCATTTGGCACATGGTGACGATTATTTTGAGAGTGCAAAGTAGCGAAATGAAACTTTTACTGGATTTCCACTTACTTTATCAAATCTCATCTCCACCACACAGGACAAGTTTGCATCTGTTATAGTTTTGGAGAAAATTGTGGTCATTTCATTTATGTGCTAATGTGTTCAGATTGCTTTTCTATTGCATTTGGCACATGGTGACGATTATCTCGAGAGTGCAAAGTAGCCAAATGAAACTTTTACTGGATTTCCACTTACTTTATCAAATCTCATCTCCACCACACAGGACAAGTTTGCATCTGTTATAGTTTTGGAGAAAATATTGGTCATTTTTATTTATGCGCGAATGTGTTCAGATTGCTTTTATATTGCATTTGGCACATGGTGACGATTATCTCGAGAGTGCAAAGTAGCCAAATGAAACTATTACTGGATTTCCACTTACTTTATCAAATCTCATCTCCACCACACAGGACAAGTTTGCATCTGTTATAGTTTTGGAGAAAATTGTGGTCATTTCATTTATGCGCGAATGTGTTCAGATTGCTTTTCTATTGCATTTTCCACATGGTGACGATTTTCTCGAGAGTGCAAAGTAGCCAAATGAACCTTTTACTGGATTTCCACTTACTTTATCAAATCTCATCTCCATCACACAGGACAAGTTTGCATCTGTTATAGTTTTGGAGAAAATTGTGGTCATTTCATTTATGCGCGAATGTGTTCAGATTGCTTTTCTATTGCATTTGGCACATGGTGACGATTATCTCGAGAGTGCAAAGTAGCCAAATGAAACTTTTACTGGATTTCCACTTACTTTATCAAATCTCATCTCCACCACACAGGACAAGTTTGCATCTGTTATAGTTTTGGAGAAAATATTGGTCATTTTTATTTATGCGCGAATGTGTTCAGATTGCTTTTATATTGCATTTGGCACATGGTGACGATTATCTCGAGAGTGCAAAGTAGCCAAATGAAACTTTGACTGGATTTCCACTTACTTTATCAAATCTCATCTCCACAACACAGGACAAGTTTGCATCTGTTATAGTTTTGGAGAAAATTGTGGTCATTTCATTTATGCGCGAATGTGTTCAGATTGCTTTTATATTGCATTTGGCACATGGTGACGATTATCTCGAGAGTGCAAAGTAGCCAAATGAAACTTTTACTGGATTTCTACTTACTTTATCAAATCTCATCTCCACCACACAGGACAAGTTTGCATCTGTTATAGTTTTGGAGAAAATTGTGGTCATTTCATTTATGCGCGAATGTGTTCAGATTGCTTTTCTATTGCATTTGGCACATGGTGACGATTATCTCGAGAGTGCAAAGTAGCCAAATGAAACTTTTACTGGATTTCCACTTACTTTATCAAATCTCATCTCCACCACACAGGACAAGTTTGCATCTGTTATAGTTTTGGAGAAAATTGTGGTCATTTCATTTATGCGCGAATGTGTTCAGATTGCTTTTATATTGCATTTGGCACATGGTGACGATTATCTCGAGAGTGCAAAGTAGCCAAATGAAACTTTTACTGGATTTCCACTTACTTTATCAAATCTCATCTCCACCACACAGGACAAGTTTGCATCTGTTATAGTTTTGGAGAAAATTGTGGTCATTTCATTTATGCGCGAATGTGTTCAGAATGCTTTTATATTGCATTTGGCACATGGTGACGATTATCTCGAGAGTGCAAAGTAGCCAAATGAAACTTTTACTGGATTTCCACTTACTTTATCAAATCTCCTCTCCACCACACAGGACAAGTTTGCTTCTGTTATAGTTTTGGAGAAAATTGTGGTCATTTTTATTTATGCGCGAATGTGTTCAGATTGCTTTTATATTGCATTTGGCACATGGTGACGATTATCTCGAGAGTGCAAAGTAGCCAAATGAAACTTTTACTGGATTTCCACTTACTTTATCAAATCTCATCTCCACCACACAGGACAAGTTTGCATCTGTTATAGTTTTGGAGAAAATTGTGGTCATTTCATTTATGCGCGAATGTGTTCAGATTGCTTTTATATTGCATTTGGCACATGGTGACGATTATCTCGGGAGTGCAAAGTAGCCAAATTAAACTTTTACTGGATTTCCACTTACTTTATCAAATCTCATCTCCACCACACAGGACAAGTTTGCATCTGTTATAGTTTTGGAGAAAATTGTGGTCATTTCATTTATGCGCGAATGTGTTCAGATTGCTTTTATATTGCATTTGGCACATGGTGACGATTATTTTGAGAGTGCAAAGTAGCCAAATGAAATTTTTACTGGATTTCCACGTACTTTATCAAATCTCATCTCCACCACACAGGACAAGTTTGCATCTGTTATAGTTTTGGAGAAAATTGTGGTCATTTCATTTATGTGCTAATGTGTTCAGATTGCTTTTCTATTGCATTTGGCACATGGTGACGATTATCTCGAGAGTGCAAAGTAGCCAAATGAAACTTTTACTGCATTTCCACTTACTTTATCAAATCTCATCTCCACCACACAGGACAAGTTTGCATCTGTTATAGTTTTGGAGAAAATATTGGTCATTTTTATTTATGCGCGAATGTGTTCAGATTGCTTTTATATTGCATTTGGCACATGGTGACGATTATCTCGAGAGTGCAAAGTAGCCAAATGAAACTTTTACTGGATTTCCACTTACTTTATCAAATCTCATCTCCACCACACAGGACAAGTTTGCATCTGTTATAGTTTTGGAGAAAATTGTGTTCATTTCATTTATGCGCGAATGTGTTCAGATTGCTTTTATATTGCATTTGGCACATGGTGACGATTATCTCGAGAGTGCAAAGTAGCCAAATGAAACTTTTACTGGATTTCTACTTACTTTATCAAATCTCATCTCCACCACACAGGACAAGTTTGCATCTGTTATAGTTTTGGAGAAAATTGTGGTCATTTTATTTATGCGCGAATGTGTTCAGATTGCTTTTCTATTGCATTTGGCACATGGTGACGATTATCTCGAGAGTGCAAAGTAGCCAAATGAAACTTTTACTGGATTTCCACTTACTTTATCAAATCTCATCTCCACCACACAGGACAAGTTTGCATCTGTTATAGTTTTGGAGAAAATTGTGGTCATTTCATTTATGCGCGAATGTGTTCAGATTGCTTTTATATTGCATTTGGCACATGGTGACGATTATCTCGAGAGTGCAAAGTAGCCAAATGAAACTTTTACTGGATTTCCACTTACTTTATCAAATCTCATCTCCACCACACAGGACAAGTTTGCATCTGTTATAGTTTTGGAGAAAATTGTGGTCATTTCATTTATGCGCGAATGTGTTCAGATTGCTTTTATATTGCATTTGGCACATGGTGACGATTATCTCGAGAGTGCAAAGTAGCCAAATTAAACTTTTACTGGATTTCCACTTACTTTATCAAATCTCATCTCCACCACACAGGACAAGTTTGCATCTGTTATAGTTTTGGAGAAAATTGTGGTCATTTCATTTATGCGCGAATGTGTTCAGATTGCTTTTATATTGCATTTGGCACATGGTGACGATTATTTTGAGAGTGCAAAGTAGCCAAATGAAACTTTTACTGGATTTCCACGTACTTTATCAAATCTCATCTCCACCACACAGGACAAGTTTGCATCTGTTGTAGTTTTGGAGAAAATTGTGGTCATTTCATTTATGTGATAATGTGTTCAGATTGCTTTTCTATTGCATTTGGCACATGGTGACGATTATCTCGAGAGTGCAAAGTAGCCAAATGAAACTTTTACTGGATTTCCACTTACTTTATCAAATCTCATCTCCACCACACAGGACATGTTTGCATCTGTTATAGTTTTGGAGAAAATATTGGTCATTTTTATTTATGCGCGAATGTGTTCAGATTGCTTTTATATTGCATTTGGCACATGGTGACGATTATCTCGAGAGTGCAAAGTAGCCAAATGAAACTTTTACTGGATTTCCACTTACTTTATCAAATCTCATCTCCACCACACAGGACAAGTTTGCATCTGTTATAGTTTTGGAGAAAATTGTGTTCATTTTATTTATGCGCGAATGTGTTCAGATTGCTTTTATATTGCATTTGGCACATGGTGACGATTATCTCGAGAGTGCAAAGTAGCCAAATGAAACTTTTACTGGATTTCTACTTACTTTATCAAATCTCATCTCCACCACACAGGACAAGTTTGCATCTGTTATAGTTTTGGAGAAAATTGTGGTCATTTCATTTATGCGCGAATGTGTTCAGATTGCTTTTATATTGCATTTGGCACATGGTGACGATTATCTCGAGAGTGCAAAGTAGCCAAATTAAACTTTTACTGGATTTACACTTACTTTATCAAATCTCATCTCCACCACACAGGACAAGTTTGCATCTGTTATAGTTTTGGAGAAAATTGTGGTCATTTCATTTATGCGCGAATGTGTTCAGATTGCTTTTATATTGCATTTGGCACATGGTGACGATTATCTCGAGAGTGCAAAGTAGCCAAATGAAACTTTTACTGGATTTCCACTTACTTTATCAAATCTCATCTCCACCACACAGGACAAGTTTGCATCTGTTATAGTTTTGGAGAAAATTGTGGTCATTTTTATTTATGCGCGAATATGTTCAGATTGCTTTTATATTGCATTTGGCACATGGTGACGATTATCTCGAGAGTGCAAAGTAGCCAAATGAAACTTTGACTGGATTTCCACTTACTTTATCAAATCTCATCTCCACCACACAGGACAAGTTTACATCTGTTATAGTTTTGGAGAAAATTGTGGTCATTTCATTTATGCGCGAATGTGTTCAGATTGATTTTATATTGCATTTGGCACATGGTGACGATTATCTCGAGAGTGCAAAGTAGCCAAATGAAACTTTTACTGGATTTCCACTTACTTTATCAAATCTCATCTCCACCACACAGGACAAGTTTGCATCTGTTATAGTTTTGGAGAAAATTGTGGTCATTTCATTTATGCGCGAATGTGTTCAGATTGCTTTTATATTGCATTTGGCACATGGTGACGATTATCTCGAGAGTGCAAAGTAGCCAAATGAAACTTTTACTGGATTTCCACTTACTTTATCAAATCTCATCTCCACCACACAGGACAAGTTTGCATCTGTTATAGTTTTGGAGAAAATTGTGGTCATTTCATTTATGCGAGAATGTGTTCAGATTGCTTTTATATTGCATTTGGCACATGGTGACGATTATTTTGAGAGTGCAAAGTAGCGAAATGAAACTTTTACTGGATTTCCACTTACTTTATCAAATCTCATCTCCACCACACAGGACAAGTTTGCATCTGTTATAGTTTTGGAGAAAATTGTGGTCATTTCATTTATGTGCTAATGTGTTCAGATTGCTTTTCTATTGCATTTGGCACATGGTGACGATTATCTCGAGAGTGCAAAGTAGCCAAATGAAACTTTTACTGGATTTCCACTTACTTTATCAAATCTCATCTCCACCACACAGGACAAGTTTGCATCTGTTATAGTTTTGGAGAAAATATTGGTCATTTTTATTTATGCGCGAATGTGTTCAGATTGCTTTTATATTGCATTTGGCACATGGTGACGATTATCTCGAGAGTGCAAAGTAGCCAAATGAAACTATTACTGGATTTCCACTTACTTTATCAAATCTCATCTCCACCACACAGGACAAGTTTGCATCTGTTATAGTTTTGGAGAAAATTGTGGTCATTTCATTTATGCGCGAATGTGTTCAGATTGCTTTTCTATTGCATTTTCCACATGGTGACGATTTTCTCGAGAGTGCAAAGTAGCCAAATGAACCTTTTACTGGATTTCCACTTACTTTATCAAATCTCATCTCCATCACACAGGACAAGTTTGCATCTGTTATAGTTTTGGAGAAAATTGTGGTCATTTCATTTATGCGCGAATGTGTTCAGATTGCTTTTCTATTGCATTTGGCACATGGTGACGATTATCTCGAGAGTGCAAAGTAGCCAAATGAAACTTTTACTGGATTTCCACTTACTTTATCAAATCTCATCTCCACCACACAGGACAAGTTTGCATCTGTTATAGTTTTGGAGAAAATATTGGTCATTTTTATTTATGCGCGAATGTGTTCAGATTGCTTTTATATTGCATTTGGCACATGGTGACGATTATCTCGAGAGTGCAAAGTAGCCAAATGAAACTTTGACTGGATTTCCACTTACTTTATCAAATCTCATCTCCACCACACAGGACAAGTTTGCATCTGTTATAGTTTTGGAGAAAATTGTGGTCATTTCATTGATGCGCGAATGTGTTCAGATTGCTTTTATATTGCATTTGGCACATGGTGACGATTATCTCGAGAGTGCAAAGTAGCCAAATGAAACTTTTACTGGATTTCTACTTACTTTATCAAATCTCATCTCCACCACACAGGACAAGTTTGCATCTGTTATAGTTTTGGAGAAAATTGTGGTCATTTCATTTATGCGCGAATGTGTTCAGATTGCTTTTCTATTGCATTTGGCACATGGTGACGATTATCTCGAGAGTGCAAAGTAGCCAAATGAAACTTTTACTGGATTTCCACTTACTTTATCAAATCTCATCTCCACCACACAGGACAAGTTTGCATCTGTTATAGTTTTGGAGAAAATTGTGGTCATTTCATTTATGCGCGAATGTGTTCAGATTGCTTTTATATTGCATTTGGCACATGGTGACGATTATCTCGAGAGTGCAAAGTAGCCAAATGAAACTTTTACTGGATTTCCACTTACTTTATCAAATCTCATCTCCACCACACAGGACAAGTTTGCATCTGTTATAGTTTTGGAGAAAATTGTGGTCATTTCATTTATGCGCGAATGTGTTCAGAATGCTTTTATATTGCATTTGGCACATGGTGACGATTATCTCGAGAGTGCAAAGTAGCCAAATGAAACTTTTACTGGATTTCCACTTACTTTATCAAATCTCCTCTCCACCACACAGGACAAGTTTGCTTCTGTTATAGTTTTGGAGAAAATTGTGGTCATTTTTATTTATGCGCGAATGTGTTCAGATTGCTTTTATATTGCATTTGGCACATGGTGACGATTATCTCGAGAGTGCAAAGTAGCCAAATGAAACTTTTACTGGATTTCCACTTACTTTATCAAATCTCATCTCCACCACACAGGACAAGTTTGCATCTGTTATAGTTTTGGAGAAAATATTGGTCATTTTTATTTATGCGCGAATGTGTTCAGATTGCTTTTATATTGCATTTGGCACATGGTGACGATTATCTCGAGAGTGCAAAGTAGCCAAATGAAACTATTACTGGATTTCCACTTACTTTATCAAATCTCATCTCCACCACACAGGACAAGTTTGCATCTGTTATAGTTTTGGAGAAAATTGTGGTCATTTCATTTATGCGCGAATGTGTTCAGATTGCTTTTCTATTGCATTTTCCACATGGTGACGATTTTCTCGAGAGTGCAAAGTAGCCAAATGAACCTTTTACTGGATTTCCACTTACTTTATCAAATCTCATCTCCATCACACAGGACAAGTTTGCATCTGTTATAGTTTTGGAGAAAATTGTGGTCATTTCATTTATGCGCGAATGTGTTCAGATTGCTTTTCTATTGCATTTGGCACATGGTGACGATTTTCTCGAGAGTGCAAAGTAGCCAAATGAAACTTTTACTGGATTTCCACTTACTTTATCAAATCTCATCTCCACCACACAGGACAAGTTTGCATCTGTTATAGTTTTGGAGAAAATATTGGTCATTTTTATTTATGCGCGAATGTGTTCAGATTGCTTTTATATTGCATTTGGCACATGGTGACGATTATCTCGAGAGTGCAAAGTAGCCAAATGAAACTTTGACTGGATTTCCACTTACTTTATCAAATCTCATCTCCACCACACAGGACAAGTTTGCATCTGTTATAGTTTTGGAGAAAATTGTGGTCATTTCATTTATGCGCGAATGTGTTCAGATTGCTTTTATATTGCATTTGGCACATGGTGACGATTATCTCGAGAGTGCAAAGTAGCCAAATGAAACTTTTACTGGATTTCTACTTACTTTATCAAATCTCATCTCCACCACACAGGACAAGTTTGCATCTGTTATAGTTTTGGAGAAAATTGTGGTCATTTCATTTATGCGCGAATGTGTTCAGATTGCTTTTCTATTGCATTTGGCACATGGTGACGATTATCTCGAGAGTGCAAAGTAGCCAAATGAAACTTTTACTGGATTTCCACTTACTTTATCAAATCTCATCTCCACCACACAGGACAAGTTTGCATCTGTTATAGTTTTGGAGAAAATTGTGGTCATTTCATTTATGCGCGAATGTGTTCAGATTGCTTTTATATTGCATTTGGCACATGGTGACGATTATCTCGAGAGTGCAAAGTAGCCAAATGAAACTTTTACTGGATTTCCACTTACTTTATCAAATCTCATCTCCACCACACAGGACAAGTTTGCATCTGTTATAGTTTTGGAGAAAATTGTGGTCATTTCATTTATGCGCGAATGTGTTCAGAATGCTTTTATATTGCATTTGGCACATGGTGACGATTATCTCGAGAGTGCAAAGTAGCCAAATGAAACTTTTACTGGATTTCCACTTACTTTATCAAATCTCCTCTCCACCACACAGGACAAGTTTGCTTCTGTTATAGTTTTGGAGAAAATTGTGGTCATTTTTATTTATGCGCGAATGTGTTCAGATTGCTTTTATATTGCATTTGGCACATGGTGACGATTATCTCGAGAGTGCAAAGTAGCCAAATGAAACTTTTACTGGATTTCCACTTACTTTATCAAATCTCATCTCCACCACACAGGACAAGTTTGCATCTGTTATAGTTTTGGAGAAAATTGTGGTCATTTCATTTATGCGCGAATGTGTTCAGATTGCTTTTATATTGCATTTGGCACATGGTGACGATTATCTCGAGAGTGCAAAGTAGCCAAATGAAACTTTTACTGGATTTCCACTTACTTTATCAAATCTCATCTCCACCACACAGGACAAGTTTGCATCTGTTATAGTTTTGGAGAAAATTGTGGTCATTTCATTTATGCGCGAATGTGTTCAGATTGCTTTTATATTGCATTTGGCACATGGTGACGATTATCTCGAGAGTGCAAAGTAGCCAAATTAAACTTTTACTGGATTTCCACTTACTTTATCAAATCTCATCTCCACCACACAGGACAAGTTTGCATCTGTTATAGTTTTGGAGAAAATTGTGGTCATTTCATTTATGCGCGAATGTGTTCAGAATGCTTTTATATTGCATTTGGCACATGGTGACGATTATCTCGAGAGTGCAAAGTAGCCAAATGAAACTTTTACTGGATTTCCACTTACTTTATCAAATCTCCTCTCCACCACACAGGACAAGTTTGCTTCTGTTATAGTTTTGGAGAAAATTGTGGTCATTTCATTTATGCGCGAATGTGTTCAGAATGCTTTTATATTGCATTTGGCACATGGTGACGATTATCTCGAGAGTGCAAAGTAGCCAAATGAAACTTTTACTGGATTTCCACTTACTTTATCAAATCTCCTCTCCACCACACAGGACAAGTTTGCTTCTGTTATAGTTTTGGAGAAAATTGTGGTCATTTTTATTTATGCGCGAATGTGTTCAGATTGCTTTTATATTGCATTTGGCACATGGTGACGATTATCTCGAGAGTGCAAAGTAGCCAAATGAAACTTTTACTGGATTTCCACTTACTTTATCAAATCTCATCTCCACCACACAGGACAAGTTTGCATCTGTTATAGTTTTGGAGAAAATTGTGGTCATTTCATTTATGCGCGAATGTGTTCAGATTGCTTTTATATTGCATTTGGCACATGGTGACGATTATCTCGAGAGTGCAAAGTAGCCAAATTAAACTTTTACTGGATTTCCACTTACTTTATCAAATCTCATCTCCACCACACAGGACAAGTTTGCATCTGTTATAGTTTTGGAGAAAATTGTGGTCATTTCATTTATGCGCGAATGTGTTCAGATTGCTTTTATATTGCATTTGGCACATGGTGACGATTATTTTGAGAGTGCAAAGTAGCCAAATGAAATTTTTACTGGATTTCCACGTACTTTATCAAATCTCATCTCCACCACACAGGACAAGTTTGCATCTGTTATAGTTTTGGAGAAAATTGTGGTCATTTCATTTATGTGCTAATGTGTTCAGATTGCTTTTCTATTGCATTTGGCACATGGTGACGATTATCTCGAGAGTGCAAAGTAGCCAAATGAAACTTTTACTGGATTTCCACTTACTTTATCAAATCTCCTCTCCACCACACAGGACAAGTTTGCTTCTGTTATAGTTTTGGAGAAAATTGTGGTCATTTTTATTTATGCGCGAATGTGTTCAGATTGCTTTTATATTGCATTTGGCACATGGTGACGATTATCTCGAGAGTGCAAAGTAGCCAAATGAAACTTTTACTGGATTTCCACTTACTTTATCAAATCTCATCTCCACCACACAGGACAAGTTTGCATCTGTTATAGTTTTGGAGAAAATATTGGTCATTTTTATTTATGCGCGAATGTGTTCAGATTGCTTTTATATTGCATTTGGCACATGGTGACGATTATCTCGAGAGTGCAAAGTAGCCAAATGAAACTATTACTGGATTTCCACTTACTTTATCAAATCTCATCTCCACCACACAGGACAAGTTTGCATCTGTTATAGTTTTGGAGAAAATTGTGGTCATTTCATTTATGCGCGAATGTGTTCAGATTGCTTTTCTATTGCATTTTCCACATGGTGACGATTTTCTCGAGAGTGCAAAGTAGCCAAATGAACCTTTTACTGGATTTCCACTTACTTTATCAAATCTCATCTCCATCACACAGGACAAGTTTGCATCTGTTATAGTTTTGGAGAAAATTGTGGTCATTTCATTTATGCGCGAATGTGTTCAGATTGCTTTTCTATTGCATTTGGCACATGGTGACGATTTTCTCGAGAGTGCAAAGTAGCCAAATGAAACTTTTACTGGATTTCCACTTACTTTATCAAATCTCATCTCCACCACACAGGACAAGTTTGCATCTGTTATAGTTTTGGAGAAAATATTGGTCATTTTTATTTATGCGCGAATGTGTTCAGATTGCTTTTATATTGCATTTGGCACATGGTGACGATTATCTCGAGAGTGCAAAGTAGCCAAATGAAACTTTGACTGGATTTCCACTTACTTTATCAAATCTCATCTCCACCACACAGGACAAGTTTGCATCTGTTATAGTTTTGGAGAAAATTGTGGTCATTTCATTTATGCGCGAATGTGTTCAGATTGCTTTTATATTGCATTTGGCACATGGTGACGATTATCTCGAGAGTGCAAAGTAGCCAAATGAAACTTTTACTGGATTTCTACTTACTTTATCAAATCTCATCTCCACCACACAGGACAAGTTTGCATCTGTTATAGTTTTGGAGAAAATTGTGGTCATTTCATTTATGCGCGAATGTGTTCAGATTGCTTTTCTATTGCATTTGGCACATGGTGACGATTATCTCGAGAGTGCAAAGTAGCCAAATGAAACTTTTACTGGATTTCCACTTACTTTATCAAATCTCATCTCCACCACACAGGACAAGTTTGCATCTGTTATAGTTTTGGAGAAAATTGTGGTCATTTCATTTATGCGCGAATGTGTTCAGATTGCTTTTATATTGCATTTGGCACATGGTGACGATTATCTCGAGAGTGCAAAGTAGCCAAATGAAACTTTTACTGGATTTCCACTTACTTTATCAAATCTCATCTCCACCACACAGGACAAGTTTGCATCTGTTATAGTTTTGGAGAAAATTGTGGTCATTTCATTTATGCGCGAATGTGTTCAGAATGCTTTTATATTGCATTTGGCACATGGTGACGATTATCTCGAGAGTGCAAAGTAGCCAAATGAAACTTTTACTGGATTTCCACTTACTTTATCAAATCTCCTCTCCACCACACAGGACAAGTTTGCTTCTGTTATAGTTTTGGAGAAAATTGTGGTCATTTTTATTTATGCGCGAATGTGTTCAGATTGCTTTTATATTGCATTTGGCACATGGTGACGATTATCTCGAGAGTGCAAAGTAGCCAAATGAAACTTTTACTGGATTTCCACTTACTTTATCAAATCTCATCTCCACCACACAGGACAAGTTTGCATCTGTTATAGTTTTGGAGAAAATTGTGGTCATTTCATTTATGCGCGAATGTGTTCAGATTGCTTTTATATTGCATTTGGCACATGGTGACGATTATCTCGAGAGTGCAAAGTAGCCAAATTAAACTTTTACTGGATTTCCACTTACTTTATCAAATCTCATCTCCACCACACAGGACAAGTTTGCATCTGTTATAGTTTTGGAGAAAATTGTGGTCATTTCATTTATGCGCGAATGTGTTCAGATTGCTTTTATATTGCATTTGGCACATGGTGACGATTATTTTGAGAGTGCAAAGTAGCCAAATGAAATTTTTACTGGATTTCCACGTACTTTATCAAATCTCATCTCCACCACACAGGACAAGTTTGCATCTGTTATAGTTTTGGAGAAAATTGTGGTCATTTCATTTATGTGCTAATGTGTTCAGATTGCTTTTCTATTGCATTTGGCACATGGTGACGATTATCTCGAGAGTGCAAAGTAGCCAAATGAAACTTTTACTGCATTTCCACTTACTTTATCAAATCTCATCTCCACCACACAGGACAAGTTTGCATCTGTTATAGTTTTGGAGAAAATATTGGTCATTTTTATTTATGCGCGAATGTGTTCAGATTGCTTTTATATTGCATTTGGCACATGGTGACGATTATCTCGAGAGTGCAAAGTAGCCAAATGAAACTTTTACTGGATTTCCACTTACTTTATCAAATCTCATCTCCACCACACAGGACAAGTTTGCATCTGTTATAGTTTTGGAGAAAATTGTGTTCATTTCATTTATGCGCGAATGTGTTCAGATTGCTTTTATATTGCATTTGGCACATGGTGACGATTATCTCGAGAGTGCAAAGTAGCCAAATTAAACTTTTACTGGATTTCCACTTACTTTATCAAATCTCATCTTCACCACACAGGACAAGTTTGCATCTGTTATAGTTTTGGAGAAAATTGTGGTCATTTCATTTATGCGCGAATGTGTTCAGATTGCTTTTATATTGCATTTGGCACATGGTGACGATTATTTTGAGAGTGCAAAGTAGCCAAATGAAACTTTTACTGGATTTCCACGTACTTTATCAAATCTCATCTCCACCACACAGGACAAGTTTGCATCTGTTATAGTTTTGGAGAAAATTGTGGTCATTTCATTTATGCGCGAATGTGTTCAGATTGCTTTTATATTGCATTTGGCACATGGTGACGATTATTTTGAGAGTGCAAAGTAGCCAAATGAAACTTTTACTGGATTTCCACGTACTTTATCAAATCTCATCTCCACCACACAGGACAAGTTTGCATCTGTTATAGTTTTGGAGAAAATTGTGGTCATTTCATTTATGTGATAATGTGTTCAGATTGCTTTTCTATTGCATTTGGCACATGGTGACGATTATCTCGAGAGTGCAAAGTAGCCAAATGAAACTTTTACTGGATTTCCACTTACTTTATCAAATCTCATCTCCACCACACAGGACATGTTTGCATCTGTTATAGTTTTGGAGAAAATATTGGTCATTTTTATTTATGCGCGAATGTGTTCAGATTGCTTTTATATTGCATTTGGCACATGGTGACGATTATCTCGAGAGTGCAAAGTAGCCAAATGAAACTTTTACTGGATTTCCACTTACTTTATCAAATCTCATCTCCACCACACAGGACAAGTTTGCATCTGTTATAGTTTTGGAGAAAATTGTGTTCATTTTATTTATGCGCGAATGTGTTCAGATTGCTTTTATATTGCATTTGGCACATGGTGACGATTATCTCGAGAGTGCAAAGTAGCCAAATGAAACTTTTACTGGATTTCTACTTACTTTATCAAATCTCATCTCCACCACACAGGACAAGTTTGCATCTGTTATAGTTTTGGAGAAAATTCTGGTCATTTCATTTATGCGCGAATGTGTTCAGATTGCTTTTATATTGCATTTGGCACATGGTGACGATTATCTCGAGAGTGCAAAGTAGCCAAATTAAACTTTTACTGGATTTACACTTACTTTATCAAATCTCATCTCCACCACACAGGACAAGTTTGCATCTGTTATAGTTTTGGAGAAAATTGTGGTCATTTCATTTATGCGCGAATGTGTTCAGATTGCTTTTATATTGCATTTGGCACATGGTGACGATTATCTCGAGAGTGCAAAGTAGCCAAATGAAACTTTTACTGGATTTCCACTTACTTTATCAAATCTCATCTCCACCACACAGGACAAGTTTGCATCTGTTATAGTTTTGGAGAAAATTGTGGTCATTTCATTTATGCGCGAATGTGTTCAGATTGCTTTTATATTGCATTTGGCACATGGTGACGATTATTTTGAGAGTGCAAAGTAGCGAAATGAAACTTTTACTGGATTTCCACTTACTTTATCAAATCTCATCTCCACCACACAGGACAAGTTTGCATCTGTTATAGTTTTGGAGAAAATTGTGGTCATTTCATTTATGTGCTAATGTGTTCAGATTGCTTTTCTATTGCATTTGGCACATGGTGACGATTATCTCGAGAGTGCAAAGTAGCCAAATGAAACTTTTACTGTATTTCCACTTACTTTATCAAATCTCATCGCCACCACACAGGACAAGTTTGCATCTGTTAAAGTTTTGGAGAAAATATTGGTCATTTTCATTTATGCGCGAATGTGTTCAGATTGCTTTTATATTGCATTTGGCACATGGTGACGATTATCTCGAGAGTGCAAAGTAGCCAAATGAAACTATTACTGGATTTCCACTTACTTTATCAAATCTCATCTCCACCACACAGGACAAGTTTGCATCTGTTATAGTTTTGGAGAAAATTGTGGTCATTTCATTTATGCGCGAATGTGTTCAGATTGCTTTTCTATTGCATTTTGCACATGGTGACGATTTTCTCGAGAGTGCAAAGTAGCCAAATGAACCTTTTACTGGATTTCCACTTACTTTATCAAATCTCATCTCCACCACACAGGACAAGTTTGCATCTGTTATAGTTTTGGAGAAAATTGTGGTCATTTCATTTATGCGCGAATGTGTTCAGATTGCTTTTATATTGCATTTGGCACATGGTGACGATTATCTCGAGAGTGCAAAGTAGCCAAATGAAACTTTTACTGGATTTCTACTTACTTTATCAAATCTCATCTCCACCACACAGGACAAGTTTGCATCTGTTATAGTTTTGGAGAAAATTGTGGTCATTTTATTTATGCGCGAATGTGTTCAGATTGCTTTTCTATTGCATTTGGCACATGTAGACGATTATCTCGAGAGTGCAAAGTAGCCAAATGAAACTTTTACTGGATTTCCACTTACTTTATCAAATCTCATCTCCACCACACAGGACAAGTTTGCATCTGTTATAGTTTTGGAGAAAATTGTGGTCATTTCATTTATGCGCGAATGTGTTCAGATTGCTTTTATATTGCATTTGGCACATGGTGACGATTATCTCGAGAGTGCAAAGTAGCCAAATGAAACTTTTACTGGATTTCCACTTACTTTATCAAATCTCATCTCCACCACACAGGACAAGTTTGCATCTGTTATAGTTTTGGAGAAAATTGTGGTCATTTTATTTATGCGCGAATGTGTTCAGAATGCTTTTATATTGCATTTGGCACATGGTGACGATTATCTCGAGAGTGCAAAGTAGCCAAATGAAACTTTTACTGGATTTCCACTTACTTTATCAAATCTCATCTCCACCACACAGGACAAGTTTGCTTCTGTTATAGTTTTGGAGAAAATTGTGGTCATTTTTATTTATGTGCGAATGTGTTCAGATTGCTTTTATATTGCATTTGGCACATGGTGACGATTATCTCGAGAGTGCAAAGTAGCCAAATGAAACTTTTACTGGATTTCCACTTACTTTATCAAATCTCATCTCCACCACACAGGACAAGTTTGCATCTGTTATAGTTTTGGAGAAAACTGTGGTCATTTCATTTATGCGCGAATGTGTTCAGATTGCTTTTATATTGCATTTGGCACATGGTGACGATTATCTCGAGAGTGCAAAGTAGCCAAATGAAACTTTTACTGGATTTCCACTTACTTTATCAAATCTCATCTCCACCACACAGGACAAGTTTGCATCTGTTATAGTTTTGGAGAAAATTGTGGTCATTTCATTTATGCGCGAATGTGTTCAGATTGCTTTTATATTGCATTTGGCACATGGTGACGATTATCTCGAGAGTGCAAAGTAGCCAAATTAAACTTTTACTGGATTTCCACTTACTTTATCAAATCTCATCTCCACCACACAGGACAAGTTTGCATCTGTTATAGTTTTGGAGAAAATTGTGGTCATTTCATTTATGCGCGAATGTGTTCAGATTGCTTTTATATTGCATTTGGCACATGGTGACGATTATTTTGAGAGTGCAAAGTAGCCAAATGAAACTTTTACTGGATTTCCACGTACTTTATTAAATCTCATCTCCACCACACAGGACGTTTGCATCTGTTATAGTTTTGGAGAAAATTGTGGTCATTTCATTTATGTGCTAATTTGTTCAGATTGCTTTTCTATTGCATTTGGCACATGGTGACGATTATCTCGAGAGTGCAAAGTAGCCAAATGAAACTTTTACTGGATTTCCACTTACTTTATCAAATCTCATCTCCACCACACAGGACAAGTTTGCATCTGTTATAGTTTTGGAGAAAATATTGGTCATTTTTATTTATGCGCGAATGTGTTCAGATTGCTTTTATATTGCATTTGGCACATGGTGACGATTATCTCGAGAGTGCAAAGTAGCCAAATGAAACTTTTACTGGATTTCCACTTACTTTATCAAATCTCATCTCCACCACACAGGACAAGTTTGCATCTGTTATAGTTTTGGAGAAAATTGTGCTCATTTCATTTATGCGCGAATGTGTTCAGATTGCTTTTATATTGCATTTGGCACATGGTGACGATTATCTCGAGAGTGCAAAGTAGCCAAATGAAACTTTTACTGGATTTCTACTTACTTTATCAAATCTCATCTCCACCACACAGGACAAGTTTGCATCTGTTATAGTTTTGGAGAAAATTGTGGTCATTTCATTTATGCGCGAATGTGTTCAGATTGCTTTTCTATTGCATTTGGCACATGGTGACGATTATCTCGAGAGTGCAAAGTAGCCAAATGAAACTTTTACTGGATTTCCACTTACTTTATCAAATCTCATCTCCACCACACAGGACAAGTTTGCATCTGTTATAGTTTTGGAGAAAATTGTGGTCATTTCATTTATGCGCGAATGTGTTCAGATTGCTTTTATATTGCATTTGGCACATGGTGACGATTATCTCGAGAGTGCAAAGTAGCCAAATTAAACTTTTACTGGATTTACACTTACTTTATCAAATCTCATCTCCACCACACAGGACAAGTTTGCATCTGTTATAGTTTTGGAGAAAATTGTGGTCATTTTTATTTATGCGCGAATGTGTTCAGATTGCTTTTATATTGCATTTGGCACATGGTGACGATTATCTCGAGAGTGCAAAGTAGCCAAATGAAACTTTTACTGGATTTCCACTTACTTTATCAAATCTCATCTCCACCACACAGGACAAGTTTGCATCTGTTATAGTTTTGGAGAAAATTGTGGTCATTTCATTTATGCGCGAATGTGTTCAGATTGCTTTTATATTGCATTTGGCACATGGTGACGATTATCTTGAGAGTGCAAAGTAGCCAAATGAAACTTTTACTGGATTTACACTTACTTTATCAAATCTCATCTCCACCACACAGGACAAGTTTGCATCTGTTATAGTTTTGCAGAAAATTGTGGTCATTTCATTTATGCGCGAATGTGTTCAGATTGCTTTTCTATTGCATTTGGCACATGGTGACGATTATCTCGAGAGTGCAAAGTAGCCAAATAAAACTTTTACTGGATTTCCACTTACTTTATCAAATCTCATCTCCACCACACAGGACAAGTTTGCATCTGTTATAGTTTTGGAGAAAATATTGGTCATTTTTATTTATGCGCGAATGTGTTCAGATTGCTTTTATATTGCATTTGGCACATGGTGACGATTATCTCGAGAGTGCAAAGTAGCCAAATGAAACTTTGACTGGATTTCCACTTACTTTATCAAATCTCATCTCCACCACACAGGACAAGTTTGCATCTGTTATAGTTTTGGAGAAAATTGTGGTCATTTCATTTATGCGCGAATGTGTTCAGATTGCTTTTATATTGCATTTGGCACATGGTGACGATTATCTCGAGAGTGCAAAGTAGCCAAATGAAACTTTTACTGGATTTCTACTTACTTTATCAAATCTCATCTCCACCACACAGGACAAGTTTGCATCTGTTATAGTTTTGGAGAAAATTGTGGTCATTTCATTTATGCGCGAATGTGTTCAGATTGCTTTTCTATTGCATTTGGCACATGGTGACGATTATCTCGAGAGTGCAAAGTAGCCAAATGAAACTTTTACTGGATTTCCACTTACTTTATCAAATCTCATCTCCACCACACAGGACAAGTTTGCATCTGTTATAGTTTTGGAGAAAATTGTGGTCATTTCATTTATGCGCGAATGTGTTCAGATTGCTTTTCTATTGCATTTGGCACATGGTGACGATTATCTCGAGAGTGCAAAGTAGCCAAATGAAACTTTTACTGGATTTCCACTTACTTTATCAAATCTCATCTCCACCGCAGAGGACAAGTTTGCATCTGTTATAGTTTTGGAGAAAATTGTGGTCATTTCATTTATGCGCGAATGTGTTCAGATTGCTTTTCTATTGCATTTGGCACATGGTGACGATTATCTCGAGAGTGCAAAGTAGCCAAATTAAACTTTTACTGGATTTCCACTTACTTTATCAAATCTCATCTCCACCACACAGGACAAGTTTGCATCTGTTAGAGTTTTGGAGAAAATTGTGGTCATTTTTATTTATGCGCGAATGTTTTCAGATTGCTTTTATATTGCATTTGGCACATGGTGACGATTATCTCGAGAGTGCAAAGTAGCCAAATGAAACTTTTACTGGATTTCCACTTACTTTATCAAATCTCATCTCCACAACACAGGACAAGTTTGCATCTGTTATAGTTTTGGAGAAAATTGTGGTCATTTCATTTATGCGCGAATGTGTTCAGATTGCTTTTATATTGCATTTGGCACATGGTGACGATTATCTCGAGAGTGCAAAGTAGCCAAATGAAACTTTTACTGGATTTCCACTTACTTTATCAAATCTCATCTCCACCACACAGGACAAGTTTGCATCTGTTATAGTTTTGGAGAAAATTGTGGTCATTTCATTTATGCGCGAATGTGTTCAGATTGCTTTTATATTGCATTTGGCACATGGTGACGATTATCTCGAGAGTGCAAAGTAGCCAAATGAAACTTTTACTGGATTTCCACTTACTTTATCAAATCTCATCTCCACCACACAGGACAAGTTTGCATCTGTTATAGTTTTGGAGAAAATTGTGGTCATTTCATTTATGCGCGAATGTGTTCAGATTGCTTTTCTATTGCATTTGGCACATGGTGACGATTATCTCGAGAGTGCAAAGTAGCCAAATTAAACTTTTACTTGATTTCCACGTACTTTATCAAATCTCATCTCCACCACACAGGACAAGTTTGCATCTGTTATAGTTTTGGAGAAAATTGTGGTCATTTAATTTATGCGCTAATGTGTTCAGATTGCTTTTCTATTGCATTTGGCACATGGTGACGATTATCTCGAGAGTGCAAAGTAGCCAAATGAAACTTTTACTGGATTTCCACTTACTTTATCAAATCTCATCTCCACCACACAGGACAAGTTTGCATCTGTTATAGTTTTTGAGAAAATATTGGTCATTTTTATTTATGCGCGAATGTGTTCAGATTGCTTTTATATTGCATTTGGCACATGGTGACGATTATCTCGAGAGTGCAAAGTAGCCAAATGAAACTTTTACTGGATTTACACTTACTTTATCAAATCTCATCTCCACCACACAGGACAAGTTTGCATCTGTTATAGTTTTGGAGAAAATTGTGGTCATTTCATTTTTGCGCGAATGTGTTCAGATTGCTTTTCTATTGCATTTGGCACATGGTGACGATTATCTCGAGAGTGCAAAGTAGCCAAATGAAACTTTGACTGGATTTCCACTTACTTTATCAAATCTCATCTCCACCACACAGGACAAGTTTGCATCTGTTATAGTTTTGGAGAAAATTGTGGTCATTTCATTTATGCGCAAATGTGTTCAGATTGCTTTTATATTGCATTTGGCACATGGTGACGATTATCTCGAGAGTGCAAAGTAGCCAAATGAAACTTTTACTGGATTTCCACTTACTTTATCAAATCTCATCTCCACCACACAGGACAAGTTTGCATCTGTTATAGTTTTGGAGAAAATATTGGTCATTTTTATTTATGCGCGAATGTGTTCAGATTGCTTTTATATTGCATTTGGCACATGGTGACGATTATCTCGAGAGTGCAAAGTAGCCAAATGAAACTTTTACTGGATTTCCACTTACTTTATCAAATCTCATCTCCACCACACAGGACAAGTTTGCATCTGTTATAGTTTTGGAGAAAATTGTGGTCATTTCATTTATGCGCGAATGTGTTCAGATTGCTTTTATATTGCATTTGGCACATGGTGACGATTATCTCGAGAGTGCAAAGTAGCCAAATGAAACTTTTACTGGATTTCTACTTACTTTATCAAATCTCATCTCCACCACACAGGACAAGTTTGCATCTGTTATAGTTTTGGAGAAAATTGTGGTCATTTCATTTACGCGCGAATGTGTTCAGATTGCTTTTCTATTGCATTTGGCACATGGTGACGATTATCTCGAGAGTGCAAAGTAGCCAAATGAAACTTTTACTGGATTTCCACTTACTTTATCAAATCTCATCTCCACCACACAGGACAAGTTTGCATCTGTTATAGTTTTGGAGAAAATTGTGGTCATTTCATTTATGCGCGAATGTGTTCAGATTGCTTTTATATTGCATTTGGCACATGGTGACGATTATCTCGAAAGTGCAAAGTAGCCAAATTAAACTTTTACTGGATTTACACTTACTTTATCAAATCTCATCTCCACCACACAGGACAAGTTTGCATCTGTTATAGTTTTGGAGAAAATTGTGGTCATTTTTATTTATGCGCGAATGTGTTCAGATTGCTTTTATATTGCATTTGGCACATGGTGACGATTATCTCGAGAGTGCAAAGTAGCCAAATGAAACTTTTACTGGATTTCCACTTACTTTATCAAATCTCATCTCCACCACACAGGACAAGTTTGCATCTGTTATAGTTTTGGAGAAAATTGTGGTCATTTCATTTTTGCGCGAATGTGTTCAGATTGCTTTTCTATTGCATTTGGCACATGGTGACGATTATCTCGAGAGTGCAAAGTAGCCAAATGAAACTTTGACTGGATTTCCACTTACTTTATCAAATCTCATCTCCACCACACAGGACAAGTTTGCATCTGTTATAGTTTTGGAGAAAATTGTGGTCATTTCATTTATGCGCAAATGTGTTCAGATTGCTTTTATATTGCATTTGGCACATGGTGACGATTATCTCGAGAGTGCAAAGTAGCCAAATGAAACTTTTACTGGATTTCCACTTACTTTATCAAATCTCATCTCCACCACACAGGACAAGTTTGCATCTGTTATAGTTTTGGAGAAAATATTGGTCATTTTTATTTATGCGCGAATGTGTTCAGATTGCTTTTATATTGCATTTGGCACATGGTGACGATTATCTCGAGAGTGCAAAGTAGCCAAATGAAACTTTTACTGGATTTCCACTTACTTTATCAAATCTCATCTCCACCACACAGGACAAGTTTGCATCTGTTATAGTTTTGGAGAAAATTGTGGTCATTTCATTTATGCGCGAATGTGTTCAGATTGCTTTTATATTGCATTTGGCACATGGTGACGATTATCTCGAGAGTGCAAAGTAGCCAAATGAAACTTTTACTGGATTTCTACTTACTTTATCAAATCTCATCTCCACCACACAGGACAAGTTTGCATCTGTTATAGTTTTGGAGAAAATTGTGGTCATTTCATTTACGCGCGAATGTGTTCAGATTGCTTTTCTATTGCATTTGGCACATGGTGACGATTATCTCGAGAGTGCAAAGTAGCCAAATGAAACTTTTACTGGATTTCCACTTACTTTATCAAATCTCATCTCCACCACACAGGACAAGTTTGCATCTGTTATAGTTTTGGAGAAAATTGTGGTCATTTCATTTATGCGCGAATGTGTTCAGATTGCTTTTATATTGCATTTGGCACATGGTGACGATTATCTCGAAAGTGCAAAGTAGCCAAATTAAACTTTTACTGGATTTACACTTACTTTATCAAATCTCATCTCCACCACACAGGACAAGTTTGCATCTGTTATAGTTTTGGAGAAAATTGTGGTCATTTTTATTTATGCGCGAATGTGTTCAGATTGCTTTTATATTGCATTTGGCACATGGTGACGATTATCTCGAGAGTGCAAAGTAGCCAAATGAAACTTTTACTGGATTTCCACTTACTTTATCAAATCTCATCTCCACCACACAGGACAAGTTTGCATCTGTTATAGTTTTGGAGAAAATTGTGGTCATTTCATTTATGCGCGAATGTGTTCAGATTGCTTTTATATTGCATTTGGCACATGGTGACGATTATCTCGAAAGTGCAAAGTAGCCAAATGAAACTTTTACTGGATTTACACTTACTTTATCAAATCTCATCTCCACCACACAGGACAAGTTTGCATCTGTTATAGTTTTGCAGAAAATTGTGGTCATTTCATTTATGCGCGAATGTGTTCAGATTGCTTTTCTATTGCATTTGGCACATGGTGACGATTATCTCGAGAGTGCAAAGTAGCCAAATGAAACTTTTACTGGATTTCCACTTACTTTATCAAATCTCATCTCCACCACACAGGACAAGTTTGCATCTGTTATAGTTTTGGAGAAAATATTGGTCATTTTTATTTATGCGCGAATGTGTTCAGATTGCTTTTATATTGCATTTGGCACATGGTGACGATTATCTCGAGAGTGCAAAGTAGCCAAATGAAACTTTTACTGGATTTCCACTTACTTTATCAAATCTCATCTCCACCACACAGGACAAGTTTGCTTCTGTTATAGTTTTGGAGAAAATTGTGGTCATTTTTATTTATGCGCGAATGTGTTCAGATTGCTTTTATATTGCATTTGGCACATGGTGACGATTATCTCGAGAGTGCAAAGTAGCCAAATGAAACTTTTACTGGATTTCCACTTACTTTATCAAATCTCATCTCCACCACACAGGACAAGTTTGCATCTGTTATAGTTTTGGAGAAAATTGTGGTCATTTCATTTATGCGCGAATGTGTTCAGATTGCTTTTATATTGCATTTGGCACATGGTGACGATTATCTCGAGAGTGCAAAGTAGCCAAATTAAACTTTTACTGGATTTCCACTTACTTTATCAAATCTCATCTCCACCACACAGGACAAGTTTGCATCTGTTATAGTTTTGGAGAAAATTGTGGTCATTTCATTTATGCGCGAATGTGTTCAGATTGCTTTTATATTGCATTTGGCACATGGTGACGATTATTTTGAGAGTGCAAAGTAGCCAAATGAAATTTTTACTGGATTTCCACGTACTTTATCAAATCTCATCTCCACCACACAGGACAAGTTTGCATCTGTTATAGTTTTGGAGAAAATTGTGGTCATTTCATTTATGTGCTAATGTGTTCAGATTGCTTTTCTATTGCATTTGGCACATGGTGACGATTATCTCGAGAGTGCAAAGTAGCCAAATGAAACTTTTACTGGATTTCCACTTACTTTATCAAATCTCCTCTCCACCACACAGGACAAGTTTGCTTCTGTTATAGTTTTGGAGAAAATTGTGGTCATTTTTATTTATGCGCGAATGTGTTCAGATTGCTTTTATATTGCATTTGGCACATGGTGACGATTATCTCGAGAGTGCAAAGTAGCCAAATGAAACTTTTACTGGATTTCCACTTACTTTATCAAATCTCATCTCCACCACACAGGACAAGTTTGCATCTGTTATAGTTTTGGAGAAAATATTGGTCATTTTTATTTATGCGCGAATGTGTTCAGATTGCTTTTATATTGCATTTGGCACATGGTGACGATTATCTCGAGAGTGCAAAGTAGCCAAATGAAACTATTACTGGATTTCCACTTACTTTATCAAATCTCATCTCCACCACACAGGACAAGTTTGCATCTGTTATAGTTTTGGAGAAAATTGTGGTCATTTCATTTATGCGCGAATGTGTTCAGATTGCTTTTCTATTGCATTTTCCACATGGTGACGATTTTCTCGAGAGTGCAAAGTAGCCAAATGAACCTTTTACTGGATTTCCACTTACTTTATCAAATCTCATCTCCATCACACAGGACAAGTTTGCATCTGTTATAGTTTTGGAGAAAATTGTGGTCATTTCATTTATGCGCGAATGTGTTCAGATTGCTTTTCTATTGCATTTGGCACATGGTGACGATTTTCTCGAGAGTGCAAAGTAGCCAAATGAAACTTTTACTGGATTTCCACTTACTTTATCAAATCTCATCTCCACCACACAGGACAAGTTTGCATCTGTTATAGTTTTGGAGAAAATATTGGTCATTTTTATTTATGCGCGAATGTGTTCAGATTGCTTTTATATTGCATTTGGCACATGGTGACGATTATCTCGAGAGTGCAAAGTAGCCAAATGAAACTTTGACTGGATTTCCACTTACTTTATCAAATCTCATCTCCACCACACAGGACAAGTTTGCATCTGTTATAGTTTTGGAGAAAATTGTGGTCATTTCATTTATGCGCGAATGTGTTCAGATTGCTTTTATATTGCATTTGGCACATGGTGACGATTATCTCGAGAGTGCAAAGTAGCCAAATGAAACTTTTACTGGATTTCTACTTACTTTATCAAATCTCATCTCCACCACACAGGACAAGTTTGCATCTGTTATAGTTTTGGAGAAAATTGTGGTCATTTCATTTATGCGCGAATGTGTTCAGATTGCTTTTCTATTGCATTTGGCACATGGTGACGATTATCTCGAGAGTGCAAAGTAGCCAAATGAAACTTTTACTGGATTTCCACTTACTTTATCAAATCTCATCTCCACCACACAGGACAAGTTTGCATCTGTTATAGTTTTGGAGAAAATTGTGGTCATTTCATTTATGCGCGAATGTGTTCAGATTGCTTTTATATTGCATTTGGCACATGGTGACGATTATCTCGAGAGTGCAAAGTAGCCAAATGAAACTTTTACTGGATTTCCACTTACTTTATCAAATCTCATCTCCACCACACAGGACAAGTTTGCATCTGTTATAGTTTTGGAGAAAATTGTGGTCATTTCATTTATGCGCGAATGTGTTCAGAATGCTTTTATATTGCATTTGGCACATGGTGACGATTATCTCGAGAGTGCAAAGTAGCCAAATGAAACTTTTACTGGATTTCCACTTACTTTATCAAATCTCCTCTCCACCACACAGGACAAGTTTGCTTCTGTTATAGTTTTGGAGAAAATTGTGGTCATTTTTATTTATGCGCGAATGTGTTCAGATTGCTTTTATATTGCATTTGGCACATGGTGACGATTATCTCGAGAGTGCAAAGTAGCCAAATGAAACTTTTACTGGATTTCCACTTACTTTATCAAATCTCATCTCCACCACACAGGACAAGTTTGCATCTGTTATAGTTTTGGAGAAAATTGTGGTCATTTCATTTATGCGCGAATGTGTTCAGATTGCTTTTATATTGCATTTGGCACATGGTGACGATTATCTCGAGAGTGCAAAGTAGCCAAATTAAACTTTTACTGGATTTCCACTTACTTTATCAAATCTCATCTCCACCACACAGGACAAGTTTGCATCTGTTATAGTTTTGGAGAAAATTGTGGTCATTTCATTTATGCGCGAATGTGTTCAGATTGCTTTTATATTGCATTTGGCACATGGTGACGATTATTTTGAGAGTGCAAAGTAGCCAAATGAAATTTTTACTGGATTTCCACGTACTTTATCAAATCTCATCTCCACCACACAGGACAAGTTTGCATCTGTTATAGTTTTGGAGAAAATTGTGGTCATTTCATTTATGTGCTAATGTGTTCAGATTGCTTTTCTATTGCATTTGGCACATGGTGACGATTATCTCGAGAGTGCAAAGTAGCCAAATGAAACTTTTACTGCATTTCCACTTACTTTATCAAATCTCATCTCCACCACACAGGACAAGTTTGCATCTGTTATAGTTTTGGAGAAAATATTGGTCATTTTTATTTATGCGCGAATGTGTTCAGATTGCTTTTATATTGCATTTGGCACATGGTGACGATTATCTCGAGAGTGCAAAGTAGCCAAATGAAACTTTTACTGGATTTCCACTTACTTTATCAAATCTCATCTCCACCACACAGGACAAGTTTGCATCTGTTATAGTTTTGGAGAAAATTGTGTTCATTTCATTTATGCGCGAATGTGTTCAGATTGCTTTTATATTGCATTTGGCACATGGTGACGATTATCTCGAGAGTGCAAAGTAGCCAAATGAAACTTTTACTGGATTTCTACTTACTTTATCAAATCTCATCTCCACCACACAGGACAAGTTTGCATCTGTTATAGTTTTGGAGAAAATTGTGGTCATTTTATTTATGCGCGAATGTGTTCAGATTGCTTTTCTATTGCATTTGGCACATGGTGACGATTATCTCGAGAGTGCAAAGTAGCCAAATGAAACTTTTACTGGATTTCCACTTACTTTATCAAATCTCATCTCCACCACACAGGACAAGTTTGCATCTGTTATAGTTTTGGAGAAAATTGTGGTCATTTCATTTATGCGCGAATGTGTTCAGATTGCTTTTATATTGCATTTGGCACATGGTGACGATTATCTCGAGAGTGCAAAGTAGCCAAATGAAACTTTTACTGGATTTCCACTTACTTTATCAAATCTCATCTCCACCACACAGGACAAGTTTGCATCTGTTATAGTTTTGGAGAAAATTGTGGTCATTTCATTTATGTGCTAATGTGTTCAGATTGCTTTTCTATTGCATTTGGCACATGGTGACGATTATCTCGAGAGTGCAAAGTAGCCAAATGAAACTTTTACTGTATTTCCACTTACTTTATCAAATCTCATCGCCACCACACAGGACAAGTTTGCATCTGTTAAAGTTTTGGAGAAAATATTGGTCATTTTCATTTATGCGCGAATGTGTTCAGATTGCTTTTATATTGCATTTGGCACATGGTGACGATTATCTCGAGAGTGCAAAGTAGCCAAATGAAACTATTACTGGATTTCCACTTACTTTATCAAATCTCATCTCCACCACACAGGACAAGTTTGCATCTGTTATAGTTTTGGAGAAAATTGTGGTCATTTCATTTATGCGCGAATGTGTTCAGATTGCTTTTCTATTGCATTTTGCACATGGTGACGATTTTCTCGAGAGTGCAAAGTAGCCAAATGAACCTTTTACTGGATTTCCACTTACTTTATCAAATCTCATCTCCACCACACAGGACAAGTTTGCATCTGTTATAGTTTTGGAGAAAATTGTGGTCATTTCATTTATGCGCGAATGTGTTCAGATTGCTTTTATATTGCATTTGGCACATGGTGACGATTATCTCGAGAGTGCAAAGTAGCCAAATGAAACTTTTACTGGATTTCTACTTACTTTATCAAATCTCATCTCCACCACACAGGACAAGTTTGCATCTGTTATAGTTTTGGAGAAAATTGTGGTCATTTTATTTATGCGCGAATGTGTTCAGATTGCTTTTCTATTGCATTTGGCACATGTAGACGATTATCTCGAGAGTGCAAAGTAGCCAAATGAAACTTTTACTGGATTTCCACTTACTTTATCAAATCTCATCTCCACCACACAGGACAAGTTTGCATCTGTTATAGTTTTGGAGAAAATTGTGGTCATTTCATTTATGCGCGAATGTGTTCAGATTGCTTTTATATTGCATTTGGCACATGGTGACGATTATCTCGAGAGTGCAAAGTAGCCAAATGAAACTTTTACTGGATTTCCACTTACTTTATCAAATCTCATCTCCACCACACAGGACAAGTTTGCATCTGTTATAGTTTTGGAGAAAATTGTGGTCATTTTATTTATGCGCGAATGTGTTCAGAATGCTTTTATATTGCATTTGGCACATGGTGACGATTATCTCGAGAGTGCAAAGTAGCCAAATGAAACTTTTACTGGATTTCCACTTACTTTATCAAATCTCATCTCCACCACACAGGACAAGTTTGCTTCTGTTATAGTTTTGGAGAAAATTGTGGTCATTTTTATTTATGTGCGAATGTGTTCAGATTGCTTTTATATTGCATTTGGCACATGGTGACGATTATCTCGAGAGTGCAAAGTAGCCAAATGAAACTTTTACTGGATTTCCACTTACTTTATCAAATCTCATCTCCACCACACAGGACAAGTTTGCATCTGTTATAGTTTTGGAGAAAACTGTGGTCATTTCATTTATGCGCGAATGTGTTCAGATTGCTTTTATATTGCATTTGGCACATGGTGACGATTATCTCGAGAGTGCAAAGTAGCCAAATGAAACTTTTACTGGATTTCCACTTACTTTATCAAATCTCATCTCCACCACACAGGACAAGTTTGCATCTGTTATAGTTTTGGAGAAAATTGTGGTCATTTCATTTATGCGCGAATGTGTTCAGATTGCTTTTATATTGCATTTGGCACATGGTGACGATTATCTCGAGAGTGCAAAGTAGCCAAATTAAACTTTTACTGGATTTCCACTTACTTTATCAAATCTCATCTCCACCACACAGGACAAGTTTGCATCTGTTATAGTTTTGGAGAAAATTGTGGTCATTTCATTTATGCGCGAATGTGTTCAGATTGCTTTTATATTGCATTTGGCACATGGTGACGATTATTTTGAGAGTGCAAAGTAGCCAAATGAAACTTTTACTGGATTTCCACGTACTTTATTAAATCTCATCTCCACCACACAGGACGTTTGCATCTGTTATAGTTTTGGAGAAAATTGTGGTCATTTCATTTATGTGCTAATTTGTTCAGATTGCTTTTCTATTGCATTTGGCACATGGTGACGATTATCTCGAGAGTGCAAAGTAGCCAAATAAAACTTTTACTGGATTTCCACTTACTTTATCAAATCTCATCTCCACCACACAGGACAAGTTTGCATCTGTTATAGTTTTGGAGAAAATATTGGTCATTTTTATTTATGCGCGAATGTGTTCAGATTGCTTTTATATTGCATTTGGCACATGGTGACGATTATCTCGAGAGTGCAAAGTAGCCAAATGAAACTTTTACTGGATTTCCACTTACTTTATCAAATCTCATCTCCACCACACAGGACAAGTTTGCATCTGTTATAGTTTTGGAGAAAATTGTGCTCATTTCATTTATGCGCGAATGTGTTCAGATTGCTTTTATATTGCATTTGGCACATGGTGACGATTATCTCGAGAGTGCAAAGTAGCCAAATGAAACTTTTACTGGATTTCTACTTACTTTATCAAATCTCATCTCCACCACACAGGACAAGTTTGCATCTGTTATAGTTTTGGAGAAAATTGTGGTCATTTCATTTATGCGCGAATGTGTTCAGATTGCTTTTCTATTGCATTTGGCACATGGTGACGATTATCTCGAGAGTGCAAAGTAGCCAAATGAAACTTTTACTGGATTTCCACTTACTTTATCAAATCTCATCTCCACCACACAGGACAAGTTTGCATCTGTTATAGTTTTGGAGAAAATTGTGGTCATTTCATTTATGTGCTAATGTGTTCAGATTGCTTTTCTATTGCATTTGGCACATGGTGACGATTATCTCGAGAGTGCAAAGTAGCCAAATGAAACTTTTACTGTATTTCCACTTACTTTATCAAATCTCATCGCCACCACACAGGACAAGTTTGCATCTGTTAAAGTTTTGGAGAAAATATTGGTCATTTTCATTTATGCGCGAATGTGTTCAGATTGCTTTTATATTGCATTTGGCACATGGTGACGATTATCTCGAGAGTGCAAAGTAGCCAAATGAAACTATTACTGGATTTCCACTTACTTTATCAAATCTCATCTCCACCACACAGGACAAGTTTGCATCTGTTATAGTTTTGGAGAAAATTGTGGTCATTTCATTTATGCGCGAATGTGTTCAGATTGCTTTTCTATTGCATTTTGCACATGGTGACGATTTTCTCGAGAGTGCAAAGTAGCCAAATGAACCTTTTACTGGATTTCCACTTACTTTATCAAATCTCATCTCCACCACACAGGACAAGTTTGCATCTGTTATAGTTTTGGAGAAAATTGTGGTCATTTCATTTATGCGCGAATGTGTTCAGATTGCTTTTATATTGCATTTGGCACATGGTGACGATTATCTCGAGAGTGCAAAGTAGCCAAATGAAACTTTTACTGGATTTCTACTTACTTTATCAAATCTCATCTCCACCACACAGGACAAGTTTGCATCTGTTATAGTTTTGGAGAAAATTGTGGTCATTTTATTTATGCGCGAATGTGTTCAGATTGCTTTTCTATTGCATTTGGCACATGTAGACGATTATCTCGAGAGTGCAAAGTAGCCAAATGAAACTTTTACTGGATTTCCACTTACTTTATCAAATCTCATCTCCACCACACAGGACAAGTTTGCATCTGTTATAGTTTTGGAGAAAATTGTGGTCATTTCATTTATGCGCGAATGTGTTCAGATTGCTTTTATATTGCATTTGGCACATGGTGACGATTATCTCGAGAGTGCAAAGTAGCCAAATGAAACTTTTACTGGATTTCCACTTACTTTATCAAATCTCATCTCCACCACACAGGACAAGTTTGCATCTGTTATAGTTTTGGAGAAAATTGTGGTCATTTTATTTATGCGCGAATGTGTTCAGAATGCTTTTATATTGCATTTGGCACATGGTGACGATTATCTCGAGAGTGCAAAGTAGCCAAATGAAACTTTTACTGGATTTCCACTTACTTTATCAAATCTCATCTCCACCACACAGGACAAGTTTGCTTCTGTTATAGTTTTGGAGAAAATTGTGGTCATTTTTATTTATGTGCGAATGTGTTCAGATTGCTTTTATATTGCATTTGGCACATGGTGACGATTATCTCGAGAGTGCAAAGTAGCCAAATGAAACTTTTACTGGATTTCCACTTACTTTATCAAATCTCATCTCCACCACACAGGACAAGTTTGCATCTGTTATAGTTTTGGAGAAAACTGTGGTCATTTCATTTATGCGCGAATGTGTTCAGATTGCTTTTATATTGCATTTGGCACATGGTGACGATTATCTCGAGAGTGCAAAGTAGCCAAATGAAACTTTTACTGGATTTCCACTTACTTTATCAAATCTCATCTCCACCACACAGGACAAGTTTGCATCTGTTATAGTTTTGGAGAAAATTGTGGTCATTTCATTTATGCGCGAATGTGTTCAGATTGCTTTTATATTGCATTTGGCACATGGTGACGATTATCTCGAGAGTGCAAAGTAGCCAAATTAAACTTTTACTGGATTTCCACTTACTTTATCAAATCTCATCTCCACCACACAGGACAAGTTTGCATCTGTTATAGTTTTGGAGAAAATTGTGGTCATTTCATTTATGCGCGAATGTGTTCAGATTGCTTTTATATTGCATTTGGCACATGGTGACGATTATTTTGAGAGTGCAAAGTAGCCAAATGAAACTTTTACTGGATTTCCACGTACTTTATTAAATCTCATCTCCACCACACAGGACGTTTGCATCTGTTATAGTTTTGGAGAAAATTGTGGTCATTTCATTTATGTGCTAATTTGTTCAGATTGCTTTTCTATTGCATTTGGCACATGGTGACGATTATCTCGAGAGTGCAAAGTAGCCAAATGAAACTTTTACTGGATTTCCACTTACTTTATCAAATCTCATCTCCACCACACAGGACAAGTTTGCATCTGTTATAGTTTTGGAGAAAATATTGGTCATTTTTATTTATGCGCGAATGTGTTCAGATTGCTTTTATATTGCATTTGGCACATGGTGACGATTATCTCGAGAGTGCAAAGTAGCCAAATGAAACTTTTACTGGATTTCCACTTACTTTATCAAATCTCATCTCCACCACACAGGACAAGTTTGCATCTGTTATAGTTTTGGAGAAAATTGTGCTCATTTCATTTATGCGCGAATGTGTTCAGATTGCTTTTATATTGCATTTGGCACATGGTGACGATTATCTCGAGAGTGCAAAGTAGCCAAATGAAACTTTTACTGGATTTCTACTTACTTTATCAAATCTCATCTCCACCACACAGGACAAGTTTGCATCTGTTATAGTTTTGGAGAAAATTGTGGTCATTTCATTTATGCGCGAATGTGTTCAGATTGCTTTTCTATTGCATTTGGCACATGGTGACGATTATCTCGAGAGTGCAAAGTAGCCAAATGAAACTTTTACTGGATTTCCACTTACTTTATCAAATCTCATCTCCACCACACAGGACAAGTTTGCATCTGTTATAGTTTTGGAGAAAATTGTGGTCATTTCATTTATGCGCGAATGTGTTCAGATTGCTTTTATATTGCATTTGGCACATGGTGACGATTATCTCGAGAGTGCAAAGTAGCCAAATTAAACTTTTACTGGATTTACACTTACTTTATCAAATCTCATCTCCACCACACAGGACAAGTTTGCATCTGTTATAGTTTTGGAGAAAATTGTGGTCATTTTTATTTATGCGCGAATGTGTTCAGATTGCTTTTATATTGCATTTGGCACATGGTGACGATTATCTCGAGAGTGCAAAGTAGCCAAATGAAACTTTTACTGGATTTCCACTTACTTTATCAAATCTCATCTCCACCACACAGGACAGGTTTGCATCTGTTATAGTTTTGGAGAAAATTGTGGTCATTTCATTTATGCGCGAATGTGTTCAGATTGCTTTTATATTGCATTTGGCACATGGTGACGATTATCTTGAGAGTGCAAAGTAGCCAAATGAAACTTTTACTGGATTTACACTTACTTTATCAAATCTCATCTCCACCACACAGGACAAGTTTGCATCTGTTATAGTTTTGCAGAAAATTGTGGTCATTTCATTTATGCGCGAATGTGTTCAGATTGCTTTTCTATTGCATTTGGCACATGGTGACGATTATCTCGAGAGTGCAAAGTAGCCAAATAAAACTTTTACTGGATTTCCACTTACTTTATCAAATCTCATCTCCACCACACAGGACAAGTTTGCATCTGTTATAGTTTTGGAGAAAATATTGGTCATTTTTATTTATGCGCGAATGTGTTCAGATTGCTTTTATATTGCATTTGGCACATGGTGACGATTATCTCGAGAGTGCAAAGTAGCCAAATGAAACTTTGACTGGATTTCCACTTACTTTATCAAATCTCATCTCCACCACACAGGACAAGTTTGCATCTGTTATAGTTTTGGAGAAAATTGTGGTCATTTCATTTATGCGCGAATGTGTTCAGATTGCTTTTATATTGCATTTGGCACATGGTGACGATTATCTCGAGAGTGCAAAGTAGCCAAATGAAACTTTTACTGGATTTCTACTTACTTTATCAAATCTCATCTCCACCACACAGGACAAGTTTGCATCTGTTATAGTTTTGGAGAAAATTGTGGTCATTTCATTTATGCGCGAATGTGTTCAGATTGCTTTTCTATTGCATTTGGCACATGGTGACGATTATCTCGAGAGTGCAAAGTAGCCAAATGAAACTTTTACTGGATTTCCACTTACTTTATCAAATCTCATCTCCACCACACAGGACAAGTTTGCATCTGTTATAGTTTTGGAGAAAATTGTGGTCATTTCATTTATGCGCGAATGTGTTCAGATTGCTTTTCTATTGCATTTGGCACATGGTGACGATTATCTCGAGAGTGCAAAGTAGCCAAATGAAACTTTTACTGGATTTCCACTTACTTTATCAAATCTCATCTCCACCGCAGAGGACAAGTTTGCATCTGTTATAGTTTTGGAGAAAATTGTGGTCATTTCATTTATGCGCGAATGTGTTCAGATTGCTTTTCTATTGCATTTGGCACATGGTGACGATTATCTCGAGAGTGCAAAGTAGCCAAATTAAACTTTTACTGGATTTCCACTTACTTTATCAAATCTCATCTCCACCACACAGGACAAGTTTGCATCTGTTAGAGTTTTGGAGAAAATTGTGGTCATTTTTATTTATGCGCGAATGTTTTCAGATTGCTTTTATATTGCATTTGGCACATGGTGACGATTATCTCGAGAGTGCAAAGTAGCCAAATGAAACTTTTACTGGATTTCCACTTACTTTATCAAATCTCATCTCCACAACACAGGACAAGTTTGCATCTGTTATAGTTTTGGAGAAAATTGTGGTCATTTCATTTATGCGCGAATGTGTTCAGATTGCTTTTATATTGCATTTGGCACATGGTGACGATTATCTCGAGAGTGCAAAGTAGCCAAATGAAACTTTTACTGGATTTCCACTTACTTTATCAAATCTCATCTCCACCACACAGGACAAGTTTGCATCTGTTATAGTTTTGGAGAAAATTGTGGTCATTTCATTTATGCGCGAATGTGTTCAGATTGCTTTTATATTGCATTTGGCACATGGTGACGATTATCTCGAGAGTGCAAAGTAGCCAAATGAAACTTTTACTGGATTTCCACTTACTTTATCAAATCTCATCTCCACCACACAGGACAAGTTTGCATCTGTTATAGTTTTGGAGAAAATTGTGGTCATTTCATTTATGCGCGAATGTGTTCAGATTGCTTTTCTATTGCATTTGGCACATGGTGACGATTATCTCGAGAGTGCAAAGTAGCCAAATTAAACTTTTACTTGATTTCCACGTACTTTATCAAATCTCATCTCCACCACACAGGACAAGTTTGCATCTGTTATAGTTTTGGAGAAAATTGTGGTCATTTAATTTATGCGCTAATGTGTTCAGATTGCTTTTCTATTGCATTTGGCACATGGTGACGATTATCTCGAGAGTGCAAAGTAGCCAAATGAAACTTTTACTGGATTTCCACTTACTTTATCAAATCTCATCTCCACCACACAGGACAAGTTTGCATCTGTTATAGTTTTTGAGAAAATATTGGTCATTTTTATTTATGCGCGAATGTGTTCAGATTGCTTTTATATTGCATTTGGCACATGGTGACGATTATCTCGAGAGTGCAAAGTAGCCAAATGAAACTTTTACTGGATTTCCACTTACTTTATCAAATCTCATCTCCACCACACAGGACAAGTTTTCATCTGTTATAGTTTTGGAGAAAATTGTGGTCATTTCATTTATGCGCGAATGTGTTCAGATTGCTTTTATATTGCATTTGGCACATGGTGACGATTATCTTGAGAGTGCAAAGTAGCCAAATGAAACTTTTACTGGATTTACACTTACTTTATCAAATCTCATCTCCACCACACAGGACAAGTTTGCATCTGTTATAGTTTTGGAGAAAATTGTGGTCATTTCATTTTTGCGCGAATGTGTTCAGATTGCTTTTCTATTGCATTTGGCACATGGTGACGATTATCTCGAGAGTGCAAAGTAGCCAAATGAAACTTTTACTGGATTTCCACTTACTTTATCAAATCTCATCTCCACCACACAGGACAAGTTTGCATCTGTTATAGTTTTGGAGAAAATTGTGGTCATTTCATTTATGCGCAAATGTGTTCAGATTGCTTTTATATTGCATTTGGCACATGGTGACGATTATCTCGAGAGTGCAAAGTAGCCAAATGAAACTTTTACTGGATTTCCACTTACTTTATCAAATCTCATCTCCACCACACAGGACAAGTTTGCATCTGTTATAGTTTTGGAGAAAATATTGGTCATTTTTATTTATGCGCGAATGTGTTCAGATTGCTTTTATATTGCATTTGGCACATGGTGACGATTATCTCGAGAGTGCAAAGTAGCCAAATGAAACTTTTACTGGATTTCCACTTACTTTATCAAATCTCATCTCCACCACACAGGACAAGTTTGCATCTGTTATAGTTTTGGAGAAAATTGTGGTCATTTCATTTATGCGCGAATGTGTTCAGATTGCTTTTATATTGCATTTGGCACATGGTGACGATTATCTCGAGAGTGCAAAGTAGCCAAATGAAACTTTTACTGGATTTCTACTTACTTTATCAAATCTCATCTCCACCACACAGGACAAGTTTGCATCTGTTATAGTTTTGGAGAAAATTGTGGTCATTTCATTTACGCGCGAATGTGTTCAGATTGCTTTTCTATTGCATTTGGCACATGGTGACGATTATCTCGAGAGTGCAAAGTAGCCAAATGAAACTTTTACTGGATTTCCACTTACTTTATCAAATCTCATCTCCACCACACAGGACAAGTTTGCATCTGTTATAGTTTTGGAGAAAATTGTGGTCATTTCATTTATGCGCGAATGTGTTCAGATTGCTTTTATATTGCATTTGGCACATGGTGACGATTATCTCGAAAGTGCAAAGTAGCCAAATTAAACTTTTACTGGATTTACACTTACTTTATCAAATCTCATCTCCACCACACAGGACAAGTTTGCATCTGTTATAGTTTTGGAGAAAATTGTGGTCATTTTTATTTATGCACGAATGTGTTCAGATTGCTTTTATATTGCATTTGGCACATGGTGACGATTATCTCGAGAGTGCAAAGTAGCCAAATGAAACTTTTACTGGATTTCCACTTACTTTATCAAATCTCATCTCCACCACACAGGACAAGTTTGCATCTGTTATAGTTTTGGAGAAAATTGTGGTCATTTCATTTTTGCGCGAATGTGTTCAGATTGCTTTTCTATTGCATTTGGCACATGGTGACGATTATCTCGAGAGTGCAAAGTAGCCAAATGAAACTTTGACTGGATTTCCACTTACTTTATCAAATCTCATCTCCACCACACAGGACAAGTTTGCATCTGTTATAGTTTTGGAGAAAATTGTGGTCATTTAATTTATGCGCAAATGTGTTCAGATTGCTTTTATATTGCATTTGGCACATGGTGACGATTATCTCGAGAGTGCAAAGTAGCCAAATGAAACTTTTACTGGATTTCCACTTACTTTATCAAATCTCATCTCCACCACACAGGACAAGTTTGCATCTGTTATAGTTTTGGAGAAAATATTGGTCATTTTTATTTATGCGCGAATGTGTTCAGATTGCTTTTATATTGCATTTGGCACATGGTGACGATTATCTCGAGAGTGCAAAGTAGCCAAATGAAACTTTTACTGGATTTCCACTTACTTTATCAAATCTCATCTCCACCACACAGGACAAGTTTGCATCTGTTATAGTTTTGGAGAAAATTGTGGTCATTTCATTTATGCGCGAATGTGTTCAGATTGCTTTTATATTGCATTTGGCACATGGTGACGATTATCTCGAGAGTGCAAAGTAGCCAAATGAAACTTTTACTGGATTTCTACTTACTTTATCAAATCTCATCTCCACCACACAGGACAAGTTTGCATCTGTTATAGTTTTGGAGAAAATTGTGGTCATTTCATTTACGCGCGAATGTGTTCAGATTGCTTTTCTATTGCATTTGGCACATGGTGACGATTATCTCGAGAGTGCAAAGTAGCCAAATGAAACTTTTACTGGATTTCCACTTACTTTATCAAATCTCATCTCCACCACACAGGACAAGTTTGCATCTGTTATAGTTTTGGAGAAAATTGTGGTCATTTCATTTATGCGCGAATGTGTTCAGATTGCTTTTATATTGCATTTGGCACATGGTGACGATTATCTCGAAAGTGCAAAGTAGCCAAATTAAACTTTTACTGGATTTACACTTACTTTATCAAATCTCATCTCCACCACACAGGACAAGTTTGCATCTGTTATAGTTTTGGAGAAAATTGTGGTCATTTTTATTTATGCGCGAATGTGTTCAGATTGCTTTTATATTGCATTTGGCACATGGTGACGATTATCTCGAGAGTGCAAAGTAGCCAAATGAAACTTTTACTGGATTTCCACTTACTTTATCAAATCTCATCTCCACCACACAGGACAAGTTTGCATCTGTTATAGTTTTGGAGAAAATTGTGGTCATTTCATTTATGCGCGAATGTGTTCAGATTGCTTTTATATTGCATTTGGCACATGGTGACGATTATCTCGAAAGTGCAAAGTAGCCAAATGAAACTTTTACTGGATTTACACTTACTTTATCAAATCTCATCTCCACCACACAGGACAAGTTTGCATCTGTTATAGTTTTGCAGAAAATTGTGGTCATTTCATTTATGCGCGAATGTGTTCAGATTGCTTTTCTATTGCATTTGGCACATGGTGACGATTATCTCGAGAGTGCAAAGTAGCCAAATGAAACTTTTACTGGATTTCCACTTACTTTATCAAATCTCATCTCCACCACACAGGACAAGTTTGCATCTGTTATAGTTTTGGAGAAAATATTGGTCATTTTTATTTATGCGCGAATGTGTTCAGATTGCTTTTATATTGCATTTGGCACATGGTGACGATTATCTCGAGAGTGCAAAGTAGCCAAATGAAACTTTTACTGGATTTCCACTTACTTTATCAAATCTCATCTCCACCACACAGGACAAGTTTGCATCTGTTATAGTTTTGGAGAAAATTGTGGTCATTTCATTTATGCGCGAATGTGTTCAGATTGCTTTTCTATTGCATTTGGCACATGGTGACGATTATCTCGAGAGTGCAAAGTAGCCAAATGAAACTTTTACTGGATTTCCACTTACTTTATCAAATCTCATCTCCACCACACAGGACAAGTTTGCATCTGTTATAGTTTTGGAGAAAATATTGGTCATTTTTTTTTATGCGCGAATGTGTTCAGATTGCTTTTATATTGCATTTGGCACATGGTGACGATTATCTCGAGAGTGCAAAGTAGCCAAATGAAACTTTTACTGGATTTCCACTTACTTTATCAAATCTCATCTCCACCACACAGGACAAGTTTGCATCTGTTATAGTTTTGGAGAAAATTGTGGTCATTTCATTTATGCGCGAATGTGTTCAGATTGCTTTTATATTGCATTTGGCACATGGTGACGATTATCTCGAGAGTGCAAAGTAGCCAAATGAAACTTTTACTGGATTTCTACTTACTTTATCAAATCTCATCTCCACCACACAGGACAAGTTTGCATCTGTTATAGTTTTGGAGAAAATTGTGGTCATTTCATTTATGCGCGAATGTGTTCAGATTGCTTTTCTATTGCATTTGGCACATGGTGACGATTATCTCGAGAGTGCAAAGTAGCCAAATGAAACTTTTACTGGATTTCCACTTACTTTATCAAATCTCATCTCCACCACACAGGACAAGTTTGCATCTGTTATAGTTTTGGAGAAAATTGTGGTCATTTCATTTATGCGCGAATGTGTTCAGATTGCTTTTCTATTGCATTTGGCACATGGTGACGATTATCTCGAGAGTGCAAAGTAGCCAAATGAAACTTTTACTGGATTTCCACTTACTTTATCAAATCTCATCTCCACCGCAGAGGACAAGTTTGCATCTGTTATAGTTTTGGAGAAAATTGTGGTCATTTCATTTATGCGCGAATGTGTTCAGATTGCTTTTCTATTGCATTTGGCACATGGTGACGATTATCTCGAGAGTGCAAAGTAGCCAAATTAAACTTTTACTGGATTTCCACTTACTTTATCAAATCTCATCTCCACCACACAGGACAAGTTTGCATCTGTTAGAGTTTTGGAGAAAATTGTGGTCATTTCATTTATGCGCTAATGTGTTCAGATTGCTTTTCTATTGCATTTGGCACATGGTGACGATTATCTCGAGAGTGCAAAGTAGCCAAATGAAACTTTTACTGGATTTCCACTTACTTTATCAAATCTCATCTCCACCACACAGGACAAGTTTGCATCTGTTATAGTTTTGGAGAAAATATTGGTCATTTTTATTTATGCGCGAATGTGTTCAGATTGCTTTTATATTGCATTTGGCACATGGTGACGATTATCTCGAGAGTGCAAAGTAGCCAAATGAAACTTTTACTGGATTTCCACTTACTTTATCAAATCTCATCTCCACCACACAGGACAAGTTTGCATCTGTTATAGTTTTGGAGAAAATTGTGGTCATTTCATTTATGCGCGAATGTGTAAAGATTGCTTTTCTATTGCATTTGGCACATGGTGACGATTTTCTCGAGAGTGCAAAGTAGCCAAATGAACCTTTTACTGGATTTCCACTTACTTTATCAAATCTCATCTCCATCACACAGGACAAGTTTGCATCTGTTATAGTTTTGGAGAAAATTGTGGTCATTTCATTTATGCGCGAATGTGTTCAGATTGCTTTTCTATTGCATTTGGCACATGGTGACGATTATCTCGAGAGTGCAAAGTAGCCAAATGAAACTTTGACTGGATTTCCACTTACTTTATCAAATCTCATCTCCACCACACAGGACAAGTTTGCATCTGTTATAGTTTTGGAGAAAATTGTGGTCATTTCATTTATGCGCAAATGTGTTCAGATTGCTTTTATATTGCATTTGGCACATGGTGACGATTATCTCGAGAGTGCAAAGTAGCCAAATGAAACTTTTACTGGATTTCTACTTACTTTATCAAATCTCATCTCCACCACACAGGACAAGTTTGCATCTGTTATAGTTTTGGAGAAAATTGTGGTCATTTCATTTATCCGCGAATGTGTTCAGATTGCTTTTCTATTGCATTTGGCACATGGTGACGATTATCTCGAGAGTGCAAAGTAGCCAAATGAAACTTTTACTGGATTTCCACTTACTTTATCAAATCTCATCTCCACCACACAGGACAAGTTTGCATCTGTTATAGTTTTGGAGAAAATTGTGGTCATTTCATATATGCGCGAATGTGTTCAGATTGCTTTTATATTGCATTTGGCACATGGTGACGATTATCTCGAGAGTGCAAAGTAGCCAAATGAAACTTTTACTGGATTTCCACTTACTTTATCAAATCTCATCTCCACCACACAGGACAAGTTTGCATCTGTTATAGTTTTGGAGAAAATTGTGGTCATTTCATTTATGCGCGAATGTGTTCAGATTGCTTTTCTATTGCATTTGGCACATGGTGACGATTATCTCGAGAGTGCAAAGTAACCAAATGAAACTTTTACTGGATTTCCACTTACTTTATCAAATCTCATCTCCACCACACAGGACAAGTTTGCATCTGTTATAGTTTTGGAGAAAATTGTGGTCATTTTTATTTATGCGCGAATGTTTTCAGATTGCTTTTATATTGCATTTGGCACATGGTGACGATTATCTCGAGAGTGCAAAGTAGCCAAATGAAACTTTTACTGAATTTCCACTTACTTTATCAAATCTCATCTCCACAACACAGGACAAGTTTGCATCTGTTATAGTTTTGGAGAAAATTGTGGTCATTTCATTTATGCGCGAATGTGTTCAGATTGCTTTTCTATTGCATTTGGCACATGGTGACGATTATCTCGAGAGTGCAAAGTAGCCAAATGAAACTTTTACTGGATTTCCACTTACTTTATCAAATCTCATCTCCACCACACAGGACAAGTTTGCATCTGTTATAGTTTTGGAGAAAATTGTGGTCATTTCATATATGCGCGAATGTGTTCAGATTGCTTTTATATTGCATTTGGCACATGGTGACGATTATCTCGAGAGTGCAAAGTAGCCAAATGAAACTTTTACTGGATTTCCACTTACTTTATCAAATCTCATCTCCACCACACAGGACAAGTTTGCATCTGTTATAGTTTTGGAGAAAATTGTGGTCATTTCATTTATGCGCGAATGTGTTCAGATTGCTTTTCTATTGCATTTGGCACATGGTGACGATTATCTCGAGAGTGCAAAGTAGCCAAATGAAACTTTTACTGGATTTCCACTTACTTTATCAAATCTCATCTCCACCACACAGGACAAGTTTGCATCTGTTATAGTTTTGGAGAAAATTGTGGTCATTTTTATTTATAGAATGTAAGCCCGCAAGGGTAGGGCCCTCTTCCCTCTGTACTAGTCTGTCTACTGTAACTTGTATACGTATTTTGTATGTAACCCCCTTCTCATGTACAGCACCATGGAATTAATGGTGCTCTATAAATAAATAATAATAATAATAATTTATGCGCGAATGTTTTAAGATTGCTTTTATATTGCATTTGGCACATGGTGACGATTATCTCGAGAGTGCAAAGTAGCCAAATGAAACTTTTACTGGATTTCCACTTACTTTATCAAATCTCATCTCCACAACACAGGACAAGTTTGCATCTGTTATAGTTTTGGAGAAAATTGTGGTCATTTCATTTATGCGCGAATGTGTTCAGATTGCTTTTATATTGCATTTGGCACATGGTGACGATTATCTCGAGAGTGCAAAGTAGCCAAATGAAACTTTTACTGGATTTCCACTTACTTTATCAAATCTCATCTCCACCACACAGGACAAGTTTGCATCTGTTATAGTTTTGGAGAAAACTGTGGTCATTTCATTTATGCGCTAATGTGTTCAGATTGCTTTTATATTGCATTTGGCACATGGTGACGATTATCTCGAGAGTGCAAAGTAGCCAAATGAAACTTTTACTGGATTTCCACTTACTTTATCAAATCTCATCTCCACCACACAGGACAAGTTTGCATCTGTTATAGTTTTGGAGAAAATTGTGGTCATTTCATTTATGCGCGAATGTGTTCAGATTGCTTTTCTATTGCATTTGGCACATGGTGACGATTATCTCGAGAGTGCAAAGTAGCCAAATGAAACTTTTACTGGATTTCCACTTACTTTATCAAATCTCATCTCCACCACACAGGACAAGTTTGCATCTGTTATAGTTTCGGAGAAAATTGTGGTCATTTCATTTATGCGCGAATGTGTTCAGATTGCTTTTATATTACATTTGGCACATGGTGACGATTATCTCGAGAGTGCAAAGTAGCCAAATGAAACTTTTACTGGATTTCCACTTACTTTATCAAATCTCATCTCCACCACACAGGACAAGTTTGCATCTGTTATAGTTTTGGAGAAAATTGTGGTCATTTCATTTATGCGCGAATGTGTTTAGATTGCTTTTCTATTGCATTTGGCACATGGTGACGATTACCTCGAGAGTGCAAAGTAGCCAAATGAACCTTTTACTGGATTTCCACTTACTTTATCAAATCTCATCTCCATCACACAGGACAAGTTTGCATCTGTTATAGTTTTGGAGAAAATTGTGGTCATTTCATTTATGCGCGAATGTGTTCAGATTGCTTTTCTATTGCATTTGGCACATGGTGACGATTACCTCGAGAGTGCAAAGTAGCCAAATGAAACTTTTACTGGATTTCCACTTACTTTATCAAATCTCATCTCCACCACACAGGACAAGTTTGCCTCTGTTATAGTTTTGGAGAAAATTGTGGTCATTTCATTTATGCGCGAATGTGTTCAGATTGCTTATATATTGCATTTGGCACATGGTGACGATTATCTCGAGAGTGCAAAGTAGCCAAATGAAACTTTTACTGGATTTCCACTTACTTTATCAAATCTCATCTCCACCACACAGGACAAGTTTGCATCTGTTATAGTTTTGGAGAAAATTGTGGTCATTTCATTTATGCGCGAATGTGTTCACATTGCTTTTATATTGCATTTGGCACATGGTGACGATTATCTCGAGAGTGCAAAGTAACCAAATGAAACTTTTACTGGATTTCCACTTACTTTATCAAATCTCATCTCCACCACACAGGACAAGTTTGCATCTGTTATAGTTTTGGAGAAAATTGTGGTCATTTCATTTATGTGCGAATGTGTTCAGATTGCTTTTATATTGCATTTGGCACATGGTGACGATTATCTCGAGAGTGCAAAGTAGCCAAATGAAACTTTTACTGGATTTCCACTTACTTTATCAAATCTCATCTCCACCACACAGGACAAGTTTGCATCTGTTATAGTTTTGGAGAAAATTGTGGTCATTTCATTTATGCGCGAATGTGTTCAGATTGCTTTTCTATTGCATTTGGCACATGGTGACGATTATCTCGAGAGTGCAAAGTAGCCAAATGAAACTTTTACTGGATTTCCACTTACTTTATCAAATCTCATCTCCACCACACAGGACAAGTTTGCCTCTGTTATAGTTTTGGAGAAAATATTGGTCATTTTTATTTATGCGCGAATGTGTTCAGATTGCTTTTATATTGCATTTGGCACATGGTGACGATCATCTCGAGAGTGCAAAGTAACCAAATAAAACTTTGACTGGATTTCCACTTACTTTATCAAATCTCATCTCCACCACACAGGACAAGTTTGCATCTGTTATAGTTTTGGAGAAAATTGTGGTCATTTCATTTATGCGCGAATGTGTTCAGATTGCTTTTATATTGCATTTGGCACATGGTGACGATTATCTCGAGAGTGCAAAGTAGCCAAATGAAACTTTTACTGGATTTCCACTTACTTTATCCAATCTCATCTCCACCACACAGGACAAGTTTGCATCTGTTATAGTTTTGGAGAAAATTGTGGTCATTTCATTTATGCGCGAATGTGTTCAGATTGCTTTTATATTGCATTTGGTACATGGTGACGATTATCTCAAGAGTGCAAAGTAGCCAAATGAAACTTTTACTGGATTTCCACTTACTTTATCAAATCTGATCTCCACCACACAGGACAAGTTTGCATCTGTTATAGTTTTGGAGAAAATTGTGGTCATTTCATTTATGCGCGAATGTGTTCAGATTGCTTTTATATTGCATTTGGCACATGGTGACGATTATCTCGAGAGTGCAAAGTAGCCAAATGAAACTTTTACTGGATTTCCACTTACTTTATCAAATCTCATCTCCACCACACAGGACAAGTTTGCATCTGTTATAGTTTTGGAGAAAATTGTGGTCATTTCATTTATTCGCGAATGTGTTCAGATTGCTTTTATATTGCATTTGGCACATGGTGACGATTATCTCAAGAGTGCAAAGTAGCCAAATGAAACTTTTACTGGATTTCCACTTACTTTATCAAATCTCATCTCCACCACACAGGACAAGTTTGCATTTGTTATAGTTTTGGAGAAAATTGTGGTCATTTCATTTATGCGCGAATGTGTTCAGATTGCTTTTCTATTGCATTTGGCACATGTTGACGATTATCTCGAGAGTGCAAAGTAGCCAAATGAAACTTTTACTGGATTTCCACTTACTTTATCAAATCTCATCTCCACCACACAGGACAAGTTTGCATCTGCTATAGTTTTGGAGAAAATTGTGGTCATTTCATTTATGCGCGAATGTGTTCAGATTGCTTTTATATTGCATTTGGCACATGGTGACGATTATCTCGAGAGTGCAAAGTAGCCAAATGAAACTTTTACTGGATTTCCACTTACTTTATCAAATCTCATCTCCACCACACAGGACAAGTTTGCATCTGTTATAGTTTTGGAGAAAATTGTGGTCATTTCATTTATGCGCGAATGTGTTCAGATTGCTTTTATATTGCATTTGGCACATGGTGACAATTATCTCGAGAGTGCAAAGTAGCCAAATGAAACTTTTACTGGATTTCCACTTACTTTATCAAATCTCATCTCCACCACACAGGACAAGTTTGCATTTGTTATAGTTTTGGAGAAAATTTTGTTCATTTCATTTATGCGCGAATGTGTTCAGATTGCTTTTCTATTGCATTTGGCACATGGTGACGATTATCTCGAGAGTGCAAAGTAGCCAAATGAAACTTTTACTGGATTTCCACTTACTTTATCAAATCTCATCTCCACCACACAGGACAAGTTTGCATCTGTTATAGTTTTGGAGAAAATTGTGGTCATTTCATTTATGCGCGAATGTGTTCAGATTGCTTTTATATTGCATTTGGCACATGGTGACGATTATCTCGAGAGTGCAAACTAGCCAAATGAAACTTTTACTGGATTTCCACTTACTTTATCAAATCTCATCTCCACCACACAGGACAAGTTTGCATCTGTTATAGTTTTGGAGAAAATTGTGGTCATTTCATTTATGCGCGAATGTGTTCAGATTGCTTTTATATTGCATTTGTCACATGGTGACGATTATCTCGAGAGTGCAAAGTAGCCAAATGAAACTTTTACTGGATTTCCACTTACTTTATCCAATCTCATCTCCACCACACAGGACAAGTTTGCATCTGTTATAATTTTGGAGAAAATTGTGGTCATTTTATTTATGCGCGAATGTGTTCAGATTGCTTTTCTATTGCATTTGGCACATGGTGACGATTATCTCGAGAGTGCAAAGTAGCCAAATGAAACTTTTACTGGATTTCCACTTACTTTATCAAATCTCATCTCCACCACACAGGACAAGTTTGCATCTGTTATAGTTTTGGAGAAAATTGTGGTCATTTCATTTATGCGCGAATGTGTTCAGATTGCTTTTATATTGCATTTGTCACATGGTGACGATTATCTCGAGAGTGCAAAGTAGCCAAATGAAACTTTTACTGGATTTCCACTTACTTTATCCAATCTCATCTCCACCACACAGGACAAGTTTGCATCTGTTATAGTTTTGGAGAAAATTGTGGTCATTTCATTTATGCGCGAATGTGTTCAGATTGCTTTTATATTGCATTTGGTACATGGTGACGATTATCTCGAGAGTGCAAAGTAGCCAAATGAAACTTTTACTGGATTTCCACTTACTTTATCAAATCTGATCTCCACCACACAGGACAAGTTTGCATCTGTTATAGTTTTGGAGAAAATTGTGGTCATTTCATTTATGCGCGAATGTGTTCAGATTGCTTTTATATTGCATTTGGCACATGGTGACGATTATCTCGAGAGTGCAAAGTAGCCAAATGAAACTTTTACTGGATTTCCACTTACTTTATCAAATCTCATCTCCACCACACAGGACAAGTTTGCATCTGTTATAGTTTCGGAGAAAATTGTGGTCATTTCATTTATGCGCGAATGTGTTCAGATTGCTTTTATATTACATTTGGCACATGGTGACGATTATCTCGAGAGTGCAAAGTAGCCAAATGAAACTTTTACTGGATTTCCACTTACTTTATCAAATCTCATCTCCAACACACAGGACAAGTTTGCATCTGTTATAGTTTTGGAGAAAATTGTGGTCATTTCATTTATGCGCGAATGTGTTTAGATTGCTTTTCTATTGCATTTGGCACATGGTGACGATTACCTCGAGAGTGCAAAGTAGCCAAATGAACCTTTTACTGGATTTCCACTTACTTTATCAAATCTCATCTCCATCACACAGGACAAGTTTGCATCTGTTATAGTTTTGGAGAAAATTGTGGTCATTTCATTTATGCGCGAATGTGTTCAGATTGCTTTTCTATTGCATTTGGCACATGGTGACGATTACCTCGAGAGTGCAAAGTAGCCAAATGAAACTTTTACTGGATTTCCACTTAATTTATCAAATCTCATCTCCACCACACAGGACAAGTTTGCCTCTGTTATAGTTTTGGAGAAAATTGTGGTCATTTCATTTATGCGCGAATGTGTTCAGATTGCTTTTCTATTGCATTTGGCACATGGTGACGATTATCTCGAGAGTGCAAAGTAGCCAAATGAAACTTTTACTGGATTTCCACTTACTTTATCAAATCTCATCTCCACCACACAGGACAATTTTGCCTCTGTTATAGTTTTGGAGAAAATATTGGTCATTTTTATTTATGCGCGAATGTGTTCAGATTGCTTTTATATTGCATTTGGCACATGGTGACGATTATCTCGAGAGTGCAAAGTAACCAAATAAAACTTTGACTGGATTTCCACTTACTTTATCAAATCTCATCTCCACCACACAGGACAAGTTTGCATCTGTTATAGTTTTGGAGAAAATTGTGGTCATTTCATTTATGCGCGAATGTGTTCAGATTGCTTTTATATTGCATTTGGCACATGGTGACGATTATCTCGAGAGTGCAAAGTAGCCAAATGAAACTTTTACTGGATTTCCACTTACTTTATCCAATCTCATCTCCACCACACAGGACAAGTTTGCATCTGTTATAGTTTTGGAGAAAATTGTGGTCATTTCATTTATGCGCGAATGTGTTCAGATTGCTTTTATATTGCATTTGGTACATGGTGACGATTATCTCAAGAGTGCAAAGTAGCCAAATGAAACTTTTACTGGATTTCCACTTACTTTATCAAATCTGATCTCCACCACACAGGACAAGTTTGCATCTGTTATAGTTTTGGAGAAAATTGTGGTCATTTCATTTATGCGCGAATGTGTTCAGATTGCTTTTATATTGCATTTGGCACATGGTGACGATTATCTCGAGAGTGCAAAGTAGCCAAATGAAACTTTTACTGGATTTCCACTTACTTTATCAAATCTCATCTCCACCACACAGGACAAGTTTGCATCTGTTATAGTTTTGGAGAAAATTGTGGTCATTTCATTTATGCGCGAATGTGTTCAGATTGCTTTTCTATTGCATTTGGCACATGGTGACGATTACCTCGAGAGTGCAAAGTAGCCAAATGAAACTTTTACTGGATTTCCACTTACTTTATCAAATCTCATCTCCACCACACAGGACAAGTTTGCCTCTGTTATAGTTTTGGAAAAAATTGTGGTCATTTCATTTATGCGCGAATGTGTTCAGATTGCTTTTCTATTGCATTTGGCACATGGTGACGATTATCTCGAGAGTGCAAAGTAGCCAAATGAAACTTTTACTGGATTTCCACTTACTTTATCAAATCTCATCTCCACCACACAGGACAAGTTTGCCTCTGTTATAGTTTTGGAGAAAATATTGGTCATTTTTATTTATGCGCGAATGTGTTCAGATTGCTTTTATATTGCATTTGGCACATGGTGACGATTATCTCGAGAGTGCAAAGTAACCAAATAAAACTTTGACTGGATTTCCACTTACTTTATCAAATCTCATCTCCACCACACAGGACAAGTTTGCATCTGTTATAGTTTTGGAGAAAATTGTGGTCATTTCATTTATGCGCGAATGTGTTCAGATTGCTTTTATATTGCATTTGGCACATGGTGACGATTATCTCGAGAGTGCAAAGTAGCCAAATGAAACTTTTACTGGATTTCCACTTACTTTATCCAATCTCATCTCCACCACACAGGACAAGTTTGCATCTGTTATAGTTTTGGAGAAAATTGTGGTCATTTCATTTATGCGCGAATGTGTTCAGATTGCTTTTATATTGCATTTGGTACATGGTGACGATTATCTCAAGAGTGCAAAGTAGCCAAATGAAACTTTTACTGGATTTCCACTTACTTTATCAAATCTGATCTCCACCACACAGGACAAGTTTGCATCTGTTATAGTTTTGGAGAAAATTGTGGTCATTTCATTTATGCGCGAATGTGTTCAGATTGCTTTTATATTGCATTTGGCACATGGTGACGATTATCTCGAGAGTGCAAAGTAGCCAAATGAAACTTTTACTGGATTTCCACTTACTTTATCAAATCTCATCTCCACCACACAGGACAAGTTTGCATCTGTTATAGTTTTGGAGAAAATTGTGGTCATTTCATTTATGCGCGAATGTGTTCAGATTGCTTTTATATTGCATTTGGCACATGGTAACGATTATCTCAAGAGTGCAAAGTAGCCAAATGAAACTTTTACTGGATTTCCACTTACTTTATCAAATCTCATCTCCACCACACAGGACAAGTTTGCATTTGTTATAGTTTTGGAGAAAATTGTGGTCATTTCATTTATGCGCGAATGTGTTCAGATTGCTTTTCTATTGCATTTGGCACATGTTGACGATTATCTCGAGAGTGCAAAGTAGCCAAATGAAACTTTTACTGGATTTCCACTTACTTTATCAAATCTCATCTCCACCACACAGGACAAGTTTGCATCTGCTATAGTTTTGGAGAAAATTGTGGTCATTTCATTTATGCGCGAATGTGTTCAGATTGCTTTTATATTGCATTTGGCACATGGTGACGATTATCTCGAGAGTGCAAAGTAGCCAAATGAAACTTTTACTGGATTTCCACTTACTTTATCAAATCTCATCTCCACCACACAGGACAAGTTTGCATCTGTTATAGTTTTGGAGAAAATTGTGGTCATTTCATTTATGCGCGAATGTGTTCAGATTGCTTTTATATTGCATTTGGCACATGGTGACAATTATCTCGAGAGTGCAAAGTAGCCAAATGAAACTTTTACTGGATTTCCACTTACTTTATCAAATCTCATCTCCACCACACAGGACAAGTTTGCATTTGTTATAGTTTTGGAGAAAATTTTGTTCATTTCATTTATGCGCGAATGTGTTCAGATTGCTTTTCTATTGCATTTGGCACATGGTGACGATTATCTCGAGAGTGCAAAGTAGCCAAATGAAACTTTTACTGGATTTCCACTTACTTTATCAAATCTCATCTCCACCACACAGGACAAGTTTGCATCTGTTATAGTTTTGGAGAAAATTGTGGTCATTTCATTTATGCGCGAATGTGTTCAGATTGCTTTTATATTGCATTTGGCACATGGTGACGATTATCTCGAGAGTGCAAACTAGCCAAATGAAACTTTTACTGGATTTCCACTTACTTTATCAAATCTCATCTCCACCACACAGGACAAGTTTGCATCTGTTATAGTTTTGGAGAAAATTGTGGTCATTTCATTTATGCGCGAATGTGTTCAGATTGCTTTTATATTGCATTTGTCACATGGTGACGATTATCTCGAGAGTGCAAAGTAGCCAAATGAAACTTTTACTGGATTTCCACTTACTTTATCCAATCTCATCTCCACCACACAGGACAAGTTTGCATCTGTTATAATTTTGGAGAAAATTGTGGTCATTTCATTTATGCGCGAATGTGTTCAGATTGCTTTTCTATTGCATTTGGCACATGGTGACGATTATCTCGAGAGTGCAAAGTAGCCAAATGAAACTTTTACTGGATTTCCACTTACTTTATCAAATCTCATCTTCACCACACAGGACAAGTTTGCATCTGTTATAGTTTTGGAGAAAATTGTGGTCATTTCATTTATGCGCGAATGTGTTCAGATTGCTTTTATATTGCATTTGTCACATGGTGACGATTATCTCGAGAGTGCAAAGTAGCCAAATGAAACTTTTACTGGATTTCCACTTACTTTATCAAATCTCATCTCCACCACACAGGACAAGTTTGCATCTGTTATAGTTTTGGAGAAAATTGTGGTCATTTCATTTATGCGCGAATGTGTTCAGATTGCTTTTATATTGCATTTGGCACATGGTGACGATTATCTCGAAAGTGCAAAGTAGCCAAATGAAACTTTTACTGGATTTCCACTTACTTTATCAAATCTCATCTCCACCACACAGGACAAGTTTGCATCTGTTATAGTTTTGGAGAAAATTGTAGTCATTTCATTTATGCGCGAATGTGTTCAGATTGCTTTTATATTGCATTTGGCACATGGTGACGATTATCTCGAGAGTGCAAAGTAGCCAAATGAAACTTTTACTGGATTTCCACTTACTTTATCAAATCGAGAGTGCAAAGTAGCCAAATGAAACTTTTACTGGATTTCCACTTACTTTATCAAATCTCATCTCCACAACACAGGACAAGTTTGCATCTGTTATAGTTTTGGAGAAAATTGTGGTCATTTCATTTATGCGCGAATGTGTTCAGATTGCTTTTCTATTGCATTTGGCACATGGTGACGATTATCTCGAGAGTGCAAAGTAGCCAAATGAAACTTTTACTGGATTTCCACTTACTTTATCAAATCTCATCTCCACCACACAGGACAAGTTTGCATCTGTTATAGTTTTGGAGAAAATTGTGGTCATTTCATTTATGCGCGAATGTGTTCAGATTGCTTTTCTATTGCATTTGGCACATGGTGACGATTATCTCGAGAGTGCAAAGTAGCCAAATGAAACTTTTACTGGATTTCCACTTACTTTATCAAATCTCATCTCCACCACACAGGACAAGTTTGCATGTGTTATAGTTTTGGAGAAAATTGTGGTCATTTCATTTATGCGCGAATGTGTTCAGATTGCTTTTCTATTGCATTTGGCACATAGTGACGATTATCTCGAGAGTGCAAAGTAGCCAAATGAAACTTTTACTGGATTTCCACTTACTTTATCAAATCTCATCTCCACCACACAGGACAAGTTTGCATCTGTTATAGTTTTGGAGAAAATTGTGGTCATTTCATTTATGCGCGAATGTGTTCAGATTGCTTTTCTATTGCATTTGGCCCATGGTGACGATTATCTCGAGAGTGCAAAGTAGCCAAATGAAACTTTTACTGGATTTCCACTTACTTTATCAAATCTCATCTCCACCACACAGGACAAGTTTGCATCTGTTATAGTTTTGGAGAAAATTGTGGTCATTTCATTTATGCGCGAATGTGTTCAGATTGCTTTTCTATTGCATTTGGCACATGGTGACGATTATCTCGAGAGTGCAAAGTAGCCAAATGAAACTTTTACTGGATTTCCACTTACTTTATCAAATCTCATCTCCACCACACAGGACAAGTTTGCATCTGTTATAGTTTTGGAGAAAATTGTGGTCATTTCATTTATGCGCGAATGTGTTCAGATTGCTTTTCTATTGCATTTGGCAAATGGTGACGATTATCTCGAGAGTGCAAAGTAGCCAAATGAAACTTTTACTGGATTTCCACTTACTTTATCAAATCTCATCTCCACCACACAGGACAAGTTTGCATCTGTTATAGTTTTGGAGAAAATTGTGGTCATTTCATTTATGCGCGAATGTGTTCAGATTGCTTTTCTATTGCATTTGGCACATGGTGACGATTATCTCGAGAGTGCAAAGTAGCCAAATGAAACTTTTACTGGATTTCCACTTACTTTATCAAATCTCATCTCCACCACACAGGACAAGTTTGCATCTGTTATAGTTTTGGAGAAAATTGTGGTCATTTCATTTATGCGCGAATGTGTTCAGATTGCTTTTATATTGCATTTGGCACATGGTGACGATTATCTCGAGAGTGCAAACTAGCCAAATGAAACTTTTACTGGATTTCCACTTACTTTATCAAATCTCATCTCCACCACACAGGACAAGTTTGCATCTGTTATAGTTTTGGAGAAAATTGTGGTCATTTCATTTATGCGCGAATGTGTTCAGATTGCTTTTATATTGCATTTGTCACATGGTGACGATTATCTCGAGAGTGCAAAGTAGCCAAATGAAACTTTTACTGGATTTCCACTTACTTTATCCAATCTCATCTCCACCACACAGGACAAGTTTGCATCTGTTATAATTTTGGAGAAAATTGTGGTCATTTCATTTATGCGCGAATGTGTTCAGATTGCTTTTCTATTGCATTTGGCACATGGTGACGATTATCTCGAGAGTGCAAAGTAGCCAAATGAAACTTTTACTGGATTTCCACTTACTTTATCAAATCTCATCTCCACCACACAGGACAAGTTTGCATCTGTTATAGTTTTGGAGAAAATTGTGGTCATTTCATTTATGCGCGAATGTGTTCAGATTGCTTTTATATTGCATTTGTCACATGGTGACGATTATCTCGAGAGTGCAAAGTAGCCAAATGAAACTTTTACTGGATTTCCACTTACTTTATCAAATCTCATCTCCACCACACAGGACAAGTTTGCATCTGTTATAGTTTTGGAGAAAATTGTGGTCATTTCATTTATGCGCGAATGTGTTCAGATTGCTTTTATATTGCATTTGGCACATGGTGACGATTATCTCGAAAGTGCAAAGTAGCCAAATGAAACTTTTACTGGATTTCCACTTACTTTATCAAATCTCATCTCCACCACACAGGACAAGTTTGCATCTGTTATAGTTTTGGAGAAAATTGTAGTCATTTCATTTATGCGCGAATGTGTTCAGATTGCTTTTATATTGCATTTGGCACATGGTGACGATTATCTCGAGAGTGCAAAGTAGCCAAATGAAACTTTTACTGGATTTCCACTTACTTTATCAAATCGAGAGTGCAAAGTAGCCAAATGAAACTTTTACTGGATTTCCACTTACTTTATCAAATCTCATCTCCACAACACAGGACAAGTTTGCATCTGTTATAGTTTTGGAGAAAATTGTGGTCATTTCATTTATGCGCGAATGTGTTCAGATTGCTTTTCTATTGCATTTGGCACATGGTGACGATTATCTCGAGAGTGCAAAGTAGCCAAATGAAACTTTTACTGGATTTCCACTTACTTTATCAAATCTCATCTCCACCACACAGGACAAGTTTGCATCTGTTATAGTTTTGGAGAAAATTGTGGTCATTTCATTTATGCGCGAATGTGTTCAGATTGCTTTTCTATTGCATTTGGCACATGGTGACGATTATCTCGAGAGTGCAAAGTAGCCAAATGAAACTTTTACTGGATTTCCACTTACTTTATCAAATCTCATCTCCACCACACAGGACAAGTTTGCATGTGTTATAGTTTTGGAGAAAATTGTGGTCATTTCATTTATGCGCGAATGTGTTCAGATTGCTTTTCTATTGCATTTGGCACATAGTGACGATTATCTCGAGAGTGCAAAGTAGCCAAATGAAACTTTTACTGGATTTCCACTTACTTTATCAAATCTCATCTCCACCACACAGGACAAGTTTGCATCTGTTATAGTTTTGGAGAAAATTGTGGTCATTTCATTTATGCGCGAATGTGTTCAGATTGCTTTTCTATTGCATTTGGCCCATGGTGACGATTATCTCGAGAGTGCAAAGTAGCCAAATGAAACTTTTACTGGATTTCCACTTACTTTATCAAATCTCATCTCCACCACACAGGACAAGTTTGCATCTGTTATAGTTTTGGAGAAAATTGTGGTCATTTCATTTATGCGCGAATGTGTTCAGATTGCTTTTATATTGCATTTGGCAAATGGTGACGATTATCTCGAAAGTGCAAAGTAGCCAAATGAAACTTTTACTGGATTTCCACTTACTTTATCAAATCTCATCTCCACCACACAGGACAAGTTCGCATCTGTTATAGTTTTGGAGAAAATTGTGGTCATTTCATTTATGCGCGAATGTGTTCAGATTGCTTTTCTATTGCATTTGGCACATGGTGACGATTATCTCGAGAGTGCAAAGTAGCCAAATGAAACTTTTACTGGATTTCCACTTACTTTATCAAATCTCATCTCCACCACACAGGACAAGTTTGCATCTGTTATAGTTTTGGAGAAAATTGTGGTCATTTCATTTATGCGCGAATGTGTTCAGATTGCTTTTCTATTGCATTTGGCAAATGGTGACGATTATCTCGAGAGTGCAAAGTAGCCAAATGAAACTTTTACTGGATTTCCACTTACTTTATCAAATCTCATCTCCACCACACAGGACAAGTTTGCATCTGTTATAGTTTTGGAGAAAATTGTGGTCATTTCATTTATGCGCGAATGTGTTCAGATTGCTTTTCTATTGCATTTGGCACATGGTGACGATTATCTCGAGAGTGCAAAGTAGCCAAATGAAACTTTTACTGGATTTCCACTTACTTTATCAAATCTCATCTCCACCACACAGGACAAGTTTGCATCTGTTATAGTTTTGGAGAAAATTGTGGTCATTTCATTTATGCGCGAATGTGTTCAGATTGCTTTTCTATTGCATTTGGCACATGGTGACGATTATCTCGAGAGTGCAAAGTAGCCAAATGAAACTTTTACTGGATTTCCACTTACTTTATCAAATCTCATCTCCACCACACAGGACAAGTGTGCATCTGTTATAGTTTTGGAGAAAATTGTGGTCATTTCATTTATGCGCGAATGTGTTCAGATTGCTTTTATATTGCATTTGGCACATGGTGACGATTATCTCGAAAGTGCAAAGTAGCCAAATGAAACTTTTACTGGATTTCCACTTACTTTATCAAATCTCATCTCCACCACACAGGACAAGTTTGCATCTGTTATAGTTTTGGAGAAAATTGTGGTCATTTCATTTATGCGCGAATGTGTTCAGATTGCTTTTCTATTGCATTTGGCACATGGTGACGATTATCTCGAGAGTGCAAAGTAGCCAAATGAAACTTTTACTGGATTTCCACTTACTTTATCAAATCTCATCTCCACCACACAGGACAAGTTTGCATCTGTTATAGTTTTGGAGAAAATTGTGGTCATTTCATTTATGCGCGAATGTGTTCAGATTGCTTTTCTATTGCATTTGGCACATGGTGACGATTATCTCGAGAGTGCAAAGTAGCCAAATGAAACTTTTACTGGATTTCCACTTACTTTATCAAATCTCATCTCCACCACACAGGACAAGTTTGCATCTGTTATAGTTTTGGAGAAAATTGTGGTCATTTCATTTATGCGCGAATGTGTTCAGATTGCTTTTATATTGCATTTGTCACATGGTGACGATTATCTCGAGAGTGCAAAGTAGCCAAATGAAACTTTTACTGGATTTCCACTTACTTTATCAAATCTCATCTCCACCACACAGGACAAGTTTGCATCTGTTATAGTTTTGGAGAAAATTGTGGTCATTTCATTTATGCGCGAATGTGTTCAGATTGCTTTTATATTGCATTTGGCACATGGTGACGATTATCTCGAAAGTGCAAAGTAGCCAAATGAAACTTTTACTGGATTTCCACTTACTTTATCAAATCTCATCTCCACCACACAGGACAAGTTTGCATCTGTTATAGTTTTGGAGAAAATTGTAGTCATTTCATTTATGCGCGAATGTGTTCAGATTGCTTTTATATTGCATTTGGCACATGGTGACGATTATCTCGAGAGTGCAAAGTAGCCAAATGAAACTTTTACTGGATTTCCACTTACTTTATCAAATCGAGAGTGCAAAGTAGCCAAATGAAACTTTTACTGGATTTCCACTTACTTTATCAAATCTCATCTCCACAACACAGGACAAGTTTGCATCTGTTATAGTTTTGGAGAAAATTGTGGTCATTTCATTTATGCGCGAATGTGTTCAGATTGCTTTTCTATTGCATTTGGCACATGGTGACGATTATCTCGAGAGTGCAAAGTAGCCAAATGAAACTTTTACTGGATTTCCACTTACTTTATCAAATCTCATCTCCACCACACAGGACAAGTTTGCATCTGTTATAGTTTTGGAGAAAATTGTGGTCATTTCATTTATGCGCGAATGTGTTCAGATTGCTTTTCTATTGCATTTGGCACATGGTGACGATTATCTCGAGAGTGCAAAGTAGCCAAATGAAACTTTTACTGGATTTCCACTTACTTTATCAAATCTCATCTCCACCACACAGGACAAGTTTGCATGTGTTATAGTTTTGGAGAAAATTGTGGTCATTTCATTTATGCGCGAATGTGTTCAGATTGCTTTTCTATTGCATTTGGCACATAGTGACGATTATCTCGAGAGTGCAAAGTAGCCAAATGAAACTTTTACTGGATTTCCACTTACTTTATCAAATCTCATCTCCACCACACAGGACAAGTTTGCATCTGTTATAGTTTTGGAGAAAATTGTGGTCATTTCATTTATGCGCGAATGTGTTCAGATTGCTTTTCTATTGCATTTGGCCCATGGTGACGATTATCTCGAGAGTGCAAAGTAGCCAAATGAAACTTTTACTGGATTTCCACTTACTTTATCAAATCTCATCTCCACCACACAGGACAAGTTTGCATCTGTTATAGTTTTGGAGAAAATTGTGGTCATTTCATTTATGCGCGAATGTGTTCAGATTGCTTTTATATTGCATTTGGCAAATGGTGACGATTATCTCGAAAGTGCAAAGTAGCCAAATGAAACTTTTACTGGATTTCCACTTACTTTATCAAATCTCATCTCCACCACACAGGACAAGTTTGCATCTGTTATAGTTTTGGAGAAAATTGTGGTCATTTCATTTATGCGCGAATGTGTTCAGATTGCTTTTCTATTGCATTTGGCACATGGTGACGATTATCTCGAGAGTGCAAAGTAGCCAAATGAAACTTTTACTGGATTTCCACTTACTTTATCAAATCTCATCTCCACCACACAGGACAAGTTTGCATCTGTTATAGTTTTGGAGAAAATTGTGCTCATTTCATTTATGCGCGAATGTGTTCAGATTGCTTTTCTATTGCATTTGGCAAATGGTGACGATTATCTCGAGAGTGCAAAGTAGCCAAATGAAACTTTTACTGGATTTCCACTTACTTTATCAAATCTCATCTCCACCACACAGGACAAGTTTGCATCTGTTATAGTTTTGGAGAAAATTGTGGTCATTTCATTTATGCGCGAATGTGTTCAGATTGCTTTTCTATTGCATTTGGCACATGGTGACGATTATCTCGAGAGTGCAAAGTAGCCAAATGAAACTTTTACTGGATTTCCACTTACTTTATCAAATCTCATCTCCACCACACAGGACAAGTTTGCATCTGTTATAGTTTTGGAGAAAATTGTGGTCATTTCATTTATGCGCGAATGTGTTCAGATTGCTTTTCTATTGCATTTGGCACATGGTGACGATTATCTCGAGAGTGCAAAGTAGCCAAATGAAACTTTTACTGGATTTCCACTTACTTTATCAAATCTCATCTCCACCACACAGGACAAGTTTGCATCTGTTATAGTTTTGGAGAAAATTGTGGTCATTTCATTTATGCGCGAATGTGTTCAGATTGCTTTTATATTGCATTTGTCACATGGTGACGATTATCTCGAGAGTGCAAAGTAGCCAAATGAAACTTTTACTGGATTTCCACTTACTTTATCAAATCTCATCTCCACCACACAGGACAAGTTTGCATCTGTTATAGTTTTGGAGAAAATTGTGGTCATTTCATTTATGCGCGAATGTGTTCAGATTGCTTTTATATTGCATTTGGCACATGGTGACGATTATCTCGAAAGTGCAAAGTAGCCAAATGAAACTTTTACTGGATTTCCACTTACTTTATCAAATCTCATCTCCACCACACAGGACAAGTTTGCATCTGTTATAGTTTTGGAGAAAATTGTAGTCATTTCATTTATGCGCGAATGTGTTCAGATTGCTTTTATATTGCATTTGGCACATGGTGACGATTATCTCGAGAGTGCAAAGTAGCCAAATGAAACTTTTACTGGATTTCCACTTACTTTATCAAATCGAGAGTGCAAAGTAGCCAAATGAAACTTTTACTGGATTTCCACTTACTTTATCAAATCTCATCTCCACAACACAGGACAAGTTTGCATCTGTTATAGTTTTGGAGAAAATTGTGGTCATTTCATTTATGCGCGAATGTGTTCAGATTGCTTTTCTATTGCATTTGGCACATGGTGACGATTATCTCGAGAGTGCAAAGTAGCCAAATGAAACTTTTACTGGATTTCCACTTACTTTATCAAATCTCATCTCCACCACACAGGACAAGTTTGCATCTGTTATAGTTTTGGAGAAAATTGTGGTCATTTCATTTATGCGCGAATGTGTTCAGATTGCTTTTCTATTGCATTTGGCACATGGTGACGATTATCTCGAGAGTGCAAAGTAGCCAAATGAAACTTTTACTGGATTTCCACTTACTTTATCAAATCTCATCTCCACCACACAGGACAAGTTTGCATGTGTTATAGTTTTGGAGAAAATTGTGGTCATTTCATTTATGCGCGAATGTGTTCAGATTGCTTTTCTATTGCATTTGGCACATAGTGACGATTATCTCGAGAGTGCAAAGTAGCCAAATGAAACTTTTACTGGATTTCCACTTACTTTATCAAATCTCATCTCCACCACACAGGACAAGTTTGCATCTGTTATAGTTTTGGAGAAAATTGTGGTCATTTCATTTATGCGCGAATGTGTTCAGATTGCTTTTCTATTGCATTTGGCCCATGGTGACGATTATCTCGAGAGTGCAAAGTAGCCAAATGAAACTTTTACTGGATTTCCACTTACTTTATCAAATCTCATCTCCACCACACAGGACAAGTTTGCATCTGTTATAGTTTTGGAGAAAATTGTGGTCATTTCATTTATGCGCGAATGTGTTCAGATTGCTTTTATATTGCATTTGGCAAATGGTGACGATTATCTCGAAAGTGCAAAGTAGCCAAATGAAACTTTTACTGGATTTCCACTTACTTTATCAAATCTCATCTCCACCACACAGGACAAGTTTGCATCTGTTATAGTTTTGGAGAAAATTGTGGTCATTTCATTTATGCGCGAATGTGTTCAGATTGCTTTTCTATTGCATTTGGCACATGGTGACGATTATCTCGAGAGTGCAAAGTAGCCAAATGAAACTTTTACTGGATTTCCACTTACTTTATCAAATCTCATCTCCACCACACAGGACAAGTTTGCATCTGTTATAGTTTTGGAGAAAATTGTGCTCATTTCATTTATGCGCGAATGTGTTCAGATTGCTTTTCTATTGCATTTGGCAAATGGTGACGATTATCTCGAGAGTGCAAAGTAGCCAAATGAAACTTTTACTGGATTTCCACTTACTTTATCAAATCTCATCTCCACCACACAGGACAAGTTTGCATCTGTTATAGTTTTGGAGAAAATTGTGGTCATTTCATTTATGCGCGAATGTGTTCAGATTGCTTTTCTATTGCATTTGGCACATGGTGACGATTATCTCGAGAGTGCAAAGTAGCCAAATGAAACTTTTACTGGATTTCCACTTACTTTATCAAATCTCATCTCCACCACACAGGACAAGTTTGCATCTGTTATAGTTTTGGAGAAAATTGTGGTCATTTCATTTATGCGCGAATGTGTTCAGATTGCTTTTCTATTGCATTTGGCACATGGTGACGATTATCTCGAGAGTGCAAAGTAGCCAAATGAAACTTTTACTGGATTTCCACTTACTTTATCAAATCTCATCTCCACCACACAGGACAAGTGTGCATCTGTTATAGTTTTGGAGAAAATTGTGGTCATTTCATTTATGCGCGAATGTGTTCAGATTGCTTTTATATTGCATTTGGCACATGGTGACGATTATCTCGAAAGTGCAAAGTAGCCAAATGAAACTTTTACTGGATTTCCACTTACTTTATCAAATCTCATCTCCACCACACAGGACAAGTTTGCATCTGTTATAGTTTTGGAGAAAATTGTGGTCATTTCATTTATGCGCGAATGTGTTCAGATTGCTTTTATATTGCATTTGGCACATGGTGACGATTATCTCGAGAGTGCAAAGTAGCCAAATGAAACTTTTACTGGATTTCCACTTACTTTATCAAATCGAGAGTGCAAAGTAGCCAAATGAAACTTTTACTGGATTTCCACTTACTTTATCAAATCTCATCTCCACAACACAGGACAAGTTTGCATCTGTTATAGTTTTGGAGAAAATTGTGGTCATTTCATTTATGCGCGAATGTGTTCAGATTGCTTTTCTATTGCATTTGGCACATGGTGACGATTATCTCGAGAGTGCAAAGTAGCCAAATGAAACTTTTACTGGATTTCCACTTACTTTATCAAATCTCATCTCCACCACACAGGACAAGTTTGCATGTGTTATAGTTTTGGAGAAAATTGTGGTCATTTCATTTATGCGCGAATGTGTTCAGATTGCTTTTCTATTGCATTTGGCACATAGTGACGATTATCTCGAGAGTGCAAAGTAGCCAAATGAAACTTTTACTGGATTTCCACTTACTTTATCAAATCTCATCTCCACCACACAGGACAAGTTTGCATCTGTTATAGTTTTGGAGAAAATTGTGGTCATTTCATTTATGCGCGAATGTGTTCAGATTGCTTTTCTATTGCATTTGGCCCATGGTGACGATTATCTCGAGAGTGCAAAGTAGCCAAATGAAACTTTTACTGGATTTCCACTTACTTTATCAAATCTCATCTCCACCACACAGGACAAGTTTGCATCTGTTATAGTTTTGGAGAAAATTGTGGTCATTTCATTTATGCGCGAATGTGTTCAGATTGCTTTTATATTGCATTTGGCAAATGGTGACGATTATCTCGAAAGTGCAAAGTAGCCAAATGAAACTTTTACTGGATTTCCACTTACTTTATCAAATCTCATCTCCACCACACAGGACAAGTTTGCATCTGTTATAGTTTTGGAGAAAATTGTGGTCATTTCATTTATGCGCGAATGTGTTCAGATTGCTTTTCTATTGCATTTGGCACATGGTGACGATTATCTCGAGAGTGCAAAGTAGCCAAATGAAACTTTTACTGGATTTCCACTTACTTTATCAAATCTCATCTCCACCACACAGGACAAGTTTGCATCTGTTATAGTTTTGGAGAAAATTGTGGTCATTTCATTTATGCGCGAATGTGTTCAGATTGCTTTTCTATTGCATTTGGCAAATGGTGACGATTATCTCGAGAGTGCAAAGTAGCCAAATGAAACTTTTACTGGATTTCCACTTACTTTATCAAATCTCATCTCCACCACACAGGACAAGTTTGCATCTGTTATAGTTTTGGAGAAAATTGTGGTCATTTCATTTATGCGCGAATGTGTTCAGATTGCTTTTCTATTGCATTTGGCACATGGTGACGATTATCTCGAGAGTGCAAAGTAGCCAAATGAAACTTTTACTGGATTTCCACTTACTTTATCAAATCTCATCTCCACCACACAGGACAAGTTTGCATGTGTTATAGTTTTGGAGAAAATTGTGGTCATTTCATTTATGCGCGAATGTGTTCAGATTGCTTTTCTATTGCATTTGGCACATAGTGACGATTATCTCGAGAGTGCAAAGTAGCCAAATGAAACTTTTACTGGATTTCCACTTACTTTATCAAATCTCATCTCCACCACACAGGACAAGTTTGCATCTGTTATAGTTTTGGAGAAAATTGTGGTCATTTCATTTATGCGCGAATGTGTTCAGATTGCTTTTCTATTGCATTTGGCCCATGGTGACGATTATCTCGAGAGTGCAAAGTAGCCAAATGAAACTTTTACTGGATTTCCACTTACTTTATCAAATCTCATCTCCACCACACAGGACAAGTTTGCATCTGTTATAGTTTTGGAGAAAATTGTGGTCATTTCATTTATGCGCGAATGTGTTCAGATTGCTTTTATATTGCATTTGGCAAATGGTGACGATTATCTCGAAAGTGCAAAGTAGCCAAATGAAACTTTTACTGGATTTCCACTTACTTTATCAAATCTCATCTCCACCACACAGGACAAGTTTGCATCTGTTATAGTTTTGGAGAAAATTGTGGTCATTTCATTTTTGCGCGAATGTGTTCAGATTGCTTTTCTATTGCATTTGGCACATGGTGACGATTATCTCGAGAGTGCAAAGTAGCCAAATGAAACTTTTACTGGATTTCCACTTACTTTATCAAATCTCATCTCCACCACACAGGACAAGTTTGCATCTGTTATAGTTTTGGAGAAAATTGTGGTCATTTCATTTATGCGCGAATGTGTTCAGATTGCTTTTCTATTGCATTTGGCAAATGGTGACGATTATCTCGAGAGTGCAAAGTAGCCAAATGAAACTTTTACTGGATTTCCACTTACTTTATCAAATCTCATCTCCACCACACAGGACAAGTTTGCATCTGTTATAGTTTTGGAGAAAATTGTGGTCATTTCATTTATGCGCGAATGTGTTCAGATTGCTTTTCTATTGCATTTGGCACATGGTGACGATTATCTCGAGAGTGCAAAGTAGCCAAATGAAACTTTTACTGGATTTCCACTTACTTTATCAAATCTCATCTCCACCACACAGGACAAGTTTGCATCTGTTATAGTTTTGGAGAAAATTGTGGTCATTTCATTTATGCGCGAATGTGTTCAGATTGCTTTTCTATTGCATTTGGCACATGGTGACGATTATCTCGAGAGTGCAAAGTAGCCAAATGAAACTTTTACTGGATTTCCACTTACTTTATCAAATCTCATCTCCACCACACAGGACAAGTGTGCATCTGTTATAGTTTTGGAGAAAATTGTGGTCATTTCATTTATGCGCGAATGTGTTCAGATTGCTTTTATATTGCATTTGGCACATGGTGACGATTATCTCGAAAGTGCAAAGTAGCCAAATGAAACTTTTACTGGATTTCCACTTACTTTATCAAATCTCATCTCCACCACACAGGACAAGTTTGCATCTGTTATAGTTTTGGAGAAAATTGTGGTCATTTCATTTATGCGCGAATGTGTTCAGATTGCTTTTATATTGCATTTGGCACATGGTGACGATTATCTCGAGAGTGCAAAGTAGCCAAATGAAACTTTTACTGGATTTCCACTTACTTTATCAAATCGAGAGTGCAAAGTAGCCAAATGAAACTTTTACTGGATTTCCACTTACTTTATCAAATCTCATCTCCACAACACAGGACAAGTTTGCATCTGTTATAGTTTTGGAGAAAATTGTGGTCATTTCATTTATGCGCGAATGTGTTCAGATTGCTTTTCTATTGCATTTGGCACATGGTGACGATTATCTCGAGAGTGCAAAGTAGCCAAATGAAACTTTTACTGGATTTCCACTTACTTTATCAAATCTCATCTCCACCACACAGGACAAGTTTGCATCTGTTATAGTTTTGGAGAAAATTGTGGTCATTTCATTTATGCGCGAATGTGTTCAGATTGCTTTTATATTGCATTTGGCACATGGTGACGATTATCTCGAGAGTGCAAAGTAGCCAAATGAAACTTTTACTGGATTTCCACTTACTTTATCAAATCTCATCTCCACCACACAGGACAAGTTTGCATCTGTTATAGTTTTGGAGAAAATTGTGGTCATTTCATTTATGCGCGAATGTGTTCAGATTGCTTTTCTATTGCATTTGGCACATGGTGACGATTATCTCGAGAGTGCAAAGTAGCCAAATGAAACTTTTACTGGATTTCCACTTACTTTATCAAATCTCATCTCCACCACACAGGACAAGTTTGCATCTGTTATAGTTTTGGAGAAAATTGTGGTCATTTCATTTATGCGCGAATGTGTTCAGATTGCTTTTCTATTGCATTTGGCACATGGTGACGATTATCTCGAGAGTGCAAAGTAGCCAAATGAAACTTTTACTGGATTTCCACTTACTTTATCAAATCTCATCTCCACCACACAGGACAAGTTTGCATCTGTTATAGTTTTGGAGAAAATTGTGGTCATTTCATTTATGCGCGAATGTGTTCAGATTGCTTTTCTATTGCATTTGGCACATGGTGACGATTATCTCGAGAGTGCAAAGTAGCCAAATGAAACTTTTACTGGATTTCCACTTACTTTATCAAATCTCATCTCCACCACACAGGACAAGTTTGCATCTGTTATAGTTTTGGAGAAAATTGTGGTCATTTCATTTATGCGCGAATATGTTCAGATTGCTTTTCTATTGCATTTGGCACATGGTGACGATTATCTCGAGAGTGCAAAGTAGCCAAATGAAACTTTTACTGGATTTCCATTTACTTTATCAAATCTCATCTCCACCACACAGGACAAGTTTGCATGTGTTATAGTTTTGGAGAAAATTGTGGTCATTTCATTTATGCGCGAATGTGTTCAGATTGCTTTTCTATTGCATTTGGCACATGGTGACGATTATCTCGAGAGTGCAAAGTAGCCAAATGAAACTTTTACTGGATTTCCACTTACTTTATCAAATCTCATCTCCACCACACAGGACAAGTTTGCATCTGTTATAGTTTTGGAGAAAATTGTGGTCATTTCATTTATGCGCGAATGTGTTCAGATTGCTTTTCTATTGCATTTGGCCCATGGTGACAATTATCTCGAGAGTGCAAAGTAGCCAAATGAAACTTTTACTGGATTTCCACTTACTTTATCAAATCTCATCTCCACCACACAGGACAAGTTTGCATCTGTTATAGTTTTGGAGAAAATTGTGGTCATTTCATTTATGCGCGAATGTGTTCAGATTGCTTTTATATTGCATTTGGCAAATGGTGACGATTATCTCGAAAGTGCAAAGTAGCCAAATGAAACTTTTACTGGATTTCCACTTACTTTATCAAATCTCATCTCCACCACACAGGACAAGTTTGCATCTGTTATAGTTTTGGAGAAAATTGTGGTCATTTCATTTATGCGCGAATGTGTTCAGATTGCTTTTCTATTGCATTTGGCACATGGTGACGATTATCTCGAGAGTGCAAAGTAGCCAAATGAAACTTTTACTGGATTTCCACTTACTTTATCAAATCTCATCTCCACCACACAGGACAAGTTTGCATCTGTTATAGTTTTGGAGAAAATTGTGGTCATTTCATTTATGCGCGAATGTGTTCAGATTGCTTTTCTATTGCATTTGGCAAATGGTGACGATTATCTCGAGAGTGCAAAGTAGCCAAATGAAACTTTTACTGGATTTCCACTTACTTTATCAAATCTCATCTCCACCACACAGGACAAGTTTGCATCTGTTATAGTTTTGGAGAAAATTGTGGTCATTTCATTTATGCGCGAATGTGTTCAGATTGCTTTTCTATTGCATTTGGCACATGGTGACGATTATCTCGAGAGTGCAAAGTAGCCAAATGAAACTTTTACTGGATTTCCACTTACTTTATCAAATTTCATCTCCACCACACAGGACAAGTTTGCATCTGTTATAGTTTTGGAGAAAATTGTGGTCATTTCATTTATGCGCGAATGTGTTCAGATTGCTTTTCTATTGCATTTGGCACATGGTGACGATTATCTCGAGAGTGCAAAGTAGCCAAATGAAACTTTTACTGGATTTCCACTTACTTTATCAAATCTCATCTCCACCACACAGGACAAGTTTGCATCTGTTATAGTTTTGGAGAAAATTGTGGTCATTTCATTTATGCGCGAATGTGTTCAGATTGCTTTTATATTGCATTTGGCACATGGTGACGATTATCTCGAGAGTGCAAAGTAGCCAAATGAAACTTTTACTGGATTTCCACTTACTTTATCAAATCTCATCTCCACCACACAGGACAAGTTTGCATCTGTTATAGTTTTGGAGAAAATTGTGGTCATTTCATTTATGCGCGAATGTGTTCAGATTGCTTTTCTATTGCATTTGGCACATGGTGACGATTATCTCGAGAGTGCAAAGTAGCCAAATGAAACTTTTACTGGATTTCCACTTACTTTATCAAATCTCATCTCCACCACACAGGACAAGTTTGCATCTGTTATAGTTTTGGAGAAAATTGTGGTCATTTCATTTATGCGCGAATGTGTTCAGATTGCTTTTCTATTGCATTTGGCACATGGTGACGATTATCTCGAGAGTGCAAAGTAGCCAAATGAAACTTTTACTGGATTTCCACTTACTTTATCAAATCTCATCTCCACCACACAGGACAAGTTTGCATCTGTTATAGTTTTGGAGAAAATTGTGGTCATTTCATTTATGCGCGAATGTGTTCAGATTGCTTTTCTATTGCATTTGGCACATGGTGACGATTATCTCGAGAGTGCAAAGTAGCCAAATGAAACTTTTACTGGATTTCCACTTACTTTATCAAATCTCATCTCCACCACACAGGACAAGTTTGCATCTGTTATAGTTTTGGAGAAAATTGTGGTCATTTCATTTATGCGCGAATATGTTCAGATTGCTTTTCTATTGCATTTGGCACATGGTGACGATTATCTCGAGAGTGCAAAGTAGCCAAATGAAACTTTTACTGGATTTCCATTTACTTTATCAAATCTCATCTCCACCACACAGGACAAGTTTGCATGTGTTATAGTTTTGGAGAAAATTGTGGTCATTTCATTTATGCGCGAATGTGTTCAGATTGCTTTTCTATTGCATTTGGCACATGGTGACGATTATCTCGAGAGTGCAAAGTAGCCAAATGAAACTTTTACTGGATTTCCACTTACTTTATCAAATCTCATCTCCACCACACAGGACAAGTTTGCATCTGTTATAGTTTTGGAGAAAATTGTGGTCATTTCATTTATGCGCGAATGTGTTCAGATTGCTTTTCTATTGCATTTGGCCCATGGTGACAATTATCTCGAGAGTGCAAAGTAGCCAAATGAAACTTTTACTGGATTTCCACTTACTTTATCAAATCTCATCTCCACCACACAGGACAAGTTTGCATCTGTTATAGTTTTGGAGAAAATTGTGGTCATTTCATTTATGCGCGAATGTGTTCAGATTGCTTTTATATTGCATTTGGCAAATGGTGACGATTATCTCGAAAGTGCAAAGTAGCCAAATGAAACTTTTACTGGATTTCCACTTACTTTATCAAATCTCATCTCCACCACACAGGACAAGTTTGCATCTGTTATAGTTTTGGAGAAAATTGTGGTCATTTCATTTATGCGCGAATGTGTTCAGATTGCTTTTCTATTGCATTTGGCACATGGTGACGATTATCTCGAGAGTGCAAAGTAGCCAAATGAAACTTTTACTGGATTTCCACTTACTTTATCAAATCTCATCTCCACCACACAGGACAAGTTTGCATCTGTTATAGTTTTGGAGAAAATTGTGGTCATTTCATTTATGCGCGAATGTGTTCAGATTGCTTTTCTATTGCATTTGGCAAATGGTGACGATTATCTCGAGAGTGCAAAGTAGCCAAATGAAACTTTTACTGGATTTCCACTTACTTTATCAAATCTCATCTCCACCACACAGGACAAGTTTGCATCTGTTATAGTTTTGGAGAAAATTGTGGTCATTTCATTTATGCGCGAATGTGTTCAGATTGCTTTTCTATTGCATTTGGCACATGGTGACGATTATCTCGAGAGTGCAAAGTAGCCAAATGAAACTTTTACTGGATTTCCACTTACTTTATCAAATTTCATCTCCACCACACAGGACAAGTTTGCATCTGTTATAGTTTTGGAGAAAATTGTGGTCATTTCATTTATGCGCGAATGTGTTCAGATTGCTTTTCTATTGCATTTGGCACATGGTGACGATTATCTCGAGAGTGCAAAGTAGCCAAATGAAACTTTTACTGGATTTCCACTTACTTTATCAAATCTCATCTCCACCACACAGGACAAGTTTGCATCTGTTATAGTTTTGGAGAAAATTGTGGTCATTTCATTTATGCGCGAATGTGTTCAGATTGCTTTTATATTGCATTTGGCACATGGTGACGATTATCTCGAAAGTGCAAAGTAGCCAAATGAAACTTTTACTGGATTTCCACTTACTTTATCAAATCTCATCTCCACCACACAGGACAAGTTTGCATCTGTTATAGTTTTGGAGAAAATTGTGGTCATTTCATTTATGCGCGAATGTGTTCAGATTGCTTTTATATTGCATTTGGCACATGGTGACGATTATCTCGAGAGTGCAAAGTAGCCAAATGAAACTTTTACTGGATTTCCACTTACTTTATCAAATCGAGAGTGCAAAGTAGCCAAATGAAACTTTTACTGGATTTCCACTTACTTTATCAAATCTCATCTCCACAACACAGGACAAGTTTGCATCTGTTATAGTTTTGGAGAAAATTGTGGTCATTTCATTTATGCGCGAATGTGTTCAGATTGCTTTTCTATTGCATTTGGCACATGGTGACGATTATCTCGAGAGTGCAAAGTAGCCAAATGAAACTTTTACTGGATTTCCACTTACTTTATCAAATCTCATCTCCACCACACAGGACAAGTTTGCATCTGTTATAGTTTTGGAGAAAATTGTGGTCATTTCATTTATGCGCGAATGTGTTCAGATTGCTTTTATATTGCATTTGGCACATGGTGACGATTATCTCGAGAGTGCAAAGTAGCCAAATGAAACTTTTACTGGATTTCCACTTACTTTATCAAATCTCATCTCCACCACACAGGACAAGTTTGCATCTGTTATAGTTTTGGAGAAAATTGTGGTCATTTCATTTATGCGCGAATGTGTTCAGATTGCTTTTATATTGCATTTGGCACATGGTGACGATTATCTCGAGAGTGCAAAGTAGCCAAATGAAACTTTTACTGGATTTCCACTTACTTTACCAAATCTCATCTCCACCACACAGGACAAGTTTGCATCTGTTATAGTTTTGGAGAAATTTGTGGTCATTTCATTTATGCGCGAATGTGTTCAGATTGCTTTTCTATTGCATTTGGCACATGGTGACGATTATCTCGAGAGTGCAAAGTAGCCAAATGAAACTTTTACTGGATTTCCACTTACTTTATCAAATCTCATCTCCACCACACAGGACAAGTTTGCATCTGTTATAGTTTTGGAGAAAATTGTGGTCATTTCATTTATGCGCGAATGTGTTCAGATTGCTTTTATATTGCATTTGGCACATGGTGACGATTATCTCGAAAGTGCAAAGTAGCCAAATGAAACTTTTACTGGATTTCCACTTACTTTATCAAATCTCATCTCCACCACACAGGACAAGTTTGCATCTGTTATAGTTTTGGAGAAAATTGTAGTCATTTCATTTATGCGCGAATGTGTTCAGATTGCTTTTATATTGCATTTGGCACATGGTGACGATTATCTCGAGAGTGCAAAGTAGCCAAATGAAACTTTTACTGGATTTCCACTTACTTTATCAAATCGAGAGTGCAAAGTAGCCAAATGAAACTTTTACTGGATTTCCACTTACTTTATCAAATCTCATCTCCACAACACAGGACAAGTTTGCATCTGTTATAGTTTTGGAGAAAATTGTGGTCATTTCATTTATGCGCGAATGTGTTCAGATTGCTTTTCTATTGCATTTGGCACATGGTGACGATTATCTCGAGAGTGCAAAGTAGCCAAATGAAACTTTTACTGGATTTCCACTTACTTTATCAAATCTCATCTCCACCACACAGGACAAGTTTGCATCTGTTATAGTTTTGGAGAAAATTGTGGTCATTTCATTTATGCGCGAATGTGTTCAGATTGCTTTTCTATTGCATTTGGCACATGGTGACGATTATCTCGAGAGTGCAAAGTAGCCAAATGAAACTTTTACTGGATTTCCACTTACTTTATCAAATCTCATCTCCACCACACAGGACAAGTTTGCATGTGTTATAGTTTTGGAGAAAATTGTGGTCATTTCATTTATGCGCGAATGTGTTCAGATTGCTTTTCTATTGCATTTGGCACATAGTGACGATTATCTCGAGAGTGCAAAGTAGCCAAATGAAACTTTTACTGGATTTCCACTTACTTTATCAAATCTCATCTCCACCACACAGGACAAGTTTGCATCTGTTATAGTTTTGGAGAAAATTGTGGTCATTTCATTTATGCGCGAATGTGTTCAGATTGCTTTTCTATTGCATTTGGCCCATGGTGACGATTATCTCGAGAGTGCAAAGTAGCCAAATGAAACTTTTACTGGATTTCCACTTACTTTATCAAATCTCATCTCCACCACACAGGACAAGTTTGCATCTGTTATAGTTTTGGAGAAAATTGTGGTCATTTCATTTATGCGCGAATGTGTTCAGATTGCTTTTATATTGCATTTGGCAAATGGTGACGATTATCTCGAAAGTGCAAAGTAGCCAAATGAAACTTTTACTGGATTTCCACTTACTTTATCAAATCTCATCTCCACCACACAGGACAAGTTTGCATCTGTTATAGTTTTGGAGAAAATTGTGGTCATTTCATTTATGCGCGAATGTGTTCAGATTGCTTTTCTATTGCATTTGGCACATGGTGACGATTATCTCGAGAGTGCAAAGTAGCCAAATGAAACTTTTACTGGATTTCCACTTACTTTATCAAATCTCATCTCCACCACACAGGACAAGTTTGCATCTGTTATAGTTTTGGAGAAAATTGTGGTCATTTCATTTATGCGCGAATGTGTTCAGATTGCTTTTCTATTGCATTTGGCAAATGGTGACGATTATCTCGAGAGTGCAAAGTAGCCAAATGAAACTTTTACTGGATTTCCACTTACTTTATCAAATCTCATCTCCACCACACAGGACAAGTTTGCATCTGTTATAGTTTTGGAGAAAATTGTGGTCATTTCATTTATGCGCGAATGTGTTCAGATTGCTTTTCTATTGCATTTGGCACATGGTGACGATTATCTCGAGAGTGCAAAGTAGCCAAATGAAACTTTTACTGGATTTCCACTTACTTTATCAAATCTCATCTCCACCACACAGGACAAGTTTGCATCTGTTATAGTTTTGGAGAAAATTGTGGTCATTTCATTTATGCGCGAATGTGTTCAGATTGCTTTTCTATTGCATTTGGCACATGGTGACGATTATCTCGAGAGTGCAAAGTAGCCAAATGAAACTTTTACTGGATTTCCACTTACTTTATCAAATCTCATCTCCACCACACAGGACAAGTTTGCATCTGTTATAGTTTTGGAGAAAATTGTGGTCATTTCATTTATGCGCGAATGTGTTCAGATTGCTTTTATATTGCATTTGGCACATGGTGACGATTATCTCGAAAGTGCAAAGTAGCCAAATGAAACTTTTACTGGATTTCCACTTACTTTATCAAATCTCATCTCCACCACACAGGACAAGTTTGCATCTGTTATAGTTTTGGAGAAAATTGTGGTCATTTCATTTATGCGCGAATGTGTTCAGATTGCTTTTATATTGCATTTGGCACATGGTGACGATTATCTCGAGAGTGCAAAGTAGCCAAATGAAACTTTTACTGGATTTCCACTTACTTTATCAAATCGAGAGTGCAAAGTAGCCAAATGAAACTTTTACTGGATTTCCACTTACTTTATCAAATCTCATCTCCACAACACAGGACAAGTTTGCATCTGTTATAGTTTTGGAGAAAATTGTGGTCATTTCATTTATGCGCGAATGTGTTCAGATTGCTTTTCTATTGCATTTGGCACATGGTGACGATTATCTCGAGAGTGCAAAGTAGCCAAATGAAACTTTTACTGGATTTCCACTTACTTTATCAAATCTCATCTCCACCACACAGGACAAGTTTGCATCTGTTATAGTTTTGGAGAAAATTGTGGTCATTTCATTTATGCGCGAATGTGTTCAGATTGCTTTTATATTGCATTTGGCACATGGTGACGATTATCTCGAGAGTGCAAAGTAGCCAAATGAAACTTTTACTGGATTTCCACTTACTTTATCAAATCTCATCTCCACCACACAGGACAAGTTTGCATCTGTTATAGTTTTGGAGAAAATTGTGGTCATTTCATTTATGCGCGAATGTGTTCAGATTGCTTTTCTATTGCATTTGGCACATGGTGACGATTATCTCGAGAGTGCAAAGTAGCCAAATGAAACTTTTACTGGATTTCCACTTACTTTATCAAATCTCATCTCCACCACACAGGACAAGTTTGCATCTGTTATAGTTTTGGAGAAAATTGTGGTCATTTCATTTATGCGCGAATGTGTTCAGATTGCTTTTATATTGCATTTGGCACATGGTGACAATTATCTCGAGAGTGCAAAGTAGCCAAATGAAACTTTTACTGGATTTCCACTTACTTTATCAAATCTCATCTCCACCACACAGGACAAGTTTGCATCTGTTATAGTTTTGGAGAAAATTGTGGTCATTTCATTTATGCGCGAATGTGTTCAGATTGCTTTTCTATTGCATTTGGCACATGGTGACGATTATCTCGAGAGTGCAAAGTAGCCAAATGAAACTTTTACTGGATTTCCACTTACTTTATCAAATCTCATCTCCACCACACAGGACAAGTTTGCATCTGTTATAGTTTTGGAGCAAATTGTGGTCATTTCATTTATGCGCGAATGTGTTCAGATTGCTTTTCTATTGCATTTGGCACATGGTGACGATTATCTCGAGAGTGCAAAGTAGCCAAATGAAACTTTTACTGGATTTCCACTTACTTTATCAAATCTCATCTCCACCACACAGGACAAGTTTGCATCTGTTATAGTTTTGGAGAAAATTGTGGTCATTTCATTTATGCGCGAATGTGTTCAGATTGCTTTTATATTGCATTTGGCACATGGTGACGATTATCTCGAAAGTGCAAAGTAGCCAAATGAAACTTTTACTGGATTTCCACTTACTTTATCAAATCTCATCTCCACCACACAGGACAAGTTTGCATCTGTTATAGTTTTGGAGAAAATTGTGGTCATTTCATTTATGCGCGAATGTGTTCAGATTGCTTTTATATTGCATTTGGCACATGGTGACGATTATCTCGAGAGTGCAAAGTAGCCAAATGAAACTTTTACTGGATTTCCACTTACTTTATCAAATCGAGAGTGCAAAGTAGCCAAATGAAACTTTTACTGGATTTCCACTTACTTTATCAAATCTCATCTCCACAACACAGGACAAGTTTGCATCTGTTATAGTTTTGGAGAAAATTGTGGTCATTTCATTTATGCGCGAATGTGTTCAGATTGCTTTTCTATTGCATTTGGCACATGGTGACGATTATCTCGAGAGTGCAAAGTAGTCAAATGAAACTTTTACTGGATTTCCACTTACTTTATCAAATCTCATCTCCACCACACAGGACAAGTTTGCATCTGTTATAGTTTTGGAGAAAATTGTGGTCATTTCATTTATGCGCGAATGTGTTCAGATTGCTTTTATATTGCATTTGGCACATGGTGACGATTATCTCGAGAGTGCAAAGTAGCCAAATGAAACTTTTACTGGATTTCCACTTACTTTATCAAATCTCATCTCCACCACACAGGACAAGTTTGCATCTGTTATAGTTTTGGAGAAAATTGTGGTCATTTCATTTATGCGCGAATGTGTTCAGATTGCTTTTCTATTGCATTTGGCACATGGTGACGATTATCTCGAGAGTGCAAAGTAGCCAAATGAAACTTTTACTGGATTTCCACTTACTTTATCAAATCTCATCTCCACCACACAGGACAAGTTTGCATCTGTTATAGTTTTGGAGAAAATTGTGGTCATTTCATTTATGCGCGAATGTGTTCAGATTGCTTTTATATTGCATTTGGCACATGGTGACAATTATCTCGAGAGTGCAAAGTAGCCAAATGAAACTTTTACTGGATTTCCACTTACTTTATCAAATCTCATCTCCACCACACAGGACAAGTTTGCATCTGTTATAGTTTTGGAGAAAATTGTGGTCATTTCATTTATGCGCGAATGTGTTCAGATTGCTTTTCTATTGCATTTGGCCCATGGTGACGATTATCTCGAGAGTGCAAAGTAGCCAAATGAAACTTTTACTGGATTTCCACTTACTTTATCAAATCTCATCTCCACCACACAGGACAAGTTTGCATCTGTTATAGTTTTGGAGAAAATTGTGGTCATTTCATTTATGCGCGAATGTGTTCAGATTGCTTTTCCATTCCATTTGGCACATGGTGACGATTATCTCGAGAGTGCAAAGTAGCCAAATGAAACTTTTACTGGATTTCCACTTACTTTATCAAATCTCATCTCCACCACACAGGACAAGTTTGCATCTGTTATAGTTTTGGAGAAAATTGTGGTCATTTCATTTATGCGCGAATGTGTTCAGATTGCTTTCCTATTGCATTTGGCACATGGTGACGATTATCTCAAGAGTGCAAAGTAGCCAAATGAAACTTTTACTGGATTTCCACTTACTTTATCAAATCTCATCTCCACCACACAGGATAAGTTTGCATCTGTTATAGTTTTGGAGAAAATTGTGGTCATTTCATTTATGCGCGAATGTGTTCAGATTGCTTTTCTATTGCATTTGGCACATGGTGACGATTATCTCGAGAGTGCAAAGTAGCCAAATGAAACTTTTACTGGATTTCCACTTACTTTATCAAATCTCATCTCCACCACACAGGACAAGTTTGCATCTGTTATAGTTTTGGAGAAAATTGTGGTCATTTCATTTATGCGCGAATGTGTTCAGATTGCTTTTCTATTGCATTTGGCACATGGTGACGATTATCTCGAGAGTGCAAAGTAGCCAAATGAAACTTTTACTGGATTTCCACTTACTTTATCAAATCTCATCTCCACCACACAGGACAAGTTTGCATCTGTTATAGTTTTGGAGAAAATTGTGGTCATTTCATTTAAGCGCGAATATGTTCAGATTGCTTTTCTATTGCATTTGGCACATGGTGACGATTATCTCGAGAGTGCAAAGTAGCCAAATGAAACTTTTACTGGATTTCCATTTACTTTATCAAATCTCATCTCCACCACACAGGACAAGTTTGCATGTGTTATAGTTTTGGAGAAAATTGTGGTCATTTCATTTATGCGCGAATGTGTTCAGATTGCTTTTCTATTGCATTTGGCACATGGTGACGATTATCTCGAGAGTGCAAAGTAGCCAAATGAAACTTTTACTGGATTTCCACTTACTTTATCAAATCTCATCTCCACCACACAGGACAAGTTTGCATCTGTTATAGTTTTGGAGAAAATTGTGGTCATTTCATTTATGCGCGAATGTGTTCAGATTGCTTTTCTATTGCATTTGGCCCATGGTGACAATTATCTCGAGAGTGCAAAGTAGCCAAATGAAACTTTTACTGGATTTCCACTTACTTTATCAAATCTCATCTCCACCACACAGGACAAGTTTGCATCTGTTATAGTTTTGGAGAAAATTGTGGTCATTTCATTTATGCGCGAATGTGTTCAGATTGCTTTTATATTGCATTTGGCAAATGGTGACGATTATCTCGAAAGTGCAAAGTAGCCAAATGAAACTTTTACTGGATTTCCACTTACTTTATCAAATCTCATCTCCACCACACAGGACAAGTTTGCATCTGTTATAGTTTTGGAGAAAATTGTGGTCATTTCATTTTTGCGCGAATGTGTTCAGATTGCTTTTCTATTGCATTTGGCACATGGTGACGATTATCTCGAGAGTGCAAAGTAGCCAAATGAAACTTTTACTGGATTTCCACTTACTTTATCAAATCTCATCTCCACCACACAGGACAAGTTTGCATCTGTTATAGTTTTGGAGAAAATTGTGGTCATTTCATTTATGCGCGAATGTGTTCAGATTGCTTTTCTATTGCATTTGGCAAATGGTGACGATTATCTCGAGAGTGCAAAGTAGCCAAATGAAACTTTTACTGGATTTCCACTTACTTTATCAAATCTCATCTCCACCACACAGGACAAGTTTGCATCTGTTATAGTTTTGGAGAAAATTGTGGTCATTTCATTTATGCGCGAATGTGTTCAGATTGCTTTTCTATTGCATTTGGCACATGGTGACGATTATCTCGAGAGTGCAAAGTAGCCAAATGAAACTTTTACTGGATTTCCACTTACTTTATCAAATCTCATCTCCACCACACAGGACAAGTTTGCATCTGTTATAGTTTTGGAGAAAATTGTGGTCATTTCATTTATGCGCGAATGTGTTCAGATTGCTTTTCTATTGCATTTGGCACATGGTGACGATTATCTCAAGAGTGCAAAGTAGCCAAATGAAACTTTTACTGGATTTCCACTTACTTTATCAAATCTCATCTCCACCACACAGGACAAGTTTGCATCTGTTATAGTTTTGGAGAAAATTGTGGTCATTTCATTTATGCGCGAATGTGTTCAGATTGCTTTTATATTGCATTTGGCACATGGTGACGATTATCTCGAAAGTGCAAAGTAGCCAAATGAAACTTTTACTGGATTTCCACTTACTTTATCAAATCTCATCTCCACCACACAGGACAAGTTTGCATCTGTTATAGTTTTGGAGAAAATTGTGGTCATTTCATTTATGCGCGAATGTGTTCAGATTGCTTTTATATTGCATTTGGCACATGGTGACGATTATCTCGAGAGTGCAAAGTATCCAAATGAAACTTTTCCTGGATTTCCACTTACTTTATCAAATCGAGAGTGCAAAGTAGCCAAATGAAACTTTTACTGGATTTCCACTTACTTTATCAAATCTCATCTCCACAACACAGGACAAGTTTGCATCTGTTATAGTTTTGGAGAAAATTGTGGTCATTTCATTTATGCGCGAATGTGTTCAGATTGCTTTTCTATTGCATTTGGCACATGGTGACGATTATCTCGAGAGTGCAAAGTAGCCAAATGAAACTTTTACTGGATTTCCACTTACTTTATCAAATCTCATCTCCACCACACAGGACAAGTTTGCATCTGTTATAGTTTTGGAGAAAATTGTGGTCATTTCATTTATGCGCGAATGTGTTCAGATTGCTTTTATATTGCATTTGGCACATGGTGACGATTATCTCGAGAGTGCAAAGTAGCCAAATGAAACTTTTACTGGATTTCCACTTACTTTATCAAATCTCATCTCCACCACACAGGACAAGTTTGCATCTGTTATAGTTTTGGAGAAAATTGTGGTCATTTCATTTATGCGCGAATGTGTTCAGATTGCTTTTATATTGCATTTGGCACATGGTGACGATTATCTCGAGAGTGCAAAGTAGCCAAATGAAACTTTTACTGGATTTCCACTTACTTTACCAAATCTCATCTCCACCACACAGGACAAGTTTGCATCTGTTATAGTTTTGGAGAAATTTGTGGTCATTTCATTTATGCGCGAATGTGTTCAGATTGCTTTTCTATTGCATTTGGCACATGGTGACGATTATCTCGAGAGTGCAAAGTAGCCAAATGAAACTTTTACTGGATTTCCACTTACTTTATCAAATCTCATCTCCACCACACAGGACAAGTTTGCATCTGTTATAGTTTTGGAGAAAATTGTGGTCATTTCATTTATGCGCGAATGTGTTCAGATTGCTTTTCCATTCCATTTGGCACATGGTGACGATTATCTCGAGAGTGCAAAGTAGCCAAATGAAACTTTTACTGGATTTCCACTTACTTTATCAAATCTCATCTCCACCACACAGGACAAGTTTGCATCTGTTATAGTTTTGGAGAAAATTGTGGTCATTTCATTTATGCGCGAATGTGTTCAGATTGCTTTTATATTGCATTTGGCAAATGGTGACGATTATCTCGAAAGTGCAAAGTAGCCAAATGAAACTTTTACTGGATTTCCACTTACTTTATCAAATCTCATCTCCACCACACAGGACAAGTTTGCATCTGTTATAGTTTTGGAGAAAATTGTGGTCATTTCATTTATGCGCGAATGTGTTCAGATTGCTTTTCTATTGCATTTGGCACATGGTGACGATTATCTCGAGAGTGCAAAGTAGCCAAATGAAACTTTTACTGGATTTCCACTTACTTTATCAAATCTCATCTCCACCACACAGGACAAGTTTGCATCTGTTATAGTTTTGGAGAAAATTGTGGTCATTTCATTTATGCGCGAATGTGTTCAGATTGCTTTTCTATTGCATTTGGCAAATGGTGACGATTATCTCGAGAGTGCAAAGTAGCCAAATGAAACTTTTACTGGATTTCCACTTACTTTATCAAATCTCATCTCCACCACACAGGACAAGTTTGCATCTGTTATAGTTTTGGAGAAAATTGTGGTCATTTCATTTATGCGCGAATGTGTTCAGATTGCTTTTCTATTGCATTTGGCACTTGGTGACGATTATCTCGAGAGTGCAAAGTAGCCAAATGAAACTTTTACTGGATTTCCACTTACTTTATCAAATCTCATCTCCACCACACAGGACAAGTTTGCATCTGTTATAGTTTTGGAGAAAATTGTGGTCATTTCATTTATGCGCGAATGTGTTCAGATTGCTTTTCTATTGCATTTGGCACATGGTGACGATTATCTCGAGAGTGCAAAGTAGCCAAATGAAACTTTTACTGGATTTCCACTTACTTTATCAAATCTCATCTCCACCACACAGGACAAGTTTGCATCTGTTATAGTTTTGGAGAAAATTGTGGTCATTTCATTTATGCGCGAATGTGTTCAGATTGCTTTTATATTGCATTTGGCACATGGTGACGATTATCTCGAAAGTGCAAAGTAGCCAAATGAAACTTTTACTGGATTTCCACTTACTTTATCAAATCTCATCTCCACCACACAGGACAAGTTTGCATCTGTTATAGTTTTGGAGAAAATTGTGGTCATTTCATTTATGCGCGAATATGTTCAGATTGCTTTTATATTGCATTTGGCACATGGTGACGATTATCTCGAGAGTGCAAAGTAGCCAAATGAAACTTTTACTAGATTTCCACTTACTTTATCAAATCGAGAGTGCAAAGTAGCCAAATGAAACTTTTACTGGATATCCACTTACTTTATCAAATCTCATCTCCACAACACAGGACAAGTTTGCATCTGTTATAGTTTTGGAGAAAATTGTGGTCATTTCATTTATGCGCGAATGTGTTCAGATTGCTTTTATATTGCATTTGGCACATGGTGACGATTATCTCGAGAGTGCAAAGTAGCCAAATGAAACTTTTACTGGATTTCCACTTACTTTATCAAATCTCATCTCCACCACACAGGACAAGTTTGCATCTGTTATAGTTTTGGAGAAAATTGTGGTCATTTCATTTATGCGCGAATGTGTTCAGATTGCTTTTATATTGCATTTGGCACATGGTGACGATTATCTCGAGAGTGCAAAGTAGCCAAATGAAACTTTTACTGGATTTCCACTTACTTTATCAAATCTCATCTCCACCACACAGGACAAGTTTGCATCTGTTATAGTTTTGGAGAAAATTGTGGTCATTTCATTTATGCGCGAATGTGTTCAGATTGCTTTTCTATTGCATTTGGCACATGGTGACGATTATCTCGAGAGTGCAAAGTAGCCAAATGAAACTTTTACTGGATTTCCACTTACTTTATCAAATCTCATCTCCACCACACAGGACAAGTTTGCATCTGTTATAGTTTTGGAGAAAATTGTGGTCATTTCATTTATGCGCGAATGTGTTCAGATTGCTTTTCCATTCCATTTGGCACATGGTGACGATTATCTCGAGAGTGCAAAGTAGCCAAATGAAACTTTTACTGGATTTCCACTTACTTTATCAAATCTCATCTCCACCACACAGGACAAGTTTGCATCTGTTATAGTTTTGGAGAAAATTGTGGTCATTTCATTTATGCGCGAATGTGTTCAGATTGCTTTCCTATTGCATTTGGCACATGGTGACGATTATCTCGAGAGTGCAAAGTAGCCAAATGAAACTTTTACTGGATTTCCACTTACTTTATCAAATCTCATCTCCACCACACAGGATAAGTTTGCATCTGTTATAGTTTTGGAGAAAATTGTGGTCATTTCATTTATGCGCGAATGTGTTCAGATTGCTTTTCTATTGCATTTGGCACATGGTGACGATTATCTCGAGAGTGCAAAGTAGCCAAATGAAACTTTTACTGGATTTCCACTTACTTTATCAAATCTCATCTCCACCACACAGGACAAGTTTGCATCTGTTATAGTTTTGGAGAAAATTGTGGTCATTTCATTTATGCGCGAATGTGTTCAGATTGCTTTTCTATTGCAATTGGCACATGGTGACGATTATCTCGAGAGTGCAAAGTAGCCAAATGAAACTTTTACTGGATTTCCACTTACTTTATCAAATCTCATCTCCACCACACAGGACAAGTTTGCATCTGTTATAGTTTTGGAGAAAATTGTGGTCATTTCATTTATGCGCGAATGTGTTCAGATTGCTTTTCTATTGCATTTGGCACATGGTGACGATTATCTCGAGAGTGCAAAGTAGCCAAATGAAACTTTTACTGGATTTCCACTTACTTTTTCAAATCTCATCTCCACCACACAGGACAAGTTTGCATCTGTTATAGTTTTGGAGAAAATTGTGGTCTTTTCATTTATGCGCGAATATGTTCAGATTGCTTTTCTATTGCATTTGGCACATGGTGACGATTATCTCGAGAGTGCAAAGTAGCCAAATGAAACTTTTACTGGATTTCCACTTACTTTATCAAATCTCATCTCCACCACACAGGACAAGTTTTCATCTGTTATAGTTTTGGAGAAAATTGTGGTCATTTCATTTATGCGCGAATGTGTTCAGATTGCTTTTATATTGCATTTGGCACATGGTGACGATTATCTCGAAAGTGCAAAGTAGCCAAATGAAACTTTTACTGGATTTCCACTTACTTTATCAAATCTCATCTCCACCACACAGGACAAGTTTGCATCTGTTATAGTTTTGGAGAAAATTGTGGTCATTTCATTTATGCGCGAATGTGTTCAGATTGCTTTTATATTGCATTTGGCACATGGTGACGATTATCTCGAGAGTGCAAAGTAGCCAAATTAAACTTTTACTGGATTTCCACTTACTTTATCAAATCGAGAGTGCAAAGTAGCCAAATGAAACTTTTACTGGATTTCCACTTACTTTATCAAATCTCATCTCCACAACACAGGACAAGTTTGCATCTGTTATAGTTTTGGAGAAAATTGTGGTCATTTCATTTATGCGCGAATGTGTTCAGATTGCTTTTCTATTGCATTTGGCACATGGTGACGATTATCTCGAGAGTGCAAAGTAGCCAAATGAAACTTTTACTGGATTTCCACTTACTTTATCAAATCTCATCTCCACCACACAGGACAAGTTTGCATCTGTTATAGTTTTGGAGAAAATTGTGGTCATTTCATTTATGCGCGAATGTGTTCAGATTGCTTTTATATTGCATTTGGCACATGTTGACGATTATCTCGAGAGTGCAAAGTAGACAAATGAAACTTTTACTGGATTTCCACTTACTTTATCAAATCTCATCTCCACCACACAGGACAAGTTTGCATCTGTTATAGTTTTGGAGAAAATTGTGGTCATTTCATTTATGCGCGAATGTGTTCAGATTGCTTTTATATTGCATTTGGCACATGGTGACGATTATCTCGAGAGTGCAAAGTAGCCAAATGAAACTTTTACTGGATTTCCACTTACTTTATCAAATCTCATCTCCACCACACAGGACAAGTTTGCATCTGTTATAGTTTTGGAGAAAATTGTGGTCATTTCATTTATGCGCGAATGTGTTCAGATTGCTTTTCTATTGCATTTGGCACATGGTGACGATTATCTCGAGAGTGCAAAGTAGCCAAATGAAACTTTTACTGGATTTCCACTTACTTTATCAAATCTCATCTCCACCACACAGGACAAGTTTGCATCTGTTATAGTTTTGGAGAAAATTGTGGTCATTTCATTTATGCGCGAATGTGTTCAGATTGCTTTTCCATTCCATTTGGCACATGGTGACGATTATCTCGAGAGTGCAAAGTAGCCAAATGAAACTTTTACTGGATTTCCACTTACTTTATCAAATCTCATCTCCACCACACAGGACAAGTTTGCATCTGTTATAGTTTTGGAGAAAATTGTGGTCATTTCATTTATGCGCGAATGTGTTCAGATTGCTTTTATATTGCATTTGGCAAATGGTGACGATTATCTCGAAAGTGCAAAGTAGCCAAATGAAACTTTTACTGGATTTCCACTTACTTTATCAAATCTCATCTCCACCACACAGGACAAGTTTGCATCTGTTATAGTTTTGGAGAAAATTGTGGTCATTTCATTTATGCGCGAATGTGTTCAGATTGCTTTTCTATTGCATTTGGCACATGGTGACGATTATCTCGAGAGTGCAAAGTAGCCAAATGAAACTTTTACTGGATTTCCACTTACTTTATCAAATCTCATCTCCACCACACAGGACAAGTTTGCATCTGTTATAGTTTTGGAGAAAATTGTGGTCATTTCATTTATGCGCGAATGTGTTCAGATTGCTTTTCTATTGCATTTGGCACATGGTGACGATTATCTCGAGAGTGCAAAGTAGCCAAATGAAACTTTTACTGGATTTCCACTTACTTTATCAAATCTCATCTCCACCACACAGGACAAGTTTGCATCTGTTATAGTTTTGGAGAAAATTGTGGTCATTTCATTTATGCGCGAATGTGTTCAGATTGCTTTTCTATTGCATTTGGCACATGGTGACGATTATCTCGAGAGTGCAAAGTAGCCAAATGAAACTTTTACTGGATTTCCACTTACTTTATCAAATCTCATCTCCACCACACAGGACAAGTTTGCATCTGTTATAGTTTTGGAGAAAATTGTGGTCATTTCATTTATGCGCGAATGTGTTCAGATTGCTTTTATATTGCATTTGGCACATGGTGACGATTATCTCGAAAGTGCAAAGTAGCCAAATGAAACTTTTACTGGATTTCCACTTACTTTATCAAATCTCATCTCCACCACACAGGACAAGTTTGCATCTGTTATAGTTTTGGAGAAAATTGTGGTCATTTCATTTATGCGCGAATGTGTTCAGATTGCTTTTATATTGCATTTGGCACATGGTGACGATTATCTCGAGAGTGCAAAGTAGCCAAATGAAACTTTTACTGGATTTCCACTTACTTTATCAAATCGAGAGTGCAAAGTAGCCAAATGAAACTTTTACTGGATTTCCACTTACTTTATCAAATCTCATCTCCACAACACAGGACAAGTTTGCATCTGTTATAGTTTTGGAGAAAATTGTGGTCATTTCATTTATGCGCGAATGTGTTCAGATTGCTTTTATATTGCATTTGGCACATGGTGACGATTATCTCGAGAGTGCAAAGTAGCCAAATGAAACTTTTACTGGATTTCCACTTACTTTATCAAATCTCATGTCCACCACACAGGACAAGTTTGCATCTGTTATAGTTTTGGAGAAAATTGTGGTCATTTCATTTATGCGCGAATGTGTTCAGATTGCTTGTATATTGCATTTGGCCCATGGTGACGATTATCTCGAGAGTGCAAAGTAGCCAAATGAAACTTTTACTGGATTTCCACTTACTTTATCAACTCTCATCTCCACCACACAGGACAAGTTTGCATCTGTTATAGTTTTGGAGAAAATTGTGGTCATTTCATTTATGCGCGAATGTGTTCAGATTGCTTTTCTATTGCATTTGGCACATGGTGACGATTATCTCGAGAGTGCAAAGTAGCCAATTGAAACTTTTACTGGATTTCCACTTACTTTATCAAATCTCATCTCCACCACACAGGACAAGTTTGCATCTGTTATAGTTTTGGAGAAAATTGTGGTCATTTCATTTATGCGCGAATGTGTTCAGATTGCTTTTCCATTCCATTTGGCACATGGTGACGATTATCTCGAGAGTGCAAAGTAGCCAAATGAAACTTTTACTGGATTTCCACTTACTTTATCAAATCTCATCTCCACCACACAGGACAAGTTTGCATCTGTTATAGTTTTGGAGAAAATTGTGGTCATTTCATTTATGCGCGAATGTGTTCAGATTGCTTTCCTATTGCATTTGGCACATGGTGACGATTATCTCGAGAGTGCAAAGTAGCCAAATGAAACTTTTACTGGATTTCCACTTACTTTATCAAATCTCATCTCCACCACACAGGATAAGTTTGCATCTGTTATAGTTTTGGAGAAAATTGTGGTCATTTCATTTATGCGCGAATGTGTTCAGATTGCTTTTCTATTGCATTTGGCACATGGTGACGATTATCTCGAGAGTGCAAAGTAGCCAAATGAAACTTTTACTGGATTTCCACTTACTTTATCAAATCTCATCTCCACCACACAGGACAAGTTTGCATCTGTTATAGTTTTGGAGAAAATTGTGGTCATTTCATTTATGCGCGAATGTGTTCAGATTGCTTTTCTATTGCATTTGGCACATGGTGACGATTATCTCGAGAGTGCAAAGTAGCCAAATGAAACTTTTACTGGATTTCCACTTACTTTATCAAATCTCATCTCCACCACACAGGACAAGTTTGCATCTGTTATAGTTTTGGAGAAAATTGTGGTCATTTCATTTATGCGCGAATGTGTTCAGATTGCTTTTCTATTGCATTTGGCACATGGTGACGATTATCTCGAGAGTGCAAAGTAGCCAAATGAAACATTTACTGGATTTCCACTTACTTTTTCAAATCTCATCTCCACCACACAGGACAAGTTTGCATCTGTTATAGTTTTGGAGAAAATTGTGGTCTTTTCATTTATGCGCGAATATGTTCAGATTGCTTTTCTATTGCATTTGGCACATGGTGACGATTATCTCGAGAGTGCAAAGTAGCCAAATGAAACTTTTACTGGATTTCCACTTACTTTATCAAATCTCATCTCCACCACACAGGACAAGTTTGCATCTGTTATAGTTTTGGAGAAAATTGTGGTCATTTCATTTATGCGCGAATGTGTTCAGATTGCTTTTATATTGCATTTGGCACATGGTGACGATTATCTCGAAAGTGCAAAGTAGCCAAATGAAACTTTTACTGGATTTCCACTTACTTTATCAAATCTCATCTCCACCACACAGGACAAGTTTGCATCTGTTATAGTTTTGGAGAAAATTGTGGTCATTTCATTTATGCGCGAATGTGTTCAGATTGCTTTTATATTGCATTTGGCACATGGTGACGATTATCTCGAGAGTGCAAAGTAGCCAAATGAAACTTTTACTGGATTTCCACTTACTTTATCAAATCGAGAGTGCAAAGTAGCCAAATGAAACTTTTACTGGATTTCCACTTACTTTATCAAATCTCATCTCCACAACACAGGACAAGTTTGCATCTGTTATAGTTTTGGAGAAAATTGTGGTCATTTCATTTATGCGCGAATGTGTTCAGATTGCTTTTCTATTGCATTTGGCACATGGTGACGATTATCTCGAGAGTGCAAAGTAGCCAAATGAAACTTTTACTGGATTTCCACTTACTTTATCAAATCTCATCTCCACCACACAGGACAAGTTTGCATCTGTTATAGTTTTGGAGAAAATTGTGGTCATTTCATTTATGCGCGAATGTGTTCAGATTGCTTTTATATTGCATTTGGCACATGGTGACGATTATCTCGAGAGTGCAAAGTAGCCAAATGAAACTTTTACTGGATTTCCACTTACTTTATCAAATCTCATCTCCACCACACAGGACAAGTTTGCATCTGTTATAGTTTTGGAGAAAATTGTGGTCATTTCATTTATGCGCGAATGTGTTCAGATTGCTTTTATATTGCATTTGGCACATGGTGACGATTATCTCGAGAGTGCAAAGTAGCCAAATGAAACTTTTACTGGATTTCCACTTACTTTATCAAATCTCATCTCCACCACACAGGACAAGTTTGCATCTGTTATAGTTTTGGAGAAAATTGTGGTCATTTCATTTATGCGCGAATGTGTTCAGATTGCTTTTCTATTGCATTTGGCACATGGTGACGATTATCTCGAGAGTGCAAAGTAGCCAAATGAAACTTTTACTGGATTTCCACTTACTTTATCAAATCTCATCTCCACCACACAGGACAAGTTTGCATCTGTTATAGTTTTGGAGAAAATTGTGGTCATTTCATTTATGCGCGAATGTGTTCAGATTGCTTTTCCATTCCATTTGGCACATGGTGACGATTATCTCGAGAGTGCAAAGTAGCCAAATGAAACTTTTACTGGATTTCCACTTACTTTATCAAATCTCATCTCCACCACACAGGACAAGTTTGCATCTGTTATAGTTTTGGAGAAAATTGTGGTCATTTCATTTATGCGCGAATGTGTTCAGATTGCTTTTATATTGCATTTGGCACATGGTGACGATTATCTCGAGAGTGCAAAGTAGCCAAATGAAACTTTTACTGGATTTCCACTTACTTTATCAAATCTCATCTCCACCACACAGGACAAGTTTGCATCTGTTATAGTTTTGGAGAAAATTGTGGTCATTTCATTTATGCGCGAATGTGTTCAGATTGCCTTTCTATTGCATTTGGCACATGGTGACGATTATCTCGAGAGTGCAAAGTAGCCAAATGAAACTTTTACTGGATTTCCACTTACTTTATCAAATCTCATCTCCACCACACAGTTCAAGTTTGCATCTGTTATAGTTTTGGAGAAAATTGTGGTCATTTCATTTATGCGCGAATGTGTTCAGATTGCTTTTCCATTCCATTTGGCACATGGTGACGATTATCTCGAGAGTGCAAAGTAGCCAAATGAAACTTTTACTGGATTTCCACTTACTTTATCAAATCTCATCTCCACCACACAGGACAAGTTTGCATCTGTTATAGTTTTGGAGAAAATTGTGGTCATTTCATTTATGCGCGAATGTGTTCAGATTGCTTTTATATTGCATTTGGCAAATGGTGACGATTATCTCGAAAGTGCAAAGTAGCCAAATGAAACTTTTACTGGATTTCCACTTACTTTATCAAATCTCATCTCCACCACACAGGACAAGTTTGCATCTGTTATAGTTTTGGAGAAAATTGTGGTCATTTCATTTATGCGCGAATGTGTTCAGATTGCTTTTCTATTGCATTTGGCACATGGTGACGATTATCTCGAGAGTGCAAAGTAGCCAAATGAAACTTTTACTGGATTTCCACTTACTTTATCAAATCTCATCTCCACCACACAGGACAAGTTTGCATCTGTTATAGTTTTGGAGAAAATTGTGGTCATTTCATTTATGCGCGAATGTGTTCAGATTGCTTTTCTATTGCATTTGGCAAATGGTGACGATTATCTCGAGAGTGCAAAGTAGCCAAATGAAACTTTTACTGGATTTCCACTTACTTTATCAAATCTCATCTCCACCACACAGGACAAGTTTGCATCTGTTATAGTTTTGGAGAAAATTCTGGTCATTTTATTTATGCGCGAATGTGTTCAGATTGCTTTTCTATTGCATTTGGCACATGGTGACGATTATCTCGAGAGTGCAAAGTAGCCAAATGAAACTTTTACTGGATTTCCACTTACTTTATCAAATCTCATCTCCACCACACAGGACAAGTTTGCATCTGTTATAGTTTTGGAGAAAATTGTGGTCATTTCATTTATGCGCGAATGTGTTCAGATTGCTTTTCTATTGCATTTGGCACATGGTGACGATTATCTCGAGAGTGCAAAGTAGCCAAATGAAACTTTTACTGGATTTCCACTTACTTTATCAAATCTCATCTCCACCACACAGGACAAGTTTGCATCTGTTATAGTTTTGGAGAAAATTGTGGTCATTTCATTTATGCGCGAATGTGTTCAGATTGCTTTTCTATTGCATTTGGCACATGGTGACGATTATCTCGAGAGTGCAAAGTAGCCAAATGAAACTTTTACTGGATTTCCACTTACTTTATCAAATCTCATCTCCACCACACAGGACAAGTTTGCATCTGTTATAGTTTTGGAGAAAATTGTGGTCATTTCATTTATGCGCGAATGTGTTCAGATTGCTTTTCTATTGCATTTGGCCCATGGTGACGATTATCTCGAGAGTGCAAAGTAGCCAAATGAAACTTTTACTGGATTTCCACTTACTTTATCAAATCTCATCTCCACCACACAGGACAAGTTTGCATCTGTTATAGTTTTGGAGAAAATTGTGGTCATTTCATTTATGCGCGAATGTGTTCAGATTGCTTTTCCATTCCATTTGGCACATGGTGACGATTATCTCGAGAGTGCAAAGTAGCCAAATGAAACTTTTACTGGATTTCCACTTACTTTATCAAATCTTATCTCCACCACACAGGACAAGTTTGCATCTGTTATAGTTTTGGAGAAAATTGTGGTCATTTCATTTATGCGCGAATGTGTTCAGATTGCTTTCCTATTGCATTTGGCACATGGTGACGATTATCTCGAGAGTGCAAAGTAGCCAAATGAAACTTTTACTGGATTTCCACTTACTTTATCAAATCTCATCTCCACCACACAGGATAAGTTTGCATCTGTTATAGTTTTGGAGAAAATTGTGGTCATTTCATTTATGCGCGAATGTGTTCAGATTGCTTTTCTATTGCATTTGGCACATGGTGACGATTATCTCGAGAGTGCAAAGTAGCCAAATGAAACTTTTACTGGATTTCCACTTACTTTATCAAATCTCATCTCCACCACACAGGACAAGTTTGCATCTGTTATAGTTTTGGAGAAAATTGTGGTCATTTCATTTATGCGCAAATGTGTTCAGATTGCTTTTCTATTGCATTTGGCACATGGTGACGATTATCTCGAGAGTGCAAAGTAGCCAAATGAAACTTTTACTGGATTTCCACTTACTTTATCAAATCTCATCTCCACCACACAGGACAAGTTTGCATCTGTTATAGTTTTGGAGAAAATTTTGGTCATTTCATTTATGCGCGAATGTGTTCAGATTGCTTTTCTATTGCATTTGGCACATGGTGACGATTATCTCGAGAGTGCAAAGTAGCCAAATGAAACTTTTACTGGATTTCCACTTACTTTATCAAATCTCATCTCCACCACACAGGACAAGTTTGCATCTGTTATAGTTTTGGAGAAAATTGTGGTCATTTCATTTATGCGCGAATGTGTTCAGATTGCTTTTCTTTTGCATTTGGCACATGGTGACGATTATCTCGAGAGTGCAAAGTAGCCAAATGAAACTTTTACTGGATTTCCACTTACTTTAGCAAATCTCATCTCCACCACACAGGACAAGTTTGCATCTGTTATAGTTTTGGAGAAAATTGTGGTCATTTCATTTATGCGCGAATGTGTTCAGATTGCTTTTATATTGCATTTGGCACATGGTGACGATTATCTCGAGAGTGCAAAGTAGCCAAATGAAACTTTTACTGGATTTCCACTTACTTTATCAAATCGAGAGTGCAAAGTAGCCAAATGAAACTTTTACTGGATTTCCACTTACTTTATCAAATCTCATCTCCACAACACAGGACAAGTTTGCATCTGTTATAGTTTTGGAGAAAATTGTGGTCATTTCATTTATGCGCGAATGTGTTCAGATTGCTTTTCTATTGCATTTGGCACATGGTGACGATTATCTCGAGAGTGCAAAGTAGCCAAATGAAACTTTTACTGGATTTCCACTTACTTTATCAAATCTCATCTCCACCACACAGGACAAGTTTGCATCTGTTATAGTTTTGGAGAAAATTGTGGTCATTTCATTTATGCGCGAATGTGTTCAGATTGCTTTTCTATTGCATTTGGCACATGGTGACGATTATCTCGAGAGTGCAAAGTAGCCAAATGAAACTTTTACTGGATTTCCACTTACTTTATCAAATCTCATCTCCACCACACAGGACAAGTTTGCATCTGTTATAGTTTTGGAGAAAATTGTGGTCATTTCATTTATGCGCGAATGTGTTCAGATTGCTTTTCTATTGCATTTGGCCCATGGTGACGATTATCTCGAGAGTGCAAAGTAGCCAAATGAAACTTTTACTGGATTTCCACTTACTTTATCAAATCTCATCTCCACCACACAGGACAAGTTTGCATCTGTTATAGTTTTGGAGAAAATTGTGGTCATTTCATTTATGCGCGAATGTGTTCAGATTGCTTTTCCATTCCATTTGGCACATGGTGACGATTATCTCGAGAGTGCAAAGTAGCCAAATGAAACTTTTACTGGATTTCCACTTACTTTATCAAATCTCATCTCCACCACACAGGACAAGTTTGCATCTGTTATAGTTTTGGAGAAAATTGTGGTCATTTCATTTATGCGCGAATGTGTTCAGATTGCTTTCCTATTGCATTTGGCACATGGTGACGATTATCTCGAGAGTGCAAAGTAGCCAAATGAAACTTTTACTGGATTTCCACTTACTTTATCAAATCTCATCTCCACCACACAGGATAAGTTTGCATCTGTTATAGTTTTGGAGAAAATTGTGGTCATTTCATTTATGCGCGAATGTGTTCAGATTGCTTTTCTATTGCATTTGGCACATGGTGACGATTATCTCGAGAGTGCAAAGTAGCCAAATGAAACTTTTACTGGATTTCCACTTACTTTATCAAATCTCATCTCCACCACACAGGACAAGTTTGCATCTGTTATAGTTTTGGAGAAAATTGTGGTCATTTCATTTATGCGCGAATGTGTTCAGATTGCTTTTCTATTGCATTTGGCACATGGTGACGATTATCTCGAGAGTGCAAAGTAGCCAAATGAAACTTTTACTGGATTTCCACTTACTTTATCAAATCTCATCTCCACCACACAGGACAAGTTTGCATCTGTTATAGTTTTGGAGAAAATTGTGGTCATTTCATTTATGCGCGAATATGTTCAGATTGCTTTTCTATTGCATTTGGCACATGGTGACGATTATCTCGAGAGTGCAAAGTAGCCAAATGAAACTTTTACTGGATTTCCACTTACTTTATCAAATCTCATCTCCACCACACAGGACAAGTTTGCATCTGTTATAGTTTTGGAGAAAATTGTGGTCATTTCATTTATGCGCGAATGTGTTCAGATTGCTTTTCTATTGCATTTGGCAAATGGTGACGATTATCTCGAGAGTGCAAAGTAGCCAAATGAAACTTTTACTGGATTTCCACTTACTTTATCAAATCTCATCTCCACCACACAGGACAAGTTTGCATCTGTTATAGTTTTGGAGAAAATTGTGGTCATTTCATTTATGCGCGAATGTGTTCAGATTGCTTTTCTATTGCATTTGGCACATGGTGACGATTATCTCGAGAGTGCAAAGTAGCCAAATGAAACTTTTACTGGATTTCCACTTACTTTATCAAATCTCATCTCCACCACACAGGACAAGTTTGCATCTGTTATAGTTTTGGAGAAAATTGTGGTCATTTCATTTATGCGCGAATGTGTTCAGATTGCTTTTCTATTGCATTTGGCACATGGTGACGATTATCTCGAGAGTGCAAAGTAGCCAAATGAAACTTTTACTGGATTTCCACTTACTTTATCAAATCTCATCTCCACCACACAGGACAAGTTTGCATCTGTTATAGTTTTGGAGAAAATTGTGGTCATTTCATTTATGCGCGAATGTGTTCAGATTGCTTTTATATTGCATTTGGCACATGGTGACGATTATCTCGAAAGTGCAAAGTAGCCAAATGAAACTTTTACTGGATTTCCACTTACTTTATCAAATCTCATCTCCACCACACAGGACAAGTTTGCATCTGTTATAGTTTTGGAGAAAATTGTGGTCATTTCATTTATGCGCGAATGTGTTCAGATTGCTTTTATATTGCATTTGGCACATGGTGACGATTATCTCGAGAGTGCAAAGTAGCCAAATGAAACTTTTACTGGATTTCCACTTACTTTATCAAATCGAGAGTGCAAAGTAGCCAAATGAAACTTTTACTGGATTTCCACTTACTTTATCAAATCTCATCTCCACAACACAGGACAAGTTTGCATCTGTTATAGTTTTGGAGAAAATTGTGGTCATTTCATTTATGCGCGAATGTGTTCAGATTGCTTTTCTATTGCATTTGGCACATGGTGACGATTATCTCGAGAGTGCAAAGTAGCCAAATGAAACTTTTACTGGATTTCCACTTACTTTATCAAATCTCATCTCCACCACACAGGACAAGTTTGCATCTGTTATAGTTTTGGAGAAAATTGTGGTCATTTCATTTATGCGCGAATGTGTTCAGATTGCTTTTATATTGCATTTGGCACATGGTGACGATTATCTCGAGAGTGCAAAGTAGCCAAATGAAACTTTTACTGGATTTCCACTTACTTTATCAAATCTCATCTCCACCACACAGGACAAGTTTGCATCTGTTATAGTTTTGGAGAAAATTGTGGTCATTTCATTTATGCGCGAATGTGTTCAGATTGCTTTTATATTGCATTTGGCACATGGTGACGATTATCTCGAGAGTGCAAAGTAGCCAAATGAAACTTTTACTGGATTTCCACTTACTTTACCAAATCTCATCTCCACCACACAGGACAAGTTTGCATCTGTTATAGTTTTGGAGAAATTTGTGGTCATTTCATTTATGCGCGAATGTGTTCAGATTGCTTTTCTATTGCATTTGGCACATGGTGACGATTATCTCGAGAGTGCAAAGTAGCCAAATGAAACTTTTACTGGATTTCCACTTACTTTATCAAATCTCATCTCCACCACACAGGACAAGTTTGCATCTGTTATAGTTTTGGAGAAAATTGTGGTCATTTCATTTATGCGCGAATGTGTTCAGATTGCTTTTATATTGCATTTGGCACATGGTGACGATTATCTCGAAAGTGCAAAGTAGCCAAATGAAACTTTTACTGGATTTCCACTTACTTTATCAAATCTCATCTCCACCACACAGGACAAGTTTGCATCTGTTATAGTTTTGGAGAAAATTGTAGTCATTTCATTTATGCGCGAATGTGTTCAGATTGCTTTTATATTGCATTTGGCACATGGTGACGATTATCTCGAGAGTGCAAAGTAGCCAAATGAAACTTTTACTGGATTTCCACTTACTTTATCAAATCGAGAGTGCAAAGTAGCCAAATGAAACTTTTACTGGATTTCCACTTACTTTATCAAATCTCATCTCCACAACACAGGACAAGTTTGCATCTGTTATAGTTTTGGAGAAAATTGTGGTCATTTCATTTATGCGCGAATGTGTTCAGATTGCTTTTCTATTGCATTTGGCACATGGTGATGATTATCTCGAGAGTGCAAAGTAGCCAAATGAAACTTTTACTGGATTTCCACTTACTTTATCAAATCTCATCTCCACCACACAGGACAAGTTTGCATCTGTTATAGTTTTGGAGAAAATTGTGGTCATTTCATTTATGCGCGAATGTGTTCAGATTGCTTTTCTATTGCATTTGGCACATGGTGACGATTATCTCGAGAGTGCAAAGTAGCCAAATGAAACTTTTACTGGATTTCCACTTACTTTATCAAATCTCATCTCCACCACACAGGACAAGTTTGCATGTGTTATAGTTTTGGAGAAAATTGTGGTCATTTCATTTATGCGCGAATGTGTTCAGATTGCTTTTCTATTGCATTTGGCACATAGTGACGATTATCTCGAGAGTGCAAAGTAGCCAAATGAAACTTTTACTGGATTTCCACTTACTTTATCAAATCTCATCTCCACCACACAGGACAAGTTTGCATCTGTTATAGTTTTGGAGAAAATTGTGGTCATTTCATTTATGCGCGAATGTGTTCAGATTGCTTTTCTATTGCATTTGGCCCATGGTGACGATTATCTCGAGAGTGCAAAGTAGCCAAATGAAACTTTTACTGGATTTCCACTTACTTTATCAAATCTCATCTCCACCACACAGGACAAGTTTGCATCTGTTATAGTTTTGGAGAAAATTGTGGTCATTTCATTTATGCGCGAATGTGTTCAGATTGCTTTTATATTGCATTTGGCAAATGGTGACGATTATCTCGAAAGTGCAAAGTAGCCAAATGAAACTTTTACTGGATTTCCACTTACTTTATCAAATCTCATCTCCACCACACAGGACAAGTTTGCATCTGTTATAGTTTTGGAGAAAATTGTGGTCATTTCATTTATGCGCGAATGTGTTCAGATTGCTTTTCTATTGCATTTGGCACATGGTGACGATTATCTCGAGAGTGCAAAGTAGCCAAATGAAACTTTTACTGGATTTCCACTTACTTTATCAAATCTCATCTCCACCACACAGGACAAGTTTGCATCTGTTATAGTTTTGGAGAAAATTGTGGTCATTTCATTTATGCGCGAATGTGTTCAGATTGCTTTTCTATTGCATTTGGCAAATGGTGACGATTATCTCGAGAGTGCAAAGTAGCCAAATGAAACTTTTACTGGATTTCCACTTACTTTATCAAATCTCATCTCCACCACACAGGACAAGTTTGCATCTGTTATAGTTTTGGAGAAAATTGTGGTCATTTCATTTATGCGCGAATGTGTTCAGATTGCTTTTCTATTGCATTTGGCACATGGTGACGATTATCTCGAGAGTGCAAAGTAGCCAAATGAAACTTTTACTGGATTTCCACTTACTTTATCAAATCTCATCTCCACCACACAGGACAAGTTTGCATCTGTTATAGTTTTGGAGAAAATTGTGGTCATTTCATTTATGCGCGAATGTGTTCAGATTGCTTTTCTATTGCATTTGGCACATGGTGACGATTATCTCGAGAGTGCAAAGTAGCCAAATGAAACTTTTACTGGATTTCCACTTACTTTATCAAATCTCATCTCCACCACACAGGACAAGTTTGCATCTGTTATAGTTTTGGAGAAAATTGTGGTCATTTCATTTATGCGCGAATGTGTTCAGATTGCTTTTATATTGCATTTGGCACATGGTGACGATTATCTCGAAAGTGCAAAGTAGCCAAATGAAACTTTTACTGGATTTCCACTTACTTTATCAAATCTCATCTCCACCACACAGGACAAGTTTGCATCTGTTATAGTTTTGGAGAAAATTGTGGTCATTTCATTTATGCGCGAATGTGTTCAGATTGCTTTTATATTGCATTTGGCACATGGTGACGATTATCTCGAGAGTGCAAAGTAGCCAAATGAAACTTTTACTGGATTTCCACTTACTTTATCAAATCGAGAGTGCAAAGTAGCCAAATGAAACTTTTACTGGATTTCCACTTACTTTATCAAATCTCATCTCCACAACACAGGACAAGTTTGCATCTGTTATAGTTTTGGAGAAAATTGTGGTCATTTCATTTATGCGCGAATGTGTTCAGATTGCTTTTCTATTGGATTTGGCACATGGTGACGATTATCTCGAGAGTGCAAAGTAGCCAAATGAAACTTTTACTGGATTTCCACTTACTTTATCAAATCTCATCTCCACCACACAGGACAAGTTTGCATCTGTTATAGTTTTGGAGAAAATTGTGGTCATTTCATTTATGCGCGAATGTGTTCAGATTGCTTTTATATTGCATTTGGCACATGGTGACGATTATCTCGAGAGTGCAAAGTAGCCAAATGAAACTTTTACTGGATTTCCACTTACTTTATCAAATCTCATCTCCACCACACAGGACAAGTTTGCATCTGTTATAGTTTTGGAGAAAATTGTGGTCATTTCATTTATGCGCGAATGTGTTCAGATTGCTTTTCTATTGCATTTGGCACATGGTGACGATTATCTCGAGAGTGCAAAGTAGCCAAATGAAACTTTTACTGGATTTCCACTTACTTTATCAAATCTCATCTCCACCACACAGGACAAGTTTGCATCTGTTATAGTTTTGGAGAAAATTGTGGTCATTTCATTTATGCGCGAATGTGTTCAGATTGCTTTTATATTGCATTTGGCACATGGTGACAATTATCTCGAGAGTGCAAAGTAGCCAAATGAAACTTTTACTGGATTTCCACTTACTTTATCAAATCTCATCTCCACCACACAGGACAAGTTTGCATCTGTTATAGTTTTGGAGAAAATTGTGGTCATTTCATTTATGCGCGAATGTGTTCAGATTGCTTTTCTATTGCATTTGGCACATGGTGACGATTATCTCGAGAGTGCAAAGTAGCCAAATGAAACTTTTACTGGATTTCCACTTACTTTATCAAATCTCATCTCCACCACACAGGACAAGTTTGCATCTGTTATAGTTTTGGAGAAAATTGTGGTCATTTCATTTATGCGCGAATGTGTTCAGATTGCTTTTCTATTGCATTTGGCACATGGTGACGATTATCTCGAGAGTGCAAAGTAGCCAAATGAAACTTTTACTGGATTTCCACTTACTTTATCAAATCTCATCTCCACCACACAGGACAAGTTTGCATCTGTTATAGTTTTGGAGAAAATTGTGGTCATTTCATTTATGCGCGAATGTGTTCAGATTGCTTTTATATTGCATTTGGCACATGGTGACGATTATCTCGAAAGTGCAAAGTAGCCAAATGAAACTTTTACTGGATTTCCACTTACTTTATCAAATCTCATCTCCACCACACAGGACAAGTTTGCATCTGTTATAGTTTTGGAGAAAATTGTGGTCATTTCATTTATGCGCGAATGTGTTCAGATTGCTTTTATATTGCATTTGGCACATGGTGACGATTATCTCGAGAGTGCAAAGTAGCCAAATGAAACTTTTACTGGATTTCCACTTACTTTATCAAATCGAGAGTGCAAAGTAGCCAAATGAAACTTTTACTGGATTTCCACTTACTTTATCAAATCTCATCTCCACAACACAGGACAAGTTTGCATCTGTTATAGTTTTGGAGAAAATTGTGGTCATTTCATTTATGCGCGAATGTGTTCAGATTGCTTTTCTATTGCATTTGGCACATGGTGACGATTATCTCGAGAGTGCAAAGTAGCCAAATGAAACTTTTACTGGATTTCCACTTACTTTATCAAATCTCATCTCCACCACACAGGACAAGTTTGCATCTGTTATAGTTTTGGAGAAAATTGTGGTCATTTCATTTATGCGCGAATGTGTTCAGATTGCTTTTATATTGCATTTGGCACATGGTGACGATTATCTCGAGAGTGCAAAGTAGCCAAATGAAACTTTTACTGGATTTCCACTTACTTTATCAAATCTCATCTCCACCACACAGGACAAGTTTGCATCTGTTATAGTTTTGGAGAAAATTGTGGTCATTTCATTTATGCGCGAATGTGTTCAGATTGCTTTTCTATTGCATTTGGCACATGGTGACGATTATCTCGAGAGTGCAAAGTAGCCAAATGAAACTTTTACTGGATTTCCACTTACTTTATCAAATCTCATCTCCACCACACAGGACAAGTTTGCATCTGTTATAGTTTTGGAGAAAATTGTGGTCATTTCATTTATGCGCGAATGTGTTCAGATTGCTTTTATATTGCATTTGGCACATGGTGACAATTATCTCGAGAGTGCAAAGTAGCCAAATGAAACTTTTACTGGATTTCCACTTACTTTATCAAATCTCATCTCCACCACACAGGACAAGTTTGCATCTGTTATAGTTTTGGAGAAAATTGTGGTCATTTCATTTATGCGCGAATGTGTTCAGATTGCTTTTCTATTGCATTTGGCCCATGGTGACGATTATCTCGAGAGTGCAAAGTAGCCAAATGAAACTTTTACTGGATTTCCACTTACTTTATCAAATCTCATCTCCACCACACAGGACAAGTTTGCATCTGTTATAGTTTTGGAGAAAATTGTGGTCATTTCATTTATGCGCGAATGTGTTCAGATTGCTTTTCCATTCCATTTGGCACATGGTGACGATTATCTCGAGAGTGCAAAGTAGCCAAATGAAACTTTTACTGGATTTCCACTTACTTTATCAAATCTCATCTCCACCACACAGGACAAGTTTGCATCTGTTATAGTTTTGGAGAAAATTGTGGTCATTTCATTTATGCGCGAATGTGTTCAGATTGCTTTCCTATTGCATTTGGCACATGGTGACGATTATCTCGAGAGTGCAAAGTAGCCAAATGAAACTTTTACTGGATTTCCACTTACTTTATCAAATCTCATCTCCACCACACAGGATAAGTTTGCATCTGTTATAGTTTTGGAGAAAATTGTGGTCATTTCATTTATGCGCGAATGTGTTCAGATTGCTTTTCTATTGCATTTGGCACATGGTGACGATTATCTCGAGAGTGCAAAGTAGCCAAATGAAACTTTTACTGGATTTCCACTTACTTTATCAAATCTCATCTCCACCACACAGGACAAGTTTGCATCTGTTATAGTTTTGGAGAAAATTGTGGTCATTTCATTTATGCGCGAATGTGTTCAGATTGCTTTTCTATTGCATTTGGCACATGGTGACGATTATCTCGAGAGTGCAAAGTAGCCAAATGAAACTTTTACTGGATTTCCACTTACTTTATCAAATCTCATCTCCACCACACAGGACAAGTTTGCATCTGTTATAGTTTTGGAGAAAATTGTGGTCATTTCATTTATGCGCGAATATGTTCAGATTGCTTTTCTATTGCATTTGGCACATGGTGACGATTATCTCGAGAGTGCAAAGTAGCCAAATGAAACTTTTACTGGATTTCCATTTACTTTATCAAATCTCATCTCCACCACACAGGACAAGTTTGCATGTGTTATAGTTTTGGAGAAAATTGTGGTCATTTCATTTATGCGCGAATGTGTTCAGATTGCTTTTCTATTGCATTTGGCACATGGTGACGATTATCTCGAGAGTGCAAAGTAGCCAAATGAAACTTTTACTGGATTTCCACTTACTTTATCAAATCTCATCTCCACCACACAGGACAAGTTTGCATCTGTTATAGTTTTGGAGAAAATTGTGGTCATTTCATTTATGCGCGAATGTGTTCAGATTGCTTTTCTATTGCATTTGGCCCATGGTGACAATTATCTCGAGAGTGCAGAGTAGCCAAATGAAACTTTTACTGGATTTCCACTTACTTTATCAAATCTCATCTCCACCACACAGGACAAGTTTGCATCTGTTATAGTTTTGGAGAAAATTGTGGTCATTTCATTTATGCGCGAATGTGTTCAGATTGCTTTTATATTGCATTTGGCAAATGGTGACGATTATCTCGAAAGTGCAAAGTAGCCAAATGAAACTTTTACTGGATTTCCACTTACTTTATCAAATCTCATCTCCACCACACAGGACAAGTTTGCATCTGTTATAGTTTTGGAGAAAATTGTGGTCATTTCATTTATGCGCGAATGTGTTCAGATTGCTTTTCTATTGCATTTGGCACATGGTGACGATTATCTCGAGAGTGCAAAGTAGCCAAATGAAACTTTTACTGGATTTCCACTTACTTTATCAAATCTCATCTCCACCACACAGGACAAGTTTGCATCTGTTATAGTTTTGGAGAAAATTGTGGTCATTTCATTTATGCGCGAATGTGTTCAGATTGCTTTTCTATTGCATTTGGCAAATGGTGACGATTATCTCGAGAGTGCAAAGTAGCCAAATGAAACTTTTACTGGATTTCCACTTACTTTATCAAATCTCATCTCCACCACACAGGACAAGTTTGCATCTGTTATAGTTTTGGAGAAAATTGTGGTCATTTCATTTATGCGCGAATGTGTTCAGATTGCTTTTCTATTGCATTTGGCACATGGTGACGATTATCTCGAGAGTGCAAAGTAGCCAAATGAAACTTTTACTGGATTTCCACTTACTTTATCAAATCTCATCTCCACCACACAGGACAAGTTTGCATCTGTTATAGTTTTGGAGAAAATTGTGGTCATTTCATTTATGCGCGAATGTGTTCAGATTGCTTTTCTATTGCATTTGGCACATGGTGACGATTATCTCAAGAGTGCAAAGTAGCCAAATGAAACTTTTACTGGATTTCCACTTACTTTATCAAATCTCATCTCCACCACACAGGACAAGTTTGCATCTGTTATAGTTTTGGAGAAAATTGTGGTCATTTCATTTATGCGCGAATGTGTTCAGATTGCTTTTATATTGCATTTGGCACATGGTGACGATTATCTCGAAAGTGTAAAGTAGCCAAATGAAACTTTTACTGGATTTCCACTTACTTTATCAAATCTCATCTCCACCACACAGGACAAGTTTGCATCTGTTATAGTTTTGGAGAAAATTGTGGTCATTTCATTTATGCGCGAATGTGTTCAGATTGCTTTTATATTGCATTTGGCACATGGTGACGATTATCTCGAGAGTGCAAAGTATCCAAATGAAACTTTTACTGGATTTCCACTTACTTTATCAAATCGAGAGTGCAAAGTAGCCAAATGAAACTTTTACTGGATTTCCACTTACTTTATCAAATCTCATCTCCACAACACAGGACAAGTTTGCATCTGTTATAGTTTTGGAGAAAATTGTGGTCATTTCATTTATGCGCGAATGTGTTCAGATTGCTTTTCTATTGCATTTGGCACATGGTGACGATTATCTCGAGAGTGCAAAGTAGCCAAATGAAACTTTTACTGGATTTCCACTTACTTTATCAAATCTCATCTCCACCACACAGGACAAGTTTGCATCTGTTATAGTTTTGGAGAAAATTGTGGTCATTTCATTTATGCGCGAATGTGTTCAGATTGCTTTTATATTGCATTTGGCACATGGTGACGATTATCTCGAGAGTGCAAAGTAGCCAAATGAAACTTTTACTGGATTTCCACTTACTTTATCAAATCTCATCTCCACCACACAGGACAAGTTTGCATCTGTTATAGTTTTGGAGAAAATTGTGGTCATTTCATTTATGCGCGAATGTGTTCAGATTGCTTTTATATTGCATTTGGCACATGGTGACGATTATCTCGAGAGTGCAAAGTAGCCAAATGAAACTTTTACTGGATTTCCACTTACTTTACCAAATCTCATCTCCACCACACAGGACAAGTTTGCATCTGTTATAGTTTTGGAGAAATTTGTGGTCATTTCATTTATGCGCGAATGTGTTCAGATTGCTTTTCTATTGCATTTGGCACATGGTGACGATTATCTCGAGAGTGCAAAGTAGCCAAATGAAACTTTTACTGGATTTCCACTTACTTTATCAAATCTCATCTCCACCACACAGGACAAGTTTGCATCTGTTATAGTTTTGGAGAAAATTGTGGTCATTTCATTTATGCGCGAATGTGTTCAGATTGCTTTTCCATTCCATTTGGCACATGGTGACGATTATCTCGAGAGTGCAAAGTAGCCAAATGAAACTTTTACTGGATTTCCACTTACTTTATCAAATCTCATCTCCACCACACAGGACAAGTTTGCATCTGTTATAGTTTTGGAGAAAATTGTGGTCATTTCATTTATGCGCGAATGTGTTCAGATTGCTTTTATATTGCATTTGGCAAATGGTGACGATTATCTCGAAAGTGCAAAGTAGCCAAATGAAACTTTTACTGGATTTCCACTTACTTTATCAAATCTCATCTCCACCACACAGGACAAGTTTGCATCTGTTATAGTTTTGGAGAAAATTGTGGTCATTTCATTTATGCGCGAATGTGTTCAGATTGCTTTTCTATTGCATTTGGCACATGGTGACGATTATCTCGAGAGTGCAAAGTAGCCAAATGAAACTTTTACTGGATTTCCACTTACTTTATCAAATCTCATCTCCACCACACAGGACAAGTTTGCATCTGTTATAGTTTTGGAGAAAATTGTGGTCATTTCATTTATGCGCGAATGTGTTCAGATTGCTTTTCTATTGCATTTGGCAAATGGTGACGATTATCTCGAGAGTGCAAAGTAGCCAAATGAAACTTTTACTGGATTTCCACTTACTTTATCAAATCTCATCTCCACCACACAGGACAAGTTTGCATCTGTTATAGTTTTGGAGAAAATTGTGGTCATTTCATTTATGCGCGAATGTGTTCAGATTGCTTTTCTATTGCATTTGGCACATGGTGACGATTATCTCGAGAGTGCAAAGTAGCCAAATGAAACTTTTACTGGATTTCCACTTACTTTATCAAATCTCATCTCCACCACACAGGACAAGTTTGCATCTGTTATAGTTTTGGAGAAAATTGTGGTAATTTTTATTTATGCGCGAATGTGTTCAGATTGTTTTTATATTGCATTTGGCACATGGTGACGATTATCTCGAGAGTGCAAAGTAGCCAAATGAAACTTTTACTGGATTTCCACTTACTTTATCAAATCTCATCTCCACCACACAGGACAAGTTTGCATCTGTTATAGTTTTGGAGAAAATTGTGGTCATTTCATTTATGCGCGAATGTGTTCAGATTGCTTTTATATTGCATTTGGCACATGGTGACGATTATCTCGAAAGTGCAAAGTAGCCAAATGAAACTTTTACTGGATTTCCACTTACTTTATCAAATCTCATCTCCACCACACAGGACAAGTTTGCATCTGTTATAGTTTTGGAGAAAATTGTGGTCATTTCATTTATGCGCGAATATGTTCAGATTGCTTTTATATTGCATTTGGCACATGGTGACGATTATCTCGAGAGTGCAAAGTAGCCAAATGAAACTTTTACTAGATTTCCACTTACTTTATCAAATCGAGAGTGCAAAGTAGCCAAATGAAACTTTTACTGGATATCCACTTACTTTATCAAATCTCATCTCCACAACACAGGACAAGTTTGCATCTGTTATAGTTTTGGAGAAAATTGTGGTCATTTCATTTATGCGCGAATGTGTTCAGATTGCTTTTATATTGCATTTGGCACATGGTGACGATTATCTCGAGAGTGCAAAGTAGCCAAATGAAACTTTTACTGGATTTCCACTTACTTTATCAAATCTCATCTCCACCACACAGGACAAGTTTGCATCTGTTATAGTTTTGGAGAAAATTGTGGTCATTTCATTTATGCGCGAATGTGTTCAGATTGCTTTTATATTGCATTTGGCACATGGTGACGATTATCTCGAGAGTGCAAAGTAGCCAAATGAAACTTTTACTGGATTTCCACTTACTTTATCAAATCTCATCTCCACCACACAGGACAAGTTTGCATCTGTTATAGTTTTGGAGAAAATTGTGGTCATTTCATTTATGCGCGAATGTGTTCAGATTGCTTTTCTATTGCATTTGGCACATGGTGACGATTATCTCGAGAGTGCAAAGTAGCCAAATGAAACTTTTACTGGATTTCCACTTACTTTATCAAATCTCATCTCCACCACACAGGACAAGTTTGCATCTGTTATAGTTTTGGAGAAAATTGTGGTCATTTCATTTATGCGCGAATGTGTTCAGATTGCTTTTCCATTCCATTTGGCACATGGTGACGATTATCTCGAGAGTGCAAAGTAGCCAAATGAAACTTTTACTGGATTTCCACTTACTTTATCAAATCTCATCTCCACCACACAGGACAAGTTTGCATCTGTTATAGTTTTGGAGAAAATTGTGGTCATTTCATTTATGCGCGAATGTGTTCAGATTGCTTTCCTATTGCATTTGGCACATGGTGACGATTATCTCGAGAGTGCAAAGTAGCCAAATGAAACTTTTACTGGATTTCCACTTACTTTATCAAATCTCATCTCCACCACACAGGATAAGTTTGCATCTGTTATAGTTTTGGAGAAAATTGTGGTCATTTCATTTATGCGCGAATGTGTTCAGATTGCTTTTCTATTGCATTTGGCACATGGTGACGATTATCTCGAGAGTGCAAAGTAGCCAAATGAAACTTTTACTGGATTTCCACTTACTTTATCAAATCTCATCTCCACCACACAGGACAAGTTTGCATCTGTTATAGTTTTGGAGAAAATTGTGGTCATTTCATTTATGCGCGAATGTGTTCAGATTGCTTTTCTATTGCATTTGGCACATGGTGACGATTATCTCGAGAGTGCAAAGTAGCCAAATGAAACTTTTACTGGATTTCCACTTACTTTATCAAATCTCATCTCCACCACACAGGACAAGTTTGCATCTGTTATAGTTTTGGAGAAAATTGTGGTCATTTCATTTATGCGCGAATGTGTTCAGATTGCTTTTCTATTGCATTTGGCACATGGTGACGATTATCTCGAGAGTGCAAAGTAGCCAAATGAAACTTTTACTGGATTTCCACTTACTTTTTCAAATCTCATCTCCACCACACAGGACAAGTTTGCATCTGTTATAGTTTTGGAGAAAATTGTGGTCTTTTCATTTATGCGCGAATATGTTCAGATTGCTTTTCTATTGCATTTGGCACATGGTGACGATTATCTCGAGAGTGCAAAGTAGCCAAATGAAACTTTTACTGGATTTCCACTTACTTTATCAAATCTCATCTCCACCACACAGGACAAGTTTGCATCTGTTATAGTTTTGGAGAAAATTGTGGTCATTTCATTTATGCGCGAATGTGTTCAGATTGCTTTTATATTGCATTTGGCACATGGTGACGATTATCTCGAAAGTGCAAAGTAGCCAAATGAAACTTTTACTGGATTTCCACTTACTTTATCAAATCTCATCTCCACCACACAGGACAAGTTTGCATCTGTTATAGTTTTGGAGAAAATTGTGGTCATTTCATTTATGCGCGAATATGTTCAGATTGCTTTTATATTGCATTTGGCACATGGTGACGATTATCTCGAGAGTGCAAAGTAGCCAAATGAAACTTTTACTAGATTTCCACTTACTTTATCAAATCGAGAGTGCAAAGTAGCCAAATGAAACTTTTACTGGATATCCACTTACTTTATCAAATCTCATCTCCACAACACAGGACAAGTTTGCATCTGTTATAGTTTTGGAGAAAATTGTGGTCATTTCATTTATGCGCGAATGTGTTCAGATTGCTTTTATATTGCATTTGGCACATGGTGACGATTATCTCGAGAGTGCAAAGTAGCCAAATGAAACTTTTACTGGATTTCCACTTACTTTATCAAATCTCATCTCCACCACACAGGACAAGTTTGCATCTGTTATAGTTTTGGAGAAAATTGTGGTCATTTCATTTATGCGCGAATGTGTTCAGATTGCTTTTATATTGCATTTGGCACATGGTGACGATTATCTCGAGAGTGCAAAGTAGCCAAATGAAACTTTTACTGGATTTCCACTTACTTTATCAAATCTCATCTCCACCACACAGGACAAGTTTGCATCTGTTATAGTTTTGGAGAAAATTGTGGTCATTTCATTTATGCGCGAATGTGTTCAGATTGCTTTTCTATTGCATTTGGCACATGGTGACGATTATCTCGAGAGTGCAAAGTAGCCAAATGAAACTTTTACTGGATTTCCACTTACTTTATCAAATCTCATCTCCACCACACAGGACAAGTTTGCATCTGTTATAGTTTTGGAGAAAATTGTGGTCATTTCATTTATGCGCGAATGTGTTCAGATTGCTTTTATATTGCATTTGGCACATGGTGACGATTATCTCGAAAGTGCAAAGTAGCCAAATGAAACTTTTACTGGATTTCCACTTACTTTATCAAATCTCATCTCCACCACACAGGACAAGTTTGCATCTGTTATAGTTTTGGAGAAAATTGTGGTCATTTCATTTATGCGCGAATGTGTTCAGATTGCTTTTATATTGCATTTGGCACATGGTGACGATTATCTCGAGAGTGCAAAGTAGCCAAATGAAACTTTTACTGGATTTCCACTTACTTTATCAAATCGAGAGTGCAAAGTAGCCAAATGAAACTTTTACTGGATTTCCACTTACTTTATCAAATCTCATCTCCACAACACAGGACAAGTTTGCATCTGTTATAGTTTTGGAGAAAATTGTGGTCATTTCATTTATGCGCGAATGTGTTCAGATTGCTTTTATATTGCATTTGGCACATGGTGACGATTATCTCGAGAGTGCAAAGTAGCCAAATGAAACTTTTACTGGATTTCCACTTACTTTATCAAATCTCATGTCCACCACACAGGACAAGTTTGCATCTGTTATAGTTTTGGAGAAAATTGTGGTCATTTCATTTATGCGCGAATGTGTTCAGATTGCTTGTATATTGCATTTGGCCCATGGTGACGATTATCTCGAGAGTGCAAAGTAGCCAAATGAAACTTTTACTGGATTTCCACTTACTTTATCAACTCTCATCTCCACCACACAGGACAAGTTTGCATCTGTTATAGTTTTGGAGAAAATTGTGGTCATTTCATTTATGCGCGAATGTGTTCAGATTGCTTTTCTATTGCATTTGGCACATGGTGACGATTATCTCGAGAGTGCAAAGTAGCCAATTGAAACTTTTACTGGATTTCCACTTACTTTATCAAATCTCATCTCCACCACACAGGACAAGTTTGCATCTGTTATAGTTTTGGAGAAAATTGTGGTCATTTCATTTATGCGCGAATGTGTTCAGATTGCTTTTCCATTCCATTTGGCACATGGTGACGATTATCTCGAGAGTGCAAAGTAGCCAAATGAAACTTTTACTGGATTTCCACTTACTTTATCAAATCTCATCTCCACCACACAGGACAAGTTTGCATCTGTTATAGTTTTGGAGAAAATTGTGGTCATTTCATTTATGCGCGAATGTGTTCAGATTGCTTTCCTATTGCATTTGGCACATGGTGACGATTATCTCGAGAGTGCAAAGTAGCCAAATGAAACTTTTACTGGATTTCCACTTACTTTATCAAATCTCATCTCCACCACACAGGATAAGTTTGCATCTGTTATAGTTTTGGAGAAAATTGTGGTCATTTCATTTATGCGCGAATGTGTTCAGATTGCTTTTCTATTGCATTTGGCACATGGTGACGATTATCTCGAGAGTGCAAAGTAGCCAAATGAAACTTTTACTGGATTTCCACTTACTTTATCAAATCTCATCTCCACCACACAGGACAAGTTTGCATCTGTTATAGTTTTGGAGAAAATTGTGGTCATTTCATTTATGCGCGAATGTGTTCAGATTGCTTTTCTATTGCATTTGGCACATGGTGACGATTATCTCGAGAGTGCAAAATAGCCAAATGAAACTTTTACTGGATTTCCACTTACTTTATCAAATCTCATCTCCACCACACAGGACAAGTTTGCATCTGTTATAGTTTTGGAGAAAATTGTGGTCATTTCATTTATGCGCGAATGTGTTCAGATTGCTTTTCTATTGCATTTGGCACATGGTGACGATTATCTCGAGAGTGCAAAGTAGCCAAATGAAACATTTACTGGATTTCCACTTACTTTTTCAAATCTCATCTCCACCACACAGGACAAGTTTGCATCTGTTATAGTTTTGGAGAAAATTGTGGTCTTTTCATTTATGCGCGAATATGTTCAGATTGCTTTTCTATTGCATTTGGCACATGGTGACGATTATCTCGAGAGTGCAAAGTAGCCAAATGAAACTTTTACTGGATTTCCACTTACTTTATCAAATCTCATCTCCACCACACAGGACAAGTTTGCATCTGTTATAGTTTTGGAGAAAATTGTGGTCATTTCATTTATGCGCGAATGTGTTCAGATTGCTTTTATATTGCATTTGGCACATGGTGACGATTATCTCGAAAGTGCAAAGTAGCCAAATGAAACTTTTACTGGATTTCCACTTACTTTATCAAATCTCATCTCCACCACACAGGACAAGTTTGCATCTGTTATAGTTTTGGAGAAAATTGTGGTCATTTCATTTATGCGCGAATGTGTTCAGATTGCTTTTATATTGCATTTGGCACATGGTGACGATTATCTCGAGAGTGCAAAGTAGCCAAATGAAACTTTTACTGGATTTCCACTTACTTTATCAAATCGAGAGTGCAAAGTAGCCAAATGAAACTTTTACTGGATTTCCACTTACTTTATCAAATCTCATCTCCACAACACAGGACAAGTTTGCATCTGTTATAGTTTTGGAGAAAATTGTGGTCATTTCATTTATGCGCGAATGTGTTCAGATTGCTTTTCTATTGCATTTGGCACATGGTGACGATTATCTCGAGAGTGCAAAGTAGCCAAATGAAACTTTTACTGGATTTCCACTTACTTTATCAAATCTCATCTCCACCACACAGGACAAGTTTGCATCTGTTATAGTTTTGGAGAAAATTGTGGTCATTTCATTTATGCGCGAATGTGTTCAGATTGCTTTTATATTGCATTTGGCACATGGTGACGATTATCTCGAGAGTGCAAAGTAGCCAAATGAAACTTTTACTGGATTTCCACTTACTTTATCAAATCTCATCTCCACCACACAGGACAAGTTTGCATCTGTTATAGTTTTGGAGAAAATTGTGGTCATTTCATTTATGCGCGAATGTGTTCAGATTGCTTTTATATTGCATTTGGCACATGGTGACGATTATCTCGAGAGTGCAAAGTAGCCAAATGAAACTTTTACTGGATTTCCACTTACTTTATCAAATCTCATCTCCACCACACAGGACAAGTTTGCATCTGTTATAGTTTTGGAGAAAATTGTGGTCATTTCATTTATGCGCGAATGTGTTCAGATTGCTTTTCTATTGCATTTGGCACATGGTGACGATTATCTCGAGAGTGCAAAGTAGCCAAATGAAACTTTTACTGGATTTCCACTTACTTTATCAAATCTCATCTCCACCACACAGGACAAGTTTGCATCTGTTATAGTTTTGGAGAAAATTGTGGTCATTTCATTTATGCGCGAATGTGTTCAGATTGCTTTTCCATTCCATTTGGCACATGGTGACGATTATCTCGAGAGTGCAAAGTAGCCAAATGAAACTTTTACTGGATTTCCACTTACTTTATCAAATCTCATCTCCACCACACAGGACAAGTTTGCATCTGTTATAGTTTTGGAGAAAATTGTGGTCATTTCATTTATGCGCGAATGTGTTCAGATTGCTTTTATATTGCATTTGGCACATGGTGACGATTATCTCGAGAGTGCAAAGTAGCCAAATGAAACTTTTACTGGATTTCCACTTACTTTATCAAATCTCATCTCCACCACACAGGACTAGTTTGCATCTGTTATAGTTTTGGAGAAAATTGTGGTCATTTCATTTATGCGCGAATGTGTTCAGATTGCTTTTCTATTGCATTTGGCACATGGTGACGATTATCTCGAGAGTGCAAAGTAGCCAAATGAAACTTTTACTGGATTTCCACTTACTTTATCAAATCTCATCTCCACCACACAGGACAAGTTTGCATCTGTTATAGTTTTGGAGAAAATTGTGGTCATTTCATTTATGCGCGAATGTGTTCAGATTGCTTTTCCATTCCATTTGGCACATGGTGACGATTATCTCGAGAGTGCAAAGTAGCCAAATGAAACTTTTACTGGATTTCCACTTACTTTATCAAATCTCATCTCCACCACACAGGACAAGTTTGCATCTGTTATAGTTTTGGAGAAAATTGTGGTCATTTCATTTATGCGCGAATGTGTTCAGATTGCTTTTATATTGCATTTGGCAAATGGTGACGATTATCTCGAAAGTGCAAAGTAGCCAAATGAAACTTTTACTGGATTTCCACTTACTTTATCAAATCTCATCTCCACCACACAGGACAAGTTTGCATCTGTTATAGTTTTGGAGAAAATTGTGGTCATTTCATTTATGCGCGAATGTGTTCAGATTGCTTTTCTATTGCATTTGGCACATGGTGACGATTATCTCGAGAGTGCAAAGTAGCCAAATGAAACTTTTACTGGATTTCCACTTACTTTATCAAATCTCATCTCCACCACACAGGACAAGTTTGCATCTGTTATAGTTTTGGAGAAAATTGTGGTCTTTTCATTTATGCGCGAATGTGTTCAGATTGCTTTTCTATTGCATTTGGCAAATGGTGACGATTATCTCGAGAGTGCAAAGTAGCCAAATGAAACTTTTACTGGATTTCCACTTACTTTATCAAATCTCATCTCCACCACACAGGACAAGTTTGCATCTGTTATAGTTTTGGAGAAAATTCTGGTCATTTCATTTATGCGCGAATGTGTTCAGATTGCTTTTCTATTGCATTTGGCACATGGTGACGATTATCTCGAGAGTGCAAAGTAGCCAAATGAAACTTTTACTGGATTTCCACTTACTTTATCAAATCTCATCTCCACCACACAGGACAAGTTTGCATCTGTTATAGTTTTGGAGAAAATTGTGGTCATTTCATTTATGCGCGAATGTGTTCAGATTGCTTTTCTATTGCATTTGGCACATGGTGACGATTATCTCGAGAGTGCAAAGTAGCCAAATGAAACTTTTACTGGATTTCCACTTACTTTATCAAATCTCATCTCCACCACACAGGACAAGTTTGCATCTGTTATAGTTTTGGAGAAAATTGTGGTCATTTCATTTATGCGCGAATGTGTTCAGATTGCTTTTATATTGCATTTGGCACATGGTGACGATTATCTCGAAAGTGCAAAGTAGCCAAATGAAACTTTTACTGGATTTCCACTTACTTTATCAAATCTCATCTCCACCACACAGGACAAGTTTGCATCTGTTATAGTTTTGGAGAAAATTGTGGTCATTTCATTTATGCGCGAATGTGTTCAGATTGCTTTTATATTGCATTTGGCACATGGTGACGATTATCTCGAGAGTGCAAAGTAGCCAAATGAAACTTTTACTGGATTTCCACTTACTTTATCAAATCGAGAGTGCAAAGTAGCCAAATGAAACTTTTACTGGATTTCCACTTACTTTATCAAATCTCATCTCCACAACACAGGACAAGTTTGCATCTGTTATAGTTTTGGAGAAAATTGTGGTCATTTCATTTATGCGCGAATGTGTTCAGATTGCTTTTATATTGCATTTGGCACATGGTGACGATTATCTCGAGAGTGCAAAGTAGCCAAATGAAACTTTTACTGGATTTCCACTTACTTTATCAAATCTCATGTCCACCACACAGGACAAGTTTGCATCTGTTATAGTTTTGGAGAAAATTGTGGTCATTTCATTTATGCGCGAATGTGTTCAGATTGCTTGTATATTGCATTTGGCCCATGGTGACGATTATCTCGAGAGTGCAAAGTAGCCAAATGAAACTTTTACTGGATTTCCACTTACTTTATCAACTCTCATCTCCACCACACAGGACAAGTTTGCATCTGTTATAGTTTTGGAGAAAATTGTGGTCATTTCATTTATGCGCGAATGTGTTCAGATTGCTTTTCTATTGCATTTGGCACATGGTGACGATTATCTCGAGAGTGCAAAGTAGCCAAATGAAACTTTTACTGGATTTCCACTTACTTTATCAAATCTCATCTCCACCACACAGGACAAGTTTGCATCTGTTATAGTTTTGGAGAAAATTGTGGTCATTTCATTTATGCGCGAATGTGTTCAGATTGCTTTTCCATTCCATTTGGCACATGGTGACGATTATCTCGAGAGTGCAAAGTAGCCAAATGAAACTTTTACTGGATTTCCACTTACTTTATCAAATCTCATCTCCACCACACAGGACAAGTTTGCATCTGTTATAGTTTTGGAGAAAATTGTGGTCATTTCATTTATGCGCGAATGTGTTCAGATTGCTTTCCTATTGCATTTGGCACATGGTGACGATTATCTCGAGAGTGCAAAGTAGCCAAATGAAACTTTTACTGGATTTCCACTTACTTTATCAAATCTCATCTCCACCACACAGGATAAGTTTGCATCTGTTATAGTTTTGGAGAAAATTGTGGTCATTTCATTTATGCGCGAATGTGTTCAGATTGCTTTTCTATTGCATTTGGCACATGGTGACGATTATCTCGAGAGTGCAAAGTAGCCAAATGAAACTTTTACTGGATTTCCACTTACTTTATCAAATCTCATCTCCACCACACAGGACAAGTTTGCATCTGTTATAGTTTTGGAGAAAATTGTGGTCATTTCATTTATGCGCGAATGTGTTCAGATTGCTTTTCTATTGCATTTGGCACATGGTGACGATTATCTCGAGAGTGCAAAGTAGCCAAATGAATCTTTTACTGGATTTCCACTTACTTTATCAAATCTCATCTCCACCACACAGGACAAGTTTGCATCTGTTATAGTTTTGGAGAAAATTGTGGTCATTTCATTTATGCGCGAATGTGTTCAGATTGCTTTTCTATTGCATTTGGCACATGGTGACGATTATCTCGAGAGTGCAAAGTAGCCAAATGAAACTTTTACTGGATTTCCACTTACTTTTTCAAATCTCATCTCCACCACACAGGACAAGTTTGCATCTGTTATAGTTTTGGAGAAAATTGTGGTCTTTTCATTTATGCGCGAATATGTTCAGATTGCTTTTCTATTGCATTTGGCACATGGTGACGATTATCTCGAGAGTGCAAAGTAGCCAAATGAAACTTTTACTGGATTTCCACTTACTTTATCAAATCTCATCTCCACCACACAGGACAAGTTTGCATCTGTTATAGTTTTGGAGAAAATTGTGGTCATTTCATTTATGCGCGAATGTGTTCAGATTGCTTTTATATTGCATTTGGCACATGGTGACGATTATCTCGAAAGTGCAAAGTAGCCAAATGAAACTTTTACTGGATTTCCACTTACTTTATCAAATCTCATCTCCACCACACAGGACAAGTTTGCATCTGTTATAGTTTTGGAGAAAATTGTGGTCATTTCATTTATGCGCGAATGTGTTCAGATTGCTTTTATATTGCATTTGGCACATGGTGACGATTATCTCGAGAGTGCAAAGTAGCCAAATGAAACTTTTACTGGATTTCCACTTACTTTATCAAATCGAGAGTGCAAAGTAGCCAAATGAAACTTTTACTGGATTTCCACTTACTTTATCAAATCTCATCTCCACAACACAGGACAAGTTTGCATCTGTTATAGTTTTGGAGAAAATTGTGGTCATTTCATTTATGCGCGAATGTGTTCAGATTGCTTTTCTATTGCATTTGGCACATGGTGACGATTATCTCGAGAGTGCAAAGTAGCCAAATGAAACTTTTACTGGATTTCCACTTACTTTATCAAATCTCATCTCCACCACACAGGACAAGTTTGCATCTGTTATAGTTTTGGAGAAAATTGTGGTCATTTCATTTATGCGCGAATGTGTTCAGATTGCTTTTATATTGCATTTGGCACATGGTGACGATTATCTCGAGAGTGCAAAGTAGCCAAATGAAACTTTTACTGGATTTCCACTTACTTTATCAAATCTCATCTCCACCACACAGGACAAGTTTGCATCTGTTATAGTTTTGGAGAAAATTGTGGTCATTTCATTTATGCGCGAATGTGTTCAGATTGCTTTTCTATTGCATTTGGCACATGGTGACGATTATCTCGAGAGTGCAAAGTAGCCAAATGAAACTTTTACTGGATTTCCACTTACTTTATCAAATCTCATCTCCACCACACAGGACAAGTTTGCATCTGTTATAGTTTTGGAGAAAATTGTGGTCATTTCATTTATGCGCGAATGTGTTCAGATTGCTTTTCCATTCCATTTGGCACATGGTGACGATTATCTCGAGAGTGCAAAGTAGCCAAATGAAACTTTTACTGGATTTCCACTTACTTTATCAAATCTCATCTCCACCACACAGGACAAGTTTGCATCTGTTATAGTTTTGGAGAAAATTGTGGTCATTTCATTTATGCGCGAATGTGTTCAGATTGCTTTTATATTGCATTTGGCACATGGTGACGATTATCTCGAGAGTGCAAAGTAGCCAAATGAAACTTTTACTGGATTTCCACTTACTTTATCAAATCTCATCTCCACCACACAGGACAAGTTTGCATCTGTTATAGTTTTGGAGAAAATTGTGGTCATTTCATTTATGCGCGAATGTGTTCAGATTGCTTTTCTATTGCATTTGGCACATGGTGACGATTATCTCGAGAGTGCAAAGTAGCCAAATGAAACTTTTACTGGATTTCCACTTACTTTATCAAATCTCATCTCCACCACACAGGACAAGTTTGCATCTGTTATAGTTTTGGAGAAAATTGTGGTCATTTCATTTATGCGCGAATGTGTTCAGATTGCTTTTCTATTGCATTTGGCACATGGTGACGATTATCTCGAGAGTGCAAAGTAGCCAAATGAAACTTTTACTGGATTTCCACTTACTTTTTCAAATCTCATCTCCACCAAACAGGACAAGTTTGCATCTGTTATAGTTTTGGAGAAAATTGTGGTCTTTTCATTTATGCGCGAATATGTTCAGATTGCTTTTCTATTGCATTTGGCACATGGTGACGATTATCTCGAGAGTGCAAAGTAGCCAAATGAAACTTTTACTGGATTTCCACTTACTTTATCAAATCTCATCTCCACCACACAGGACAAGTTTGCATCTGTTATAGTTTTGGAGAAAATTGTGGTCATTTCATTTATGCGCGAATGTGTTCAGATTGCTTTTATATTGCATTTGGCACATGGTGACGATTATCTCGAAAGTGCAAAGTAGCCAAATGAAACTTTTACTGGATTTCCACTTACTTTATCAAATCTCATCTCCACCACACAGGACAAGTTTGCATCTGTTATAGTTTTGGAGAAAATTGTGGTCATTTCATTTATGCGCGAATGTGTTCAGATTGCTTTTATATTGCATTTGGCACATGGTGACGATTATCTCGAGAGTGCAAAGTAGCCAAATGAAACTTTTACTGGATTTTAACTTACTTTATCAAATCGAGAGTGCAAAGTAGCCAAATGAAACTTTTACTGGATTTCCACTTACTTTATCAAATCTCATCTCCACAACACAGGACAAGTTTGCATCTGTTATAGTTTTGGAGAAAATTGTGGTCATTTCATTTATGCGCGAATGTGTTCAGATTGCTTTTCTATTGCATTTGGCACATGGTGACGATTATCTCGAGAGTGCAAAGTAGCCAAATGAAACTTTTACTGGATTTCCACTTACTTTATCAAATCTCATCTCCACCACACAGGACAAGTTTGCATCTGTTATAGTTTTGGAGAAAATTGTGGTCATTTCATTTATGCGCGAATGTGTTCAGATTGCTTTTATATTGCATTTGGCACATGGTGACGATTATCTCGAGAGTGCAAAGTAGCCAAATGAAACTTTTACTGGATTTCCACTTACTTTATCAAATCTCATCTCCACCACACAGGACAAGTTTGCATCTGTTATAGTTTTGGAGAAAATTGTGGTCATTTCATTTATGCGCGAATGTGTTCAGATTGCTTTTATATTGCATTTGGCACATGGTGACGATTATCTCGAGAGTGCAAAGTAGCCAAATGAAACTTTTACTGGATTTCCACTTACTTTATCAAATCTCATCTCCACCACACAGGACAAGTTTGCATCTGTTATAGTTTTGGAGAAAATTGTGGTCATTTCATTTATGCGCGAATGTGTTCAGATTGCTTTTCTATTGCATTTGGCAAATGGTGACGATTATCTCGAGAGTGCAAAGTAGCCAAATGAAACTTTTACTGGATTTCCACTTACTTTATCAAATCTCATCTCCACCACACAGGACAAGTTTGCATCTGTTATAGTTTTGGAGAAAATTCTGGTCATTTCATTTATGCGCGAATGTGTTCAGATTGCTTTTCTATTGCATTTGGCACATGGTGACGATTATCTCGAGAGTTCAAAGTAGCCAAATGAAACTTTTACTGGATTTCCACTTACTTTATCAAATCTCATCTCCACCACACAGGACAAGTTTGCATCTGTTATAGTTTTGGAGAAAATTGTGGTCATTTCATTTATGCGCGAATGTGTTCAGATTGCTTTTCTATTGCATTTGGCACATGGTGACGATTATCTCGAGAGTGCAAAGTAGCCAAATGAAACTTTTACTGGATTTCCACTTACTTTATCAAATCTCATCTCCACCACACAGGACAAGTTTGCATCTGTTATAGTTTTGGAGAAAATTGTGGTCATTTCATTTATGCGCGAATGTGTTCAGATTGCTTTTATATTGCATTTGGCACATGGTGACGATTATCTCGAAAGTGCAAAGTAGCCAAATGAAACTTTTACTGGATTTCCACTTACTTTATCAAATCTCATCTCCACCACACAGGACAAGTTTGCATCTGTTATAGTTTTGGAGAAAATTGTGGTCATTTCATTTATGCGCGAATGTGTTCAGATTGCTTTTATATTGCATTTGGCACATGGTGACGATTATCTCGAGAGTGCAAAGTAGCCAAATGAAACTTTTACTGGATTTCCACTTACTTTATCAAATCGAGAGTGCAAAGTAGCCAAATGAAACCTTTACTGGATTTCCACTTACTTTATCAAATCTCATCTCCACAACACAGGACAAGTTTGCATCTGTTATAGTTTTGGAGAAAATTGTGGTCATTTCATTTATGCGCGAATGTGTTCAGATTGCTTTTATATTGCATTTGGCACATGGTGACGATTATCTCGAGAGTGCAAAGTAGCCAAATGAAACTTTTACTGGATTTCCACTTACTTTATCAAATCTCATGTCCACCACACAGGACAAGTTTGCATCTGTTATAGTTTTGGAGATAATTGTGGTCATTTCATTTATGCGCGAATGTGTTCAGATTGCTTGTATATTGCATTTGGCCCATGGTGACGATTATCTCAAGAGTGCAAAGTAGCCAAATGAAACTTTTACTGGATTTCCACTTACTTTATCAACTCTCATCTCCACCACACAGGACAAGTTTGCATCTGTTATAGTTTTGGAGAAAATTGTGGTCATTTCATTTATGCGCGAATGTGTTCAGATTGCTTTTCTATTGCATTTGGCACATGGTGACGATTATCTCGAGAGTGCAAAGTAGCCAAATGAAACTTTTACTGGATTTCCACTTACTTTATCAAATCTCATCTCCACCACACAGGACAAGTTTGCATCTGTTATAGTTTTGGAGAAAATTGTGGTCATTTCATTTATGCGCGAATGTGTTCAGATTGCTTTTATATTGCATTTGGCACATGGTGACGATTATCTCGAGAGTGCAAAGTAGCCAAATGAAACTTTTACTGGATTTCCACTTACTTTATCAAATCTCATCTCCACCACACAGGACAAGTTTGCATCTGTTATAGTTTTGGAGAAAATTGTGGTCATTTCATTTATGCGCGAATGTGTTCAGATTGCTTTTATATTGCATTTGGCACATGGTGACGATTATCTCGAGAGTGCAAAGTAGCCAAATGAAACTTTTACTGGATTTCCACTTACTTTATCAAATCTCATCTCCACCACACAGGACAAGTTTGCATCTGTTATAGTTTTGGAGAAAATTGTGGTCATTTCATTTATGCGCGAATGTGTTCAGATTGCTTTTCTATTGCATTTGGCACATGGTGACGATTATCTCGAGAGTGCAAAGTAGCCAAATGAAACTTTTACTGGATTTCCACTTACTTTATCAAATCTCATCTCCACCACACAGGACAAGTTTGCATCTGTTATAGTTTTGGAGAAAATTGTGGTCATTTCATTTATGCGCGAATGTGTTCAGATTGCTTTTCCATTCCATTTGGCACATGGTGACGATTATCTCGAGAGTGCAAAGTAGCCAAATGAAACTTTTACTGGATTTCCACTTACTTTATCAAATCTCATCTCCACCACACAGGACAAGTTTGCATCTGTTATAGTTTTGGAGAAAATTGTGGTCATTTCATTTATGCGCGAATGTGTTCAGATTGCTTTTATATTGCATTTGGCAAATGGTGACGATTATCTCGAAAGTGCAAAGTAGCCAAATGAAACTTTTACTGGATTTCCACTTACTTTATCAAATCTCATCTCCACCACACAGGACAAGTTTGCATCTGTTATAGTTTTGGAGAAAATTGTGGTCATTTCATTTATGCGCGAATGTGTTCAGATTGCTTTTATATTGCATTTGGCACATGGTGACGATTATCTCGAGAGTGCAAAGTAGCCAAATGAAACTTTTACTGGATTTCCACTTACTTTATCAAATCTCATCTCCACCACACAGGACAAGTTTGCATCTGTTATAGTTTTGGAGAAAATTGTGGTCATTTCATTTATGCGCGAATGTGTTCAGATTGCTTTTCTATTGCATTTGGCAAATGGTGACGATTATCTCGAGAGTGCAAAGTAGCCAAATGAAACTTTTACTGGATTTCCACTTACTTTATCAAATCTCATCTCCACCACACAGGACAAGTTTGCATCTGTTATAGTTTTGGAGAAAATTCTGGTCATTTCATTTATGCGCGAATGTGTTCAGATTGCTTTTCTATTGCATTTGGCACATGGTGACGATTATCTCGAGAGTGCAAAGTAGCCAAATGAAACTTTTACTGGATTTCCACTTACTTTATCAAATCTCATCTCCACCACACAGGACAAGTTTGCATCTGTTATAGTTTTGGAGAAAATTGTGGTCATTTCATTTATGCGCGAATGTGTTCAGATTGCTTTTCTATTGCATTTGGCACATGGTGACGATTATCTCGAGAGTGCAAAGTAGCCAAATGAAACTTTTACTGGATTTCCACTTACTTTATCAAATCTCATCTCCACCACACAGGACAAGTTTGCATCTGTTATAGTTTTGGAGAAAATTGTGGTCATTTCATTTATGCGCGAATGTGTTCAGATTGCTTTTATATTGCATTTGGCACATGGTGACGATTATCTCGAAAGTGCAAAGTAGCCAAATGAAACTTTTACTGGATTTCCACTTACTTTATCAAATCTCATCTCCACCACACAGGACAAGTTTGCATCTGTTATAGTTTTGGAGAAAATTGTGGTCATTTCATTTATGCGCGAATGTGTTCAGATTGCTTTTATATTGCATTTGGCACATGGTGACGATTATCTCGAGAGTGCAAAGTAGCCAAATGAAACTTTTACTGGATTTCCACTTACTTTATCAAATCGAGAGTGCAAAGTAGCCAAATGAAACTTTTACTGGATTTCCACTTACTTTATCAAATCTCATCTCCACAACACAGGACAAGTTTGCATCTGTTATAGTTTTGGAGAAAATTGTGGTCATTTCATTTATGCGCGAATGTGTTCAGATTGCTTTTCTATTGCATTTGGCACATGGTGACGATTATCTCGAGAGTGCAAAGTAGCCAAATGAAACTTTTACTGGATTTCCACTTACTTTTTCAAATCTCATCTCCACCAAACAGGACAAGTTTGCATCTGTTATAGTTTTGGAGAAAATTGTGGTCTTTTCATTTATGCGCGAATATGTTCAGATTGCTTTTCTATTGCATTTGGCACATGGTGACGATTATCTCGAGAGTGCAAAGTAGCCAAATGAAACTTTTACTGGATTTCCACTTACTTTATCAAATCTCATCTCCACCACACAGGACAAGTTTGCATCTGTTATAGTTTTGGAGAAAATTGTGGTCATTTCATTTATGCGCGAATGTGTTCAGATTGCTTTTATATTGCATTTGGCACATGGTGACGATTATCTCGAAAGTGCAAAGTAGCCAAATGAAACTTTTACTGGATTTCCACTTACTTTATCAAATCTCATCTCCACCACACAGGACAAGTTTGCATCTGTTATAGTTTTGGAGAAAATTGTGGTCATTTCATTTATGCGCGAATGTGTTCAGATTGCTTTTATATTGCATTTGGCACATGGTGACGATTATCTCGAGAGTGCAAAGTAGCCAAATGAAACTTTTACTGGATTTCCACTTACTTTATCAAATCGAGAGTGCAAAGTAGCCAAATGAAACTTTTACTGGATTTCCACTTACTTTATCAAATCTCATCTCCACAACACAGGACAAGTTTGCATCTGTTATAGTTTTGGAGAAAATTGTGGTCATTTCATTTATGCGCGAATGTGTTCAGATTGCTTTTCTATTGCATTTGGCACATGGTGACGATTATCTCGAGAGTGCAAAGTAGCCAAATGAAACTTTTACTGGATTTCCACTTACTTTATCAAATCTCATCTCCACCACACAGGACAAGTTTGCATCTGTTATAGTTTTGGAGAAAATTGTGGTCATTTCATTTATGCGCGAATGTGTTCAGATTGCTTTTATATTGCATTTGGCACATGGTGACGATTATCTCGAGAGTGCAAAGTAGCCAAATGAAACTTTTACTGGATTTCCACTTACTTTATCAAATCTCATCTCCACCACACAGGACAAGTTTGCATCTGTTATAGTTTTGGAGAAAATTGTGGTCATTTCATTTATGCGCGAATGTGTTCAGATTGCTTTTATATTGCATTTGGCACATGGTGACGATTATCTCGAGAGTGCAAAGTAGCCAAATGAAACTTTTACTGGATTTCCACTTACTTTATCAAATCTCATCTCCACCACACAGGACAAGTTTGCATCTGTTATAGTTTTGGAGAAAATTGTGGTCATTTCATTTATGCGCGAATGTGTTCAGATTGCTTTTCTATTGCATTTGGCACATGGTGACGATTATCTCGAGAGTGCAAAGTAGCCAAATGAATCTTTTACTGGATTTCCACTTACTTTATCAAATCTCATCTCCACCACACAGGACAAGTTTGCATCTGTTATAGTTTTGGAGAAAATTGTGGTCATTTCATTTATGCGCGAATGTGTTCAGATTGCTTTTCCATTCCATTTGGCACATGGTGACGATTATCTCGAGAGTGCAAAGTAGCCAAATGAAACTTTTACTGGATTTCCACTTACTTTATCAAATCTCATCTCCACCACACAGGACAAGTTTGCATCTGTTATAGTTTTGGAGAAAATTGTGGTCATTTCATTTATGCGCGAATGTGTTCAGATTGCTTTTATATTGTATTTGGCAAATGGTGACGATTATCTCGAAAGTGCAAAGTAGCCAAATGAAACTTTTACTGGATTTCCACTTACTTTATCAAATCTCATCTCCACCACACAGGACAAGTTTGCATCTGTTATAGTTTTGGAGAAAATTGTGGTCATTTCATTTATGCGCGAATGTGTTCAGATTGCTTTTATATTGCATTTGGCACATGGTGACGATTATCTCGAGAGTGCAAAGTAGCCAAATGAAACTTTTACTGGATTTCCACTTACTTTATCAAATCTCATCTCCACCACACAGGACAAGTTTGCATCTGTTATAGTTTTGGAGAAAATTGTGGTCATTTCATTTATGCGCGAATGTGTTCAGATTGCTTTTCTATTGCATTTGGCAAATGGTGACGATTATCTCGAGAGTGCAAAGTAGCCAAATGAAACTTTTACTGGATTTCCACTTACTTTATCAAATCTCATCTCCACCACACAGGACAAGTTTGCATCTGTTATAGTTTTGGAGAAAATTCTGGTCATTTCATTTATGCGCGAATGTGTTCAGATTGCTTTTCTATTGCATTTGGCACATGGTGACGATTATCTCGAGAGTGCAAAGTAGCCAAATGAAACTTTTACTGGATTTCCACTTACTTTATCAAATCTCATCTCCACCACACAGGACAAGTTTGCATCTGTTATAGTTTTGGAGAAAATTGTGGTCATTTCATTTATGCGCGAATGTGTTCAGATTGCTTTTCTATTGCATTTGGCACATGGTGACGATTATCTCGAGAGTGCAAAGTAGCCAAATGAAACTTTTACTGGATTTCCACTTACTTTATCAAATCTCATCTCCACCACACAGGACAAGTTTGCATCTGTTATAGTTTTGGAGAAAATTGTGGTCATTTCATTTATGCGCGAATGTGTTCAGATTGCTTTTATATTGCATTTGGCACATGGTGACGATTATCTCGAAAGTGCAAAGTAGCCAAATGAAACTTTTACTGGATTTCCACTTACTTTATCAAATCTCATCTCCACCACACAGGACAAGTTTGCATCTGTTATAGTTTTGGAGAAAATTGTGGTCATTTCATTTATGCGCGAATGTGTTCAGATTGCTTTTATATTGCATTTGGCACATGGTGACGATTATCTCGAGAGTGCAAAGTAGCCAAATGAAACTTTTACTGGATTTCCACTTACTTTATCAAATCGAGAGTGCAAAGTAGCCAAATGAAACTTTTACTGGATTTCCACTTACTTTATCAAATCTCATCTCCACAACACAGGACAAGTTTGCATCTGTTATAGTTTTGGAGAAAATTGTGGTCATTTCATTTATGCGCGAATGTGTTCAGATTGCTTTTATATTGCATTTGGCACATGGTGACGATTATCTCGAGAGTGCAAAGTAGCCAAATGAAACTTTTACTGGATTTCCACTTACTTTATCAAATCTCATGTCCACCACACAGGACAAGTTTGCATCTGTTATAGTTTTGGAGATAATTGTGGTCATTTCATTTATGCGCGAATGTGTTCAGATTGCTTGTATATTGCATTTGGCCCATGGTGACGATTATCTCAAGAGTGCAAAGTAGCCAAATGAAACTTTTACTGGATTTCCACTTACTTTATCAACTCTCATCTCCACCACACAGGACAAGTTTGCATCTGTTATAGTTTTGGAGAAAATTGTGGTCATTTCATTTATGCGCGAATGTGTTCAGATTGCTTTTCTATTGCATTTGGCACATGGTGACGATTATCTCGAGAGTGCAAAGTAGCCAAATGAAACTTTTACTGGATTTCCACTTACTTTATCAAATCTCATCTCCACCACACAGGACAAGTTTGCATCTGTTATAGTTTTGGAGAAAATTGTGGTCATTTCATTTATGCGCGAATGTGTTCAGATTGCTTTTATATTGCATTTGGCACATGGTGACGATTATCTCGAGAGTGCAAAGTAGCCAAATGAAACTTTTACTGGATTTCCACTTACTTTATCAAATCTCATCTCCACCACACAGGACAAGTTTGCATCTGTTATAGTTTTGGAGAAAATTGTGGTCATTTCATTTATGCGCGAATGTGTTCAGATTGCTTTTATATTGCATTTGGCACATGGTGACGATTATCTCGAGAGTGCAAAGTAGCCAAATGAAACTTTTACTGGATTTCCACTTACTTTATCAAATCTCATCTCCACCACACAGGACAAGTTTGCATCTGTTATAGTTTTGGAGAAAATTGTGGTCATTTCATTTATGCGCGAATGTGTTCAGATTGCTTTTCTATTGCATTTGGCACATGGTGACGATTATCTCGAGAGTGCAAAGTAGCCAAATGAAACTTTTACTGGATTTCCACTTACTTTATCAAATCTCATCTCCACCACACAGGACAAGTTTGCATCTGTTATAGTTTTGGAGAAAATTGTGGTCATTTCATTTATGCGCGAATGTGTTCAGATTGCTTTTCCATTCCATTTGGCACATGGTGACGATTATCTCGAGAGTGCAAAGTAGCCAAATGAAACTTTTACTGGATTTCCACTTACTTTATCAAATCTCATCTCCACCACACAGGACAAGTTTGCATCTGTTATAGTTTTGGAGAAAATTGTGGTCATTTCATTTATGCGCGAATGTGTTCAGATTGCTTTTATATTGCATTTGGCAAATGGTGACGATTATCTCGAAAGTGCAAAGTAGCCAAATGAAACTTTTACTGGATTTCCACTTACTTTATCAAATCTCATCTCCACCACACAGGACAAGTTTGCATCTGTTATAGTTTTGGAGAAAATTGTGGTCATTTCATTTATGCGCGAATGTGTTCAGATTGCTTTTATATTGCATTTGGCACATGGTGACGATTATCTCGAGAGTGCAAAGTAGCCAAATGAAACTTTTACTGGATTTCCACTTACTTTATCAAATCTCATCTCCACCACACAGGACAAGTTTGCATCTGTTATAGTTTTGGAGAAAATTGTGGTCATTTCATTTATGCGCGAATGTGTTCAGATTGCTTTTCTATTGCATTTGGCAAATGGTGACGATTATCTCGAGAGTGCAAAGTAGCCAAATGAAACTTTTACTGGATTTCCACTTACTTTATCAAATCTCATCTCCACCACACAGGACAAGTTTGCATCTGTTATAGTTTTGGAGAAAATTCTGGTCATTTCATTTATGCGCGAATGTGTTCAGATTGCTTTTCTATTGCATTTGGCACATGGTGACGATTATCTCGAGAGTGCAAAGTAGCCAAATGAAACTTTTACTGGATTTCCACTTACTTTATCAAATCTCATCTCCACCACACAGGACAAGTTTGCATCTGTTATAGTTTTGGAGAAAATTGTGGTCATTTCATTTATGCGCGAATGTGTTCAGATTGCTTTTCTATTGCATTTGGCACATGGTGACGATTATCTCGAGAGTGCAAAGTAGCCAAATGAAACTTTTACTGGATTTCCACTTACTTTATCAAATCTCATCTCCACCACACAGGACAAGTTTGCATCTGTTATAGTTTTGGAGAAAATTGTGGTCATTTCATTTATGCGCGAATGTGTTCAGATTGCTTTTATATTGCATTTGGCACATGGTGACGATTATCTCGAAAGTGCAAAGTAGCCAAATGAAACTTTTACTGGATTTCCACTTACTTTATCAAATCTCATCTCCACCACACAGGACAAGTTTGCATCTGTTATAGTTTTGGAGAAAATTGTGGTCATTTCATTTATGCGCGAATGTGTTCAGATTGCTTTTATATTGCATTTGGCACATGGTGACGATTATCTCGAGAGTGCAAAGTAGCCAAATGAAACTTTTACTGGATTTCCACTTACTTTATCAAATCGAGAGTGCAAAGTAGCCAAATGAAACTTTTACTGGATTTCCACTTACTTTATCAAATCTCATCTCCACAACACAGGACAAGTTTGCATCTGTTATAGTTTTGGAGAAAATTGTGGTCATTTCATTTATGCGCGAATGTGTTCAGATTGCTTTTATATTGCATTTGGCACATGGTGACGATTATCTCGAGAGTGCAAAGTAGCCAAATGAAACTTTTACTGGATTTCCACTTACTTTATCAAATCTCATGTCCACCACACAGGACAAGTTTGCATCTGTTATAGTTTTGGAGAAAATTGTGGTCATTTCATTTATGCGCGAATGTGTTCAGATTGCTTGTATATTGCATTTGGCCCATGGTGACGATTATCTCGAGAGTGCAAAGTAGCCAAATGAAACTTTTACTGGATTTCCACTTACTTTATCAACTCTCATCTCCACCACACAGGACAAGTTTGCATCTGTTATAGTTTTGGAGAAAATTGTGGTCATTTCATTTATGCGCGAATGTGTTCAGATTGCTTTTCTATTGCATTTGGCACATGGTGACGATTATCTCGAGAGTGCAAAGTAGCCAAATGAAACTTTTACTGGATTTCCACTTACTTTATCAAATCTCATCTCCACCACACAGGACAAGTTTGCATCTGTTATAGTTTTGGAGAAAATTGTGGTCATTTCATTTATGCGCGAATGTGTTCAGATTGCTTTTCCATTCCATTTGGCACATGGTGACGATTATCTCGAGAGTGCAAAGTAGCCAAATGAAACTTTTACTGGATTTCCACTTACTTTATCAAATCTCATCTCCACCACACAGGACAAGTTTGCATCTGTTATAGTTTTGGAGAAAATTGTGGTCATTTCATTTATGCGCGAATGTGTTCAGATTGCTTTCCTATTGCATTTGGCACATGGTGACGATTATCTCGAGAGTGCAAAGTAGCCAAATGAAACTTTTACTGGATTTCCACTTACTTTATCAAATCTCATCTCCACCACACAGGATAAGTTTGCATCTGTTATAGTTTTGGAGAAAATTGTGGTCATTTCATTTATGCGCGAATGTGTTCAGATTGCTTTTCTATTGCATTTGGCACATGGTGACGATTATCTCGAGAGTGCAAAGTAGCCAAATGAAACTTTTACTGGATTTCCACTTACTTTATCAAATCTCATCTCCACCACACAGGACAAGTTTGCATCTGTTATAGTTTTGGAGAAAATTGTGGTCATTTCATTTATGCGCGAATGTGTTCAGATTGCTTTTCTATTGCATTTGGCACATGGTGACGATTATCTCGAGAGTGCAAAGTAGCCAAATGAAACTTTTACTGGATTTCCACTTACTTTATCAAATCTCATCTCCACCACACAGGACAAGTTTGCATCTGTTATAGTTTTGGAGAAAATTGTGGTCATTTCATTTATGCGCGAATGTGTTCAGATTGCTTTCCTATTGCATTTGGCACATGGTGACGATTATCTCGAGAGTGCAAAGTAGCCAAATGAAACTTTTACTGGATTTCCACTTACTTTATCAAATCTCATCTCCACCACACAGGATAAGTTTGCATCTGTTATAGTTTTGGAGAAAATTGTGGTCATTTCATTTATGCGCGAATGTGTTCAGATTGCTTTTCTATTGCATTTGGCACATGGTGACGATTATCTCGAGAGTGCAAAGTAGCCAAATGAAACTTTTACTGGATTTCCACTTACTTTATCAAATCTCATCTCCACCACACAGGACAAGTTTGCATCTGTTATAGTTTTGGAGAAAATTGTGGTCATTTCATTTATGCGCGAATGTGTTCAGATTGCTTTTCTATTGCATTTGGCACATGGTGACGATTATCTCGAGAGTGCAAAGTAGCCAAATGAAACTTTTACTGGATTTCCACTTACTTTATCAAATCTCATCTCCACCACACAGGACAAGTTTGCATCTGTTATAGTTTTGGAGAAAATTGTGGTCATTTCATTTATGCGCGAATGTGTTCAGATTGCTTTTCTATTGCATTTGGCACATGGTGACGATTATCTCGAGAGTGCAAAGTAGCCAAATGAAACTTTTACTGGATTTCTACTTACTTTTTCAAATCTCATCTCCACCACACAGGACAAGTTTGCATCTGTTATAGTTTTGGAGAAAATTGTGGTCTTTTCATTTATGCGCGAATATGTTCAGATTGCTTTTCTATTGCATTTGGCACATGGTGACGATTATCTCGAGAGTGCAAAGTAGCCAAATGAAACTTTTACTGGATTTCCACTTACTTTATCAAATCTCATCTCCACCACACAGGACAAGTTTGCATCTGTTATAGTTTTGGAGAAAATTGTGGTCATTTCATTTATGCGCGAATGTGTTCAGATTGCTTTTATATTGCATTTGGCACATGGTGACGATTATCTCGAAAGTGCAAAGTAGCCAAATGAAACTTTTACTGGATTTCCACTTACTTTATCAAATCTCATCTCCACCACACAGGACAAGTTTGCATCTGTTATAGTTTTGGAGAAAATTGTGGTCATTTCATTTATGCGCGAATGTGTTCAGATTGCTTTTATATTGCATTTGGCACATGGTGACGATTATCTCGAGAGTGCAAAGTAGCCAAATGAAACTTTTACTGGATTTCCACTTACTTTATCAAATCGAGAGTGCAAAGTAGCCAAATGAAACTTTTACTGGATTTCCACTTACTTTATCAAATCTCATCTCCACAACACAGGACAAGTTTGCATCTGTTATAGTTTTGGAGAAAATTGTGGTCATTTCATTTATGCGCGAATGTGTTCAGATTGCTTTTCTATTGCATTTGGCACATGGTGACGATTATCTCGAGAGTGCAAAGTAGCCAAATGAAACTTTTACTGGATTTCCACTTACTTTATCAAATCTCATCTCCACCACACAGGACAAGTTTGCATCTGTTATAGTTTTGGAGAAAATTGTGGTCATTTCATTTATGCGCGAATGTGTTCAGATTGCTTTTATATTGCATTTGGCACATGGTGACGATTATCTCGAGAGTGCAAAGTAGCCAAATGAAACTTTTACTGGATTTCCACTTACTTTATCAAATCTCATCTCCACCACACAGGACAAGTTTGCATCTGTTATAGTTTTGGAGAAAATTGTGGTCATTTCATTTATGCGCGAATGTGTTCAGATTGCTTTTATATTGCATTTGGCACATGGTGACGATTATCTCGAGAGTGCAAAGTAGCCAAATGAAACTTTTACTGGATTTCCACTTACTTTATCAAATCTCATCTCCACCACACAGGACAAGTTTGCATCTGTTATAGTTTTGGAGAAAATTGTGGTCATTTCATTTATGCGCGAATGTGTTCAGATTGCTTTTCTATTGCATTTGGCACATGGTGACGATTATCTCGAGAGTGCAAAGTAGCCAAATGAAACTTTTACTGGATTTCCACTTACTTTATCAAATCTCATCTCCACCACACAGGACAAGTTTGCATCTGTTATAGTTTTGGAGAAAATTGTGGTCATTTCATTTATGCGCGAATGTGTTCAGATTGCTTTTCCATTCCATTTGGCACATGGTGACGATTATCTCGAGAGTGCAAAGTAGCCAAATGAAACTTTTACTGGATTTCCACTTACTTTATCAAATCTCATCTCCACCACACAGGACAAGTTTGCATCTGTTATAGTTTTGGAGAAAATTGTGGTCATTTCATTTATGCGCGAATGTGTTCAGATTGCTTTTCTATTGCATTTGGCACATGGTGACGATTATCTCGAGAGTGCAAAGTAGCCAAATGAAACTTTTACTGGATTTCCACTTACTTTATCAAATCTCATCTCCACCACACAGGACAAGTTTGCATCTGTTATAGTTTTGGAGAAAATTGTGGTCATTTCATTTATGCGCGAATGTGTTCAGATTGCTTTTCTATTGCATTTGGCAAATGGTGACGATTATCTCGAGAGTGCAAAGTAGCCAAATGAAACTTTTACTGGATTTCCACTTACTTTATCAAATCTCATCTCCACCACACAGGACAAGTTTGCATCTGTTATAGTTTTGGAGAAAATTCTGGTCATTTCATTTATGCGCGAATGTGTTCAGATTGCTTTTCTATTGCATTTGGCACATGGTGACGATTATCTCGAGAGTGCAAAGTAGCCAAATGAAACTTTTACTGGATTTCCACTTACTTTATCAAATCTCATCTCCACCACACAGGACAAGTTTGCATCTGTTATAGTTTTGGAGAAAATTGTGGTCATTTCATTTATGCGCGAATGTGTTCAGATTGCTTTTCTATTGCATTTGGCACATGGTGACGATTATCTCGAGAGTGCAAAGTAGCCAAATGAAACTTTTACTGGATTTCCACTTACTTTATCAAATCTCATCTCCACCACACAGGACAAGTTTGCATCTGTTATAGTTTTGGAGAAAATTGTGGTCATTTCATTTATGCGGGAATGTGTTCAGATTGCTTTTATATTGCATTTGGCACATGGTGACGATTATCTCGAAAGTGCAAAGTAGCCAAATGAAACTTTTACTGGATTTCCACTTACTTTATCAAATCTCATCTCCACCACACAGGACAAGTTTGCATCTGTTATAGTTTTGGAGAAAATTGTGGTCATTTCATTTATGCGCGAATGTGTTCAGATTGCTTTTATATTGCATTTGGCACATGGTGACGATTATCTCGAGAGTGCAAAGTAGCCAAATGAAACTTTTACTGGATTTCCACTTACTTTATCAAATCGAGAGTGCAAAGTAGCCAAATGAAACTTTTACTGGATTTCCACTTACTTTATCAAATCTCATCTCCACCACACAGGACAAGTTTGCATCTGTTATAGTTTTGGAGAAAATTGTGGTCATTTCATTTATGCGCGAATGTGTTCAGATTGCTTTTCTATTGCATTTGGCACATGGTGACGATTATCTCGAGAGTGCAAAGTAGCCAAATGAAACTTTTACTGGATTTCCACTTACTTTATCAAATCTCATCTCCACCACACAGGACAAGTTTGCATCTGTTATAGTTTTGGAGAAAATTGTGGTCTTTTCATTTATGCGCGAATATGTTCAGATTGCTTTTCTATTGCATTTGGCACATGGTGACGATTATCTCGAGAGTGCAAAGTAGCCAAATGAAACTTTTACTGGATTTCCACTTACTTTATCAAATCTCATCACCACACAGGACAAGTTTGCATCTGTTATAGTTTTGGAGAAAATTGTGGTCATTTCATTTATGCGCGAATGTGTTCAGATTGCTTTTATATTGCATTTGGCAAATGGTGACGATTATCTCGAAAGTGCAAAGTAGCCAAATGAAACTTTTACTGGATTTCCACTTACTTTATCAAATCTCATCTCCACCACACAGGACAAGTTTGCATCTGTTATAGTTTTGGAGAAAATTGTGGTCATTTCATTTATGCGCGAATGTGTTCAGATTGCTTTTCTATTGCATTTGGCACATGGTGACGATTATCTCGAGAGTGCAAAGTAGCCAAATGAAACTTTTACTGGATTTCCACTTACTTTATCAAATCTCATCTCCACCACACAGGACAAGTTTGCATCTGTTATAGTTTTGGAGAAAATTGTGGTCATTTCATTTATGCGCGAATGTGTTCAGATTGCTTTTCTATTGCATTTGGCACATGGTGACGATTATCTCGAGAGTGCAAAGTAGCCAAATGAAACTTTTACTGGATTTCCACTTACTTTATCAAATCTCATCTCCACCACACAGGACAAGTTTGCATCTGTTATAGTTTTGGAGAAAATTGTGGTCATTTCATTTATGCGCGAATGTGTTCAGATTGCTTTTCCATTCCATTTGGCACATGGTGACGATTATCTCGAGAGTGCAAAGTAGCCAAATGAAACTTTTACTGGATTTCCACTTACTTTATCAAATCTCATCTCCACCACACAGGACAAGTTTGCATCTGTTATAGTTTTGGAGAAAATTGTGGTCATTTCATTTATGCGCGAATGTGTTCAGATTGCTTTCCTATTGCATTTGGCACATGGTGACGATTATCTCGAGAGTGCAAAGTAGCCAAATGAAACTTTTACTGGATTTCCACTTACTTTATCAAATCTCATCTCCACCACACAGGATAAGTTTGCATCTGTTATAGTTTTGGAGAAAATTGTGGTCATTTCATTTATGCGCGAATGTGTTCAGATTGCTTTTCTATTGCATTTGGCACATGGTGACGATTATCTCGAGAGTGCAAAGTAGCCAAATGAAACTTTTACTGGATTTCCACTTACTTTATCAAATCTCATCTCCACCACACAGGACAAGTTTGCATCTGTTATAGTTTTGGAGAAAATTGTGGTCATTTCATTTATGCGCGAATGTGTTCAGATTGCTTTTCTATTGCATTTGGCACATGGTGACGATTATCTCGAGAGTGCAAAGTAGCCAAATGAAACTTTTACTGGATTTCCACTTACTTTATCAAATCTCATCTCCACCACACAGGACAAGTTTGCATCTGTTATAGTTTTGGAGAAAATTGTGGTCATTTCATTTATGCGCGAATGTGTTCAGATTGCTTTTCTATTGCATTTGGCACATGGTGACGATTATCTCGAGAGTGCAAAGTAGCCAAATGAAACTTTTACTGGATTTCCACTTACTTTTTCAAATCTCATCTCCACCACACAGGACAAGTTTGCATCTGTTATAGTTTTGGAGAAAATTGTGGTCTTTTCATTTATGCGCGAATATGTTCAGATTGCTTTTCTATTGCATTTGGCACATGGTGACGATTATCTCGAGAGTGCAAAGTAGCCAAATGAAACTTTTACTGGATTTCCACTTACTTTATCAAATCTCATCTCCACCACACAGGACAAGTTTGCATCTGTTATAGTTTTGGAGAAAATTGTGGTCATTTCATTTATGCGCGAATGTGTTCAGATTGCTTTTATATTGCATTTGGCACATGGTGACGATTATCTCGAAAGTGCAAAGGAGCCAAATGAAACTTTTACTGGATTTCCACTTACTTTATCAAATCTCATCTCCACCACACAGGACAAGTTTGCATCTGTTATAGTTTTGGAGAAAATTGTGGTCATTTCATTTATGCGCGAATGTGTTCAGATTGCTTTAATATTGCATTTGGCACATGGTGACGATTATCTCGAGAGTGCAAAGTAGCCAAATGAAACTTTTACTGGATTTCCACTTACTTTATCAAATCGAGAGTGCAAAGTAGCCAAATGAAACTTTTACTGGATTTCCACTTACTTTATCAAATCTCATCTCCACAACACAGGACAAGTTTGCATCTGTTATAGTTTTGGAGAAAATTGTGGTCATTTCATTTATGCGCGAATGTGTTCAGATTGCTTTTCTATTGCATTTGGCACATGGTGACGATTATCTCGAGAGTGCAAAGTAGCCAAATGAAACTTTTACTGGATTTCCACTTACTTTATCAAATCTCATCTCCACCACACAGGACAAGTTTGCATCTGTTATAGTTTTGGAGAAAATTGTGGTCATTTCATTTATGCGCGAATGTGTTCAGATTGCTTTTATATTGCATTTGGCACATGGTGACGATTATCTCGAGAGTGCAAAGTAGCCAAATGAAACTTTTACTGGATTTCCACTTACTTTATCAAATCTCATCTCCACCACACAGGACAAGTTTGCATCTGTTATAGTTTTGGAGAAAATTGTGGTCATTTCATTTATGCGTGAATGTGTTCAGATTGCTTTTATATTGCATTTGGCACATGGTGACGATTATCTCGAGAGTGCAAAGTAGCCAAATGAAACTTTTACTGGATTTCCACTTACTTTATCAAATCTCATCTCCACCACACAGGACAAGTTTGCATCTGTTATAGTTTTGGAGAAAATTGTGGTCATTTCATTTATGCGCGAATGTGTTAAGATTGCTTTTCTATTGCATTTGGCACATGGTGACGATTATCTCGAGAGTGCAAAGTAGCCAAATGAAACTTTTACTGGATTTCCACTTACTTTATCAAATCTCATCTCCACCACACAGGACAAGTTTGCATCTGTTATAGTTTTGGAGAAAATTGTGGTCATTTCATTTATGCGCGAATGTGTTCAGATTGCTTTTCCATTCCATTTGGCACATGGTGACGATTATCTCGAGAGTGCAAAGTAGCCAAATGAAACTTTTACTGGATTTCCACTTACTTTATCAAATCTCATCTCCACCACACAGGACAAGTTTGCATCTGTTATAGTTTTGGAGAAAATTGTGGTCATTTCATTTATGCGCGAATGTGTTCAGATTGCTTTTATATTGCATTTGGCAAATGGTGACGATTATCTCGAAAGTGCAAAGTAGCCAAATGAAACTTTTACTGGATTTCCACTTACTTTATCAAATCTCATCTCCACCACACAGGACAAGTTTGCATCTGTTATAGTTTTGGAGAAAATTGTGGTCATTTCATTTATGCGCGAATGTGTTCAGATTGCTTTTCTATTGCATTTGGCACATGGTGACGATTATCTCGAGAGTGCAAAGTAGCCAAATGAAACTTTTACTGGATTTCCACTTACTTTATCAAATATCATCTCCACCACACAGGACAAGTTTGCATCTGTTATAGTTTTGGAGAAAATTGTGGTCATTTCATTTATGCGCGAATGTGTTCAGATTGCTTTTCTATTGCATTTGGCAAATGGTGACGATTATCTCGAGAGTGCAAAGTAGCCAAATAAAACTTTTACTGGATTTCCACTTACTTTATCAAATCTCATCTCCACCACACAGGACAAGTTTGCATCTGTTATAGTTTTGGAGAAAATTCTGGTCATTTCATTTATGCACGAATGTGTTCAGATTGCTTTTCTATTGCATTTGGCACATGGTGACGATTATCTCGAGAGTGCAAAGTAGCCAAATGAAACTTTTACTGGATTTCCACTTACTTTATCAAATCTCATCTCCACCACACAGGACAAGTTTGCATCTGTTATAGTTTTGGAGAAAATTGTGGTCATTTCATTTATGCGTGAATGTGTTCAGATTGCTTTTCTATTGCATTTGGCACATGGTGACGATTATCTCGAGAGTGCAAAGTAGCCAAATGAAACTTTTACTGGATTTCCACTTACTTTATCAAATCTCATCTCCACCACACAGGACAAGTTTGCATCTGTTATAGTTTTGGAGAAAATTGTGGTCATTTCATTTATGCGCGAATGTGTTCAGATTGCTTTTATATTGCATTTGGCACATGGTGACGATTATCTCGAAAGTGCAAAGTAGCCAAATGAAACTTTTACTGGATTTCCACTTACTTTATCAAATCTCATCTCCACCACACAGGACAAGTTTGCATCTGTTATAGTTTTGGAGAAAATTGTGGTTATTTCATTTATGCGCGAATGTGTTCAGATTGCTTTTATATTGCATTTGGCACATGGTGACGATTATCTCGAGAGTGCAAAGTAGCCAAATGAAACTTTTACTGGATTTCCACTTACTTTATCAAATCGAGAGTGCAAAGTAGCCAAATGAAACTTTTACTGGATTTCCACTTACTTTATCAAATCTCATCTCCACAACACAGGACAAGTTTGCATCTGTTATAGTTTTGGAGAAAATTGTGGTCATTTCATTTATGCGCGAATGTGTTCAGATTGCTTTTATATTGCATTTGGCACATGGTGACGATTATCTCGAGAGTGCAAAGTAGCCAAATGAAACTTTTACTGGATTTCCACTTACTTTATCAAATCTCATCTCCACCACACAGGACAAGTTTGCATCTGTTATAGTTTTGGAGAAAATTGTGGTCATTTCATTTATGCGCGAATGTGTTCAGATTGCTTTTATATTGCATTTGGCACATGGTGACGATTATCTCGAGAGTGCAAAGTAGCCAAATGAAACTTTTACTGGATTTCCACTTACTTTATCAAATCTCATCTCCACCACACAGGACAAGTTTGCATCTGTTATAGTTTTGGAGAAAATTGTGGTCATTTCATTTATGCGCGAATGTGTTCAGATTGCTTTTCTATTGCATTTGGCACATGGTGACGATTATCTCGAGAGTGCAAAGTAGCCAAATGAAACTTTTACTGGATTTCCACTTACTTTATCAAATCTCATCTCCACCACACAGGACAAGTTTGCATCTGTTATAGTTTTGGAGAAAATTGTGGTCATTTCATTTATGCGCGAATGTGTTCAGATTGCTTTTCCATTCCATTTGGCACATGGTGACGATTATCTCGAGAGTGCAAAGTAGCCAAATGAAACTTTTACTGGATTTCCACTTACTTTATCAAATCTCATCTCCACCACACAGGACAAGTTTGCATCTGTTATAGTTTTGGAGAAAATTGTGGTCATTTCATTTATGCGCGAATGTGTTCAGATTGCTTTCCTATTGCATTTGGCACATGGTGACGATTATCTCGAGAGTGCAAAGTAGCCAAATGAAACTTTTACTGGATTTCCACTTACTTTATCAAATCTCATCTCCCTAACACAGGATAAGTTTGCATCTGTTATAGTTTTGGAGAAAATTGTGGTCATTTCATTTATGCGCGAATGTGTTCAGATTGCTTTTCTATTGCATTTGGCACATGGTGACGATTATCTCGAGAGTGCAAAGTAGCCAAATGAAACTTTTACTGGATTTCCACTTACTTTATCAAATCTCATCTCCACCACACAGGACAAGTTTGCATCTGTTATAGTTTTGGAGAAAATTGTGGTCATTTCATTTATGCGCGAATGTGTTCAGATTGCTTTTCTATTGCATTTGGCACATGGTGACGATTATCTCGAGAGTGCAAAGTAGCCAAATGAAACTTTTACTGGATTTCCACTTACTTTATCAAATCTCATCTCCACCACACAGGACAAGTTTGCATCTGTTATAGTTTTGGAGAAAATTGTGGTCATTTCATTTATGCGCGAATGTGTTCAGATTGCTTTTCTATTGCATTTGGCACATGGTGACGATTATCTCGAGAGTGCAAAGTAGCCAAATGAAACTTTTACTGGATTTCCACTTACTTTATCAAATCTCATCTCCACCACACAGGACAAGTTTGCATGTGTTATAGTTTTGGAGAAAATTGTGGTCATTTCATTTATGCGCGAATGTGTTCAGATTGCTTTTCTATTGCATTTGGCACATGGTGACGATTATCTCGAGAGTGCAAAGTAGCCAAATGAAACTTTTACTGGATTTCCACTTACTTTATCAAATCTCATCTCCACCACACAGGACAAGTTTGCATCTGTTATAGTTTTGGAGAAAATTGTGGTCATTTCATTTATGCGCGAATGTGTTCAGATTGCTTTTCTATTGCATTTGGCACATGGTGACGATTATCTCGAGAGTGCAAAGTAGCCAAATGAAACTTTTACTGGATTTCCACTTACTTTATCAAATCTCATCTCCACCACACAGGACAAGTTTGCATCTGTTATAGTTTTGGAGAAAATTGTGGTCATTTCATTTATGCGCGAATGTGTTCAGATTGCTTTTATATTGCATTTGGCAAATGGTGACGATTATCTCGAAAGTGCAAAGTAGCCAAATGAAACTTTTACTGGATTTCCACTTACTTTATCAAATCTCATCTCCACCACACAGGACAAGTTTGCATCTGTTATAGTTTTGGAGAAAATTGTGGTCATTTCATTTATGCGCGAATGTGTTCAGATTGCTTTTCTATTGCATTTGGCACATGGTGACGATTATCTCGAGAGTGCAAAGTAGCCAAATGAAACTTTTACTGGATTTCCACTTACTTTATCAAATCTCATCTCCACCACACAGGACAAGTTTGCATCTGTTATAGTTTTGGAGAAAATTTTGGTCATTTCATTTATGCGCGAATGTGTTCAGATTGCTTTTATATTGCATTTGGCACATGGTGACGATTATCTCGAAAGTGCAAAGTAGCCAAATGAAACTTTTACTGGATTTCCACTTACTTTATCAAATCTCATCTCCACCACACAGGACAAGTTTGCATCTGTTATAGTTTTGGAGAAAATTGTGGTCATTTCATTTATGCGCGAATGTGTTCAGATTGCTTTTATATTGCATTTGGCACATGGTGACGATTATCTCGAGAGTGCAAAGTAGCCAAATGAAACTTTTACTGGATTTCCACTTACTTTATCAAATCGAGAGTGCAAAGTAGCCAAATGAAACTTTTACTGGATTTCCACTTACTTTATCAAATCTCATCTCCACCACACAGGACAAGTTTGCATCTGTTATAGTTTTGGAGAAAATTGTGGTCATTTCATTTATGCGCGAATGTGTTCAGATTGCTTTTATATTGCATTTGGCACATGGTGACGATTATCTCGAAAGTGCAAAGTAGCCAAATGAAACTTTTACTGGATTTCCACTTACTTTATCAAATCTCATCTCCACCACACAGGACAAGTTTGCATCTGTTATAGTTTTGGAGAAAATTGTGGTCATTTCATTTATGCGCGAATGTGTTCAGATTGCTTATATATTGCATTTGGCACATGGTGACGATTATCTCGAGAGTGCAAAGTAGCCAAATGAAACTTTTACTGGATTTCCACTTACTTTATCAAATCGAGAGTGCAAAGTAGCCAAATGAAACTTTTACTGGATTTCCACTTACTTTATCAAATCTCATCTCCACAACACAGGACAAGTTTGCATCTGTTATAGTTTTGGAGAAAATTGTGGTCATTTCATTTATGCGCGAATGTGTTCAGATTGCTTTTCTATTGCATTTGGCACATGGTGACGATTATCTCGAGAGTGCAAAGTAGCCAAATGAAACTTTTACTGGATTTCCACTTACTTTATCAAATCTCATCTCCACCACACAGGACAAGTTTGCATCTGTTATAGTTTTGGAGAAAATTGTGGTCATTTCATTTATGCGCGAATGTGTTCAGATTGCTTTTATATTGCATTTGGCACATGGTGACGATTATCTCGAGAGTGCAAAGTAGCCAAATGAAACTTTTACTGGATTTCCACTTACTTTATCAAATCTCATCTCCACCACACAGGACAAGTTTGCATCTGTTATAGTTTTGGAGAAAATTGTGGTCATTTCATTTATGCGCGAATGTGTTCAGATTGCTTTTATATTGCATTTGGCACATGGTGACGATTATCTCGAGAGTGCAAAGTAGCCAAATGAAACTTTTCCTGGATTTCCACTTACTTTATCAAATCTCATCTCCACCACACAGGACAAGTTTGCATCTGTTATAGTTTTGGAGAAAATTGTGGTCATTTCATTTATGCGCGAATGTGTTCAGATTGCTTTTATATTGCATTTGGCAAATGGTGACGATTATCTCGAAAGTGCAAAGTAGCCAAATGAAACTTTTACTGGATTTCCACTTACTTTATCAAATCTCATCTCCACCACACAGGACAAGTTTGCATCTGTTATAGTTTTGGAGAAAATTGTGGTCATTTCATTTATGCGCGAATGTGTTCAGATTGCTGTTCTATTGCATTTTGCACATGGTGACGATTATCTCGAGAGTGCAAAGTAGCCAAATGAAACTTTTACTGGATTTCCACTTACTTTATCAAATCTCATCTCCACCACACAGGACAAGTTTGCATCTGTTATAGTTTTGGAGAAAATTGTGGTCATTTCATTTATGCGCGAATGTGTTCAGATTGCTTTTCTATTGCATTTGGCAAATGGTGACGATTATCTCGAGAGTGCAAAGTAGCCAAATGAAACTTTTACTGGATTTCCACTTACTTTATCAAATCTCATCTCCACCACACAGGACAAGTTTGCATCTGTTATAGTTTTGGAGAAAATTCTGGTCATTTCATTTATGCGCGAATGTGTTCAGATTGCTTTTCTATTGCATTTGGCACATGGTGACGATTATCTCGAGAGTGCAAAGTAGCCAAATGAAACTTTTACTGGATTTCCACTTACTTTATCAAATCTCATCTCCACCACACAGGACAAGTTTGCATCTGTTATAGTTTTGGAGAAAATTGTGGTCATTTCATTTATGCGCGAATGTGTTCAGATTGCTTTTCTATTGCATTTGGCACATGGTGACGATTATCTCGAGAGTGCAAAGTAGCCAAATGAAACTTTTACTGGATTTCCACTTACTTTATCAAATCTCATCTCCACCACACAGGACAAGTTTGCATCTGTTATAGTTTTGGAGAAAATTGTGGTCATTTCATTTATGCGCGAATGTGTTCAGATTGCTTTTATATTGCATTTGGCACATGGTGACGATTATCTCGAAAGTGCAAAGTAGCCAAATGAAACTTTTACTGGATTTCCACTTACTTTATCAAATCTCATCTCCACCACACAGGACAAGTTTGCATCTGTTATAGTTTTGGAGAAAATTGTGGTCATTTCATTTATGCGCGAATGTGTTCAGATTGCTTTTATATTGCATTTGGCACATGGTGACGATTATCTCGAGAGTGCAAAGTAGCCAAATGAAACTTTTACTGGATTTCCACTTACTTTATCAAATCGAGAGTGCAAAGTAGCCAAATGAAACTTTTACTGGATTTCCACTTACTTTATCAAATCTCATCTCCACCACACAGGACAAGTTTGCATCTGTTATAGTTTTGGAGAAAATTGTGGTCATTTCATTTATGCGCGAATGTGTTCAGATTGCTTTTCTATTGCATTTGGCACATGGTGACGATTATCTCGAGAGTGCAAAGTAGCCAAATGAAACTTTTACTGGATTTCCACTTACTTTATCAAATCTCATCTCCACCACACAGGACAAGTTTGCATCTGTTATAGTTTTGGAGAAAATTGTGGTCATTTCATTTATGCGCGAATGTGTTCAGATTGCTTTTCTATTGCATTTGGCACATGGTGACGATTATCTCGAGAGTGCAAAGTAGCCAAATGAAACTTTTACTGGATTTCCACTTACTTTATCAAATCTCATCTCCACCACACAGGACAAGTTTGCATCTGTTATAGTTTTGGAGAAAATTGTGGTCATTTCATTTATGCGCGAATGTGTTCAGATTGCTTTTCTATTGCATTTGGCACATGGTGACGATTATCTCGAGAGTGCAAAGTAGCCAAATGAAACTTTTACTGGATTTCCACTTACTTTATCAAATCTCATCTCCACCACACAGGACAAGTTTGCATGTGTTATAGTTTTGGAGAAAATTGTGGTCATTTCATTTATGCGCGAATGTGTTCAGATTGCTTTTCTATTGCATTTGGCACATGGTGACGATTATCTCGAGAGTGCAAAGTAGCCAAATGAAACTTTTACTGGATTTCCACTTACTTTATCAAATCTCATCTCCACCACACAGGACAAGTTTGCATCTGTTATAGTTTTGGAGAAAATTGTGGTCATTTCATTTATGCGCGAATGTGTTCAGATTGCTTTTCTATTGCATTTGGCACATGGTGACGATTATCTCGAGAGTGCAAAGTAGCCAAATGAAACTTTTACTGGATTTCCACTTACTTTATCAAATCTCATCTCCACCACACAGGACAAGTTTGCATCTGTTATAGTTTTGGAGAAAATTGTGGTCATTTCATTTATGCGCGAATGTGTTCAGATTGCTTTTATATTGCATTTGGCAAATGGTGACGATTATCTCGAAAGTGCAAAGTAGCCAAATGAAACTTTTACTGGATTTCCACTTACTTTATCAAATCTCATCTCCACCACACAGGACAAGTTTGCATCTGTTATAGTTTTGGAGAAAATTGTGGTCATTTCATTTATGCGCGAATGTGTTCAGATTGCTTTTCTATTGCATTTGGCACATGGTGACGATTATCTCGAGAGTGCAAAGTAGCCAAATGAAACTTTTACTGGATTTCCACTTACTTTATCAAATCTCATCTCCACCACACAGGACAAGTTTGCATCTGTTATAGTTTTGGAGAAAATTTTGGTCATTTCATTTATGCGCGAATGTGTTCAGATTGCTTTTATATTGCATTTGGCACATGGTGACGATTATCTCGAAAGTGCAAAGTAGCCAAATGAAACTTTTACTGGATTTCCACTTACTTTATCAAATCTCATCTCCACCACACAGGACAAGTTTGCATCTGTTATAGTTTTGGAGAAAATTGTGGTCATTTCATTTATGCGCGAATGTGTTCAGATTGCTTTTATATTGCATTTGGCACATGGTGACGATTATCTCGAGAGTGCAAAGTAGCCAAATGAAACTTTTACTGGATTTCCACTTACTTTATCAAATCGAGAGTGCAAAGTAGCCAAATGAAACTTTTACTGGATTTCCACTTACTTTATCAAATCTCATCTCCACCACACAGGACAAGTTTGCATCTGTTATAGTTTTGGAGAAAATTGTGGTCATTTCATTTATGCGCGAATGTGTTCAGATTGCTTTTATATTGCATTTGGCACATGGTGACGATTATCTCGAAAGTGCAAAGTAGCCAAATGAAACTTTTACTGGATTTCCACTTACTTTATCAAATCTCATCTCCACCACACAGGACAAGTTTGCATCTGTTATAGTTTTGGAGAAAATTGTGGTCATTTCATTTATGCGCGAATGTGTTCAGATTGCTTATATATTGCATTTGGCACATGGTGACGATTATCTCGAGAGTGCAAAGTAGCCAAATGAAACTTTTACTGGATTTCCACTTACTTTATCAAATCGAGAGTGCAAAGTAGCCAAATGAAACTTTTACTGGATTTCCACTTACTTTATCAAATCTCATCTCCACAACACAGGACAAGTTTGCATCTGTTATAGTTTTGGAGAAAATTGTGGTCATTTCATTTATGCGCGAATGTGTTCAGATTGCTTTTCTATTGCATTTGGCACATGGTGACGATTATCTCGAGAGTGCAAAGTAGCCAAATGAAACTTTTACTGGATTTCCACTTACTTTATCAAATCTCATCTCCACCACACAGGACAAGTTTGCATCTGTTATAGTTTTGGAGAAAATTGTGGTCATTTCATTTATGCGCGAATGTGTTCAGATTGCTTTTATATTGCATTTGGCACATGGTGACGATTATCTCGAGAGTGCAAAGTAGCCAAATGAAACTTTTACTGGATTTCCACTTACTTTATCAAATCTCATCTCCACCACACAGGACAAGTTTGCATCTGTTATAGTTTTGGAGAAAATTGTGGTCATTTCATTTATGCGCGAATGTGTTCAGATTGCTTTTATATTGCATTTGGCACATGGTGACGATTATCTCGAGAGTGCAAAGTAGCCAAATGAAACTTTTCCTGGATTTCCACTTACTTTATCAAATCTCATCTCCACCACACAGGACAAGTTTGCATCTGTTATAGTTTTGGAGAAAATTGTGGTCATTTCATTTATGCGCGAATGTGTTCAGATTGCTTTTATATTGCATTTGGCAAATGGTGACGATTATCTCGAAAGTGCAAAGTAGCCAAATGAAACTTTTACTGGATTTCCACTTACTTTATCAAATCTCATCTCCACCACACAGGACAAGTTTGCATCTGTTATAGTTTTGGAGAAAATTGTGGTCATTTCATTTATGCGCGAATGTGTTCAGATTGCTGTTCTATTGCATTTTGCACATGGTGACGATTATCTCGAGAGTGCAAAGTAGCCAAATGAAACTTTTACTGGATTTCCACTTACTTTATCAAATCTCATCTCCACCACACAGGACAAGTTTGCATCTGTTATAGTTTTGGAGAAAATTGTGGTCATTTCATTTATGCGCGAATGTGTTCAGATTGCTTTTCTATTGCATTTGGCAAATGGTGACGATTATCTCGAGAGTGCAAAGTAGCCAAATGAAACTTTTACTGGATTTCCACTTACTTTATCAAATCTCATCTCCACCACACAGGACAAGTTTGCATCTGTTATAGTTTTGGAGAAAATTCTGGTCATTTCATTTATGCGCGAATGTGTTCAGATTGCTTTTCTATTGCATTTGGCACATGGTGACGATTATCTCGAGAGTGCAAAGTAGCCAAATGAAACTTTTACTGGATTTCCACTTACTTTATCAAATCTCATCTCCACCACACAGGACAAGTTTGCATCTGTTATAGTTTTGGAGAAAATTGTGGTCATTTCATTTATGCGCGAATGTGTTCAGATTGCTTTTCTATTGCATTTGGCACATGGTGACGATTATCTCGAGAGTGCAAAGTAGCCAAATGAAACTTTTACTGGATTTCCACTTACTTTATCAAATCTCATCTCCACCACACAGGACAAGTTTGCATCTGTTATAGTTTTGGAGAAAATTGTGGTCATTTCATTTATGCGCGAATGTGTTCAGATTGCTTTTATATTGCATTTGGCACATGGTGACGATTATCTCGAAAGTGCAAAGTAGCCAAATGAAACTTTTACTGGATTTCCACTTACTTTATCAAATCTCATCTCCACCACACAGGACAAGTTTGCATCTGTTATAGTTTTGGAGAAAATTGTGGTCATTTCATTTATGCGCGAATGTGTTCAGATTGCTTTTATATTGCATTTGGCACATGGTGACGATTATCTCGAGAGTGCAAAGTAGCCAAATGAAACTTTTACTGGATTTCCACTTACTTTATCAAATCGAGAGTGCAAAGTAGCCAAATGAAACTTTTACTGGATTTCCACTTACTTTATCAAATCTCATCTCCACCACACAGGACAAGTTTGCATCTGTTATAGTTTTGGAGAAAATTGTGGTCATTTCATTTATGCGCGAATGTGTTCAGATTGCTTTTCTATTGCATTTGGCACATGGTGACGATTATCTCGAGAGTGCAAAGTAGCCAAATGAAACTTTTACTGGATTTCCACTTACTTTATCAAATCTCATCTCCACCACACAGGACAAGTTTGCATCTGTTATAGTTTTGGAGAAAATTGTGGTCTTTTCATTTATGCGCGAATATGTTCAGATTGCTTTTCTATTGCATTTGGCACATGGTGACGATTATCTCGAGAGTGCAAAGTAGCCAAATGAAACTTTTACTGGATTTCCACTTACTTTATCAAATCTCATCACCACACAGGACAAGTTTGCATCTGTTATAGTTTTGGAGAAAATTGTGGTCATTTCATTTATGCGCGAATGTGTTCAGATTGCTTTTATATTGCATTTGGCAAATGGTGACGATTATCTCGAAAGTGCAAAGTAGCCAAATGAAACTTTTACTGGATTTCCACTTACTTTATCAAATCTCATCTCCACCACACAGGACAAGTTTGCATCTGTTATAGTTTTGGAGAAAATTGTGGTCATTTCATTTATGCGCGAATGTGTTCAGATTGCTTTTCTATTGCATTTGGCACATGGTGACGATTATCTCGAGAGTGCAAAGTAGCCAAATGAAACTTTTACTGGATTTCCACTTACTTTATCAAATCTCATCTCCACCACACAGGACAAGTTTGCATCTGTTATAGTTTTGGAGAAAATTGTGGTCATTTCATTTATGCGCGAATGTGTTCAGATTGCTTTTCTATTGCATTTGGCACATGGTGACGATTATCTCGAGAGTGCAAAGTAGCCAAATGAAACTTTTACTGGATTTCCGCTTACTTTATCAAATCTCATCTCCACCACACAGGACAAGTTTGCATCTGTTATAGTTTTGGAGAAAATTGTGGTCATTTCATTTATGCGCGAATGTGTTCAGATTGCTTTTCCATTCCATTTGGCACATGGTGACGATTATCTCGAGAGTGCAAAGTAGCCAAATGAAACTTTTACTGGATTTCCACTTACTTTATCAAATCTCATCTCCACCACACAGGACAAGTTTGCATCTGTTATAGTTTTGGAGAAAATTGTGGTCATTTCATTTATGCGCGAATGTGTTCAGATTGCTTTCCTATTGCATTTGGCACATGGTGACGATTATCTCGAGAGTGCAAAGTAGCCAAATGAAACTTTTACTGGATTTCCACTTACTTTATCAAATCTCATCTCCACCACACAGGATAAGTTTGCATCTGTTATAGTTTTGGAGAAAATTGTGGTCATTTCATTTATGCGCGAATGTGTTCAGATTGCTTTTCTATTGCATTTGGCACATGGTGACGATTATCTCGAGAGTGCAAAGTAGCCAAATGAAACTTTTACTGGATTTCCACTTACTTTATCAAATCTCATCTCCACCACACAGGACAAGTTTGCATCTGTTATAGTTTTGGAGAAAATTGTGGTCATTTCATTTATGCGCGAATGTGTTCAGATTGCTTTTCTATTGCATTTGGCACATGGTGACGATTATCTCGAGAGTGCAAAGTAGCCAAATGAAACTTTTACTGGATTTCCACTTACTTTATCAAATCTCATCTCCACCACACAGGACAAGTTTGCATCTGTTATAGTTTTGGAGAAAATTGTGGTCATTTCATTTATGCGCGAATGTGTTCAGATTGCTTTTCTATTGCATTTGGCACATGGTGACGATTATCTCGAGAGTGCAAAGTAGCCAAATGAAACTTTTACTGGATTTCCACTTACTTTTTCAAATCTCATCTCCACCACACAGGACAAGTTTGCATCTGTTATAGTTTTGGAGAAAATTGTGGTCTTTTCATTTATGCGCGAATATGTTCAGATTGCTTTTCTATTGCATTTGGCACATGGTGACGATTATCTCGAGAGTGCAAAGTAGCCAAATGAAACTTTTACTGGATTTCCACTTACTTTATCAAATCTCATCTCCACCACACAGGACAAGTTTGCATCTGTTATAGTTTTGGAGAAAATTGTGGTCATTTCATTTATGCGCGAATGTGTTCAGATTGCTTTTATATTGCATTTGGCACATGGTGACGATTATCTCGAAAGTGCAAAGGAGCCAAATGAAACTTTTACTGGATTTCCACTTACTTTATCAAATCTCATCTCCACCACACAGGACAAGTTTGCATCTGTTATAGTTTTGGAGAAAATTGTGGTCATTTCATTTATGCGCGAATGTGTTCAGATTGCTTTAATATTGCATTTGGCACATGGTGACGATTATCTCGAGAGTGCAAAGTAGCCAAATGAAACTTTTACTGGATTTCCACTTACTTTATCAAATCGAGAGTGCAAAGTAGCCAAATGAAACTTTTACTGGATTTCCACTTACTTTATCAAATCTCATCTCCACAACACAGGACAAGTTTGCATCTGTTATAGTTTTGGAGAAAATTGTGGTCATTTCATTTATGCGCGAATGTGTTCAGATTGCTTTTCTATTGCATTTGGCACATGGTGACGATTATCTCGAGAGTGCAAAGTAGCCAAATGAAACTTTTACTGGATTTCCACTTACTTTATCAAATCTCATCTCCACCACACAGGACAAGTTTGCATCTGTTATAGTTTTGGAGAAAATTGTGGTCATTTCATTTATGCGCGAATGTGTTCAGATTGCTTTTATATTGCATTTGGCACATGGTGACGATTATCTCGAGAGTGCAAAGTAGCCAAATGAAACTTTTACTGGATTTCCACTTACTTTATCAAATCTCATCTCCACCACACAGGACAAGTTTGCATCTGTTATAGTTTTGGAGAAAATTGTGGTCATTTCATTTATGCGTGAATGTGTTCAGATTGCTTTTATATTGCATTTGGCACATGGTGACGATTATCTCGAGAGTGCAAAGTAGCCAAATGAAACTTTTACTGGATTTCCACTTACTTTATCAAATCTCATCTCCACCACACAGGACAAGTTTGCATCTGTTATAGTTTTGGAGAAAATTGTGGTCATTTCATTTATGCGCGAATGTGTTCAGATTGCTTTTCTATTGCATTTGGCACATGGTGACGATTATCTCGAGAGTGCAAAGTAGCCAAATGAAACTTTTACTGGATTTCCACTTACTTTATCAAATCTCATCTCCACCACACAGGACAAGTTTGCATCTGTTATAGTTTTGGAGAAAATTGTGGTCATTTCATTTATGCGCGAATGTGTTCAGATTGCTTTTCCATTCCATTTGGCACATGGTGACGATTATCTCGAGAGTGCAAAGTAGCCAAATGAAACTTTTACTGGATTTCCACTTACTTTATCAAATCTCATCTCCACCACACAGGACAAGTTTGCATCTGTTATAGTTTTGGAGAAAATTGTGGTCATTTTATTTATGCGCGAATGTGTTCAGATTGCTTTTATATTGCATTTGGCAAATGGTGACGATTATCTCGAAAGTGCAAAGTAGCCAAATGAAACTTTTACTGGATTTCCACTTACTTTATCAAATCTCATCTCCACCACACAGGACAAGTTTGCATCTGTTATAGTTTTGGAGAAAATTGTGGTCATTTCATTTATGCGCGAATGTGTTCAGATTGCTTTTCTATTGCATTTGGCACATGGTGACGATTATCTCGAGAGTGCAAAGTAGCCAAATGAAACTTTTACTGGATTTCCACTTACTTTATCAAATATCATCTCCACCACACAGGACAAGTTTGCATCTGTTATAGTTTTGGAGAAAATTGTGGTCATTTCATTTATGCGCGAATGTGTTCAGATTGCTTTTCTATTGCATTTGGCAAATGGTGACGATTATCTCGAGAGTGCAAAGTAGCCAAATGAAACTTTTACTGGATTTCCACTTACTTTATCAAATCTCATCTCCACCACACAGGACAAGTTTGCATCTGTTATAGTTTTGGAGAAAATTCTGGTCATTTCATTTATGCGCGAATGTGTTCAGATTGCTTTTCTATTGCATTTGGCACATGGTGACGATTATCTCGAGAGTGCAAAGTAGCCAAATGAAACTTTTACTGGATTTCCACTTACTTTATCAAATCTCATCTCCACCACACAGGACAAGTTTGCATCTGTTATAGTTTTGGAGAAAATTGTGGTCATTTCATTTATGCGCGAATGTGTTCAGATTGCTTTTCTATTGCATTTGGCACATGGTGACGATTATCTCGAGAGTGCAAAGTAGCCAAATGAAACTTTTACTGGATTTCCACTTACTTTATCAAATCTCATCTCCACCACACAGGACAAGTTTGCATCTGTTATAGTTTTGGAGAAAATTGTGGTCATTTCATTTATGCGCGAATGTGTTCAGATTGCTTTTATATTGCATTTGGCACATGGTGACGATTATCTCGAAAGTGCAAAGTAGCCAAATGAAACTTTTACTGGATTTCCACTTACTTTATCAAATCTCATCTCCACCACACAGGACAAGTTTGCATCTGTTATAGTTTTGGAGAAAATTGTGGTTATTTCATTTATGCGCGAATGTGTTCAGATTGCTTTTATATTGCATTTGGCACATGGTGACGATTATCTCGAGAGTGCAAAGTAGCCAAATGAAACTTTTACTGGATTTCCACTTACTTTATCAAATCGAGAGTGCAAAGTAGCCAAATGAAACTTTTACTGGATTTCCACTTACTTTATCAAATCTCATCTCCACAACACAGGACAAGTTTGCATCTGTTATAGTTTTGGAGAAAATTGTGGTCATTTCATTTATGCGCGAATGTGTTCAGATTGCTTTTATATTGCATTTGGCACATGGTGACGATTATCTCGAGAGTGCAAAGTAGCCAAATGAAACTTTTACTGGATTTCCACTTACTTTATCAAATCTCATCTCCACCACACAGGACAAGTTTGCATCTGTTATAGTTTTGGAGAAAATTGTGGTCATTTCATTTATGCGCGAATGTGTTCAGATTGCTTTTATATTGCATTTGGCACATGGTGACGATTATCTCGAGAGTGCAAAGTAGCCAAATGAAACTTTTACTGGATTTCCACTTACTTTATCAAATCTCATCTCCACCACACAGGACAAGTTTGCATCTGTTATAGTTTTGGAGAAAATTGTGGTCATTTCATTTATGCGCGAATGTGTTCAGATTGCTTTTCTATTGCATTTGGCACATGGTGACGATTATCTCGAGAGTGCAAAGTAGCCAAATGAAACTTTTACTGGATTTCCACTTACTTTATCAAATCTCATCTCCACCACACAGGACAAGTTTGCATCTGTTATAGTTTTGGAGAAAATTGTGGTCATTTCATTTATGCGCGAATGTGTTCAGATTGCTTTTCCATTCCATTTGGCACATGGTGACGATTATCTCGAGAGTGCAAAGTAGCCAAATGAAACTTTTACTGGATTTCCACTTACTTTATCAAATCTCATCTCCACCACACAGGACAAGTTTGCATCTGTTATAGTTTTGGAGAAAATTGTGGTCATTTCATTTATGCGCGAATGTGTTCAGATTGCTTTCCTATTGCATTTGGCACATGGTGACGATTATCTCGAGAGTGCAAAGTAGCCAAATGAAACTTTTACTGGATTTCCACTTACTTTATCAAATCTCATCTCCCTAACACAGGATAAGTTTGCATCTGTTATAGTTTTGGAGAAAATTGTGGTCATTTCATTTATGCGCGAATGTGTTCAGATTGCTTTTCTATTGCATTTGGCACATGGTGACGATTATCTCGAGAGTGCAAAGTAGCCAAATGAAACTTTTACTGGATTTCCACTTACTTTATCAAATCTCATCTCCACCACACAGGACAAGTTTGCATCTGTTATAGTTTTGGAGAAAATTGTGGTCATTTCATTTATGCGCGAATGTGTTCAGATTGCTTTTCTATTGCATTTGGCACATGGTGACGATTATCTCGAGAGTGCAAAGTAGCCAAATGAAACTTTTACTGGATTTCCACTTACTTTATCAAATCTCATCTCCACCACACAGGACAAGTTTGCATCTGTTATAGTTTTGGAGAAAATTGTGGTCATTTCATTTATGCGCGAATGTGTTCAGATTGCTTTTCTATTGCATTTGGCACATGGTGACGATTATCTCGAGAGTGCAAAGTAGCCAAATGAAACTTTTACTGGATTTCCACTTACTTTATCAAATCTCATCTCCACCACACAGGACAAGTTTGCATCTGTTATAGTTTTGGAGAAAATTGTGGTCTTTTCATTTATGCGCGAATATGTTCAGATTGCTTTTCTATTGCATTTGGCACATGGTGACGATTATCTCGAGAGTGCAAAGTAGCCAAATGAAACTTTTACTGGATTTCCACTTACTTTATCAAATCTCATCTCCACCACACAGGACAAGTTTGCATGTGTTATAGTTTTGGAGAAAATTGTGGTCATTTCATTTATGCGCGAATGTGTTCAGATTGCTTTTCTATTGCATTTGGCACATGGTGACGATTATCTCGAGAGTGCAAAGTAGCCAAATGAAACTTTTACTGGATTTCCACTTACTTTATCAAATCTCATCTCCACCACACAGGACAAGTTTGCATCTGTTATAGTTTTGGAGAAAATTGTGGTCATTTCATTTATGCGCGAATGTGTTCAGATTGCTTTTCTATTGCATTTGGCACATGGTGACGATTATCTCGAGAGTGCAAAGTAGCCAAATGAAACTTTTACTGGATTTCCACTTACTTTATCAAATCTCATCTCCACCACACAGGACAAGTTTGCATCTGTTATAGTTTTGGAGAAAATTGTGGTCATTTCATTTATGCGCGAATGTGTTCAGATTGCTTTTATATTGCATTTGGCAAATGGTGACGATTATCTCGAAAGTGCAAAGTAGCCAAATGAAACTTTTACTGGATTTCCACTTACTTTATCAAATCTCATCTCCACCACACAGGACAAGTTTGCATCTGTTATAGTTTTGGAGAAAATTGTGGTCATTTCATTTATGCGCGAATGTGTTCAGATTGCTTTTCTATTGCATTTGGCACATGGTGACGATTATCTCGAGAGTGCAAAGTAGCCAAATGAAACTTTTACTGGATTTCCACTTACTTTATCAAATCTCATCTCCACCACACAGGACAAGTTTGCATCTGTTATAGTTTTGGAGAAAATTGTGGTCATTTCATTTATGCGCGAATGTGTTCAGATTGCTTTTCTATTGCATTTGGCAAATGGTGACGATTATCTCGAGAGTGCAAAGTAGCCAAATGAAACTTTTACTGGATTTCCACTTACTTTATCAAATCTCATCTCCACCACACAGGACAAGTTTGCATCTGTTATAGTTTTGGAGAAAATTGTGGTCATTTCATTTATGCGCGAATGTGTTCAGATTGCTTTTCTATTGCATTTGGCACATGGTGACGATTATCTCGAGAGTGCAAAGTAGCCAAATGAAACTTTTACTGGATTTCCACTTACTTTATCAAATCTCATCTCCACCACACAGGACAAGTTTGCATTTGTTATAGTTTTGGAGAAAATTGTGGTCATTTCATTTATGCGCGAATGTGTTCAGATTGCTTTTCTATTGCATTTGGCACATGGTGACGATTATCTCGAGAGTGCAAAGTAGCCAAATGAAACTTTTACTGGATTTCCACTTACTTTATCAAATCTCATCTCCACCACACAGGACAAGTTTGCATCTGTTATAGTTTTGGAGAAAATTGTGGTCATTTCATTTATGCGCGAATGTGTTCAGATTGCTTTTATATTGCATTTGGCACATGGTGACGATTATCTCGAAAGTGCAAAGTAGCCAAATGAAACTTTTACTGGATTTCCACTTACTTTATCAAATCTCATCTCCACCACACAGGACAAGTTTGCATCTGTTATAGTTTTGGAGAAAATTGTGGTCATTTCATTTATGCGCGAATGTGTTCAGATTGCTTTTCTATTGCATTTGGCACATGGTGACGATTATCTCGAGAGTGCAAAGTAGCCAAATGAAACTTTTACTGGATTTCCACTTACTTTATCAAATCTCATCTCCACCACACAGGACAAGTTTGCATCTGTTATAGTTTTGGAGAAAATTGTGGTCATTTCATTTATGCGCGAATGTGTTCAGATTGCTTTTCTATTGCATTTGGCACATGGTGACGATTATCTCGAGAGTGCAAAGTAGCCAAATGAAACTTTTACTGGATTTCCACTTACTTTATCAAATCTCATCTCCACCACACAGGACAAGTTTGCATCTGTTATAGTTTTGGAGAAAATTGTGGTCATTTCATTTATGCGCGAATGTGTTCAGATTGCTTTTATATTGCATTTGGCACATGGTGACGATTATCTCGAAAGTGCAAAGTAGCCAAATGAAACTTTTACTGGATTTCCACTTACTTTATCAAATCTCATCTCCACCACACAGGACAAGTTTGCATCTGTTATAGTTTTGGAGAAAATTGTGGTCATTTCATTTATGCGCGAATGTGTTCAGATTGCTTTTCTATTGCATTTGGCACATGGTGACGATTATCTCGAGAGTGCAAAGTAGCCAAATGAAACTTTTACTGGATTTCCACTTACTTTATCAAATCTCATCTCCCTAACACAGGATAAGTTTGCATCTGTTATAGTTTTGGAGAAAATTGTGGTCATTTCATTTATGCGCGAATGTGTTCAGATTGCTTTTCTATTGCATTTGGCACATGGTGACGATTATCTCGAGAGTGCAAAGTAGCCAAATGAAACTTTTACTGGATTTCCACTTACTTTATCAAATCTCATCTCCACCACACAGGACAAGTTTGCATCTGTTATAGTTTTGGAGAAAATTGTGGTCATTTCATTTATGCGCGAATGTGTTCAGATTGCTTTTCTATTGCATTTGGCACATGGTGACGATTATCTCGAGAGTGCAAAGTAGCCAAATGAAACTTTTACTGGATTTCCACTTACTTTATCAAATCTCATCTCCACCACACAGGACAAGTTTGCATCTGTTATAGTTTTGGAGAAAATTGTGGTCATTTCATTTATGCGCGAATGTGTTCAGATTGCTTTTCTATTGCATTTGGCACATGGTGACGATTATCTCGAGAGTGCAAAGTAGCCAAATGAAACTTTTACTGGATTTCCACTTACTTTATCAAATCTCATCTCCACCACACAGGACAAGTTTGCATCTGTTATAGTTTTGGAGAAAATTGTGGTCTTTTCATTTATGCGCGAATATGTTCAGATTGCTTTTCTATTGCATTTGGCACATGGTGACGATTATCTCGAGAGTGCAAAGTAGCCAAATGAAACTTTTACTGGATTTCCACTTACTTTATCAAATCTCATCTCCACCACACAGGACAAGTTTGCATGTGTTATAGTTTTGGAGAAAATTGTGGTCATTTCATTTATGCGCGAATGTGTTCAGATTGCTTTTCTATTGCATTTGGCACATGGTGACGATTATCTCGAGAGTGCAAAGTAGCCAAATGAAACTTTTACTGGATTTCCACTTACTTTATCAAATCTCATCTCCACCACACAGGACAAGTTTGCATCTGTTATAGTTTTGGAGAAAATTGTGGTCATTTCATTTATGCGCGAATGTGTTCAGATTGCTTTTCTATTGCATTTGGCACATGGTGACGATTATCTCGAGAGTGCAAAGTAGCCAAATGAAACTTTTACTGGATTTCCACTTACTTTATCAAATCTCATCTCCACCACACAGGACAAGTTTGCATCTGTTATAGTTTTGGAGAAAATTGTGGTCATTTCATTTATGCGCGAATGTGTTCAGATTGCTTTTATATTGCATTTGGCAAATGGTGACGATTATCTCGAAAGTGCAAAGTAGCCAAATGAAACTTTTACTGGATTTCCACTTACTTTATCAAATCTCATCTCCACCACACAGGACAAGTTTGCATCTGTTATAGTTTTGGAGAAAATTGTGGTCATTTCATTTATGCGCGAATGTGTTCAGATTGCTTTTCTATTGCATTTGGCACATGGTGACGATTATCTCGAGAGTGCAAAGTAGCCAAATGAAACTTTTACTGGATTTCCACTTACTTTATCAAATCTCATCTCCACCACACAGGACAAGTTTGCATCTGTTATAGTTTTGGAGAAAATTGTGGTCATTTCATTTATGCGCGAATGTGTTCAGATTGCTTTTCTATTGCATTTGGCAAATGGTGACGATTATCTCGAGAGTGCAAAGTAGCCAAATGAAACTTTTACTGGATTTCCACTTACTTTATCAAATCTCATCTCCACCACACAGGACAAGTTTGCATCTGTTATAGTTTTGGAGAAAATTGTGGTCATTTCATTTATGCGCGAATGTGTTCAGATTGCTTTTCTATTGCATTTGGCACATGGTGACGATTATCTCGAGAGTGCAAAGTAGCCAAATGAAACTTTTACTGGATTTCCACTTACTTTATCAAATCTCATCTCCACCACACAGGACAAGTTTGCATTTGTTATAGTTTTGGAGAAAATTGTGGTCATTTCATTTATGCGCGAATGTGTTCAGATTGCTTTTCTATTGCATTTGGCACATGGTGACGATTATCTCGAGAGTGCAAAGTAGCCAAATGAAACTTTTACTGGATTTCCACTTACTTTATCAAATCTCATCTCCACCACACAGGACAAGTTTGCATCTGTTATAGTTTTGGAGAAAATTGTGGTCATTTCATTTATGCGCGAATGTGTTCAGATTGCTTTTATATTGCATTTGGCACATGGTGACGATTATCTCGAAAGTGCAAAGTAGCCAAATGAAACTTTTACTGGATTTCCACTTACTTTATCAAATCTCATCTCCACAACACAGGACAAGTTTGCATCTGTTATAGTTTTGGAGAAAATTGTGGTCATTTCATTTATGCGCGAATGTGTTCAGATTGCTTTTATATTGCATTTGGCACATGGTGACGATTATCTCGAGAGTGCAAAGTAGCCAAATGAAACTTTTACTGGATTTCCACTTACTTTATCAAATCTCATCTCCACCACACAGGACAAGTTTGCATCTGTTATAGTTTTGGAGAAAATTGTGGTCATTTCATTTATGCGCGAATGTGTTCAGATTACTTTTATATTGCATTTGGCACATGGTGACGATTATCTCGAGAGTGCAAAGTAGCCAAATGAAACTTTTACTGGATTTCCACTTACTTTATCAAATCTCATCTCCACCACACAGGACAAGTTTGCATCTGTTATAGTTTTGGAGAAAATTGTGGTCATTTCATTTATGCGCGAATGTGTTCAGATTGCTTTTCTATTGCATTTGGCACATGGTGACGATTATCTCGAGAGTGCAAAGTAGCCAAATGAAACTTTTACTGGATTTCCACTTACTTTATCAAATCTCATCTCCACCACACAGGACAAGTTTGCATCTGTTATAGTTTTGGAGAAAATTGTGGTCATTTCATTTATGCGCGAATGTGTTCAGATTGCTTTTCCATTCCATTTGGCACATGGTGACGATTATCTCGAGAGTGCAAAGTAGCCAAATGAAACTTTTACTGGATTTCCACTTACTTTATCAAATCTCATCTCCACCACACAGGACAAGTTTGCATCTGTTATAGTTTTGGAGAAAATTGTGGTCATTTCATTTATGCGCGAATGTGTTCAGATTGCTTTTATATTGCATTTGGCAAATGGTGACGATTATCTCGAAAGTGCAAAGTAGCCAAATGAAACTTTTACTGGATTTCCACTTACTTTATCAAATCTCATCTCCACCACACAGGACAAGTTTGCATCTGTTATAGTTTTGGAGAAAATTGTGGTCATTTCATTTATGCGCGAATGTGTTCAGATTGCTTTTCTATTGCATTTGGCACATGGTGACGATTATCTCGAGAGTGCAAAGTAGCCAAATGAAACTTTTACTGGATTTCCACTTACTTTATCAAATCTCATCTCCACCACACAGGACAAGTTTGCATCTGTTATAGTTTTGGAGAAAATTGTGGTCATTTCATTTATGCGCGAATGTGTTCAGATTGCTTTTCTATTGCATTTGGCAAATGGTGACGATTATCTCGAGAGTGCAAAGTAGCCAAATGAAACTTTTACTGGATTTCCACTTACTTTATCAAATCTCATCTCCACCACACAGGACAAGTTTGCATCTGTTATAGTTTTGGAGAAAATTGTGGTCATTTCATTTATGCGCGAATGTGTTCAGATTGCTTTTCTATTGCATTTGGCACATGGTGACGATTATCTCGAGAGTGCAAAGTAGCCAAATGAAACTTTTACTGGATTTCCACTTACTTTATCAAATCTCATCTCCACCACACAGGACAAGTTTGCATCTGTTATAGTTTTGGAGAAAATTGTGGTCATTTCATTTATGCGCGAATGTGTTCAGATTGCTTTTATATTGCATTTGGCACATGGTGACGATTATCTCGAAAGTGCAAAGTAGCCAAATGAAACTTTTACTGGATTTCCACTTACTTTATCAAATCTCATCTCCACCACACAGGACAAGTTGTGCAAAGTAGCCAAATGAAACTTTTACTGGATTTCCACTTTCTTTATCAAATCTCATCTCCACAACACAGGACAAGTTTGCATCTGTTATAGTTTTGGAGAAAATTGTGGTCATTTCATTTATGCGCGAATGTGTTCAGATTGCTTTTATATTGCATTTGGCACATGGTGACGATTATCTCGAGAGTGCAAAGTAGCCAAATGAAACTTTTACTGGATTTCCACTTACTTTATCAAATCTCATCTCCACCACACATGACAAGTTTGCATCTGTTATAGTTTTGGAGAAAATTGTGGTCATTTCATTTATGCGCGAATGTGTTCAGATTGCTTTTATATTGCATTTGGCACATGGTGACGATTATCTCGAGAGTGCAAAGTAGCCAAATGAAACTTTTACTGGATTTCCACTTACTTTATCAAATCTCATCTCCACCACACAGGACAAGTTTGCATCTGTTATAGTTTTGGAGAAAATTGTGGTCATTTCATTTATGCGCGAATGTGTTCAGATTGCTTTTCTATTGCATTTGGCACATGGTGACGATTATCTCGAGAGTGCAAAGTAGCCAAATGAAACTTTTACTGGATTTCCACTTACTTTATCAAATCTCATCTCCACCACACAGGACAAGTTTGCATCTGTTATAGTTTTGGAGAAAATTGTGGTCATTTCATTTATGCGCGAATGTGTTCAGATTGCTTTTCTATTGCATTTGGCACATGGTGACGATTATCTCGAGAGTGCAAAGTAGCCAAATGAAACTTTTACTGGATTTCCACTTACTTTATCAAATCTCATCTCCACCACACAGGACAAGTTTGCATCTGTTATAGTTTTGGAGAAAATTGTGGTCATTTCATTTATGCGCGAATGTGTTCAGATTGCTTTTATATTGCATTTGGCAAATGGTGACGATTATCTCGAAAGTGTAAAGTAGCCAAATGAAACTTTTACTGGATTTCCACTTACTTTATCAAATCTCATCTCCACCACACAGGACAAGTTTGCATCTGTTATAGTTTTGGAGAAAATTGTGGTCATTTCATTTATGCGCGAATGTGTTCAGATTGCTTTTCTATTGCATTTGGCACATGGTGACGATTATCTCGAGAGTGCAAAGTAGCCAAATGAAACTTTTACTGGATTTCCACTTACTTTATCAAATCTCATCTCCACCACACAGGACAAGTTTGCATCTGTTATAGTTTTGGAGAAAATTGTGGTCATTTCATTTATGCGCGAATGTATTCAGATTGCTTTTCTATTGCATTTGGCAAATGGTGACGATTATCTCGAGAGTGCAAAGTAGCCAAATGAAACTTTTACTGGATTTCCACTTACTTTATCAAATCTCATCTCCACCACACAGGACAAGTTTGCATCTGTTATAGTTTTGGAGAAAATTCTGGTCATTTCATTTATGCGCGAATGTGTTCAGATTGCTTTTCTATTGCATTTGGCACATGGTGACGATTATCTCGAGAGTGCAAAGTAGCCAAATGAAACTTTTACTGGATTTCCACTTACTTTATCAAATCTCATCTCCACCACACAGGACAAGTTTGCATCTGTTATAGTTTTGGAGAAAATTGTGGTCATTTCATTTATGCGCGAATGTGTTCAGATTGCTTTTCTATTGCATTTGGCACATGGTGACGATTATCTCGAGAGTGCAAAGTAGCCAAATGAAACTTTTACTGGATTTCCACTTACTTTATCAAATCTCATCTCCACCACACAGGACAAGTTTGCATCTGTTATAGTTTTGGAGAAAATTGTGGTCATTTCATTTATGCGCGAATGTGTTCAGATTGCTTTTATATTGCATTTGGCACATGGTGACGATTATCTCGAAAGTGCAAAGTAGCCAAATGAAACTTTTACTGGATTTCCACTTACTTTATCAAATCTCATCTCCACCACACAGGACAAGTTTGCATCTGTTATAGTTTTGGAGAAAATTGTGGTCATTTCATTTATGCGCGAATGTGTTCAGATTGCTTTTATATTGCATTTGGCACATGGTGACGATTATCTCGAGAGTGCAAAGTAGCCAAATGAAACTTTTACTGGATTTCCACTTACTTTATCAAATCGAGAGTGCAAAGTAGCCAAATGAAACTTTTACTGGATTTCCACTTACTTTATCAAATCTCATCTCCACAACACAGGACAAGTTTGCATCTGTTATAGTTTTGGAGAAAATTGTGGTCATTTCATTTATGCGCGAATGTGTTCAGATTGCTTTTCTATTGCATTTGGCACATGGTGACGATTATCTCGAGAGTGCAAAGTAGCCAAATGAAACTTTTACTGGATTTCCACTTACTTTATCAAATCTCATCTCCACCACACAGGACAAGTTTGCATCTGTTATAGTTTTGGAGAAAATTGTGGTCATTTCATTTATGCGAGAATGTGTTCAGATTGCTTTTATATTGCATTTGGCACATGGTGACGATTATCTCGAGAGTGCAAAGTAGCCAAATGAAACTTTTACTGGATTTCCACTTACTTTATCAAATCTCATCTCCACCACACAGAACAAGTTTGCATCTGTTATAGTTTTGGAGAAAATTGTGGTCATTTCATTTATGCGCGAATGTGTTCAGATTGCTTTTCTATTGCATTTGGCACATGGTGACGATTATCTCGAGAGTGCAAAGTAGCCAAATGAAACTTTTACTGGATTTCCACTTACTTTATCAAATCTCATCTCCACCACACAGGACAAGTTTGCATCTGTTATAGTTTTGGAGAAAATTGTGGTCATTTCATTTATGCGCGAATGTGTTCAGATTGCTTTTCCATTCCATTTGGCACATGGTGACGATTATCTCGAGAGTGCAAAGTAGCCAAATGAAACTTTTACTGGATTTCCACTTACTTTATCAAATCTCATCTCCACCACACAGGACAAGTTTGCATCTGTTATAGTTTTGGAGAAAATTGTGGTCATTTCATTTATGCGCGAATGTGTTCAGATTGCTTTTATATTGCATTTGGCAAATGGTGACGATTATCTCGAAAGTGCAAAGTAGCCAAATGAAACTTTTACTGGATTTCCACTTACTTTATCAAATCTCATCTCCACCACACAGGACAAGTTTGCATCTGTTATAGTTTTGGAGAAAATTGTGGTCATTTCATTTATGCGCGAATGTGTTCAGATTGCTTTTCTATTGCATTTGGCACATGGTGACGATTATCTCGAGAGTGCAAAGTAGCCAAATGAAACTTTTACTGGATTTCCACTTACTTTATCAAATCTCATCTCCACCACACAGGACAAGTTTGCATCTGTTATAGTTTTGGAGAAAATTGTGGTCATTTCATTTATGCGCGAATGTGTTCAGATTGCTTTTCTATTGCATTTGGCAAATGGTGACGATTATCTCGAGAGTGCAAAGTAGCCAAATGAAACTTTTACTGGATTTCCACTTACTTTATCAAATCTCATCTCCACCACACAGGACAAGTTTGCATCTGTTATAGTTTTGGAGAAAATTGTGGTCATTTCATTTATGCGCGAATGTGTTCAGATTGCTTTTCTATTGCATTTGGCACATGGTGACGATTATCTCGAGAGTGCAAAGTAGCCAAATGAAACTTTTACTGGATTTCCACTTACTTTATCAAATCTCATCTCCACCACACAGGACAAGTTTGCATCTGTTATAGTTTTGGAGAAAATTGTGGTCATTTCATTTATGCGCGAATGTGTTCAGATTGCTTTTCTATTGCATTTGGCACATGGTGACGATTATCTCGAGAGTGCAAAATAGCCAAATGAAACTTTTACTGGATTTCCACTTACTTTATCAAATCTCATCTCCACCACACAGGACAAGTTTGCATCTGTTATAGTTTTGGAGAAAATTGTGGTCATTTCATTTATGCGCGAATGTGTTCAGATTGCTTTTATATTGCATTTGGCACATGGTGACGATTATCTCGAAAGTGCAAAGTAGCCAAATGAAACTTTTACTGGATTTCCACTTACTTTATCAAATCTCATCTCCACCACACAGGACAAGTTTGCATCTGTTATAGTTTTGGAGAAAATTGTGGTCATTTCATTTATGCGCGAATGTGTTCAGATTGCTTTTATATTGCATTTGGCACATGGTGACGATTATCTCGAGAGTGCAAAGTAGCCAAATGAAACTTTTACTGTATTTCCACTTACTTTATCAAATCGAGAGTGCAAAGTAGCCAAATGAAACTTTTACTGGATTCCCACTTACTTTATCAAATCTCATCTCCACAGCACAGGACAAGTTTGCATCTGTTATAGTTTTGGAGAAAATTGTGGTCATTTCATTTATGCGCGAATGTGTTCAGATTGCTTTTATATTGCATTTGGCACATGGTGACGATTATCTCGAGAGTGCAAAGTAGCCAAATGAAACTTTTACTGGATTTCCACTTACTTTATCAAATCTCATCTCCACCACACAGGACAAGTTTGCATCTGTTATAGTTTTGGAGAAAATTGTGGTCATTTCATTTATGCGCGAATGTGTTCAGATTGCTTTTATATTGCATTTGGCACATGGTGACGATTATCTCGAGAGTGCAAAGTAGCCAAATGAAACTTTTACTGGATTTCCACTTACTTTATCAAATCTCATCTCCACCACACAGGACAAGTTTGCATCTGTTATAGTTTTGGAGAAAATTGTGGTCATTTCATTTATGCGCGAATGTGTTCAGATTGCTTTTCTATTGCATTTGGCACATGGTGACGATTATCTCGAGAGTGCAAAGTAGCCAAATGAAACTTTTACTGGATTTCCACTTACTTTATCAAATCTCATCTCCACCACACAGGACAAGTTTGCATCTGTTATAGTTTTGGAGAAAATTGTGGTCATTTCATTTATGCGCGAATGTGTTCAGATTGCTTTTCCATTCCATTTGGCACATGGTGACGATTATCTCGAGAGTGCAAAGTAGCCAAATGAAACTTTTACTGGATTTCCACTTACTTTATCAAATCTCATCTCCACCACACAGGACAAGTTTGCATCTGTTATAGTCTTGGAGAAAATTGTGGTCATTTGATTTATGCGCGAATGTGTTCAGATTGCTTTCCTATTGCATTTGGCACATGGTGACGATTATCTCGAGAGTGCAAAGTAGCCAAATGAAACTTTTACTGGATTTCCACTTACTTTATCAAATCTCATCTCCACCACACAGGACAAGTTTGCATCTGTTATAGTTTTGGAGAAAATTGTGGTCATTTCATTTATGCGCGAATGTGTTCAGATTGCTTTTCTATTGCATTTGGCACATGGTGACGATTATCTCGAGAGTGCAAAGTAGCCAAATGAAACTTTTACTGGATTTCCACTTACTTTATCAAATCTCATCTCCACCACACAGGACAAGTTTGCATCTGTTATAGTTTTGGAGAAAATTGTGGTCATTTCATTTATGCGCGAATGTGTTCAGATTGCTTTTATATTGCATTTGGCACATGGTGACGATTATCTCGAGAGTGCAAAGTAGCCAAATGAAACTTTTACTGGATTTCCACTTACTTTATCAAATCTCATCTCCACCACACAGGACAAGTTTGCATCTGTTATAGTTTTGGAGAAAATTGTGGTCATTTCATTTATGCGCGAATGTGTTCAGATTGCTTTTATATTGCATTTGGCACATGGTGACGATTATCTCGGGAGTGCAAAGTAGCCAAATGAAACTTTTATTGGATTTCCACTTACTTTATCAAATCTCATCTCCACCACACAGGACAAGTTTGCATCTGTTATAGTTTTGGAGAAAATTGTGGTCATTTCATTTATGCGCGAATGTGTTCAGATTGCTTTTCTATTGCATTTGGCACATGGTGACGAATATCTCGAGAGTGCAAAGTAGCCAAATGAAACTTTTACTGGATTTCCACTTACTTTATCAAATCTCATCTCCACCACACAGGACAAGTTTGCATCTGTTATAGTTTTGGAGAAAATTGTGGTCATTTCATTTATGCGCGAATGTGTTCAGATTGCTTTTATATTGCATTTGGCACATGGTGATGATTATCTCGAGAGTGCAAAGTAGCCAAATGAAACTTTTACTGGATTTCCACTTACTTTATCAAATCTCATCTCCACCACACAGGACAAATTTGCATCTGTTATAGTTTTGGAGAAAATTGTGGTCATTTCATTTATGCGCGAATGTGTTCAGATTGCTTTTATATTGCATTTGGCACATGGTGACGATTATCTCGAGAGTGCAAAGTAGCCAAATGAAACTTTTACTGGATTTCCACTTACTTTATCAAATCTCATCTCCACCACACAGGACAAAATTGCATCTGTTATAGTTTTGGAGAAAATTGTGGTCATTTCATTTATGCGCGAATGTGTTCAGATTGCTTTTATATTGCATTTGGCACATGGTGACGATTATTTTGAGAGTGCAAAGTAGCGAAATGAAACTTTTACTGGATTTCCACTTACTTTATCAAATCTCATCTCCACCACACAGGACAAGTTTGCATCTGTTATAGTTTTGGAGAAAATTGTGGTCATTTCATTTATGTGCTAATGTGTTCAGATTGCTTTTCTATTGCATTTGGCACATGGTGACGATTATCTCGAGAGTGCAAAGTAGCCAAATGAAACTTTTACTGTATTTCCCCTTACTTTATCAAATTTCATCTCCACCACACAGGACAAGTTTGCATCTGTTATAGTTTTGGAGAAAATATTGGTCATTTTTATTTATGCGCGAATGTGTTCAGATTGCTTTTATATTGCATTTGGCACATGGTGACGATTATCTCGAGAGTGCAAAGTAGCCAAATGAAACTATTACTGGATTTCCACTTACTTTATCAAATCTCATCTCCACCACACAGGACAAGTTTGCATCTGTTATAGTTTTGGAGAAAATTGTGGTCATTTCGTTTATGCGCGAATGTGTTCAGATTGCTTTTCTATTGCATTTTGCACATGGTGACGATTTTCTCGAGAGTGCAAAGTAGCCAAATGAACCTTTTACTGGATTTCCACTTACTTTATCAAATCTCATCTCCATCACACAGGACAAGTTTGCATCTGTTATAGTTTTGGAGAAAATTGTGGTCATTTCATTTATGCGCGAATGTGTTCAGATTGCTTTTCTATTGCATTTGGCACATGGTGATGATTATCTCGAGAGTGCAAAGTAGCCAAATGAAACTTTTACTGGATTTCCACTTACTTTATCAAATCTCATCTCCACCACACAGGACAAGTTTGCATCTGTTATAGTTTTGGAGAAAATTGTGGTCATTTCATTTATGCGCGAATGTGTTCAGATTGCTTTTATATTGCATTTGGCACATGGTGACGATTATCTCGAGAGTGCAAAGTAGCCAAATGAAACTTTTACTGGATTTACACTTACTTTATCAAATCTCATCTCCACCACACAGGACAAGTTTGCATCTGTTATAGTTTTGGAGAAAATTGTGGTCATTTTTATTTATGCGCGAGTGTGTTCAGATTGCTTTTTTATTGCATTTGGCACATGGTGACGATTATCTCGAGAGTGCAAAGTAGCCAAATGAAACTTTGACTGGATTTCCACTTACTTTATCAAATCTCATCTCCACCACACAGGACAAGTTTACATCTGTTATAGTTTTGGAGAAAATTGTGGTCATTTCATTTATGCGCGAATGTGTTCAGATTGCTTTTATATTGCATTTGGCACATGGTGACGATTATCTCGAGAGTGCAAAGTAGCCAAATGAAACTTTTACTGGATTTCCACTTACTTTATCAAATCTCATCTCCACCACACAGGACAAGTTTGCATCTGTTATAGTTTTGGAGAAAATTGTGGTCATTTCATTTATGCGCGAATGTGTTCAGATTGCTTTTATATTGCATTTGGCACATGGTGATGATTATCTCGAGAGTGCAAAGTAGCCAAATGAAACTTTTACTGGATTTCCACTTACTTTATCAAATCTCATCTCCACCACACAGGACAAATTTGCATCTGTTATAGTTTTGGAGAAAATTGTGGTCATTTCATTTATGCGCGAATGTGTTCAGATTGCTTTTATATTGCATTTGGCACATGGTGACGATTATCTCGAGAGTGCAAAGTAGCCAAATGAAACTTTTACTGGATTTCCACTTACTTTATCAAATCTCATCTCCACCACACAGGACAAAATTGCATCTGTTATAGTTTTGGAGAAAATTGTGGTCATTTCATTTATGCGCGAATGTGTTCAGATTGCTTTTATATTGCATTTGGCACATGGTGACGATTATTTTGAGAGTGCAAAGTAGCCAAATGAAACTTTTACTGGATTTCCACTTACTTTATCAAATCTCATCTCCACCACACAGGACAAGTTTGCATCTGTTATAGTTTTGGAGAAAATTGTGGTCATTTCATTTATGTGCTAATGTGTTCAGATTGCTTTTCTATTGCATTTGGCACATGGTGACGATTATCTCGAGAGTGCAAAGTAGCCAAATGAAACTTTTACTGTATTTCCCCTTACTTTATCAAATTTCATCTCCACCACACAGGACAAGTTTGCATCTGTTATAGTTTTGGAGAAAATATTGGTCATTTTTATTTATGCGCGAATGTGTTCAGATTGCTTTTATATTGCATTTGGCACATGGTGACGATTATCTCGAGAGTGCAAAGTAGCCAAATGAAACTATTACTGGATTTCCACTTACTTTATCAAATCTCATCTCCACCACACAGGACAAGTTTGCATCTGTTATAGTTTTGGAGAAAATTGTGGTCATTTCGTTTATGCGCGAATGTGTTCAGATTAGTGATGAGCGAGCATGCTTGTCACTACTCGGTACTCGCACGAGTATCACTGTACTCGGGCTGCTCGGCGGGGACCGAGTAATCTCGCGATACTCGTGCTTTACTCGTGGTCTTCATTTCTGCATGTTGGCGCTCTTTTGAGAGCCAGCCCTCATGCAGGGATTGGCTGGCAGACCACTGCAATGCCACAGCCCTGTTAGTTGTGGAATTGCAGTGATTGGCCGGCCTGCACAGCGTCACCGAGCCTTTATATCGGCCGGCGCGCTGTGCTCTGCTCACAGCTATTCTGACAGTGAGTGTAGGGAGAGTGTCGCTGATTCAGGGAAAGCTTTGCGGCCCTTTATAGCTTTTTCAGTTGCAGGGCTGCAAACAGTGTGACCAAAAGTCCTTCTCAGGACTATTCTAGTTGTATACAGGCAGGCAGGGTATAGCCAGGTCGGAGTACAGTAGCAGAGTCCTTCTCAGGACTATTGTTGCTATATACAGGCAGGGTATAGCCAGGTCTGAATACAGGCTAGTGACCAAAAGAGTCCTTGTCAGGACTATTGTAGCAGTATACAGGCAGGCAGGCAGGCAGGGTAGTGGTGACCGTATACCAGCCTTCATATCTGGGGCTGGTGTACACAGTGTAAAACAGTCCAGATAGTGTCTGACTTGTCTGTACTGTAATTGTCGCTCCCCAAAAAAACCTGTTAGTAGGTTATTATTGCGTCCGTGCTTGGTTTTTAAAACCGCACGTGTGTGCCTGTTGGTGGCAGCGTACAGGTGCACTGGTGTGCGTTTACCAAACTATTATATAACGCACAAGTGTAGTGTATAATACACGTCAGTCAGCAGTGGCTGATAGTGTCAGAGTTCTTAATTTTTGCTCCTAAAACCTGTTAGTAGGTTATTATTGCGTCCGTGCTTGGTTTTTAAAACCGCACGTGTGTGCCTGTTGGTGGCAGCGTACAGGTGCACTGGTGTGCGTTTACCAAACTATTATATAACGCACAAGTGTAGTGTATAATACACGTCAGTCAGCAGTGGCTGATAGTGTCAGAGTTCTTAATTTTTGCTCCTAAAACCTGTGTTAGGTTATTATTGCGTCCGTGCTTGGTTTTTAAAACCGCACGTGTGTGCCTGTTGGTGGCAGCGTACAGGTGCACTGGTGTGCGTTTACCAAACTATTATATAACGCACAAGTGTAGTGTATAATACACGTCAGTCAGCAGTGGCTGATAGTGTCAGAGTTCTTAATTTTTGCTCCTAAAACCTGTGTTAGGTTATTATTGCGTCCGTGCTTGGTTTTTAAAACCGCACGTGTGTGCCTGTTGGTGGCAGCGTACAGGTGCACTGGTGTGCGTTTACCAAACTATTATATAACGCACAAGTGTAGTGTATAATACACGTCAGTCAGCAGTGGCTGATAGTGTCAGAGTTCTTAATTTTTGCTCCTAAAACCTGTGTTAGGTTATTATTGCGTCCGTGCTTGGTTTTTAAAACCGCACGTGTGTGCCTGTTGGTGGCAGCGTACAGGTGCACTGGTGTGCGTTTACCAAACTATTATATAACGCACAAGTGTAGTGTATAATACACGTCAGTCAGCAGTGGCTGATAGTGTCAGAGTTCTTAATTTTTGCTCCTAAAACCTGTGTTAGGTTATTATTGCGTCCGTGCTTGGTTTTTAAAACCGCACGTGTGTGCCTGTTGGTGGCAGCGTACAGGTGCACTGGTGTGCGTTTACCAAACTATTATATAACGCACAAGTGTAGTGTATAATACACGTCAGTCAGCAGTGGCTGATAGTGTCAGAGTTCTTAATTTTTGCTCCTAAAACCTGTGTTAGGTTATTATTGCGTCCGTGCTTGGTTTTTAAAACCGCACGTGTGTGCCTGTTGGTGGCAGCGTACAGGTGCACTGGTGTGCGTTTACCAAACTATTATATAACGCACAAGTGTAGTGTATAATACACGTCAGTCAGCAGTGGCTGATAGTGTCAGAGTTCTTAATTTTTGCTCCTAAAACCTGTGTTAGGTTATTATTGCGTCCGTGCTTGGTTTTTAAAACCGCACGTGTGTGCCTGTTGGTGGCAGCGTACAGGTGCACTGGTGTGCGTTTACCAAACTATTATATAACGCACAAGTGTAGTGTATAATACACGTCAGTCAGCAGTGGCTGATAGTGTCAGAGTTCTTAATTTTTGCTCCTAAAACCTGTGTTAGGTTATTATTGCGTCCGTGCTTGGTTTTTAAAACCGCACGTGTGTGCCTGTTGGTGGCAGCGTACAGGTGCACTGGTGTGCGTTTACCAAACTATTATATAACGCACAAGTGTAGTGTATAATACACGTCAGTCAGCAGTGGCTGATAGTGTCAGAGTTCTTAATTTTTGCTCCTAAAACCTGTGTTAGGTTATTATTGCGTCCGTGCTTGGTTTTTAAAACCGCACGTGTGTGCCTGTTGGTGGCAGCGTACAGGTGCACTGGTGTGCAATTTCCAGAAACTTTGATATAACGCACAAGTAGTGAATATACACGTCAGCAGTGCACAGCATTGCAAAATGCGCAAGGGCATTGGCAAGGAACAAGGAAGTGGACGTGATGGTGGTGCAGGCAGAGGCCGAGGTCGTGGGCAAGCTCTAATTTCGCCACAACAAAGGGCCACATCTAGTCGCTCGCACGTCCTGTCCCAAATTCTTGGGGACCGCAGCAGTACACCGCTCTTGAACCAAGACCAGTGTCAACAGGTTGTTAGTTGGATAGCGGATAATGCTTCCAGTCAGATTGGCACCACCACAAACACTCTGTCTTCCACACGGTCAAGTGTCAGTAGCCGTGATACTGCACCGCACATTTCTGAACCTGATCCTCCTTCCTACCACCAGGCTGAGTACACGTCCTCCTCGGACATTAATGATCCCACACTTGGACACTCGGAAGAGCTGTTCACGTTTCCATTCACACATTCTGGCCTCTCGCCAGCTCATATTGAAGTGGGTCATGAGGAGATCGTCTGTACAGATAGCCAAATATTTGAGCAGCCACGTTCTCACGAAGTTGGCAACGTGTCTCAACAAGTGGTGGACGATGATGAGACACAATTGTCAGCAAGTCAGGAGGAGGAGCAGGGTGCGGAAGAGGAAGACGACGTGGTGGATGATCCAGTAACTGACCCAACCTGGCAGGAGGATATGCAGAGCGAGGACAGCAGTGCACAGGGGGAGGGAGGCGTAGCATCACAACAGGCAGTAAGAAGCAGGGTGGTGGTCCCAGGCAGAAGTCAGGCAACCGTTCCCCGTAACAACACGACGACACAAGGTGCCTGTACAAATGTTAGGTCTTCACGAGTCTGGCAGTTTTTTAAGTTGGATCCAGATGATTCAAAAAAGGCCATTTGCAACACCTGCCGTGCCAGCATCAGCAGGGGTACCAAAACTAGCAGCCTGACCACCACCAGCATGATCAGGCACATGTCAGCCAAGCACCCGACTTTGTGGGAAGTACAACAGAGTCGAGGAGCAGTGCTTGCTGATGTCACTGCTACGTCTTCGCTGGTTGTGCATGCGAGCCAATCCTCTGTCCATGCTGCCTGCGAACAAGCCTCCTCCACTCCTGCACCTGCAGTTGCCTACGCAGAAAGAACACCATCATCAAGCACGTCCTTGTCCCAGCGCAGCGTTCAGTTATCCATTCAGCAAACCTTTGAACGCAGGCGCAAATACACTGCCAACACCCCACATGCCACAGTTCTAAATGCTAACATTTCGCGACTGCTTGCGCTGGAAATGTTGCCTTTTAGGCTGGTGGAGACAGAAGCATTCCGTGACCTGATGGCGGCAGCTGTCCCACGTTACTCGGTCCCCAGCCGCCACTATTTCTCCCGGTGTGCCGTCCCCGCGTTGCATAACCACGTGTCACAAAACATCACACGTGCCCTGAACAACGCTGTTTCACCCAAAGTCCACCTAACCACAGACACGTGGACAAGTGCTTGTGGGCAAGGCCGCTACATCTCGTTGACGGCACACTGGGTTAATATTGTGGAAGCTGGGACCCAGTCTGAGCGAGGGACGGAACACGTCCTTCCCACACCAAGGTTTGCAGGCCCTACCTCAGTCAGTGTTTCACCCACACTCTACAGCTCCGGAATGTCATGCTCTTCAGCCTCCTCCTCCTCCTGCGCATCCTCATCCACTGTGCCCTCCACACCAGTCACAAGCTGGAAGCACTGCAGCACTGCCTCGGCGAAGCGGCAACAGGCTGTGCTGAAGCTAATCTGCATAGGTGACAAACCCCACAATGCAGAAGAGCTGTGGACAGCTCTGAAACAGCAGGCAGATCACTGGCTCACACCTCTGAACCTAAAGCCAGGAAAGGTCGTTTGTGACAATGGCCGGAACCTGGTGGCGGCTTTGAGGCGAGGCCAGCTGACACATGTTCCATGCGTGGCCCATGTGCTCAACCTCGTGGTTCAGCGGTTTATAAAGTCATACCCAGAGCTGTCTGATCTGCTGGTAAAAGTTCGCCGCCTGTCTGCACATTTTCGAAAGTCACCTACTGCTTCAGCCGGCCTTGCCGGCTTTCAGCGCCGTTTGCATCTTCCGGCTCACAGACTGGTGTGTGATGTCCCCACGCGTTGGAATTCAACTCTGCACATGTTGGTCAGGATATGTGAGCAGAAGAGGGCAGTTGTTGAGTACCTGCATCACCTAAGCCGTCGGGAAATGGGTCAAACTCCACACATAACACCTGAGGAGTGGAGATGGATGTCAGACCTATGTACCATCCTCCAAAACTTTGAGGACTCCACCAAGATGGTGAGTGGTGATGACGCCATTATTAGCGTCACCATACCGCTACTCTGCCTTCTAAAACGGTCCCTTTTGAAAAACAAACATGATGCATTGCAGGCGGAGCGCGATGAGTTGCAGCAAGAAACAGTAGTGGGTGTGGGTGATAACACACAGCCCAGCCTCGTCTCATCACAACGTGCAGTGGAGGACTATGACGAGGAGGAGGATGAAGACATGGAGCAACTCTCCGGCCAAATTGAGGATATGACATGCACACCAGTCATATCCTCGATTCAGCGTGGCTGGCCAGAGGACAGGGTAGATGAGGAGGAGGAGGAGGAGGAGGAGGAGGAGGACAGCATGTTCAGTCATCTTGTTGGTCAGGCTACTGAAGTCCTGGCTGTTAAGAGTCTGGCGCACATGGCTGACTTTATGGTAAGCTGCCTGTCTCGTGACCCTCGCGTTAAGAACATCTTGGCCGACAATCATTACTGGTTGGTAACACTGTTAGACCCACGCTACAAGGAGAACTTTTTGTCTCTTATTCCCGTGGATGAGAGGTCAACCAAAATGCAGCAGTTTCGGAAGGCCATACTCACGGAAGTAGGCAAAGCATTCCCCTCACAAAACGCTAGCGGCATAGGTCAGGAATCAGTGGACAACCGAGGCGTACAGCCGAGAGAGGCACAAGTCCAATCCGCCAGAGGTAGGGGAACAGTCTTTAAGATGTGGGACAGTTTTCTCAGCCCCTCACGTACCACAGCCCCTGAGGTGCGGGGTAGTGCCACAAGAAATCCTAAGTTTGCCCAGATGCTGAAGGAGTACCTTGCAGATCGAACAACTGTACTCCGACATTCCTCTGTGCCTTACAATTATTGGGTATCCAAGCTGGACACGTGGCATGAATTGGCTCTCTACGCCTTGGAAGTCCTGGCCTGCCCTGCTGCTAGCGTTTTGTCAGAGCGTGTTTTTAGTGCCGCAGGTGGAATCATTACAGATAAACGCACCCGCCTGTCAACTGAAAATGCTGACAGGCTGACTCTGATAAAGATGAACAAGGGTTGGATTGGGCCAGACTTCACCACACCACCAGCAAATGAGAGCGGAATTTAAAGTTTGCCATGTACCTCCACTCACCCATGGGTACACTTCTCGACTTTGGATAATCGCTGGACTGCTCCTCCTTCTCCTCATGCGCCATCATGATGACCGTTACAATAGTTAGGTCTTTGTTTCAGGTATACCCCCAGTGGTAAATTTTTTCGCCCATTCTTTGCAGAATGGACATTACAACGACAGGAGACCCGCTCCTTTGCAATGGGAACAATGTTTTGAGGCCCTCATGCACGTCTCTACCCAGGGACAACGTGTAGCCTCCCAATTTTTGGCTGCCCTGCCTAAGGGCTATACTGAAATACACCCACTTCCTTAAAATGGACACTTAATGTTTTGAGGCCCTCATGCACGTCTCTACCCAGGGACAATGTGGAGCCTCCCAATTTTTGGCTGCCCTGGCAAAGGGCTATACTGAAATAGACCCACTTCCTTACAATGGGCACTTCAGGTTTAAAGGCCATCATGCACGTCTCTACCCAGGGACAATGTGGAGCCTCCCAATTTTTGGCTGCCCTGCCTAAGGGCTATACTATAATACACCCACTTCCTGACAATGGACACTTAATGTTTTGAGGCCCTCATGCACGTCTCTACCCAGGGACAATGTGGAGCCTCCCAATTTTTGGCTGCCCTGGCAAAGGGCTATACTGAAATAGACCCACTTCCTTACAATGGGCACTTCAGGTTTAAAGGCCATCATGCACGTCTCTACCCAGGGACAATGTGGAGCCTCCCAATTTTTGGCTGCCCTGCCTAAGGGCTATACTATAATACACCCACTTCCTGACAATGGACACTTAATGTTTTGAGGCCCTCATGCACGTCTCTACCCAGGGACAATGTGGAGCCTCCCAATTTTTGGCTGCCCTGGCAAAGGGCTATACTGAAATAGACCCACTTCCTTACAATGGGCACTTCAGGTTTAAAGGCCATCATGCACGTCTCTATCCAGGGACAATGTGGAGCCTCCCAATTTTTGGCTGCCCTGCCTAAGGGCTATACTGAAATACACCCACTTCCTTAAAATGGACACTTAATGTTTTGAGGCCCTCATGCACGTCTCTACCCAGGGACAATGTGGAGCCTCCCAATTTTTGGCTGCCCTGGCAAAGGGCTATACTGAAATAGACCCACTTCCTTACAATGGGCACTTCAGGTTTAAAGGCCATCATGCACGTCTCTACCCAGGGACAATGTGGAGCCTCCCAATTTTTGGCTGCCCTGCCTAAGGGCTATACTATAATACACCCACTTCCTGACAATGGACACTTAATGTTTTGAGGCCCTCATGCACGTCTGTATGCAGGGGCATTGGTGAACCTCACAATTTAGGACTGCCCTGGCAAAGGAAAATACTACAAAGACTCACTTCCTCAAAATGGGCACATTAGACTCAAGAGGCCTTCATGTACGTCTCTTCTCAGGGACATCGGAGTGCCACACAATGTTTTCACGTAAAATCTTTCATGTATTGATCTCAAAAAGTAACATACACCAGATCTATCTCACTATTGGGTATGTGCCCTTAACATTTCCGCCATGAAAAATCATTTTGGGGTCATTTTGGAAGGTTTTCTGGTGAGTCCGTAAAAATGGCGTAAAACGCGGACAAAATTGTTCACAGCTGTGACTTTTGAGTGATAAATGCTTCAAGGGGTCTTCCCCATGCTGTTGCCATGTCATTTGAGCACTCTTCTGAGACTTTTGTGACATTTTTAGGGTTTCTCCATGCTGCCGGGAGGTCATTTCACAAAAATACTCGGGTCTCCCATAGGATAACATTGGGCTCGTTGCTCGGGCCGAGTACACGAGTATCTTGGGAGGCTCGGCCCGAGCTTCGAGCACCCGAGCTTTTTAGTACTCGCTCATCACTAGTTCAGATTGCTTTTCTATTGCATTTTGCACATGGTGACGATTTTCTCGAGAGTGCAAAGTAGCCAAATGAACCTTTTACTGGATTTCCACTTACTTTATCAAATCTCATCTCCATCACACAGGACAAGTTTGCATCTGTTATAGTTTTGGAGAAAATTGTGGTCATTTCATTTATGCGCGAATGTGTTCAGATTGCTTTTCTATTGCATTTGGCACATGGTGATGATTATCTCGAGAGTGCAAAGTAGCCAAATGAAACTTTTACTGGATTTCCACTTACTTTATCAAATCTCATCTCCACCACACAGGACAAGTTTGCATCTGTTATAGTTTTGGAGAAAATTGTGGTCATTTCATTTATGCGCGAATGTGTTCAGATTGCTTTTATATTGCATTTGGCACATGGTGACGATTATCTCGAGAGTGCAAAGTAGCCAAATGAAACTTTTACTGGATTTACACTTACTTTATCAAATCTCATCTCCACCACACAGGACAAGTTTGCATCTGTTATAGTTTTGGAGAAAATTGTGGTCATTTTTATTTATGCGCGAGTGTGTTCAGATTGCTTTTATATTGCATTTGGCACATGGTGACGATTATCTCGAGAGTGCAAAGTAGCCAAATGAAACTTTGACTGGATTTCCACTTACTTTATCAAATCTCATCTCCACCACACAGGACAAGTTTACATCTGTTATAGTTTTGGAGAAAATTGTGGTCATTTCATTTATGCGCGAATGTGTTCAGATTGCTTTTATATTGCATTTGGCACATGGTGACGATTATCTCGAGAGTGCAAAGTAGCCAAATGAAACTTTTACTGGATTTCCACTTACTTTATCAAATCTCATCTCCACCACACAGGACAAGTTTGCATCTGTTATAGTTTTGGAGAAAATTGTGGTCATTTCATTTATGCGCGAATGTGTTCAGATTGCTTTTATATTGCATTTGGCACATGGTGATGATTATCTCGAGAGTGCAAAGTAGCCAAATGAAACTTTTACTGGATTTCCACTTACTTTATCAAATCTCATCTCCACCACACAGGACAAATTTGCATCTGTTATAGTTTTGGAGAAAATTGTGGTCATTTCATTTATGCGCGAATGTGTTCAGATTGCTTTTATATTGCATTTGGCACATGGTGACGATTATCTCGAGAGTGCAAAGTAGCCAAATGAAACTTTTACTGGATTTCCACTTACTTTATCAAATCTCATCTCCACCACACAGGACAAAATTGCATCTGTTATAGTTTTGGAGAAAATTGTGGTCATTTCATTTATGCGCGAATGTGTTCAGATTGCTTTTATATTGCATTTGGCACATGGTGACGATTATTTTGAGAGTGCAAAGTAGCGAAATGAAACTTTTACTGGATTTCCACTTACTTTATCAAATCTCATCTCCACCACACAGGACAAGTTTGCATCTGTTATAGTTTTGGAGAAAATTGTGGTCATTTCATTTATGTGCTAATGTGTTCAGATTGCTTTTCTATTGCATTTGGCACATGGTGACGATTATCTCGAGAGTGCAAAGTAGCCAAATGAAACTTTTACTGTATTTCCCCTTACTTTATCAAATTTCATCTCCACCACACAGGACAAGTTTGCATCTGTTATAGTTTTGGAGAAAATATTGGTCATTTTTATTTATGCGCGAATGTGTTCAGATTGCTTTTATATTGCATTTGGCACATGGTGACGATTATCTCGAGAGTGCAAAGTAGCCAAATGAAACTATTACTGGATTTCCACTTACTTTATCAAATCTCATCTCCACCACACAGGACAAGTTTGCATCTGTTATAGTTTTGGAGAAAATTGTGGTCATTTCGTTTATGCGCGAATGTGTTCAGATTGCTTTTCTATTGCATTTTGCACATGGTGACGATTTTCTCGAGAGTGCAAAGTAGCCAAATGAACCTTTTACTGGATTTCCACTTACTTTATCAAATCTCATCTCCATCACACAGGACAAGTTTGCATCTGTTATAGTTTTGGAGAAAATTGTGGTCATTTCATTTATGCGCGAATGTGTTCAGATTGCTTTTCTATTGCATTTGGCACATGGTGATGATTATCTCGAGAGTGCAAAGTAGCCAAATGAAACTTTTACTGGATTTCCACTTACTTTATCAAATCTCATCTCCACCACACAGGACAAGTTTGCATCTGTTATAGTTTTGGAGAAAATTGTGGTCATTTCATTTATGCGCGAATGTGTTCAGATTGCTTTTATATTGCATTTGGCACATGGTGACGATTATCTCGAGAGTGCAAAGTAGCCAAATGAAACTTTTACTGGATTTACACTTACTTTATCAAATCTCATCTCCACCACACAGGACAAGTTTGCATCTGTTATAGTTTTGGAGAAAATTGTGGTCATTTTTATTTATGCGCGAGTGTGTTCAGATTGCTTTTATATTGCATTTGGCACATGGTGACGATTATCTCGAGAGTGCAAAGTAGCCAAATGAAACTTTGACTGGATTTCCACTTACTTTATCAAATCTCATCTCCACCACACAGGACAAGTTTACATCTGTTATAGTTTTGGAGAAAATTGTGGTCATTTCATTTATGCGCGAATGTGTTCAGATTGCTTTTATATTGCATTTGGCACATGGTGACGATTATCTCGAGAGTGCAAAGTAGCCAAATGAAACTTTTACTGGATTTCCACTTACTTTATCAAATCTCATCTCCACCACACAGGACAAGTTTGCATCTGTTATAGTTTTGGAGAAAATTGTGGTCATTTCATTTATGCGCGAATGTGTTCAGATTGCTTTTATATTGCATTTGGCACATGGTGATGATTATCTCGAGAGTGCAAAGTAGCCAAATGAAACTTTTACTGGATTTCCACTTACTTTATCAAATCTCATCTCCACCACACAGGACAAATTTGCATCTGTTATAGTTTTGGAGAAAATTGTGGTCATTTCATTTATGCGCGAATGTGTTCAGATTGCTTTTATATTGCATTTGGCACATGGTGACGATTATCTCGAGAGTGCAAAGTAGCCAAATGAAACTTTTACTGGATTTCCACTTACTTTATCAAATCTCATCTCCACCACACAGGACAAAATTGCATCTGTTATAGTTTTGGAGAAAATTGTGGTCATTTCATTTATGCGCGAATGTGTTCAGATTGCTTTTATATTGCATTTGGCACATGGTGACGATTATTTTGAGAGTGCAAAGTAGCCAAATGAAACTTTTACTGGATTTCCACTTACTTTATCAAATCTCATCTCCACCACACAGGACAAGTTTGCATCTGTTATAGTTTTGGAGAAAATTGTGGTCATTTCATTTATGTGCTAATGTGTTCAGATTGCTTTTCTATTGCATTTGGCACATGGTGACGATTATCTCGAGAGTGCAAAGTAGCCAAATGAAACTTTTACTGTATTTCCCCTTACTTTATCAAATTTCATCTCCACCACACAGGACAAGTTTGCATCTGTTATAGTTTTGGAGAAAATATTGGTCATTTTTATTTATGCGCGAATGTGTTCAGATTGCTTTTATATTGCATTTGGCACATGGTGACGATTATCTCGAGAGTGCAAAGTAGCCAAATGAAACTATTACTGGATTTCCACTTACTTTATCAAATCTCATCTCCACCACACAGGACAAGTTTGCATCTGTTATAGTTTTGGAGAAAATTGTGGTCATTTCGTTTATGCGCGAATGTGTTCAGATTGCTTTTCTATTGCATTTTGCACATGGTGACGATTTTCTCGAGAGTGCAAAGTAGCCAAATGAACCTTTTACTGGATTTCCACTTACTTTATCAAATCTCATCTCCATCACACAGGACAAGTTTGCATCTGTTATAGTTTTGGAGAAAATTGTGGTCATTTCATTTATGCGCGAATGTGTTCAGATTGCTTTTCTATTGCATTTGGCACATGGTGATGATTATCTCGAGAGTGCAAAGTAGCCAAATGAAACTTTTACTGGATTTCCACTTACTTTATCAAATCTCATCTCCACCACACAGGACAAGTTTGCATCTGTTATAGTTTTGGAGAAAATTGTGGTCATTTCATTTATGCGCGAATGTGTTCAGATTGCTTTTATATTGCATTTGGCACATGGTGACGATTATCTCGAGAGTGCAAAGTAGCCAAATGAAACTTTTACTGGATTTACACTTACTTTATCAAATCTCATCTCCACCACACAGGACAAGTTTGCATCTGTTATAGTTTTGGAGAAAATTGTGGTCATTTTTATTTATGCGCGAGTGTGTTCAGATTGCTTTTATATTGCATTTGGCACATGGTGACGATTATCTCGAGAGTGCAAAGTAGCCAAATGAAACTTTGACTGGATTTCCACTTACTTTATCAAATCTCATCTCCACCACACAGGACAAGTTTACATCTGTTATAGTTTTGGAGAAAATTGTGGTCATTTCATTTATGCGCGAATGTGTTCAGATTGCTTTTATATTGCATTTGGCACATGGTGACGATTATCTCGAGAGTGCAAAGTAGCCAAATGAAACTTTTACTGGATTTCCACTTACTTTATCAAATCTCATCTCCACCACACAGGACAAGTTTGCATCTGTTATAGTTTTGGAGAAAATTGTGGTCATTTCATTTATGTGCGAATGTGTTCAGATTGCTTTTATATTGCATTTGGCACATGGTGACGATTATTTTGAGAGTGCAAAGTAGCGAAATGAAACTTTTACTGGATTTCCACTTACTTTATCAAATCTCATCTCCACCACACAGGACAAGTTTACATCTGTTATAGTTTTGGAGAAAATTGTGGTCATTTCATTTATGTGCTAATGTGTTCAGATTGCTTTTCTATTGCATTTGGCACATGGTGACGATTATCTCGAGAGTGCAAAGTAGCCAAATGAAACTTTTACTGGATTTCCACTTACTTTATCAAATCTCATCTCCACCACACAGGACAAGTTTGCATCTGTTATAGTTTTGGAGAAAATATTGGTCATTTTTATTTATGCGCGAATGTGTTCAGATTGCTTTTATATTGCATTTGGCACATGGTGACGATTATCTCGAGAGTGCAAAGTAGCCAAATGAAACTATTACTGGATTTCCAATTACTTTATCAAATCTCATCTCCACCACACAGGACAAGTTTGCATCTGTTATAGTTTTGGAGAAAATTGTGGTCATTTTTATTTATGCGCGAATGTGTTCAGATTGCTTTTATATTGCATTTGGCACATGGTGACGATTATCTCGAGAGTGCAAAGTAGCCAAATGAAACTTTGACTGGATTTCCACTTACTTTATCAAATCTCATCTCCACCACACAGGACAAGTTTACATCTGTTATAGTTTTGGAGAAAATTGTGGTCATTTCATTTATGCGCGAATGTGTTCAGATTGATTTTATATTGCATTTGGCACATGGTGACGATTATCTCGAGAGTGCAAAGTAGCCAAATGAAACTTTTACTGGATTTCCACTTACTTTATCAAATCTCATCTCCACCACACAGGACAAGTTTGCATCTGTTATAGTTTTGGAGAAAATTGTGGTCATTTCATTTATGCGCGAATGTGTTCAGATTGCTTTTATATTGCATTTGGCACATGGTGACGATTATCTCGAGAGTGCAAAGTAGCCAAATGAAACTTTTACTGGATTTCCACTTACTTTATCAAATCTCATCTCCACCACACAGGACAAGTTTGCATCTGTTATAGTTTTGGAGAAAATTGTGGTCATTTCATTTATGCGAGAATGTGTTCAGATTGCTTTTATATTGCATTTGGCACATGGTGACGATTATTTTGAGAGTGCAAAGTAGCGAAATGAAACTTTTACTGGATTTCCACTTACTTTATCAAATCTCATCTCCACCACACAGGACAAGTTTGCATCTGTTATAGTTTTGGAGAAAATTGTGGTCATTTCATTTATGTGCTAATGTGTTCAGATTGCTTTTCTATTGCATTTGGCACATGGTGACGATTATCTCGAGAGTGCAAAGTAGCCAAATGAAACTTTTACTGGATTTCCACTTACTTTATCAAATCTCATCTCCACCACACAGGACAAGTTTGCATCTGTTATAGTTTTGGAGAAAATATTGGTCATTTTTATTTATGCGCGAATGTGTTCAGATTGCTTTTATATTGCATTTGGCACATGGTGACGATTATCTCGAGAGTGCAAAGTAGCCAAATGAAACTATTACTGGATTTCCACTTACTTTATCAAATCTCATCTCCACCACACAGGACAAGTTTGCATCTGTTATAGTTTTGGAGAAAATTGTGGTCATTTCATTTATGCGCGAATGTGTTCAGATTGCTTTTCTATTGCATTTTCCACATGGTGACGATTTTCTCGAGAGTGCAAAGTAGCCAAATGAACCTTTTACTGGATTTCCACTTACTTTATCAAATCTCATCTCCATCACACAGGACAAGTTTGCATCTGTTATAGTTTTGGAGAAAATTGTGGTCATTTCATTTATGCGCGAATGTGTTCAGATTGCTTTTCTATTGCATTTGGCACATGGTGACGATTATCTCGAGAGTGCAAAGTAGCCAAATGAAACTTTTACTGGATTTCCACTTACTTTATCAAATCTCATCTCCACCACACAGGACAAGTTTGCATCTGTTATAGTTTTGGAGAAAATATTGGTCATTTTTATTTATGCGCGAATGTGTTCAGATTGCTTTTATATTGCATTTGGCACATGGTGACGATTATCTCGAGAGTGCAAAGTAGCCAAATGAAACTTTGACTGGATTTCCACTTACTTTATCAAATCTCATCTCCACAACACAGGACAAGTTTGCATCTGTTATAGTTTTGGAGAAAATTGTGGTCATTTCATTTATGCGCGAATGTGTTCAGATTGCTTTTATATTGCATTTGGCACATGGTGACGATTATCTCGAGAGTGCAAAGTAGCCAAATGAAACTTTTACTGGATTTCTACTTACTTTATCAAATCTCATCTCCACCACACAGGACAAGTTTGCATCTGTTATAGTTTTGGAGAAAATTGTGGTCATTTCATTTATGCGCGAATGTGTTCAGATTGCTTTTCTATTGCATTTGGCACATGGTGACGATTATCTCGAGAGTGCAAAGTAGCCAAATGAAACTTTTACTGGATTTCCACTTACTTTATCAAATCTCATCTCCACCACACAGGACAAGTTTGCATCTGTTATAGTTTTGGAGAAAATTGTGGTCATTTCATTTATGCGCGAATGTGTTCAGATTGCTTTTATATTGCATTTGGCACATGGTGACGATTATCTCGAGAGTGCAAAGTAGCCAAATGAAACTTTTACTGGATTTCCACTTACTTTATCAAATCTCATCTCCACCACACAGGACAAGTTTGCATCTGTTATAGTTTTGGAGAAAATTGTGGTCATTTCATTTATGCGCGAATGTGTTCAGAATGCTTTTATATTGCATTTGGCACATGGTGACGATTATCTCGAGAGTGCAAAGTAGCCAAATGAAACTTTTACTGGATTTCCACTTACTTTATCAAATCTCCTCTCCACCACACAGGACAAGTTTGCTTCTGTTATAGTTTTGGAGAAAATTGTGGTCATTTTTATTTATGCGCGAATGTGTTCAGATTGCTTTTATATTGCATTTGGCACATGGTGACGATTATCTCGAGAGTGCAAAGTAGCCAAATGAAACTTTTACTGGATTTCCACTTACTTTATCAAATCTCATCTCCACCACACAGGACAAGTTTGCATCTGTTATAGTTTTGGAGAAAATTGTGGTCATTTCATTTATGCGCGAATGTGTTCAGATTGCTTTTATATTGCATTTGGCACATGGTGACGATTATCTCGAGAGTGCAAAGTAGCCAAATTAAACTTTTACTGGATTTCCACTTACTTTATCAAATCTCATCTCCACCACACAGGACAAGTTTGCATCTGTTATAGTTTTGGAGAAAATTGTGGTCATTTCATTTATGCGCGAATGTGTTCAGATTGCTTTTATATTGCATTTGGCACATGGTGACGATTATTTTGAGAGTGCAAAGTAGCCAAATGAAATTTTTACTGGATTTCCACGTACTTTATCAAATCTCATCTCCACCACACAGGACAAGTTTGCATCTGTTATAGTTTTGGAGAAAATTGTGGTCATTTCATTTATGTGCTAATGTGTTCAGATTGCTTTTCTATTGCATTTGGCACATGGTGACGATTATCTCGAGAGTGCAAAGTAGCCAAATGAAACTTTTACTGCATTTCCACTTACTTTATCAAATCTCATCTCCACCACACAGGACAAGTTTGCATCTGTTATAGTTTTGGAGAAAATATTGGTCATTTTTATTTATGCGCGAATGTGTTCAGATTGCTTTTATATTGCATTTGGCACATGGTGACGATTATCTCGAGAGTGCAAAGTAGCCAAATGAAACTTTTACTGGATTTCCACTTACTTTATCAAATCTCATCTCCACCACACAGGACAAGTTTGCATCTGTTATAGTTTTGGAGAAAATTGTGTTCATTTCATTTATGCGCGAATGTGTTCAGATTGCTTTTATATTGCATTTGGCACATGGTGACGATTATCTCGAGAGTGCAAAGTAGCCAAATGAAACTTTTACTGGATTTCTACTTACTTTATCAAATCTCATCTCCACCACACAGGACAAGTTTGCATCTGTTATAGTTTTGGAGAAAATTGTGGTCATTTTATTTATGCGCGAATGTGTTCAGATTGCTTTTCTATTGCATTTGGCACATGGTGACGATTATCTCGAGAGTGCAAAGTAGCCAAATGAAACTTTTACTGGATTTCCACTTACTTTATCAAATCTCATCTCCACCACACAGGACAAGTTTGCATCTGTTATAGTTTTGGAGAAAATTGTGGTCATTTCATTTATGCGCGAATGTGTTCAGATTGCTTTTATATTGCATTTGGCACATGGTGACGATTATCTCGAGAGTGCAAAGTAGCCAAATGAAACTTTTACTGGATTTCCACTTACTTTATCAAATCTCATCTCCACCACACAGGACAAGTTTGCATCTGTTATAGTTTTGGAGAAAATTGTGGTCATTTCATTTATGCGCGAATGTGTTCAGATTGCTTTTATATTGCATTTGGCACATGGTGACGATTATCTCGAGAGTGCAAAGTAGCCAAATTAAACTTTTACTGGATTTCCACTTACTTTATCAAATCTCATCTCCACCACACAGGACAAGTTTGCATCTGTTATAGTTTTGGAGAAAATTGTGGTCATTTCATTTATGCGCGAATGTGTTCAGATTGCTTTTATATTGCATTTGGCACATGGTGACGATTATTTTGAGAGTGCAAAGTAGCCAAATGAAACTTTTACTGTATTTCCACGTACTTTATCAAATCTCATCTCCACCACACAGGACAAGTTTGCATCTGTTATAGTTTTGGAGAAAATTGTGGTCATTTCATTTATGTGATAATGTGTTCAGATTGCTTTTCTATTGCATTTGGCACATGGTGACGATTATCTCGAGAGTGCAAAGTAGCCAAATGAAACTTTTACTGGATTTCCACTTACTTTATCAAATCTCATCTCCACCACACAGGACATGTTTGCATCTGTTATAGTTTTGGAGAAAATATTGGTCATTTTTATTTATGCGCGAATGTGTTCAGATTGCTTTTATATTGCATTTGGCACATGGTGACGATTATCTCGAGAGTGCAAAGTAGCCAAATGAAACTTTTACTGGATTTCCACTTACTTTATCAAATCTCATCTCCACCACACAGGACAAGTTTGCATCTGTTATAGTTTTGGAGAAAATTGTGTTCATTTTATTTATGCGCGAATGTGTTCAGATTGCTTTTATATTGCATTTGGCACATGGTGACGATTATCTCGAGAGTGCAAAGTAGCCAAATGAAACTTTTACTGGATTTCTACTTACTTTATCAAATCTCATCTCCACCACACAGGACAAGTTTGCATCTGTTATAGTTTTGGAGAAAATTGTGGTCATTTCATTTATGCGCGAATGTGTTCAGATTGCTTTTATATTGCATTTGGCACATGGTGACGATTATCTCGAGAGTGCAAAGTAGCCAAATTAAACTTTTACTGGATTTACACTTACTTTATCAAATCTCATCTCCACCACACAGGACAAGTTTGCATCTGTTATAGTTTTGGAGAAAATTGTGGTCATTTCATTTATGCGCGAATGTGTTCAGATTGCTTTTATATTGCATTTGGCACATGGTGACGATTATCTCGAGAGTGCAAAGTAGCCAAATGAAACTTTTACTGGATTTCCACTTACTTTATCAAATCTCATCTCCACCACACAGGACAAGTTTGCATCTGTTATAGTTTTGGAGAAAATTGTGGTCATTTTTATTTATGCGCGAATGTGTTCAGATTGCTTTTATATTGCATTTGGCACATGGTGACGATTATCTCGAGAGTGCAAAGTACCCAAATGAAACTTTGACTGGATTTCCACTTACTTTATCAAATCTCATCTCCACCACACAGGACAAGTTTACATCTGTTATAGTTTTGGAGAAAATTGTGGTCATTTCATTTATGCGCGAATGTGTTCAGATTGATTTTATATTGCATTTGGCACATGGTGACGATTATCTCGAGAGTGCAAAGTAGCCAAATGAAACTTTTACTGGATTTCCACTTACTTTATCAAATCTCATCTCCACCACACAGGACAAGTTTGCATCTGTTATAGTTTTGGAGAAAATTGTGGTCATTTCATTTATGCGCGAATGTGTTCAGATTGCTTTTATATTGCATTTGGCACATGGTGACGATTATCTCGAGAGTGCAAAGTAGCCAAATGAAACTTTTACTGGATTTCCACTTACTTTATCAAATCTCATCTCCACCACACAGGACAAGTTTGCATCTGTTATAGTTTTGGAGAAAATTGTGGTCATTTCATTTATGCGAGAATGTGTTCAGATTGCTTTTATATTGCATTTGGCACATGGTGACGATTATTTTGAGAGTGCAAAGTAGCGAAATGAAACTTTTACTGGATTTCCACTTACTTTATCAAATCTCATCTCCACCACACAGGACAAGTTTGCATCTGTTATAGTTTTGGAGAAAATTGTGGTCATTTCATTTATGTGCTAATGTGTTCAGATTGCTTTTCTATTGCATTTGGCACATGGTGACGATTATCTCGAGAGTGCAAAGTAGCCAAATGAAACTTTTACTGGATTTCCACTTACTTTATCAAATCTCATCTCCACCACACAGGACAAGTTTGCATCTGTTATAGTTTTGGAGAAAATATTGGTCATTTTTATTTATGCGCGAATGTGTTCAGATTGCTTTTATATTGCATTTGGCACATGGTGACGATTATCTCGAGAGTGCAAAGTAGCCAAATGAAACTATTACTGGATTTCCACTTACTTTATCAAATCTCATCTCCACCACACAGGACAAGTTTGCATCTGTTATAGTTTTGGAGAAAATTGTGGTCATTTCATTTATGCGCGAATGTGTTCAGATTGCTTTTCTATTGCATTTTCCACATGGTGACGATTTTCTCGAGAGTGCAAAGTAGCCAAATGAACCTTTTACTGGATTTCCACTTACTTTATCAAATCTCATCTCCATCACACAGGACAAGTTTGCATCTGTTATAGTTTTGGAGAAAATTGTGGTCATTTCATTTATGCGCGAATGTGTTCAGATTGCTTTTCTATTGCATTTGGCACATGGTGACGATTATCTCGAGAGTGCAAAGTAGCCAAATGAAACTTTTACTGGATTTCCACTTACTTTATCAAATCTCATCTCCACCACACAGGACAAGTTTGCATCTGTTATAGTTTTGGAGAAAATATTGGTCATTTTTATTTATGCGCGAATGTGTTCAGATTGCTTTTATATTGCATTTGGCACATGGTGACGATTATCTCGAGAGTGCAAAGTAGCCAAATGAAACTTTGACTGGATTTCCACTTACTTTATCAAATCTCATCTCCACCACACAGGACAAGTTTGCATCTGTTATAGTTTTGGAGAAAATTGTGGTCATTTCATTTATGCGCGAATGTGTTCAGATTGCTTTTATATTGCATTTGGCACATGGTGACGATTATCTCGAGAGTGCAAAGTAGCCAAATGAAACTTTTACTGGATTTCTACTTACTTTATCAAATCTCATCTCCACCACACAGGACAAGTTTGCATCTGTTATAGTTTTGGAGAAAATTGTGGTCATTTCATTTATGCGCGAATGTGTTCAGATTGCTTTTCTATTGCATTTGGCACATGGTGACGATTATCTCGAGAGTGCAAAGTAGCCAAATGAAACTTTTACTGGATTTCCACTTACTTTATCAAATCTCATCTCCACCACACAGGACAAGTTTGCATCTGTTATAGTTTTGGAGAAAATTGTGGTCATTTCATTTATGCGCGAATGTGTTCAGATTGCTTTTATATTGCATTTGGCACATGGTGACGATTATCTCGAGAGTGCAAAGTAGCCAAATGAAACTTTTACTGGATTTCCACTTACTTTATCAAATCTCATCTCCACCACACAGGACAAGTTTGCATCTGTTATAGTTTTGGAGAAAATTGTGGTCATTTCATTTATGCGCGAATGTGTTCAGAATGCTTTTATATTGCATTTGGCACATGGTGACGATTATCTCGAGAGTGCAAAGTAGCCAAATGAAACTTTTACTGGATTTCCACTTACTTTATCAAATCTCCTCTCCACCACACAGGACAAGTTTGCTTCTGTTATAGTTTTGGAGAAAATTGTGGTCATTTTTATTTATGCGCGAATGTGTTCAGATTGCTTTTATATTGCATTTGGCACATGGTGACGATTATCTCGAGAGTGCAAAGTAGCCAAATGAAACTTTTACTGGATTTCCACTTACTTTATCAAATCTCATCTCCACCACACAGGACAAGTTTGCATCTGTTATAGTTTTGGAGAAAATTGTGGTCATTTCATTTATGCGCGAATGTGTTCAGATTGCTTTTATATTGCATTTGGCACATGGTGACGATTATCTCGAGAGTGCAAAGTAGCCAAATTAAACTTTTACTGGATTTCCACTTACTTTATCAAATCTCATCTCCACCACACAGGACAAGTTTGCATCTGTTATAGTTTTGGAGAAAATTGTGGTCATTTCATTTATGCGCGAATGTGTTCAGATTGCTTTTATATTGCATTTGGCACATGGTGACGATTATTTTGAGAGTGCAAAGTAGCCAAATGAAATTTTTACTGGATTTCCACGTACTTTATCAAATCTCATCTCCACCACACAGGACAAGTTTGCATCTGTTATAGTTTTGGAGAAAATTGTGGTCATTTCATTTATGTGCTAATGTGTTCAGATTGCTTTTCTATTGCATTTGGCACATGGTGACGATTATCTCGAGAGTGCAAAGTAGCCAAATGAAACTTTTACTGCATTTCCACTTACTTTATCAAATCTCATCTCCACCACACAGGACAAGTTTGCATCTGTTATAGTTTTGGAGAAAATATTGGTCATTTTTATTTATGCGCGAATGTGTTCAGATTGCTTTTATATTGCATTTGGCACATGGTGACGATTATCTCGAGAGTGCAAAGTAGCCAAATGAAACTTTTACTGGATTTCCACTTACTTTATCAAATCTCATCTCCACCACGCAGGACAAGTTTGCATCTGTTATAGTTTTGGAGAAAATTGTGTTCATTTCATTTATGCGCGAATGTGTTCAGATTGCTTTTATATTGCATTTGGCACATGGTGACGATTATCTCGAGAGTGCAAAGTAGCCAAATGAAACTTTTACTGGATTTCTACTTACTTTATCAAATCTCATCTCCACCACACAGGACAAGTTTGCATCTGTTATAGTTTTGGAGAAAATTGTGGTCATTTTATTTATGCGCGAATGTGTTCAGATTGCTTTTCTATTGCATTTGGCACATGGTGACGATTATCTCGAGAGTGCAAAGTAGCCAAATGAAACTTTTACTGGATTTCCACTTACTTTATCAAATCTCATCTCCACCACACAGGACAAGTTTGCATCTGTTATAGTTTTGGAGAAAATTGTGGTCATTTCATTTATGCGCGAATGTGTTCAGATTGCTTTTATATTGCATTTGGCACATGGTGACGATTATCTCGAGAGTGCAAAGTAGCCAAATGAAACTTTTACTGGATTTCCACTTACTTTATCAAATCTCATCTCCACCACACAGGACAAGTTTGCATCTGTTATAGTTTTGGAGAAAATTGTGGTCATTTCATTTATGCGCGAATGTGTTCAGATTGCTTTTATATTGCATTTGGCACATGGTGACGATTATCTCGAGAGTGCAAAGTAGCCAAATTAAACTTTTACTGGATTTCCACTTACTTTATCAAATCTCATCTTCACCACACAGGACAAGTTTGCATCTGTTATAGTTTTGGAGAAAATTGTGGTCATTTCATTTATGCGCGAATGTGTTCAGATTGCTTTTATATTGCATTTGGCACATGGTGACGATTATTTTGAGAGTGCAAAGTAGCCAAATGAAACTTTTACTGGATTTCCACGTACTTTATCAAATCTCATCTCCACCACACAGGACAAGTTTGCATCTGTTATAGTTTTGGAGAAAATTGTGGTCATTTCATTTATGCGCGAATGTGTTCAGATTGCTTTTCTATTGCATTTGGCACATGGTGACGATTATCTCGAGAGTGCAAAGTAGCCAAATGAAACTTTTACTGGATTTCCACTTACTTTATCAAATCTCATCTCCACCACACAGGACAAGTTTGCATCTGTTATAGTTTTGGAGAAAATTGTGTTCATTTTATTTATGCGCGAATGTGTTCAGATTGCTTTTATATTGCATTTGGCACATGGTGACGATTATCTCGAGAGTGCAAAGTAGCCAAATGAAACTTTTACTGGATTTCTACTTACTTTATCAAATCTCATCTCCACCACACAGGACAAGTTTGCATCTGTTATAGTTTTGGAGAAAATTGTGGTCATTTCATTTATGCGCGAATGTGTTCAGATTGCTTTTATATTGCATTTGGCACATGGTGACGATTATCTCGAGAGTGCAAAGTAGCCAAATTAAACTTTTACTGGATTTACACTTACTTTATCAAATCTCATCTCCACCACACAGGACAAGTTTGCATCTGTTATAGTTTTGGAGAAAATTGTGGTCATTTCATTTATGCGCGAATGTGTTCAGATTGCTTTTATATTGCATTTGGCACATGGTGACGATTATCTCGAGAGTGCAAAGTAGCCAAATGAAACTTTTACTGGATTTCCACTTACTTTATCAAATCTCATCTCCACCACACAGGACAAGTTTGCATCTGTTATAGTTTTGGAGAAAATTGTGGTCATTTCATTTATGCGCGAATGTGTTCAGATTGCTTTTATATTGCATTTGGCACATGGTGACGATTATTTTGAGAGTGCAAAGTAGCGAAATGAAACTTTTACTGGATTTCCACTTACTTTATCAAATCTCATCTCCACCACACAGGACAAGTTTGCATCTGTTATAGTTTTGGAGAAAATTGTGGTCATTTCATTTATGTGCTAATGTGTTCAGATTGCTTTTCTATTGCATTTGGCACATGGTGACGATTATCTCGAGAGTGCAAAGTAGCCAAATGAAACTTTTACTGTATTTCCACTTACTTTATCAAATCTCATCGCCACCACACAGGACAAGTTTGCATCTGTTAAAGTTTTGGAGAAAATATTGGTCATTTTCATTTATGCGCGAATGTGTTCAGATTGCTTTTATATTGCATTTGGCACATGGTGACGATTATCTCGAGAGTGCAAAGTAGCCAAATGAAACTATTACTGGATTTCCACTTACTTTATCAAATCTCATCTCCACCACACAGGACAAGTTTGCATCTGTTATAGTTTTGGAGAAAATTGTGGTCATTTCATTTATGCGCGAATGTGTTCAGATTGCTTTTCTATTGCATTTTGCACATGGTGACGATTTTCTCGAGAGTGCAAAGTAGCCAAATGAACCTTTTACTGGATTTCCACTTACTTTATCAAATCTCATCTCCACCACACAGGACAAGTTTGCATCTGTTATAGTTTTGGAGAAAATTGTGGTCATTTCATTTATGCGCGAATGTGTTCAGATTGCTTTTATATTGCATTTGGCACATGGTGACGATTATCTCGAGAGTGCAAAGTAGCCAAATGAAACTTTTACTGGATTTCTACTTACTTTATCAAATCTCATCTCCACCACACAGGACAAGTTTGCATCTGTTATAGTTTTGGAGAAAATTGTGGTCATTTTATTTATGCGCGAATGTGTTCAGATTGCTTTTCTATTGCATTTGGCACATGTAGACGATTATCTCGAGAGTGCAAAGTAGCCAAATGAAACTTTTACTGGATTTCCACTTACTTTATCAAATCTCATCTCCACCACACAGGACAAGTTTGCATCTGTTATAGTTTTGGAGAAAATTGTGGTCATTTCATTTATGCGCGAATGTGTTCAGATTGCTTTTATATTGCATTTGGCACATGGTGACGATTATCTCGAGAGTGCAAAGTAGCCAAATGAAACTTTTACTGGATTTCCACTTACTTTATCAAATCTCATCTCCACCACACAGGACAAGTTTGCATCTGTTATAGTTTTGGAGAAAATTGTGGTCATTTTATTTATGCGCGAATGTGTTCAGAATGCTTTTATATTGCATTTGGCACATGGTGACGATTATCTCGAGAGTGCAAAGTAGCCAAATGAAACTTTTACTGGATTTCCACTTACTTTATCAAATCTCATCTCCACCACACAGGACAAGTTTGCTTCTGTTATAGTTTTGGAGAAAATTGTGGTCATTTTTATTTATGTGCGAATGTGTTCAGATTGCTTTTATATTGCATTTGGCACATGGTGACGATTATCTCGAGAGTGCAAAGTAGCCAAATGAAACTTTTACTGGATTTCCACTTACTTTATCAAATCTCATCTCCACCACACAGGACAAGTTTGCATCTGTTATAGTTTTGGAGAAAACTGTGGTCATTTCATTTATGCGCGAATGTGTTCAGATTGCTTTTATATTGCATTTGGCACATGGTGACGATTATCTCGAGAGTGCAAAGTAGCCAAATGAAACTTTTACTGGATTTCCACTTACTTTATCAAATCTCATCTCCACCACACAGGACAAGTTTGCATCTGTTATAGTTTTGGAGAAAATTGTGGTCATTTCATTTATGCGCGAATGTGTTCAGATTGCTTTTATATTGCATTTGGCACATGGTGACGATTATCTCGAGAGTGCAAAGTAGCCAAATTAAACTTTTACTGGATTTCCACTTACTTTATCAAATCTCATCTCCACCACACAGGACAAGTTTGCATCTGTTATAGTTTTGGAGAAAATTGTGGTCATTTCATTTATGCGCGAATGTGTTCAGATTGCTTTTATATTGCATTTGGCACATGGTGACGATTATTTTGAGAGTGCAAAGTAGCCAAATGAAACTTTTACTGGATTTCCACGTACTTTATTAAATCTCATCTCCACCACACAGGACGTTTGCATCTGTTATAGTTTTGGAGAAAATTGTGGTCATTTCATTTATGTGCTAATTTGTTCAGATTGCTTTTCTATTGCATTTGGCACATGGTGACGATTATCTCGAGAGTGCAAAGTAGCCAAATGAAACTTTTACTGGATTTCCACTTACTTTATCAAATCTCATCTCCACCACACAGGACAAGTTTGCATCTGTTATAGTTTTGGAGAAAATATTGGTCATTTTTATTTATGCGCGAATGTGTTCAGATTGCTTTTATATTGCATTTGGCACATGGTGACGATTATCTCGAGAGTGCAAAGTAGCCAAATGAAACTTTTACTGGATTTCCACTTACTTTATCAAATCTCATCTCCACCACACAGGACAAGTTTGCATCTGTTATAGTTTTGGAGAAAATTGTGCTCATTTCATTTATGCGCGAATGTGTTCAGATTGCTTTTATATTGCATTTGGCACATGGTGACGATTATCTCGAGAGTGCAAAGTAGCCAAATGAAACTTTTACTGGATTTCTACTTACTTTATCAAATCTCATCTCCACCACACAGGACAAGTTTGCATCTGTTATAGTTTTGGAGAAAATTGTGGTCATTTCATTTATGCGCGAATGTGTTCAGATTGCTTTTCTATTGCATTTGGCACATGGTGACGATTATCTCGAGAGTGCAAAGTAGCCAAATGAAACTTTTACTGGATTTCCACTTACTTTATCAAATCTCATCTCCACCACACAGGACAAGTTTGCATCTGTTATAGTTTTGGAGAAAATTGTGGTCATTTCATTTATGCGCGAATGTGTTCAGATTGCTTTTATATTGCATTTGGCACATGGTGACGATTATCTCGAGAGTGCAAAGTAGCCAAATTAAACTTTTACTGGATTTACACTTACTTTATCAAATCTCATCTCCACCACACAGGACAAGTTTGCATCTGTTATAGTTTTGGAGAAAATTGTGGTCATTTTTATTTATGCGCGAATGTGTTCAGATTGCTTTTATATTGCATTTGGCACATGGTGACGATTATCTCGAGAGTGCAAAGTAGCCAAATGAAACTTTTACTGGATTTCCACTTACTTTATCAAATCTCATCTCCACCACACAGGACAAGTTTGCATCTGTTATAGTTTTGGAGAAAATTGTGGTCATTTCATTTATGCGCGAATGTGTTCAGATTGCTTTTATATTGCATTTGGCACATGGTGACGATTATCTTGAGAGTGCAAAGTAGCCAAATGAAACTTTTACTGGATTTACACTTACTTTATCAAATCTCATCTCCACCACACAGGACAAGTTTGCATCTGTTATAGTTTTGCAGAAAATTGTGGTCATTTCATTTATGCGCGAATGTGTTCAGATTGCTTTTCTATTGCATTTGGCACATGGTGACGATTATCTCGAGAGTGCAAAGTAGCCAAATGAAACTTTTACTGGATTTCCACTTACTTTATCAAATCTCATCTCCACCACACAGGACAAGTTTGCATCTGTTATAGTTTTGGAGAAAATATTGGTCATTTTTATTTATGCGCGAATGTGTTCAGATTGCTTTTATATTGCATTTGGCACATGGTGACGATTATCTCGAGAGTGCAAAGTAGCCAAATGAAACTTTGACTGGATTTCCACTTACTTTATCAAATCTCATCTCCACCACACAGGACAAGTTTGCATCTGTTATAGTTTTGGAGAAAATTGTGGTCATTTCATTTATGCGCGAATGTGTTCAGATTGCTTTTATATTGCATTTGGCACATGGTGACGATTATCTCGAGAGTGCAAAGTAGCCAAATGAAACTTTTACTGGATTTCTACTTACTTTATCAAATCTCATCTCCACCACACAGGACAAGTTTGCATCTGTTATAGTTTTGGAGAAAATTGTGGTCATTTCATTTATGCGCGAATGTGTTCAGATTGCTTTTCTATTGCATTTGGCACATGGTGACGATTATCTCGAGAGTGCAAAGTAGCCAAATGAAACTTTTACTGGATTTCCACTTACTTTATCAAATCTCATCTCCACCACACAGGACAAGTTTGCATCTGTTATAGTTTTGGAGAAAATTGTGGTCATTTCATTTATGCGCGAATGTGTTCAGATTGCTTTTCTATTGCATTTGGCACATGGTGACGATTATCTCGAGAGTGCAAAGTAGCCAAATGAAACTTTTACTGGATTTCCACTTACTTTATCAAATCTCATCTCCACCGCAGAGGACAAGTTTGCATCTGTTATAGTTTTGGAGAAAATTGTGGTCATTTCATTTATGCGCGAATGTGTTCAGATTGCTTTTCTATTGCATTTGGCACATGGTGACGATTATCTCGAGAGTGCAAAGTAGCCAAATTAAACTTTTACTGGATTTCCACTTACTTTATCAAATCTCATCTCCACCACACAGGACAAGTTTGCATCTGTTAGAGTTTTGGAGAAAATTGTGGTCATTTTTATTTATGCGCGAATGTTTTCAGATTGCTTTTATATTGCATTTGGCACATGGTGACGATTATCTCGAGAGTGCAAAGTAGCCAAATGAAACTTTTACTGGATTTCCACTTACTTTATCAAATCTCATCTCCACAACACAGGACAAGTTTGCATCTGTTATAGTTTTGGAGAAAATTGTGGTCATTTCATTTATGCGCGAATGTGTTCAGATTGCTTTTATATTGCATTTGGCACATGGTGACGATTATCTTGAGAGTGCAAAGTAGCCAAATGAAACTTTTACTGGATTTACACTTACTTTATCAAATCTCATCTCCACCACACAGGACAAGTTTGCATCTGTTATAGTTTTGCAGAAAATTGTGGTCATTTCATTTATGCGCGAATGTGTTCAGATTGCTTTTCTATTGCATTTGGCACATGGTGACGATTATCTCGAGAGTGCAAAGTAGCCAAATGAAACTTTTACTGGATTTCCACTTACTTTATCAAATCTCATCTCCACCACACAGGACAAGTTTGCATCTGTTATAGTTTTGGAGAAAATATTGGTCATTTTTATTTATGCGCGAATGTGTTCAGATTGCTTTTATATTGCATTTGGCACATGGTGACGATTATCTCGAGAGTGCAAAGTAGCCAAATGAAACTTTGACTGGATTTCCACTTACTTTATCAAATCTCATCTCCACCACACAGGACAAGTTTGCATCTGTTATAGTTTTGGAGAAAATTGTGGTCATTTCATTTATGCGCGAATGTGTTCAGATTGCTTTTATATTGCATTTGGCACATGGTGACGATTATCTCGAGAGTGCAAAGTAGCCAAATGAAACTTTTACTGGATTTCTACTTACTTTATCAAATCTCATCTCCACCACACAGGACAAGTTTGCATCTGTTATAGTTTTGGAGAAAATTGTGGTCATTTCATTTATGCGCGAATGTGTTCAGATTGCTTTTCTATTGCATTTGGCACATGGTGACGATTATCTCGAGAGTGCAAAGTAGCCAAATGAAACTTTTACTGGATTTCCACTTACTTTATCAAATCTCATCTCCACCACACAGGACAAGTTTGCATCTGTTATAGTTTTGGAGAAAATTGTGGTCATTTCATTTATGCGCGAATGTGTTCAGATTGCTTTTCTATTGCATTTGGCACATGGTGACGATTATCTCGAGAGTGCAAAGTAGCCAAATGAAACTTTTACTGGATTTCCACTTACTTTATCAAATCTCATCTCCACCGCAGAGGACAAGTTTGCATCTGTTATAGTTTTGGAGAAAATTGTGGTCATTTCATTTATGCGCGAATGTGTTCAGATTGCTTTTCTATTGCATTTGGCACATGGTGACGATTATCTCGAGAGTGCAAAGTAGCCAAATTAAACTTTTACTGGATTTCCACTTACTTTATCAAATCTCATCTCCACCACACAGGACAAGTTTGCATCTGTTAGAGTTTTGGAGAAAATTGTGGTCATTTTTATTTATGCGCGAATGTTTTCAGATTGCTTTTATATTGCATTTGGCACATGGTGACGATTATCTCGAGAGTGCAAAGTAGCCAAATGAAACTTTTACTGGATTTCCACTTACTTTATCAAATCTCATCTCCACAACACAGGACAAGTTTGCATCTGTTATAGTTTTGGAGAAAATTGTGGTCATTTCATTTATGCGCGAATGTGTTCAGATTGCTTTTATATTGCATTTGGCACATGGTGACGATTATCTCGAGAGTGCAAAGTAGCCAAATGAAACTTTTACTGGATTTCCACTTACTTTATCAAATCTCATCTCCACCACACAGGACAAGTTTGCATCTGTTATAGTTTTGGAGAAAATTGTGGTCATTTCATTTATGCGCGAATGTGTTCAGATTGCTTTTATATTGCATTTGGCACATGGTGACGATTATCTCGAGAGTGCAAAGTAGCCAAATGAAACTTTTACTGGATTTCCACTTACTTTATCAAATCTCATCTCCACCACACAGGACAAGTTTGCATCTGTTATAGTTTTGGAGAAAATTGTGGTCATTTCATTTATGCGCGAATGTGTTCAGATTGCTTTTCTATTGCATTTGGCACATGGTGACGATTATCTCGAGAGTGCAAAGTAGCCAAATTAAACTTTTACTTGATTTCCACGTACTTTATCAAATCTCATCTCCACCACACAGGACAAGTTTGCATCTGTTATAGTTTTGGAGAAAATTGTGGTCATTTAATTTATGCGCTAATGTGTTCAGATTGCTTTTCTATTGCATTTGGCACATGGTGACGATTATCTCGAGAGTGCAAAGTAGCCAAATGAAACTTTTACTGGATTTCCACTTACTTTATCAAATCTCATCTCCACCACACAGGACAAGTTTGCATCTGTTATAGTTTTTGAGAAAATATTGGTCATTTTTATTTATGCGCGAATGTGTTCAGATTGCTTTTATATTGCATTTGGCACATGGTGACGATTATCTCGAGAGTGCAAAGTAGCCAAATGAAACTTTTACTGGATTTCCACTTACTTTATCAAATCTCATCTCCACCACACAGGACAAGTTTTCATCTGTTATAGTTTTGGAGAAAATTGTGGTCATTTCATTTATGCGCGAATGTGTTCAGATTGCTTTTATATTGCATTTGGCACATGGTGACGATTATCTTGAGAGTGCAAAGTAGCCAAATGAAACTTTTACTGGATTTACACTTACTTTATCAAATCTCATCTCCACCACACAGGACAAGTTTGCATCTGTTATAGTTTTGGAGAAAATTGTGGTCATTTCATTTTTGCGCGAATGTGTTCAGATTGCTTTTCTATTGCATTTGGCACATGGTGACGATTATCTCGAGAGTGCAAAGTAGCCAAATGAAACTTTGACTGGATTTCCACTTACTTTATCAAATCTCATCTCCACCACACAGGACAAGTTTGCATCTGTTATAGTTTTGGAGAAAATTGTGGTCATTTCATTTATGCGCAAATGTGTTCAGATTGCTTTTATATTGCATTTGGCACATGGTGACGATTATCTCGAGAGTGCAAAGTAGCCAAATGAAACTTTTACTGGATTTCCACTTACTTTATCAAATCTCATCTCCACCACACAGGACAAGTTTGCATCTGTTATAGTTTTGGAGAAAATATTGGTCATTTTTATTTATGCGCGAATGTGTTCAGATTGCTTTTATATTGCATTTGGCACATGGTGACGATTATCTCGAGAGTGCAAAGTAGCCAAATGAAACTTTTACTGGATTTCCACTTACTTTATCAAATCTCATCTCCACCACACAGGACAAGTTTGCATCTGTTATAGTTTTGGAGAAAATTGTGGTCATTTCATTTATGCGCGAATGTGTTCAGATTGCTTTTATATTGCATTTGGCACATGGTGACGATTATCTCGAGAGTGCAAAGTAGCCAAATGAAACTTTTACTGGATTTCTACTTACTTTATCAAATCTCATCTCCACCACACAGGACAAGTTTGCATCTGTTATAGTTTTGGAGAAAATTGTGGTCATTTCATTTACGCGCGAATGTGTTCAGATTGCTTTTCTATTGCATTTGGCACATGGTGACGATTATCTCGAGAGTGCAAAGTAGCCAAATGAAACTTTTACTGGATTTCCACTTACTTTATCAAATCTCATCTCCACCACACAGGACAAGTTTGCATCTGTTATAGTTTTGGAGAAAATTGTGGTCATTTCATTTATGCGCGAATGTGTTCAGATTGCTTTTATATTGCATTTGGCACATGGTGACGATTATCTCGAAAGTGCAAAGTAGCCAAATTAAACTTTTACTGGATTTACACTTACTTTATCAAATCTCATCTCCACCACACAGGACAAGTTTGCATCTGTTATAGTTTTGGAGAAAATTGTGGTAATTTTTATTTATGCGCGAATGTGTTCAGATTGTTTTTATATTGCATTTGGCACATGGTGACGATTATCTCGAGAGTGCAAAGTAGCCAAATGAAACTTTTACTGGATTTCCACTTACTTTATCAAATCTCATCTCCACCACACAGGACAAGTTTGCATCTGTTATAGTTTTGGAGAAAATTGTGGTCATTTCATTTATGCGCGAATGTGTTCAGATTGCTTTTATATTGCATTTGGCACATGGTGACGATTATCTTGAGAGTGCAAAGTAGCCAAATGAAACTTTTACTGGATTTACACTTACTTTATCAAATCTCATCTCCACCACACAGGACAAGTTTGCATCTGTTATAGTTTTGCAGAAAATTGTGGTCATTTCATTTATGCGCGAATGTGTTCAGATTGCTTTTCTATTGCATTTGGCACATGGTGACGATTATCTCGAGAGTGCAAAGTAGCCAAATGAAACTTTTACTGGATTTCCACTTACTTTATCAAATCTCATCTCCACCACACAGGACAAGTTTGCATCTGTTATAGTTTTGGAGAAAATATTGGTCATTTTTATTTATGCGCGAATGTGTTCAGATTGCTTTTATATTGCATTTGGCACATGGTGACGATTATCTCGAGAGTGCAAAGTAGCCAAATGAAACTTTTACTGGATTTCCACTTACTTTATCAAATCTCATCTCCACCACACAGGACAAGTTTGCATCTGTTATAGTTTTGGAGAAAATTGTGGTCATTTCATTTATGCGCGAATGTGTTCAGATTGCTTTTCTATTGCATTTGGCACATGGTGACGATTATCTCGAGAGTGCAAAGTAGCCAAATGAAACTTTTACTGGATTTCCACTTACTTTATCAAATCTCATCTCCACCACACAGGACAAGTTTGCATCTGTTATAGTTTTGGAGAAAATATTGGTCATTTTTTTTTATGCGCGAATGTGTTCAGATTGCTTTTATATTGCATTTGGCACATGGTGACGATTATCTCGAGAGTGCAAAGTAGCCAAATGAAACTTTTACTGGATTTCCACTTACTTTATCAAATCTCATCTCCACCACACAGGACAAGTTTGCATCTGTTATAGTTTTGGAGAAAATTGTGGTCATTTCATTTATGCGCGAATGTGTTCAGATTGCTTTTATATTGCATTTGGCACATGGTGACGATTATCTCGAGAGTGCAAAGTAGCCAAATGAAACTTTTACTGGATTTCTACTTACTTTATCAAATCTCATCTCCACCACACAGGACAAGTTTGCATCTGTTATAGTTTTGGAGAAAATTGTGGTCATTTCATTTATGCGCGAATGTGTTCAGATTGCTTTTCTATTGCATTTGGCACATGGTGACGATTATCTCGAGAGTGCAAAGTAGCCAAATGAAACTTTTACTGGATTTCCACTTACTTTATCAAATCTCATCTCCACCACACAGGACAAGTTTGCATCTGTTATAGTTTTGGAGAAAATTGTGGTCATTTCATTTATGCGCGAATGTGTTCAGATTGCTTTTCTATTGCATTTGGCACATGGTGACGATTATCTCGAGAGTGCAAAGTAGCCAAATGAAACTTTTACTGGATTTCCACTTACTTTATCAAATCTCATCTCCACCGCAGAGGACAAGTTTGCATCTGTTATAGTTTTGGAGAAAATTGTGGTCATTTCATTTATGCGCGAATGTGTTCAGATTGCTTTTCTATTGCATTTGGCACATGGTGACGATTATCTCGAGAGTGCAAAGTAGCCAAATTAAACTTTTACTGGATTTCCACTTACTTTATCAAATCTCATCTCCACCACACAGGACAAGTTTGCATCTGTTAGAGTTTTGGAGAAAATTGTGGTCATTTCATTTATGCGCTAATGTGTTCAGATTGCTTTTCTATTGCATTTGGCACATGGTGACGATTATCTCGAGAGTGCAAAGTAGCCAAATGAAACTTTTACTGGATTTCCACTTACTTTATCAAATCTCATCTCCACCACACAGGACAAGTTTGCATCTGTTATAGTTTTGGAGAAAATATTGGTCATTTTTATTTATGCGCGAATGTGTTCAGATTGCTTTTATATTGCATTTGGCACATGGTGACGATTATCTCGAGAGTGCAAAGTAGCCAAATGAAACTTTTACTGGATTTCCACTTACTTTATCAAATCTCATCTCCACCACACAGGACAAGTTTGCATCTGTTATAGTTTTGGAGAAAATTGTGGTCATTTCATTTATGCGCGAATGTGTAAAGATTGCTTTTCTATTGCATTTGGCACATGGTGACGATTTTCTCGAGAGTGCAAAGTAGCCAAATGAACCTTTTACTGGATTTCCACTTACTTTATCAAATCTCATCTCCATCACACAGGACAAGTTTGCATCTGTTATAGTTTTGGAGAAAATTGTGGTCATTTCATTTATGCGCGAATGTGTTCAGATTGCTTTTCTATTGCATTTGGCACATGGTGACGATTATCTCGAGAGTGCAAAGTAGCCAAATGAAACTTTGACTGGATTTCCACTTACTTTATCAAATCTCATCTCCACCACACAGGACAAGTTTGCATCTGTTATAGTTTTGGAGAAAATTGTGGTCATTTCATTTATGCGCAAATGTGTTCAGATTGCTTTTATATTGCATTTGGCACATGGTGACGATTATCTCGAGAGTGCAAAGTAGCCAAATGAAACTTTTACTGGATTTCTACTTACTTTATCAAATCTCATCTCCACCACACAGGACAAGTTTGCATCTGTTATAGTTTTGGAGAAAATTGTGGTCATTTCATTTATCCGCGAATGTGTTCAGATTGCTTTTCTATTGCATTTGGCACATGGTGACGATTATCTCGAGAGTGCAAAGTAGCCAAATGAAACTTTTACTGGATTTCCACTTACTTTATCAAATCTCATCTCCACCACACAGGACAAGTTTGCATCTGTTATAGTTTTGGAGAAAATTGTGGTCATTTCATATATGCGCGAATGTGTTCAGATTGCTTTTATATTGCATTTGGCACATGGTGACGATTATCTCGAGAGTGCAAAGTAGCCAAATGAAACTTTTACTGGATTTCCACTTACTTTATCAAATCTCATCTCCACCACACAGGACAAGTTTGCATCTGTTATAGTTTTGGAGAAAATTGTGGTCATTTCATTTATGCGCGAATGTGTTCAGATTGCTTTTCTATTGCATTTGGCACATGGTGACGATTATCTCGAGAGTGCAAAGTAACCAAATGAAACTTTTACTGGATTTCCACTTACTTTATCAAATCTCATCTCCACCACACAGGACAAGTTTGCATCTGTTATAGTTTTGGAGAAAATTGTGGTCATTTTTATTTATGCGCGAATGTTTTCAGATTGCTTTTATATTGCATTTGGCACATGGTGACGATTATCTCGAGAGTGCAAAGTAGCCAAATGAAACTTTTACTGAATTTCCACTTACTTTATCAAATCTCATCTCCACAACACAGGACAAGTTTGCATCTGTTATAGTTTTGGAGAAAATTGTGGTCATTTCATTTATGCGCGAATGTGTTCAGATTGCTTTTCTATTGCATTTGGCACATGGTGACGATTATCTCGAGAGTGCAAAGTAGCCAAATGAAACTTTTACTGGATTTCCACTTACTTTATCAAATCTCATCTCCACCACACAGGACAAGTTTGCATCTGTTATAGTTTTGGAGAAAATTGTGGTCATTTCATATATGCGCGAATGTGTTCAGATTGCTTTTATATTGCATTTGGCACATGGTGACGATTATCTCGAGAGTGCAAAGTAGCCAAATGAAACTTTTACTGGATTTCCACTTACTTTATCAAATCTCATCTCCACCACACAGGACAAGTTTGCATCTGTTATAGTTTTGGAGAAAATTGTGGTCATTTCATTTATGCGCGAATGTGTTCAGATTGCTTTTCTATTGCATTTGGCACATGGTGACGATTATCTCGAGAGTGCAAAGTAGCCAAATGAAACTTTTACTGGATTTCCACTTACTTTATCAAATCTCATCTCCACCACACAGGACAAGTTTGCATCTGTTATAGTTTTGGAGAAAATTGTGGTCATTTTTATTTATAGAATGTAAGCCCGCAAGGGTAGGGCCCTCTTCCCTCTGTACTAGTCTGTCTACTGTAACTTGTATACGTATTTTGTATGTAACCCCCTTCTCATGTACAGCACCATGGAATTAATGGTGCTCTATAAATAAATAATAATAATAATAATAATTTATGCGCGAATGTTTTAAGATTGCTTTTATATTGCATTTGGCACATGGTGACGATTATCTCGAGAGTGCAAAGTAGCCAAATGAAACTTTTACTGGATTTCCACTTACTTTATCAAATCTCATCTCCACAACACAGGACAAGTTTGCATCTGTTATAGTTTTGGAGAAAATTGTGGTCATTTCATTTATGCGCGAATGTGTTCAGATTGCTTTTATATTGCATTTGGCACATGGTGACGATTATCTCGAGAGTGCAAAGTAGCCAAATGAAACTTTTACTGGATTTCCACTTACTTTATCAAATCTCATCTCCACCACACAGGACAAGTTTGCATCTGTTATAGTTTTGGAGAAAACTGTGGTCATTTCATTTATGCGCTAATGTGTTCAGATTGCTTTTATATTGCATTTGGCACATGGTGACGATTATCTCGAGAGTGCAAAGTAGCCAAATGAAACTTTTACTGGATTTCCACTTACTTTATCAAATCTCATCTCCACCACACAGGACAAGTTTGCATCTGTTATAGTTTTGGAGAAAATTGTGGTCATTTCATTTATGCGCGAATGTGTTCAGATTGCTTTTCTATTGCATTTGGCACATGGTGACGATTATCTCGAGAGTGCAAAGTAGCCAAATGAAACTTTTACTGGATTTCCACTTACTTTATCAAATCTCATCTCCACCACACAGGACAAGTTTGCATCTGTTATAGTTTCGGAGAAAATTGTGGTCATTTCATTTATGCGCGAATGTGTTCAGATTGCTTTTATATTACATTTGGCACATGGTGACGATTATCTCGAGAGTGCAAAGTAGCCAAATGAAACTTTTACTGGATTTCCACTTACTTTATCAAATCTCATCTCCACCACACAGGACAAGTTTGCATCTGTTATAGTTTTGGAGAAAATTGTGGTCATTTCATTTATGCGCGAATGTGTTTAGATTGCTTTTCTATTGCATTTGGCACATGGTGACGATTACCTCGAGAGTGCAAAGTAGCCAAATGAACCTTTTACTGGATTTCCACTTACTTTATCAAATCTCATCTCCATCACACAGGACAAGTTTGCATCTGTTATAGTTTTGGAGAAAATTGTGGTCATTTCATTTATGCGCGAATGTGTTCAGATTGCTTTTCTATTGCATTTGGCACATGGTGACGATTACCTCGAGAGTGCAAAGTAGCCAAATGAAACTTTTACTGGATTTCCACTTACTTTATCAAATCTCATCTCCACCACACAGGACAAGTTTGCCTCTGTTATAGTTTTGGAGAAAATTGTGGTCATTTCATTTATGCGCGAATGTGTTCAGATTGCTTATATATTGCATTTGGCACATGGTGACGATTATCTCGAGAGTGCAAAGTAGCCAAATGAAACTTTTACTGGATTTCCACTTACTTTATCAAATCTCATCTCCACCACACAGGACAAGTTTGCATCTGTTATAGTTTTGGAGAAAATTGTGGTCATTTCATTTATGCGCGAATGTGTTCACATTGCTTTTATATTGCATTTGGCACATGGTGACGATTATCTCGAGAGTGCAAAGTAACCAAATGAAACTTTTACTGGATTTCCACTTACTTTATCAAATCTCATCTCCACCACACAGGACAAGTTTGCATCTGTTATAGTTTTGGAGAAAATTGTGGTCATTTCATTTATGTGCGAATGTGTTCAGATTGCTTTTATATTGCATTTGGCACATGGTGACGATTATCTCGAGAGTGCAAAGTAGCCAAATGAAACTTTTACTGGATTTCCACTTACTTTATCAAATCTCATCTCCACCACACAGGACAAGTTTGCATCTGTTATAGTTTTGGAGAAAATTGTGGTCATTTCATTTATGCGCGAATGTGTTCAGATTGCTTTTCTATTGCATTTGGCACATGGTGACGATTATCTCGAGAGTGCAAAGTAGCCAAATGAAACTTTTACTGGATTTCCACTTACTTTATCAAATCTCATCTCCACCACACAGGACAAGTTTGCCTCTGTTATAGTTTTGGAGAAAATATTGGTCATTTTTATTTATGCGCGAATGTGTTCAGATTGCTTTTATATTGCATTTGGCACATGGTGACGATTATCTCGAGAGTGCAAAGTAACCAAATAAAACTTTGACTGGATTTCCACTTACTTTATCAAATCTCATCTCCACCACACAGGACAAGTTTGCATCTGTTATAGTTTTGGAGAAAATTGTGGTCATTTCATTTATGCGCGAATGTGTTCAGATTGCTTTTATATTGCATTTGGCACATGGTGACGATTATCTCGAGAGTGCAAAGTAGCCAAATGAAACTTTTACTGGATTTCCACTTACTTTATCCAATCTCATCTCCACCACACAGGACAAGTTTGCATCTGTTATAGTTTTGGAGAAAATTGTGGTCATTTCATTTATGCGCGAATGTGTTCAGATTGCTTTTATATTGCATTTGGTACATGGTGACGATTATCTCAAGAGTGCAAAGTAGCCAAATGAAACTTTTACTGGATTTCCACTTACTTTATCAAATCTGATCTCCACCACACAGGACAAGTTTGCATCTGTTATAGTTTTGGAGAAAATTGTGGTCATTTCATTTATGCGCGAATGTGTTCAGATTGCTTTTATATTGCATTTGGCACATGGTGACGATTATCTCGAGAGTGCAAAGTAGCCAAATGAAACTTTTACTGGATTTCCACTTACTTTATCAAATCTCATCTCCACCACACAGGACAAGTTTGCATCTGTTATAGTTTTGGAGAAAATTGTGGTCATTTCATTTATGCGCGAATGTGTTCAGATTGCTTTTATATTGCATTTGGCACATGGTGACGATTATCTCAAGAGTGCAAAGTAGCCAAATGAAACTTTTACTGGATTTCCACTTACTTTATCAAATCTCATCTCCACCACACAGGACAAGTTTGCATTTGTTATAGTTTTGGAGAAAATTGTGGTCATTTCATTTATGCGCGAATGTGTTCAGATTGCTTTTCTATTGCATTTGGCACATGTTGACGATTATCTCGAGAGTGCAAAGTAGCCAAATGAAACTTTTACTGGATTTCCACTTACTTTATCAAATCTCATCTCCACCACACAGGACAAGTTTGCATCTGCTATAGTTTTGGAGAAAATTGTGGTCATTTCATTTATGCGCGAATGTGTTCAGATTGCTTTTATATTGCATTTGGCACATGGTGACGATTATCTCGAGAGTGCAAAGTAGCCAAATGAAACTTTTACTGGATTTCCACTTACTTTATCAAATCTCATCTCCACCACACAGGACAAGTTTGCATCTGTTATAGTTTTGGAGAAAATTGTGGTCATTTCATTTATGCGCGAATGTGTTCAGATTGCTTTTATATTGCATTTGGCACATGGTGACAATTATCTCGAGAGTGCAAAGTAGCCAAATGAAACTTTTACTGGATTTCCACTTACTTTATCAAATCTCATCTCCACCACACAGGACAAGTTTGCATTTGTTATAGTTTTGGAGAAAATTTTGTTCATTTCATTTATGCGCGAATGTGTTCAGATTGCTTTTCTATTGCATTTGGCACATGGTGACGATTATCTCGAGAGTGCAAAGTAGCCAAATGAAACTTTTACTGGATTTCCACTTACTTTATCAAATCTCATCTCCACCACACAGGACAAGTTTGCATCTGTTATAGTTTTGGAGAAAATTGTGGTCATTTCATTTATGCGCGAATGTGTTCAGATTGCTTTTATATTGCATTTGGCACATGGTGACGATTATCTCGAGAGTGCAAACTAGCCAAATGAAACTTTTACTGGATTTCCACTTACTTTATCAAATCTCATCTCCACCACACAGGACAAGTTTGCATCTGTTATAGTTTTGGAGAAAATTGTGGTCATTTCATTTATGCGCGAATGTGTTCAGATTGCTTTTATATTGCATTTGTCACATGGTGACGATTATCTCGAGAGTGCAAAGTAGCCAAATGAAACTTTTACTGGATTTCCACTTACTTTATCCAATCTCATCTCCACCACACAGGACAAGTTTGCATCTGTTATAATTTTGGAGAAAATTGTGGTCATTTTATTTATGCGCGAATGTGTTCAGATTGCTTTTCTATTGCATTTGGCACATGGTGACGATTATCTCGAGAGTGCAAAGTAGCCAAATGAAACTTTTACTGGATTTCCACTTACTTTATCAAATCTCATCTCCACCACACAGGACAAGTTTGCATCTGTTATAGTTTTGGAGAAAATTGTGGTCATTTCATTTATGCGCGAATGTGTTCAGATTGCTTTTATATTGCATTTGTCACATGGTGACGATTATCTCGAGAGTGCAAAGTAGCCAAATGAAACTTTTACTGGATTTCCACTTACTTTATCCAATCTCATCTCCACCACACAGGACAAGTTTGCATCTGTTATAGTTTTGGAGAAAATTGTGGTCATTTCATTTATGCGCGAATGTGTTCAGATTGCTTTTATATTGCATTTGGTACATGGTGACGATTATCTCGAGAGTGCAAAGTAGCCAAATGAAACTTTTACTGGATTTCCACTTACTTTATCAAATCTGATCTCCACCACACAGGACAAGTTTGCATCTGTTATAGTTTTGGAGAAAATTGTGGTCATTTCATTTATGCGCGAATGTGTTCAGATTGCTTTTATATTGCATTTGGCACATGGTGACGATTATCTCGAGAGTGCAAAGTAGCCAAATGAAACTTTTACTGGATTTCCACTTACTTTATCAAATCTCATCTCCACCACACAGGACAAGTTTGCATCTGTTATAGTTTCGGAGAAAATTGTGGTCATTTCATTTATGCGCGAATGTGTTCAGATTGCTTTTATATTACATTTGGCACATGGTGACGATTATCTCGAGAGTGCAAAGTAGCCAAATGAAACTTTTACTGGATTTCCACTTACTTTATCAAATCTCATCTCCAACACACAGGACAAGTTTGCATCTGTTATAGTTTTGGAGAAAATTGTGGTCATTTCATTTATGCGCGAATGTGTTTAGATTGCTTTTCTATTGCATTTGGCACATGGTGACGATTACCTCGAGAGTGCAAAGTAGCCAAATGAACCTTTTACTGGATTTCCACTTACTTTATCAAATCTCATCTCCATCACACAGGACAAGTTTGCATCTGTTATAGTTTTGGAGAAAATTGTGGTCATTTCATTTATGCGCGAATGTGTTCAGATTGCTTTTCTATTGCATTTGGCACATGGTGACGATTACCTCGAGAGTGCAAAGTAGCCAAATGAAACTTTTACTGGATTTCCACTTAATTTATCAAATCTCATCTCCACCACACAGGACAAGTTTGCCTCTGTTATAGTTTTGGAGAAAATTGTGGTCATTTCATTTATGCGCGAATGTGTTCAGATTGCTTTTCTATTGCATTTGGCACATGGTGACGATTATCTCGAGAGTGCAAAGTAGCCAAATGAAACTTTTACTGGATTTCCACTTACTTTATCAAATCTCATCTCCACCACACAGGACAATTTTGCCTCTGTTATAGTTTTGGAGAAAATATTGGTCATTTTTATTTATGCGCGAATGTGTTCAGATTGCTTTTATATTGCATTTGGCACATGGTGACGATTATCTCGAGAGTGCAAAGTAACCAAATAAAACTTTGACTGGATTTCCACTTACTTTATCAAATCTCATCTCCACCACACAGGACAAGTTTGCATCTGTTATAGTTTTGGAGAAAATTGTGGTCATTTCATTTATGCGCGAATGTGTTCAGATTGCTTTTATATTGCATTTGGCACATGGTGACGATTATCTCGAGAGTGCAAAGTAGCCAAATGAAACTTTTACTGGATTTCCACTTACTTTATCCAATCTCATCTCCACCACACAGGACAAGTTTGCATCTGTTATAGTTTTGGAGAAAATTGTGGTCATTTCATTTATGCGCGAATGTGTTCAGATTGCTTTTATATTGCATTTGGTACATGGTGACGATTATCTCAAGAGTGCAAAGTAGCCAAATGAAACTTTTACTGGATTTCCACTTACTTTATCAAATCTGATCTCCACCACACAGGACAAGTTTGCATCTGTTATAGTTTTGGAGAAAATTGTGGTCATTTCATTTATGCGCGAATGTGTTCAGATTGCTTTTATATTGCATTTGGCACATGGTGACGATTATCTCGAGAGTGCAAAGTAGCCAAATGAAACTTTTACTGGATTTCCACTTACTTTATCAAATCTCATCTCCACCACACAGGACAAGTTTGCATCTGTTATAGTTTTGGAGAAAATTGTGGTCATTTCATTTATGCGCGAATGTGTTCAGATTGCTTTTCTATTGCATTTGGCACATGGTGACGATTACCTCGAGAGTGCAAAGTAGCCAAATGAAACTTTTACTGGATTTCCACTTACTTTATCAAATCTCATCTCCACCACACAGGACAAGTTTGCCTCTGTTATAGTTTTGGAAAAAATTGTGGTCATTTCATTTATGCGCGAATGTGTTCAGATTGCTTTTCTATTGCATTTGGCACATGGTGACGATTATCTCGAGAGTGCAAAGTAGCCAAATGAAACTTTTACTGGATTTCCACTTACTTTATCAAATCTCATCTCCACCACACAGGACAAGTTTGCATCTGTTATAGTTTTGGAGAAAATTGTGGTCATTTCATTTATGCGCGAATGTGTTCAGATTGCTTTTATATTGCATTTGGCACATGGTGACGATTATCTCAAGAGTGCAAAGTAGCCAAATGAAACTTTTACTGGATTTCCACTTACTTTATCAAATCTCATCTCCACCACACAGGACAAGTTTGCATTTGTTATAGTTTTGGAGAAAATTGTGGTCATTTCATTTATGCGCGAATGTGTTCAGATTGCTTTTCTATTGCATTTGGCACATGTTGACGATTATCTCGAGAGTGCAAAGTAGCCAAATGAAACTTTTACTGGATTTCCACTTACTTTATCAAATCTCATCTCCACCACACAGGACAAGTTTGCATCTGCTATAGTTTTGGAGAAAATTGTGGTCATTTCATTTATGCGCGAATGTGTTCAGATTGCTTTTATATTGCATTTGGCACATGGTGACGATTATCTCGAGAGTGCAAAGTAGCCAAATGAAACTTTTACTGGATTTCCACTTACTTTATCAAATCTCATCTCCACCACACAGGACAAGTTTGCATCTGTTATAGTTTTGGAGAAAATTGTGGTCATTTCATTTATGCGCGAATGTGTTCAGATTGCTTTTATATTGCATTTGGCACATGGTGACAATTATCTCGAGAGTGCAAAGTAGCCAAATGAAACTTTTACTGGATTTCCACTTACTTTATCAAATCTCATCTCCACCACACAGGACAAGTTTGCATTTGTTATAGTTTTGGGGAAAATTTTGTTCATTTCATTTATGCGCGAATGTGTTCAGATTGCTTTTCTATTGCATTTGGCACATGGTGACGATTATCTCGAGAGTGCAAAGTAGCCAAATGAAACTTTTACTGGATTTCCACTTACTTTATCAAATCTCATCTCCACCACACAGGACAAGTTTGCATCTGTTATAGTTTTGGAGAAAATTGTGGTCATTTCATTTATGCGCGAATGTGTTCAGATTGCTTTTATATTGCATTTGGCACATGGTGACGATTATCTCGAGAGTGCAAACTAGCCAAATGAAACTTTTACTGGATTTCCACTTACTTTATCAAATCTCATCTCCACCACACAGGACAAGTTTGCATCTGTTATAGTTTTGGAGAAAATTGTGGTCATTTCATTTATGCGCGAATGTGTTCAGATTGCTTTTATATTGCATTTGTCACATGGTGACGATTATCTCGAGAGTGCAAAGTAGCCAAATGAAACTTTTACTGGATTTCCACTTACTTTATCCAATCTCATCTCCACCACACAGGACAATTTTGCATCTGTTATAATTTTGGAGAAAATTGTGGTCATTTCATTTATGCGCGAATGTGTTCAGATTGCTTTTCTATTGCATTTGGCACATGGTGACGATTATCTCGAGAGTGCAAAGTAGCCAAATGAAACTTTTACTGGATTTCCACTTACTTTATCAAATCTCATCTCCACCACACAGGACAAGTTTGCATCTGTTATAGTTTTGGAGAAAATTGTGGTCATTTCATTTATGCGCGAATGTGTTCAGATTGCTTTTATATTGCATTTGTCACATGGTGACGATTATCTCGAGAGTGCAAAGTAGCCAAATGAAACTTTTACTGGATTTCCACTTACTTTATCAAATCTCATCTCCACCACACAGGACAAGTTTGCATCTGTTATAGTTTTGGAGAAAATTGTGGTCATTTCATTTATGCGCGAATGTGTTCAGATTGCTTTTATATTGCATTTGTCACATGGTGACGATTATCTCGAGAGTGCAAAGTAGCCAAATGAAACTTTTACTGGATTTCCACTTACTTTATCCAATCTCATCTCCACCACACAGGACAAGTTTGCATCTGTTATAATTTTGGAGAAAATTGTGGTCATTTTATTTATGCGCGAATGTGTTCAGATTGCTTTTCTATTGCATTTGGCACATGGTGACGATTATCTCGAGAGTGCAAAGTAGCCAAATGAAACTTTTACTGGATTTCCACTTACTTTATCAAATCTCATCTCCACCACACAGGACAAGTTTGCATCTGTTATAGTTTTGGAGAAAATTGTGGTCATTTCATTTATGCGCGAATGTGTTCAGATTGCTTTTATATTGCATTTGTCACATGGTGACGATTATCTCGAGAGTGCAAAGTAGCCAAATGAAACTTTTACTGGATTTCCACTTACTTTATCCAATCTCATCTCCACCACACAGGACAAGTTTGCATCTGTTATAATTTTGGAGAAAATTGTGGTCATTTTATTTATGCGCGAATGTGTTCAGATTGCTTTTCTATTGCATTTGGCACATGGTGACGATTATCTCGAGAGTGCAAAGTAGCCAAATGAAACTTTTACTGGATTTCCACTTACTTTATCAAATCTCATCTCCACCACACAGGACAAGTTTGCATCTGTTATAGTTTTGGAGAAAATTGTGGTCATTTCATTTATGCGCGAATGTGTTCAGATTGCTTTTATATTGCATTTGGCACATGGTGACAATTATCTCGAGAGTGCAAAGTAGCCAAATGAAACTTTTACTGGATTTCCACTTACTTTATCAAATCTCATCTCCACCACACAGGACAAGTTTGCATTTGTTATAGTTTTGGAGAAAATTTTGTTCATTTCATTTATGCGCGAATGTGTTCAGATTGCTTTTCTATTGCATTTGGCACATGGTGACGATTATCTCGAGAGTGCAAAGTAGCCAAATGAAACTTTTACTGGATTTCCACTTACTTTATCAAATCTCATCTCCACCACACAGGACAAGTTTGCATCTGTTATAGTTTTGGAGAAAATTGTGGTCATTTCATTTATGCGCGAATGTGTTCAGATTGCTTTTATATTGCATTTGGCACATGGTGACGATTATCTCGAGAGTGCAAACTAGCCAAATGAAACTTTTACTGGATTTCCACTTACTTTATCAAATCTCATCTCCACCACACAGGACAAGTTTGCATCTGTTATAGTTTTGGAGAAAATTGTGGTCATTTCATTTATGCGCGAATGTGTTCAGATTGCTTTTATATTGCATTTGTCACATGGTGACGATTATCTCGAGAGTGCAAAGTAGCCAAATGAAACTTTTACTGGATTTCCACTTACTTTATCCAATCTCATCTCCACCACACAGGACAAGTTTGCATCTGTTATAATTTTGGAGAAAATTGTGGTCATTTTATTTATGCGCGAATGTGTTCAGATTGCTTTTCTATTGCATTTGGCACATGGTGACGATTATCTCGAGAGTGCAAAGTAGCCAAATGAAACTTTTACTGGATTTCCACTTACTTTATCAAATCTCATCTCCACCACACAGGACAAGTTTGCATCTGTTATAGTTTTGGAGAAAATTGTGGTCATTTCATTTATGCGCGAATGTGTTCAGATTGCTTTTATATTGCATTTGTCACATGGTGACGATTATCTCGAGAGTGCAAAGTAGCCAAATGAAACTTTTACTGGATTTCCACTTACTTTATCCAATCTCATCTCCACCACACAGGACAAGTTTGCATCTGTTATAGTTTTGGAGAAAATTGTGGTCATTTCATTTATGCGCGAATGTGTTCAGATTGCTTTTATATTGCATTTGGTACATGGTGACGATTATCTCGAGAGTGCAAAGTAGCCAAATGAAACTTTTACTGGATTTCCACTTACTTTATCAAATCTGATCTCCACCACACAGGACAAGTTTGCATCTGTTATAGTTTTGGAGAAAATTGTGGTCATTTCATTTATGCGCGAATGTGTTCAGATTGCTTTTATATTGCATTTGGCACATGGTGACGATTATCTCGTGAGTGCAAAGTAGCCAAATGAAACTTTTACTGGATTTCCACTTACTTTATCAAATCTCATCTCCACCACACAGGACAAGTTTGCATCTGTTATAGTTTTGGAGAAAATTGTGGTCATTTCATTTATGCGCGAATGTGTTTAGATTGCTTTTCTATTGAATTTGGCACATGGTGACGATTATCTCGAGAGTGCAAAGTAGCCAAATGAAACTTTTACTGGATTTCCACTTACTTTATCAAATCTCATCTCCACCACACAGGACAAGTTTGCCTCTGTTATAGTTTTGGAGAAAATATTGGTCATTTTTATTTATGCGCGAATGTGTTCAGATTGCTTTTATATTGCATTTGGCACATGGTGACGATTATCTCGAGAGTGCAAAGTAGCCAAATAAAACTTTGACTGGATTTCCACTTACTTTATCAAATCTCATCTCCACCACACAGGACAAGTTTGCATCTGTTATAGTTTTGGAGAAAATTGTGGTCATTTCATTTATGTGCGAATGTGTTCAGATTGCTTTTATATTGCATTTGGCACATGGTGACGATTATCTCGAGAGTGCAAAGTAGCCAAATGAAACTTTTACTGGATTTCCACTTACTTTATCCAATCTCATCTCCACCACACAGGACAAGTTTGCATCTGTTATAGTTTTGGAGAAAATTGTGGTCATTTCATTTATGCGCGAATGTGTTCAGATTGCTTTTATATTGCATTTGGTACATGGTGACGATTATCTCGAGAGTGCAAAGTAGCCAAATGAAACTTTTAGTGGATTTCCACTTACTTTATCAAATCTGATCTCCACCACACAGGACAAGTTTGCATCTGTTATAGTTTTGGAGAAAATTGTGGTCATTTCATTTATGCGCGAATGTGTTCAGATTGCTTTTATATTGCATTTGGCACATGGTGACGATTATCTCGAGAGTGCAAAGTAGCCAAATGAAACTTTTACTGGATTTCCACTTACTTTATCAAATCTCATCTCCACCACACAGGACAAGTTTGCATCTGTTATAGTTTTGGAGAAAATTGTGGTCATTTCATTTATGCGCGAATGTGTTCAGATTGCTTTTCTATTGCATTTGGCACATGGTGACGATTATCTCGAGAGTGCAAAGTAGCCAAATGAAACTTTTACTGGATTTCCACTTACTTTATCAAATCTCATCTCCACCACACAGGACAAGTTTGCATCTGTTATAGTTTTGGAGAAAATTGTGGTCATTTCATTTATGCGCGAATGTGTTCAGATTGCTTTTATATTGCATTTGGCACATGGTGACGATTATCTCGAGAGTGCAAACTAGCCAAATGAAACTTTTACTGGATTTCCACTTACTTTATCAAATCTCATCTCCACCACACAGGACAAGTTTGCATCTGTTATAGTTTTGGAGAAAATTGTGGTCATTTCATTTATGCGCGAATGTGTTCAGATTGCTTTTATATTGCATTTGTCACATGGTGACGATTATCTCGAGAGTGCAAAGTAGCCAAATGAAACTTTTACTGGATTTCCACTTACTTTATCCAATCTCATCTCCACCACACAGGACAAGTTTGCATCTGTTATAATTTTGGAGAAAATTGTGGTCATTTCATTTATGCGCGAATGTGTTCAGATTGCTTTTCTATTGCATTTGGCACATGGTGACGATTATCTCGAGAGTGCAAAGTAGCCAAATGAAACTTTTACTGGATTTCCACTTACTTTATCAAATCTCATCTCCACCACACAGGACAAGTTTGCATCTGTTATAGTTTTGGAGAAAATTGTGGTCATTTCATTTATGCGCGAATGTGTTCAGATTGCTTTTATATTGCATTTGTCACATGGTGACGATTATCTCGAGAGTGCAAAGTAGCCAAATGAAACTTTTACTGGATTTCCACTTACTTTATCAAATCTGATCTCCACCACACAGGACAAGTTTGCATCTGTTATAGTTTTGGAGAAAATTGTGGTCATTTCATTTATGCGCGAATGTGTTCAGATTGCTTTTATATTGCATTTGTCACATGGTGACGATTATCTCGAGAGTGCAAAGTAGCCAAATGAAACTTTTACTGGATTTCCACTTACTTTATCCAATCTCATCTCCACCACACAGGACAAGTTTGCATCTGTTATAATTTTGGAGAAAATTGTGGTCATTTTATTTATGCGCGAATGTGTTCAGATTGCTTTTCTATTGCATTTGGCACATGGTGACGATTATCTCGAGAGTGCAAAGTAGCCAAATGAAACTTTTACTGGATTTCCACTTACTTTATCAAATCTCATCTCCACCACACAGGACAAGTTTGCATCTGTTATAGTTTTGGAGAAAATTGTGGTCATTTCATTTATGCGCGAATGTGTTCAGATTGCTTTTATATTGCATTTGTCACATGGTGACGATTATCTCGAGAGTGCAAAGTAGCCAAATGAAACTTTTACTGGATTTCCACTTACTTTATCCAATCTCATCTCCACCACACAGGACAAGTTTGCATCTGTTATAATTTTGGAGAAAATTGTGGTCATTTTATTTATGCGCGAATGTGTTCAGATTGCTTTTCTATTGCATTTGGCACATGGTGACGATTATCTCGAGAGTGCAAAGTAGCCAAATGAAACTTTTACTGGATTTCCACTTACTTTATCAAATCTCATCTCCACCACACAGGACAAGTTTGCATCTGTTATAGTTTTGGAGAAAATTGTGGTCATTTCATTTATGCGCGAATGTGTTCAGATTGCTTTTATATTGCATTTGGCACATGGTGACAATTATCTCGAGAGTGCAAAGTAGCCAAATGAAACTTTTACTGGATTTCCACTTACTTTATCAAATCTCATCTCCACCACACAGGACAAGTTTGCATTTGTTATAGTTTTGGAGAAAATTTTGTTCATTTCATTTATGCGCGAATGTGTTCAGATTGCTTTTCTATTGCATTTGGCACATGGTGACGATTATCTCGAGAGTGCAAAGTAGCCAAATGAAACTTTTACTGGATTTCCACTTACTTTATCAAATCTCATCTCCACCACACAGGACAAGTTTGCATCTGTTATAGTTTTGGAGAAAATTGTGGTCATTTCATTTATGCGCGAATGTGTTCAGATTGCTTTTATATTGCATTTGTCACATGGTGACGATTATCTCGAGAGTGCAAAGTAGCCAAATGAAACTTTTACTGGATTTCCACTTACTTTATCCAATCTCATCTCCACCACACAGGACAAGTTTGCATCTGTTATAATTTTGGAGAAAATTGTGGTCATTTTATTTATGCGCGAATGTGTTCAGATTGCTTTTCTATTGCATTTGGCACATGGTGACGATTATCTCGAGAGTGCAAAGTAGCCAAATGAAACTTTTACTGGATTTCCACTTACTTTATCCAATCTCATCTCCACCACACAGGACAAGTTTGCATCTGTTATAATTTTGGAGAAAATTGTGGTCATTTTATTTATGCGCGAATGTGTTCAGATTGCTTTTCTATTGCATTTGGCACATGGTGACGATTATCTCGAGAGTGCAAAGTAGCCAAATGAAACTTTTACTGGATTTCCACTTACTTTATCCAATCTCATCTCCACCACACAGGACAAGTTTGCATCTGTTATAGTTTTGGAGAAAATTGTGGTCATTTCATTTATGCGCGAATGTGTTCAGATTGCTTTTATATTGCATTTGGTACATGGTGACGATTATCTCGAGAGTGCAAAGTAGCCAAATGAAACTTTTACTGGATTTCCACTTACTTTATCAAATCTGATCTCCACCACACAGGACAAGTTTGCATCTGTTATAGTTTTGGAGAAAATTGTGGTCATTTCATTTATGCGCGAATGTGTTCAGATTGCTTTTATATTGCATTTGGCACATGGTGACGATTATCTCGAGAGTGCAAAGTAGCCAAATGAAACTTTTACTGGATTTCCACTTACTTTATCAAATCTCATCTCCACCACACAGGACAAGTTTGCATCTGTTATAGTTTTGGAGAAAATTGTGGTCATTTCATTTATGCGCGAATGTGTTTAGATTGCTTTTCTATTGAATTTGGCACATGGTGACGATTATCTCGAGAGTGCAAAGTAGCCAAATGAAACTTTTACTGGATTTCCACTTACTTTATCAAATCTCATCTCCACCACACAGGACAAGTTTGCCTCTGTTATAGTTTTGGAGAAAATATTGGTCATTTTTATTTATGCGCGAATGTGTTCAGATTGCTTTTATATTGCATTTGGCACATGGTGACGATTATCTCGAGAGTGCAAAGTAGCCAAATAAAACTTTGACTGGATTTCCACTTACTTTATCAAATCTCATCTCCACCACACAGGACAAGTTTGCATCTGTTATAGTTTTGGAGAAAATTGTGGTCATTTCATTTATGTGCGAATGTGTTCAGATTGCTTTTATATTGCATTTGGCACATGGTGACGATTATCTCGAGAGTGCAAAGTAGCCAAATGAAACTTTTACTGGATTTCCACTTACTTTATCCAATCTCATCTCCACCACACAGGACAAGTTTGCATCTGTTATAGTTTTGGAGAAAATTGTGGTCATTTCATTTATGCGCGAATGTGTTCAGATTGCTTTTATATTGCATTTGGTACATGGTGACGATTATCTCGAGAGTGCAAAGTAGCCAAATGAAACTTTTAGTGGATTTCCACTTACTTTATCAAATCTGATCTCCACCACACAGGACAAGTTTGCATCTGTTATAGTTTTGGAGAAAATTGTGGTCATTTCATTTATGCGCGAATGTGTTCAGATTGCTTTTATATTGCATTTGGCACATGGTGACGATTATCTCGAGAGTGCAAAGTAGCCAAATGAAACTTTTACTGGATTTCCACTTACTTTATCAAATCTCATCTCCACCACACAGGACAAGTTTGCATCTGTTATAGTTTTGGAGAAAATTGTGGTCATTTCATTTATGCGCGAATGTGTTCAGATTGCTTTTATATTGCATTTGGCACATGGTGACGATTATCTCGAGTGCAAAGTAGCCAAATGAAACTTTTACTGGATTTCCACTTACTTTATCAAATCTCATCTCCACCACACAGGACAAGTTTGCATTTGTTATAGTTTTGGAGAAAATTGTGGTCATTTCATTTATGCGCGAATGTGTTCAGATTGCTTTTCTATTGCATTTGGCACATGTTGACGATTATCTCGAGAGTGCAAAGTAGCCAAATGAAACTTTTACTGGATTTCCACTTACTTTATCAAATCTCATCTCCACCACACAGGACAAGTTTGCATCTGCTATAGTTTTGGAGAAAATTGTGGTCATTTCATTTATGCGCGAATGTGTTCAGATTGCTTTTATATTGCATTTGGCACATGGTGACGATTATCTCGAGAGTGCAAAGTAGCCAAATGAAACTTTTACTGGATTTCCACTTACTTTATCAAATCTCATCTCCACCACACAGGACAAGTTTGCATCTGTTATAGTTTTGGAGAAAATTGTGGTCATTTCATTTATGCGCGAATGTGTTCAGATTGCTTTTATATTGCATTTGGCACATGGTGACAATTATCTCGAGAGTGCAAAGTAGCCAAATGAAACTTTTACTGGATTTCCACTTACTTTATCAAATCTCATCTCCACCACACAGGACAAGTTTACATTTGTTATAGTTTTGGAGAAAATTGTGTTCATTTCATTTATGCGCGAATGTGTTCAGATTGCTTTTCTATTGCATTTGGCACATGGTGACGATTATCTCGAGAGTGCAAAGTAGCCAAATGAAACTTTTACTGGATTTCCACTTACTTTATCAAATCTCATCTCCACCACGCAGGACAAGTTTGCATCTACTATAGTTTTGGAGAAAATTGTGGTCATTTCATTTATGCGCGAATGTGTTCAGATTGCTTTTATATTGCATTTGGCACATGGTGACGATTATCTCGAGAGTGCAAAGTAGCCAAATGAAACTTTTACTGGATTTCCACTTACTTTATCAAATCTCATCTCCACCACACAGGACAAGTTTGCATCTGTTATAGTTTTGGAGAAAATTGTGGTCATTTCATTTATGCGCGAATGTGTTCAGATTGCTTTATATTGCATTTGGCACATGGTGACGATTATCTCGAGAGTGCAAACTAGCCAAATGAAACTTTTACTGGATTTCCACTTACTTTATCAAATCTCATCTCCACCACACAGGACAAGTTTGCATCTGTTATAGTTTTGGAGAAAATTGTGGTCATTTCATTTATGCGCGAATGTGTTCAGATTGCTTTTATATTGCATTTGGCACATGGTGACGATTATCTCGAGAGTGCAAAGTAGCCAAATGAAACTTTTACTGGATTTCCACTTACTTTATCAAATCTCATCTCCACCACACAGGACAAGTTTGCATCTGTTATAGTTTTGGAGAAAATAGTAGTCATTTTTATTTATGCGCGAATGTGTTCAGATTGCTTTTATATTGCATTTGGCACATGGTGACGATTATCTCGAGAGTGCAAGGTAGCCAAATGAAACTTTTACTGGATTTCCACTTAGTTTATCAAATCTCATCTCCACCACACAGGACAAGTTTGCATCTGTTATAATTTTGGAGAAAATTGTGGTCATTTTATTTATGCGCGAATGTGTTCAGATTGCTTTTCTATTGCATTTGGCACATGGTGACGATTATCTCGAGAGTGCAAAGTAGCCAAATGAAACTTTTACTGGATTTCCACTTACTTTATCAAATCTCATCTCCACCACACAGGACAAGTTTGCATCTGTTATAGTTTTGGAGAAAATTGTGGTCATTTCATTTATGCGCGAATGTGTTCAGATTGCTTTTATCTTGCATTTGTCACATGGTGACGATTATCTCGAGAGTGCAAAGTAGCCAAATGAAACTTTTACTGGATTTCCACTTACTTTATCCAATCTCATCTCCACCACACAGGACAAGTTTGCATCTGTTGTAATTTTGGAGAAAATTGTGGTCATTTTATTTATGCGCGAATGTGTTCAGATTGCTATTCTATTGCATTTGGCACATGGTGACGATTATCTCGAGAGTGCAAAGTAGCCAAATGAAACTTTTACTGGATTTCCACTTACTTTATCAAATCTCATCTCCACCACACAGGACAAGTTTGCATCTGTTATAGTTTTGGAGAAAATTGTGGTCATTTCATTTATGCGCGAATGTGTTCAGATTGCTTTTATATTGCATTTGTCACATGGTGACGATTATCTCGAGAGTGCAAAGTAGCCAAATGAAACTTTTACTGGATTTCCACTTACTTTATCCAATCTCATCTCCACCACACAGGACAAGTTTGCATCTGTTATAGTTTTGGAGAAAATTGTGGTCATTTCATTTATGCGCGAATGTGTTCAGATTGCTTTTATATTGCATTTGGTACATGGTGACGATTATCTCGAGAGTGCAAAGTAGCCAAATGAAACTTTTACTGGATTTCCACTTACTTTATCAAATCTGATCTCCACCACACAGGACAAGTTTGCATCTGTTATAGTTTTGGAGAAAATTGTGGTCATTTCATTTATGCGCGAATGTGTTCAGATTGCTTTTATATTGCATTTGGCACATGGTGACGATTATCTCGAGAGTGCAAAGTAGCCAAATGAAACTTTTACTGGATTTCCACTTACTTTATCAAATCTCATCTCCACCACACAGGACAAGTTTGCATCTGTTATAGTTTTGGAGAAAATTGTGGTCATTTCATTTATGCGCGAATGTGTTTAGATTGCTTTTCTATTGAATTTGGCACATGGTGACGATTATCTCGAGAGTGCAAAGTAGCCAAATGAAACTTTTACTGGATTTCCACTTACTTTATCAAATCTCATCTCCACCACACAGGACAAGTTTGCCTCTGTTATAGTTTTGGAGAAAATATTGGTCATTTTTATTTATGCGCGAATGTGTTCAGATTGCTTTTATATTGCATTTGGCACATGGTGACGATTATCTCGAGAGTGCAAAGTAGCCAAATAAAACTTTGACTGGATTTCCACTTACTTTATCAAATCTCATCTCCACCACACAGGACAAGTTTGCATCTGTTATAGTTTTGGAGAAAATTGTGGTCATTTCATTTATGTGCGAATGTGTTCAGATTGCTTTTATATTGCATTTGGCACATGGTGACGATTATCTCGAGAGTGCAAAGTAGCCAAATGAAACTTTTACTGGATTTCCACTTACTTTATCCAATCTCATCTCCACCACACAGGACAAGTTTGCATCTGTTATAGTTTTGGAGAAAATTGTGGTCATTTCATTTATGCGCGAATGTGTTCAGATTGCTTTTATATTGCATTTGGTACATGGTGACGATTATCTCGAGAGTGCAAAGTAGCCAAATGAAACTTTTAGTGGATTTCCACTTACTTTATCAAATCTGATCTCCACCACACAGGACAAGTTTGCATCTGTTATAGTTTTGGAGAAAATTGTGGTCATTTCATTTATGCGCGAATGTGTTCAGATTGCTTTTATATTGCATTTGGCACATGGTGACGATTATCTCGAGAGTGCAAAGTAGCCAAATGAAACTTTTACTGGATTTCCACTTACTTTATCAAATCTCATCTCCACCACACAGGACAAGTTTGCATCTGTTATAGTTTTGGAGAAAATTGTGGTCATTTCATTTATGCGCGAATGTGTTCAGATTGCTTTTATATTGCATTTGGCACATGGTGACGATTATCTCGAGTGCAAAGTAGCCAAATGAAACTTTTACTGGATTTCCACTTACTTTATCAAATCTCATCTCCACCACACAGGACAAGTTTGCATTTGTTATAGTTTTGGAGAAAATTGTGGTCATTTCATTTATGCGCGAATGTGTTCAGATTGCTTTTCTATTGCATTTGGCACATGTTGACGATTATCTCGAGAGTGCAAAGTAGCCAAATGAAACTTTTACTGGATTTCCACTTACTTTATCAAATCTCATCTCCACCACACAGGACAAGTTTGCATCTGCTATAGTTTTGGAGAAAATTGTGGTCATTTCATTTATGCGCGAATGTTTTCAGATTGCTTTTATATTGCATTTGGCACATGGTGACGATTATCTCGAGAGTGCAAAGTAGCCAAATGAAACTTTTACTGGATTTCCACTTACTTTATCAAATCTCATCTCCACCACACAGGACAAGTTTGCATCTGTTATAGTTTTGGAGAAAATTGTGGTCATTTCATTTATGCGCGAATGTGTTCAGATTGCTTTTATATTGCATTTGGCACATGGTGACAATTATCTCGAGAGTGCAAAGTAGCCAAATGAAACTTTTACTGGATTTCCACTTACTTTATCAAATCTCATCTCCACCACACAGGACAAGTTTGCATTTGTTATAGTTTTGGAGAAAATTGTGTTCATTTCATTTATGCGCGAATGTGTTCAGATTGCTTTTCTATTGCATTTGGCACATGGTGACGATTATCTCGAGAGTGCAAAGTAGCCAAATGAAACTTTTACTGGATTTCCACTTACTTTATCAAATCTCATCTCCACCACGCAGGACAAGTTTGCATCTACTATAGTTTTGGAGAAAATTGTGGTCATTTCATTTATGCGCGAATGTGTTCAGATTGCTTTTATATTGCATTTGGCACATGGTGACGATTATCTCGAGAGTGCAAAGTAGCCAAATGAAACTTTTACTGGATTTCCACTTACTTTATCAAATCTCATCTCCACCACACAGGACAAGTTTGCATCTGTTATAGTTTTGGAGAAAATTGTGGTCATTTCATTTATGCGCGAATGTGTTCAGATTGCTTTATATTGCATTTGGCACATGGTGACGATTATCTCGAGAGTGCAAACTAGCCAAATGAAACTTTTACTGGATTTCCACTTACTTTATCAAATCTCATCTCCACCACACAGGACAAGTTTGCATCTGTTATAGTTTTGGAGAAAATTGTGGTCATTTCATTTATGCGCGAATGTGTTCAGATTGCTTTTATATTGCATTTGGCACATGGTGACGATTATCTCGAGAGTGCAAAGTAGCCAAATGAAACTTTTACTGGATTTCCACTTACTTTATCAAATCTCATCTCCACCACACAGGACAAGTTTGCATCTGTTATAGTTTTGGAGAAAATAGTAGTCATTTTTATTTATGCGCGAATGTGTTCAGATTGCTTTTATATTGCATTTGGCACATGGTGACGATTATCTCGAGAGTGCAAGGTAGCCAAATGAAACTTTTACTGGATTTCCACTTAGTTTATCAAATCTCATCTCCACCACACAGGACAAGTTTGCATCTGTTATAATTTTGGAGAAAATTGTGGTCATTTTATTTATGCGCGAATGTGTTCAGATTGCTTTTCTATTGCATTTGGCACATGGTGACGATTATCTCGAGAGTGCAAAGTAGCCAAATGAAACTTTTACTGGATTTCCACTTACTTTATCAAATCTCATCTCCACCACACAGGACAAGTTTGCATCTGTTATAGTTTTGGAGAAAATTGTGGTCATTTCATTTATGCGCGAATGTGTTCAGATTGCTTTTATCTTGCATTTGTCACATGGTGACGATTATCTCGAGAGTGCAAAGTAGCCAAATGAAACTTTTACTGGATTTCCACTTACTTTATCCAATCTCATCTCCACCACACAGGACAAGTTTGCATCTGTTGTAATTTTGGAGAAAATTGTGGTCATTTTATTTATGCGCGAATGTGTTCAGATTGCTATTCTATTGCATTTGGCACATGGTGACGATTATCTCGAGAGTGCAAAGTAGCCAAATGAAACTTTTACTGGATTTCCACTTACTTTATCAAATCTCATCTCCACCACACAGGACAAGTTTGCATCTGTTATAGTTTTGGAGAAAATTGTGGTCATTTCATTTATGCGCGAATGTGTTCAGATTGCTTTTATATTGCATTTGTCACATGGTGACGATTATCTCGAGAGTGCAAAGTAGCCAAATGAAACTTTTACTGGATTTCCACTTACTTTATCAAATCTCATCTCCACCACGCAGGACAAGTTTGCATCTACTATAGTTTTGGAGAAAATTGTGGTCATTTCATTTATGCGCGAATGTGTTCAGATTGCTTTTATATTGCATTTGGCACATGGTGACGATTATCTCGAGAGTGCAAAGTAGCCAAATGAAACTTTTACTGGATTTCCACTTACTTTATCAAATCTCATCTCCACCACACAGGACAAGTTTGCATCTGTTATAGTTTTGGAGAAAATTGTGGTCATTTCATTTATGCGCGAATGTGTTCAGATTGCTTTATATTGCATTTGGCACATGGTGACGATTATCTCGAGAGTGCAAACTAGCCAAATGAAACTTTTACTGGATTTCCACTTACTTTATCAAATCTCATCTCCACCACACAGGACAAGTTTGCATCTGTTATAGTTTTGGAGAAAATTGTGGTCATTTCATTTATGCGCGAATGTGTTCAGATTGCTTTTATATTGCATTTGGCACATGGTGACGATTATCTCGAGAGTGCAAAGTAGCCAAATGAAACTTTTACTGGATTTCCACTTACTTTATCAAATCTCATCTCCACCACACAGGACAAGTTTGCATCTGTTATAGTTTTGGAGAAAATAGTAGTCATTTTTATTTATGCGCGAATGTGTTCAGATTGCTTTTATATTGCATTTGGCACATGGTGACGATTATCTCGAGAGTGCAAGGTAGCCAAATGAAACTTTTACTGGATTTCCACTTAGTTTATCAAATCTCATCTCCACCACACAGGACAAGTTTGCATCTGTTATAATTTTGGAGAAAATTGTGGTCATTTTATTTATGCGCGAATGTGTTCAGATTGCTTTTCTATTGCATTTGGCACATGGTGACGATTATCTCGAGAGTGCAAAGTAGCCAAATGAAACTTTTACTGGATTTCCACTTACTTTATCAAATCTCATCTCCACCACACAGGACAAGTTTGCATCTGTTATAGTTTTGGAGAAAATTGTGGTCATTTCATTTATGCGCGAATGTGTTCAGATTGCTTTTATCTTGCATTTGTCACATGGTGACGATTATCTCGAGAGTGCAAAATAGCCAAATGAAACTTTTACTGGATTTCCACTTACTTTATCCAATCTCATCTCCACCACACAGGACAAGTTTGCATCTGTTGTAATTTTGGAGAAAATTGTGGTCATTTTATTTATGCGCGAATGTGTTCAGATTGCTATTCTATTGCATTTGGCACATGGTGACGATTATCTCGAGAGTGCAAAGTAGCCAAATGAAACTTTTACTGGATTTCCACTTACTTTATCAAATCTCATCTCCACCACACAGGACAAGTTTGCATCTGTTATAGTTTTGGAGAAAATTGTGGTCATTTCATTTATGCGCGAATGTGTTCAGATTGCTTTTATATTGCATTTGTCACATGGTGACGATTATCTCGAGAGTGCAAAGTAGCCAAATGAAACTTTTACTGGATTTCCACTTACTTTATCCAATCTCATCTCCACCACACAGGACAAGTTTGCATCTGTTATAGTTTTGGAGAAAATTGGGGTCATTTCATTTATGCGCGAATGTGTTCAGATTGCTTTTATATTGCATTTGGCACATGGTGACGATTATCTCGAGAGTGCAAAGTAGCCAAATGAAACTTTTACTGGATTTCCACTTACTTTATCAAATCTCATCTCCACCACACAGGACAAGTTTGCCTCTGTTATAGTTTTGGAGAAAATATTGGTCATTTTTATTTATGCGCGAATGTGTTCATATTGCTTTTATATTGCATTTGGCACATGGTGACGATTATCTCGAGAGTGCAAAGTAACCAAATAAAACTTTGACTGGATTTCCACTTACTTTATCAAATCTCATCTCCACCACACAGGACAAGTTTGCATCTGTTATAGTTTTGGGGAAAATTGTGGTCATTTCATTTATGCGCGAATGTGTTCAGATTGCTTTTATATTGCATTTGGCACATGGTGACGATTATCTCGAGAGTGCAAAGTAGCCAAATGAAACTTTTACTGGATTTCCACTTACTTTATCCAATCTCATCTCCACCACACAGGACAAGTTTGCATCTGTTATAGTTTTGGAGAAAATTGTGGTCATTTCATTTATGCGCGAATGTGTTCAGATTGCTTTTATATTGCATTTGGTACATGGTGACGATTATCTCAAGAGTGCAAAGTAGCCAAATGAAACTTTTACTGGATTTCCACTTACTTTATCAAATCTGATCTCCACCACACAGGACAAGTTTGCATCTGTTATAGTTTTGGAGAAAATTGTGGTCATTTCATTTATGCGCGAATGTGTTCAGATTGCTTTTATATTGCATTTGGCACATGGTGACGATTATCTCAAGAGTGCAAAGTAGCCAAATGAAACTTTTACTGGATTTCCACTTACTTTATCAAATCTCATCTCCACCACACAGGACAAGTTTGCATTTGTTATAGTTTTGGAGAAAATTGTGGTCATTTCATTTATGCGCGAATGTGTTCAGATTGCTTTTCTATTGCATTTGGCACATGTTGACGATTATCTCGAGAGTGCAAAGTAGCCAAATGAAACTTTTACTGGATTTCCACTTACTTTATCAAATCTCATCTCCACCACACAGGACAAGTTTGCATCTGCTATAGTTTTGGAGAAAATTGTGGTCATTTCATTTATGCGCGAATGTGTTCAGATTGCTTTTATATTGCATTTGGCACATGGTGACGATTATCTCGAGAGTGCAAAGTAGCCAAATGAAACTTTTACTGGATTTCCACTTACTTTATCAAATCTCATCTCCACCACACAGGACAAGTTTGCATCTGTTATAGTTTTGGAGAAAATTGTGGTCATTTCATTTATGCGCGAATGTGTTTAGATTGCTTTTATATTGCATTTGGCACATGGTGACAATTATCTCGAGAGTGCAAAGTAGCCAAATGAAACTTTTACTGGATTTCCACTTACTTTATCAAATCTCATCTCCACCACACAGGACAAGTTTGCATTTGTTATAGTTTTGGAGAAAATTTTGTTCATTTCATTTATGCGCGAATGTGTTCAGATTGCTTTTCTATTGCATTTGGCACATGGTGACGATTATCTCGAGAGTGCAAAGTAGCCAAATGAAACTTTTACTGGATTTCCACTTACTTTATCAAATCTCATCTCCACCACACAGGACAAGTTTGCATCTGTTATAGTTTTGGAGAAAATTGTGGTCATTTCATTTATGCGCGAATGTGTTCAGATTGCTTTTATATTGCATTTGGCACATGGTGACGATTATCTCGAGAGTGCAAAGTAGCCAAATAAAACTTTGACTGGATTTCCACTTACTTTATCAAATCTCATCTCCACCACACAGGACAAGTTTGCATCTGTTATAGTTTTGGAGAAAATTGTGGTCATTTCATTTATGTGCGAATGTGTTCAGATTGCTTTTATATTGCATTTGGCACATGGTGACGATTATCTCGAGAGTGCAAAGTAGCCAAATGAAACTTTTACTGGATTTCCACTTACTTTATCCAATCTCATCTCCACCACACAGGACAAGTTTGCATCTGTTATAGTTTTGGAGAAAATTGTGGTCATTTCATTTATGCGCGAATGTGTTCAGATTGCTTTTATATTGCATTTGGTACATGGTGACGATTATCTCGAGAGTGCAAAGTAGCCAAATGAAACTTTTAGTGGATTTCCACTTACTTTATCAAATCTGATCTCCACCACACAGGACAAGTTTGCATCTGTTATAGTTTTGGAGAAAATTGTGGTCATTTCATTTATGCGCGAATGTGTTCAGATTGCTTTTATATTGCATTTGGCACATGGTGACGATTATCTCGAGAGTGCAAAGTAGCTGTTACGGTTGCTGCGAGCACTGGAGACTATGTCCAGATTTCTTGCTACTGCACATGTGCGAGCGCTGGAGACTAAGTCCAGATTTCTTGCTACTGCACATGTGCGAGCGCTGGAGACTAAGTCCAGATTTCGTGCTACTGCACATGTGCGAGCGCTGGAGACTAAGTCCAGATTTCGTGCTACTGCACATGTGCGAGCGCTGGAGACTAAGTCCAGATTTCTTGCTACTGCACATGTGCGAGCGCCGGAGACTAAGTCCAATCTTGGAGCCATTGCACATGTGTGGGTGACATCATCGCTGACACGAGGTCACATGTCTCTGACACCTTCTATGCCGATTGGTCGCTGGTCATGTGCTTGTGACGTCTTGCTCGGTGATAGGCCAGCATGACGTCACTCCTGTCGTTCTGGCAGCGGATTGGCTCTGGTGTCCTCCATCTTGGATGAGGCACAGAGTCTATATAAGACCCTGACACACGCCGCATGGTGCTCAGTCCTCTTGGTTCATGCATATGAGTAGACGCTCTGTGCGCGTTCCTCTAGGCATTCCTCTGTCTATGCTAGGTGAGCGCTACCGGCAGGGTAGCGTTCTTATACCTTACAGCTTCGGCTGCTGTCTGTATCCTTACCTCTTAGGGGAGCGGACATAGGCAGGTGCCTGAGGCACATGGTCTGGCTGGGCCTTGTGATTCTACTCGTAGGTGGACGTTGCCGCTAGGGTAACGTTCCTTATACTGCGTCTGGCAGTTGTTCGTATCCTCGCACACTAGGGGAGCGAACAGAGGTAGGAGCTTTGTGCGGCTTACGCTGCTGTTCGTCTCTTTTGCACCACTAGAAGAGCGGACCTAGGCAGGTGCCATATCTAGTGGTTCGTGTCCTCGCACACTAGTGGAGCGAACGCAGGTAGGAGCTTTGTGCGGCTTACGCTGCTGTTCGTCTCTTTTGCACCACTAGAAGAGCGGACCTAGGTAGGTGCCATTTCGCACACATTGCCTTTGTCTCTGTGATTGTTAACAGAGATCATTCCACACACCCTCCAAGTAAGGGAGGAATTGCTTTACTTATTATATCCTTCTGTGAGTTAACAGAGGTATTGCACTCTGCCATAGTCTGCAGCAAAGTCTTTGCACGGTGGACCCTGACTGTCTGATACTTCTTTCGGTTATTATCAGACAGCCCCCCGTAACATTAGGACTGAGCCTAGGGTCTGGCAGTTATGGCAGAATATCAGCAGTTACACCGTTACATACAAGTACTTGAGTCACGGCTCAAGAGTATAGAGGATAAACCTCAGACCATGGTGACATCTGCACATGATCCTCGACTTGCTCTGCCAAACAGATATTCTGGCGATGCCAGATCATGTCGTGGTTTCATTAGTCAGTGTCAGATACACCTAGAGGTCAACTCTTCTCGCTTCTCTACGGAGAGGTCCAGAGTAGGCTTTATCATCTCATTACTTCAGGACAAAGCCTTAGAATGGGCGACTCCCCTATGGGAGCGCTCTGATGTGGTTACTCTGAGACATCAAGACTTTCTTGATGCTCTTAAGGCGGTATTCATGGGTCCGCAGGTTACCCATGATGCGGCCCTGAGACTGTTAGATCTATCTCAGGGTTCGTTATCCACTAGTTCTTATGCCATTGCTTTTAGAACTCTGGTGGCAGAACTAGATTGGCCAGAGAAGGTGTTGATTCCTATCTTCTGGAGAGGGTTGGCAGGCTATGTCAAGGATGCCCTTGCTACTCGTGAGGTCCCTGCTTCTCTGGAGGACTTGATCACAGTTGCAACGAGGATCGATGTACGCCATAAGGAACGTAGACTCGAGGTCTCTTCCTCACGCCCTAAGCATCGGGCTATTCCAGTTGTTGAGGGTCCACTACCATCTTCCTCAGCATCTGAAACATCTCCCACTCCTATGGAGTTAGGTCATACGTTCTCCAGACTACGCAAGTCTGGTCCTCCTATATGTTACGTATGTCGTCAGGCTGGGCACTATGCCAACAAGTGTCCTAGTCGTCAGGGAAACTCCCTGGCCTAGTAACCATTAGAGGGGGGTTACTAGAGACGTCTTCTGCACCCTCTAAGTGTTGTATCCCAGGTCAGCTCTCGTTATCTGAGAATACATGGCCTATTATGGCTTTTGTGGATTCCGGAGCTGACGGGATTTTTGTGTCCTCAGGATTTGTAAAGGGACACAATATTCCCTCTATCATGTTAGAGGCGCCTATTCCTGTCCGTGTTGTTAATGGAACTATGTTGTCTGACTCCATTACATTGAGGACAGTTCCCTTGCGCCTTTCCCTGTCTCAGGGTCACATAGAGGAGATTTCTTTTCTTGTTTTGCCTGAGGGTATAGACGACGTCCTTCTGGGTCTTCCATGGCTTCGGACTCATGCTCCTCACATTGACTGGGAGTCTGACAGCATTATTAGTTGGGGTTCGAAATGTCAGTCCCGATGTCTTCCCTTACCACCTAAGGTCGTTGCGGTTGCATCAACTGATCTCTCTCCCATACCTACACCCTATTTGGATTTCGCTGACGTGTTCTCCAAACAGGGTGCTGAGGTTCTTCCACCCCATAGGCCGTATGACTGTGCCATAGACCTTATCCCAGGTTCGGTTCCACCTAAAGGCAGGGTTTACCCCCTGTCGATACCTGAGTCGGAGGCCATGTCGACCTATATAAGAGAGAGTTTAGAGAAGGGGTTCATTCGTAAGTCTGTCTCTCCCGCGGGAGCTGGGTTTTTCTTTGTTCGGAAGAAAGAGGGTGATTTGCGTCCCTGCATAGATTACAGGGGTCTCAACGCAATCACAATAAAGAACAAATACCCATTACCTTTAATTTCGGAGCTCTTTGACAGACTGAGAGGAGCTCAAGTTTTTACGAAGTTGGATCTGCGGGGTGCGTATAACTTGGTACGAATTCGAAAGGGTGACGAATGGAAGACCGCTTTTAACACCCGAGACGGTCACTATGAATACCTCGTCATGCCTTTTGGGTTATGTAATGCACCCGCAGTATTTCAGGACTTCGTAAACGATGTGTTCAGGGATTTACTGTTATCCTCAGTAGTGGTGTATCTGGACGACATCCTGATTTTTTCTCCTGATCTGGAGACTCATCGTCAGGATGTCGTTCGTGTCCTTTCCCGTTTAAGGGAGCACTCATTGTTTGCTAAACTCGAGAAATGTGTATTCGAGCAGTCCTCATTGCCTTTTTTGGGTTACATTATCTCACAAGAGGGTCTGGCTATGGATCCTGCGAAGCTCTCTGCTGTCCTGCAATGGTCCGAACCTCATTCCTTGAAGGCGGTGCAACGCTTCTTAGGATTCATAAATTATTACAGGCAGTTCATACCCCATTTTTCTACTTTGGTGGCCCCTTTGGTGGCCTTGACTAAGAAAGGTGCTAATCCCAAAGCCTGGTCTACTGAGACATCTCAGGCTTTTGAGGCAGTAAAAAGACACTTTTCAACTGCTCCCGTTCTTCAAAGACCCGATGAGAATAAGCCCTTCCTCTTAGAGGTTGATGCCTCTTCAGTGGGTGCTGGTGCGGTCTTGTATCAAAAGAACGGTGCAGGTAGAAAAAGGCCGTGTTTCTTCTTTGCTAAAACCTTTTCACCGGCAGAGAGAAACTATACCATTGGGGATAGGGAACTGCTCGCCTTGAGATTAGCCTTGGAGGAGTGGCGTCACTTGCTGGAAGGAGCGAAACATCCTTTCCAGGTCTATACAGACCATAAGAATCTGACGTACTTACAAACCGCTCAGCGTCTGAATCCTCGCCAAGCCCGCTGGTCCTTGTTTTTCTCCCGCTTTCACTTCTCCATCAACTATCTGTCTGGGAGTAAGAATAACAAGGCAGACGCCCTGTCTCGCTCTATGCTTTCTACCCAGGAAGAGATTGACGAACCTCGTCTTATCCTTCCCTCCAGGGTTTTTCATACGCTCTCCCCTGTGACGTTAGACCAAATCCCACCGGGCAAGACCTTTGTTCCGCCTGATCGACAGAATGATATACTGTCATGGGCCCACACCTCAAAGGTGGGTGGGCATTTTGGTATTAGGCGGACACGAGAGTTACTGGAGAGGTGGTATTGGTGGCCACACTTAGCCAGCCACGTCAAGAGATATGTCGGTTCCTGCTACTCGTGTGCTCGCAACCGTCCATTACGGCAGAGACCGGCTGGGCTCTTGCATCCTTTACCAGTGCCAGATAGACCATGGGAGGTGGTGGGCATGGACTTTGTGGGTGATCTTCCATGTTCACAGGGACATAGATTTGTGTGGGTCATTACGGACCATTTCTCCCGGATGGTTCATCTCGTACCGTTATCGAGAATCCCATCTTCCAGGGTACTAGCCAAACTATTCCTCAAGCATGTCTTTAGGCTTCACGGGATGCCAGATCGTATCATTTGTGATAGAGGCCCGCAATTTACTTCCCGTTTCTGGCGAGATCTTTGTAGCCTTCTGCAAATTGAGTTGAATCTCTCTTCGGCATACCATCCGGAGACTAATGGTTTGGTTGAACGTACCAATCAATCTATGATTATATACCTTCGACACTTTGTTGCTGAGAACCACGATAACTGGTCCTCCCTCCTACCCTGGGCAGAATTTGCCCTTAACAATTCGCTGGCTGAGGCCACTGGGCAGACACCGTTCGTACTCAATAATGGGCAACACCCTAGGGTACCGGTACCGTTTCCCGCTGCTGCACCTCCTCCTCTTGTGGCCGACTGGGCAACTAATGCCAGAGAGGTTTGGGATCGGACTCAAGAGTCGATCCAAGCAGCTAAGGACCGTATGAAGACGGTGTCCGATAGGTTTCGTCGCCCGGCTCCTGTCTTTTCTCCAGGGGACTTTGTGTGGCTCTCTGCAAAACACGTGAGACTTAGAGTGAGCTCTGTCAAATTTGCTCCTCGCTTCCTGGGTCCTTATGAGGTTCTTCGACAGGTAAATCCTGTAGTCTATCAATTGAAGTTACCTGTCCATCTTAGGATTCATGACAAATTCCATGTCTCACTGCTAAAGCCGGCTATTTTACCTCACGCTCGTGAAGTGCACTCTCCTGCCTCTGATTCCTCTCGCTCTAGCTATGAGGTACGAGCCATAGTTGGTTCTAAGATGGTTAGAGGGCGCAGGTTCTTCTTGATAGATTGGGAGGGCTATGGCCCGGAACATCGCTCTTGGGAGCCTGAGGAGGCTGTCCATGCTCCCGACTTAGTTGCCGATTACCTGCGTCGCCGGGAGGGGGGCCCTTGAGGGGGAGGTACTGTTACGGTTGCTGCGAGCACTGGAGACTATGTCCAGATTTCTTGCTACTGCACATGTGCGAGCGCTGGAGACTAAGTCCAGATTTCTTGCTACTGCACATGTGCGAGCGCTGGAGACTAAGTCCAGATTTCGTGCTACTGCACATGTGCGAGCGCTGGAGACTAAGTCCAGATTTCGTGCTACTGCACATGTGCGAGCGCTGGAGACTAAGTCCAGATTTCTTGCTACTGCACATGTGCGAGCGCCGGAGACTAAGTCCAATCTTGGAGCCATTGCACATGTGTGGGTGACATCATCGCTGACACGAGGTCACATGTCTCTGACACCTTCTATGCCGATTGGTCGCTGGTCATGTGCTTGTGACGTCTTGCTCGGTGATAGGCCAGCATGACGTCACTCCTGTCGTTCTGGCAGCGGATTGGCTCTGGTGTCCTCCATCTTGGATGAGGCACAGAGTCTATATAAGACCCTGACACACGCCGCATGGTGCTCAGTCCTCTTGGTTCATGCATATGAGTAGACGCTCTGTGCGCGTTCCTCTAGGCATTCCTCTGTCTATGCTAGGTGAGCGCTACCGGCAGGGTAGCGTTCTTATACCTTACAGCTTCGGCTGCTGTCTGTATCCTTACCTCTTAGGGGAGCGGACATAGGCAGGTGCCTGAGGCACATGGTCTGGCTGGGCCTTGTGATTCTACTCGTAGGTGGACGTTGCCGCTAGGGTAACGTTCCTTATACTGCGTCTGGCAGTTGTTCGTATCCTCGCACACTAGGGGAGCGAACAGAGGTAGGAGCTTTGTGCGGCTTACGCTGCTGTTCGTCTCTTTTGCACCACTAGAAGAGCGGACCTAGGCAGGTGCCATATCTAGTGGTTCGTGTCCTCGCACACTAGTGGAGCGAACGCAGGTAGGAGCTTTGTGCGGCTTACGCTGCTGTTCGTCTCTTTTGCACCACTAGAAGAGCGGACCTAGGTAGGTGCCATTTCGCACACATTGCCTTTGTCTCTGTGATTGTTAACAGAGATCATTCCACACACCCTCCAAGTAAGGGAGGAATTGCTTTACTTATTATATCCTTCTGTGAGTTAACAGAGGTATTGCACTCTGCCATAGTCTGCAGCAAAGTCTTTGCACGGTGGACCCTGACTGTCTGATACTTCTTTCGGTTATTATCAGACAGCCCCCCGTAACAGTAGCCAAATGAAACTTTTACTGGATTTCCACTTACTTTATCAAATCTCATCTCCACCACACAGGACAAGTTTGCATCTGTTATAGTTTTGGAGAAAATTGTGGTCATTTCATTTATGCGCGAATGTGTTCAGATTGCTTTTATATTGCATTTGGCACATGGTGACGATTATCTCGAGTGCAAAGTAGCCAAATGAAACTTTTACTGGATTTCCACTTACTTTATCAAATCTCATCTCCACCACACAGGACAAGTTTGCATTTGTTATAGTTTTGGAGAAAATTGTGGTCATTTCATTTATGCGCGAATGTGTTCAGATTGCTTTTCTATTGCATTTGGCACATGTTGACGATTATCTCGAGAGTGCAAAGTAGCCAAATGAAACTTTTACTGGATTTCCACTTACTTTATCAAATCTCATCTCCACCACACAGGACAAGTTTGCATCTGCTATAGTTTTGGAGAAAATTGTGGTCATTTCATTTATGCGCGAATGTGTTCAGATTGCTTTTATATTGCATTTGGCACATGGTGACGATTATCTCGAGAGTGCAAAGTAGCCAAATGAAACTTTTACTGGATTTCCACTTACTTTATCAAATCTCATCTCCACCACACAGGACAAGTTTGCATCTGTTATAGTTTTGGAGAAAATTGTGGTCATTTCATTTATGCGCGAATGTGTTCAGATTGCTTTTATATTGCATTTGGCACATGGTGACAATTATCTCGAGAGTGCAAAGTAGCCAAATGAAACTTTTACTGGATTTCCACTTACTTTATCAAATCTCATCTCCACCACACAGGACAAGTTTGCATTTGTTATAGTTTTGGAGAAAATTGTGTTCATTTCATTTATGCGCGAATGTGTTCAGATTGCTTTTCTATTGCATTTGGCACATGGTGACGATTATCTCGAGAGTGCAAAGTAGCCAAATGAAACTTTTACTGGATTTCCACTTACTTTATCAAATCTCATCTCCACCACGCAGGACAAGTTTGCATCTACTATAGTTTTGGAGAAAATTGTGGTCATTTCATTTATGCGCGAATGTGTTCAGATTGCTTTTATATTGCATTTGGCACATGGTGACGATTATCTCGAGAGTGCAAAGTAGCCAAATGAAACTTTTACTGGATTTCCACTTACTTTATCAAATCTCATCTCCACCACACAGGACAAGTTTGCATCTGTTATAGTTTTGGAGAAAATTGCTGTCATTTCATTTATGCGCGAATGTGTTCAGATTGCTTTATATTGCATTTGGCACATGGTGACGATTATCTCGAGAGTGCAAACTAGCCAAATGAAACTTTTACTGGATTTCCACTTACTTTATCAAATCTCATCTCCACCACACAGGACAAGTTTGCATCTGTTATAGTTTTGGAGAAAATTGTGGTCATTTCATTTATGCGCGAATGTGTTCAGATTGCTTTTATATTGCATTTGGCACATGGTGACGATTATCTCGAGAGTGCAAAGTAGCCAAATGAAACTTTTACTGGATTTCCACTTACTTTATCAAATCTCATCTCCACCACACAGGACAAGTTTGCATCTGTTATAGTTTTGGAGAAAATAGTAGTCATTTTTATTTATGCGCGAATGTGTTCAGATTGCTTTTATATTGCATTTGGCACATGGTGACGATTATCTCGAGAGTGCAAGGTAGCCAAATGAAACTTTTACTGGATTTCCACTTAGTTTATCAAATCTCATCTCCACCACACAGGACAAGTTTGCATCTGTTATAATTTTGGAGAAAATTGTGGTCATTTTATTTATGCGCGAATGTGTTCAGATTGCTTTTCTATTGCATTTGGCACATGGTGACGATTATCTCGAGAGTGCAAAGTAGCCAAATGAAACTTTTACTGGATTTCAACTTACTTTATCAAATCTCATCTCCACCACACAGGACAAGTTTGCATCTGTTATAGTTTTGGAGAAAATTGTGGTCATTTCATTTATGCGCGAATGTGTTCAGATTGCTTTTATATTGCATTTGTCACATGGTGACGATTATCTCGAGAGTGCAAAGTAGCCAAATGAAACTTTTACTGGATTTCCACTTACTTTATCCAATCTCATCTCCACCACACAGGACAAGTTTGCATCTGTTATAATTTTGGAGAAAATTGTGGTCATTTTATTTATGCGCGAATGTGTTCAGATTGCTATTCTATTGCATTTGGCACATGGTGACGATTATCTCGAGAGTGCAAAGTAGCCAAATGAAACTTTTACTGGATTTCCACTTACTTTATCAAATCTCATCTCCACCACACAGGACAAGTTTGCATCTGTTATAGTTTTGGAGAAAATTGTGGTCATTTCATTTATGCGCGAATGTGTTCAGATTGCTTTTATATTGCATTTGTCACATGGTGACGATTATCTCGAGAGTGCAAAGTAGCCAAATGAAACTTTTACTGGATTTACACTTACTTTATCCAATCTCATCTCCACCACACAGGACAAGTTTGCATCTGTTATAGTTTTGGAGAAAATTGTGGTCATTTCATTTATGCGCGAATGTGTTCAGATTGCTTTTATATTGCATTTGGTACATGGTGACGATTATCTCGAGAGTGCAAAGTAGCCAAATGAAACTTTTACTGGATTTCCACTTACTTTATCAAATCTGATCTCCACCACACAGGACAAGTTTGCATCTGTTATAGTTTTGGAGAAAATTGTGGTCATTTCATTTATGCGCGAATGTGTTCAGATTGCTTTTATATTGCATTTGGCACATGGTGACGATTATCTCGAGAGTGCAAGGTAGCCAAATGAAACTTTTACTGGATTTCCACTTAGTTTATCAAATCTCATCTCCACCACACAGGACAAGTTTGCATCTGTTATAATTTTGGAGAAAATTGTGGTCATTTTATTTATGCGCGAATGTGTTCAGATTGCTTTTCTATTGCATTTGGCACATGGTGACGATTATCTCGAGAGTGCAAAGTAGCCAAATGAAACTTTTACTGGATTTCCACTTACTTTATCAAATCTCATCTCCACCACACAGGACAAGTTTGCATCTGTTATAGTTTTGGAGAAAATTGTGGTCATTTCATTTATGCGCGAATGTGTTCAGATTGCTTTTATATTGCATTTGTCACATGGTGACGATTATCTCGAGAGTGCAAAGTAGCCAAATGAAACTTTTACTGGATTTCCACTTACTTTATCCAATCTCATCTCCACCACACAGGACAAGTTTGCATCTGTTATAGTTTTGGAGAAAATTGTGGTCATTTCATTTATGCGCGAATGTGTTCAGATTGCTTTTATATTGCATTTGGTACATGGTGACGATTATGTCGAGAGTGCAAAGTAGCCAAATGAAACTTTTACTGGATTTCCACTTACTTTATCAAATCTGATCTCCACCACACAGGACAAGTTTGCATCTGTTATAGTTTTGGAGAAAATTGTGGTCATTTCATTTATGCGCGAATGTGTTCAGATTGCTTTTATATTGCATTTGGCACATGGTGACGATTATCTCGAGAGTGCAAAGTAGCCAAATGAAACTTTTACTGGATTTCCACTTACTTTATCAAATCTCATCTCCACCACACAGGACAAGTTTGCATCTGTTATAGTTTTGGAGAAAATTGTGGTCATTTCATTTATGCGCGAATGTGTTCAGATTGCTTTTATATTGCATTTGGCACATGGTGACGATTATCTCAAGAGTGCAAAGTAGCCAAATGAAACTTTTACTGGATTTCCACTTAGTTTATCAAATCTCATCTCCACCACACAGGACAAGTTTGCATTTGTTATAGTTTTGGAGAAAATTGTGGTCATTTCATTTATGCGCGAATGTGTTCAGATTGCTTTTCTATTGCATTTGGCACATGTTGACGATTATCTCGAGAGTGCAAAGTAGCCAAATGAAACTTTTACTGGATTTCCACTTACTTTATCAAATCTCATCTCCACCACACAGGACAAGTTTGCATCTGCTATAGTTTTGGAGAAAATTGTGGTCATTTCATTTATGCGCGAATGTGTTCAGATTGCTTTTATATTGCATTTGGCACATGGTGACGATTATCTCGAGAGTGCAAAGTAGCCAAATGAAACTTTTACTGGATTTCCACTTACTTTCTCAAATCTCATCTCCACCACGCAGGACAAGTTTGCATCTGATATAGTTTTGGAGAAAATTGTGGTCATTTCATTTATGCGCGAATGTGTTCAGATTGCTTTTATATTGCATTTGGCACATGGTGACGATTATCTCGAGAGTGCAAAGTAGCCAAATGAAACTTTTACTGGATTTCCACTTACTTTATCAAATCTCATCTCCACCACACAGGACAAGTTTGCATCTGTTATAGTTTTGGAGAAAATTGTGGTCATTTCATTTATGCGCGAATGTGTTCAGATTGCTTTTATATTGCATTTGGCACATGGTGACGATTATCTCGAGAGTGCAAACTAGCCAAATGAAACTTTTACTGGATTTCCACTTACTTTATCAAATCTCATCTCCACCACACAGGACAAGTTTGCATCTGTTATAGTTTTGGAGAAAATTGTGGTCATTTCATTTATGCGCGAATGTGTTCAGATTGCTTTTATATTGCATTTGGCACATGGTGACGATTATCTCGAGAGTGCAAAGTAGCCAAATCAAACTTTTACTGGATTTCCACTTACTTTATCAAATCTCATCTCCACCACACAGGACAAGTTTGCATCTGTTATAGTTTTGGAGAAAATTGTAATAATTTTTATTTATGCGCGAATGTGTTCAGATTGCTTTTATATTGCATTTGGCACATGGTGACGATTATCTCGAGAGTGCAAGGTAGCCAAATGAAACTTTTACTGGATTTCCACTTAGTTTATCAAATCTCATCTCCACCACACAGGACAAGTTTGCATCTGCTATAATTTTGGAGAAAATTGTGGTCATTTTATTTATGCGCGAATGTGTTCAGATTGCTTTTCTATTGCATTTGGCACATGGTGACGATTATCTCGAGAGTGCAAAGTAGCCAAATGAAACTTTTACTGGATTTCCACTTACTTTATCAAATCTCATCTCCACCACACAGGACAAGTTTGCATCTGTTATAGTTTTGGAGAAAATTGTGGTCATTTCATTTATGCGCGAATGTGTTCAGATTGCTTTTATATTGCATTTGTCACATGGTGACGATTATCTCGAGAGTGCAAAGTAGCCAAATGAAACTTTTACTGGATTTCCACTTACTTTATCCAATCTCATCCCCACCACACAGGACAAGTTTGCATCTGTTATAATTTTGGAGAAAATTGTGGTCATTTTATTTATGCGCGAATGTGTTCAGATTGCTATTCTATTGCATTTGGCACATGGTGACGATTATCTCGAGAGTGCAAAGTAGCCAAATGAAACTTTTACTGGATTTCCACTTACTTTATCAAATCTCATCTCCACCACACAGGACAAGTTTGCATCTGTTATAGTTTTGGAGAAAATTGTGGTCATTTCATTTATGCGCGAATGTGTTCAGATTGCTTTTATATTGCATTTGTCACATGGTGACGATTATCTCGAGAGTGCAAAGTAGCCAAATGAAACTTTTACTGGATTTCCACTTACTTTATCCAATCTCATCTCCACCACACAGGACAAGTTTGCATCTGTTATAGTTTTGGAGAAAATTGTGGTCATTTCATTTATGCGCGAATGTGTTCAGATTGCTTTTATATTGCATTTGGTACATGGTGACGATTATCTCGAGAGTGCAAAGTAGCCAAATGAAACTTTTACTGGATTTCCACTTACTTTATCAAATCTGATCTCCACCACACAGGACAAGTTTGCATCTGTTATAGTTTTGGAGAAAATTGTGGTCATTTCATTTATGCGCGAATGTGTTCAGATTGCTTTTATATTGCATTTGGCACATGGTGACGATTATCTCGAGAGTGCAAGGTAGCCAAATGAAACTTTTACTGGATTTCCACTTAGTTTATCAAATCTCATCTCCACCACACAGGACAAGTTTGCATCTGTTATAATTTTGGAGAAAATTGTGGTCATTTTATTTATGCGCGAATGTGTTCAGATTGCTTTTCTATTGCATTTGGCACATGGTGACGATTATCTCGAGAGTGCAAAGTAGCCAAATGAAACTTTTACTGGATTTCCACTTACTTTATCAAATCTCATCTCCATCACACAGGACAAGTTTGCATCTGTTATAGTTTTGGAGAAAATTGTGGTCATTTCATTTATGCGCGAATGTGTTCAGATTGCTTTTATATTGCATTTGTCACATGGTGACGATTATCTCGAGAGTGCAAAGTAGCCAAATGAAACTTTTACTGGATTTCCACTTACTTTATCCAATCTCATCTCCACCACACAGGACAAGTTTGCATCTGTTATAATTTTGGAGAAAATTGTGGTCATTTTATTTATGCGCGAATGTGTTCAGATTGCTTTTCTATTGCATTTGGCACATGGTGACGATTATCTCGAGAGTGCAAAGTAGCCAAATGAAACTTTTACTGGATTTCCACTTACTTTATCAAATCTCATCTCCACCACACAGGACAAGTTTGCATCTGTTATAGTTTTGGAGAAAATTGTGGTCATTTCATTTATGCGCGAATGTGTTCAGATTGCTTTTATATTGCATTTGGCACATGGTGACGATTATCTCGAGAGTGCAAACTAGCCAAATGAAACTTTTACTGGATTTCCACTTACTTTATCAAATCTCATCTCCACCACACAGGACAAGTTTGCATCTGTTATAGTTTTGGAGAAAATTGTGGTCATTTCATTTATGCGCGAATGTGTTCAGATTGCTTTTATATTGCATTTGGCACATGGTGACGATTATCTCGAGAGTGCAAAGTAGCCAAATGAAACTTTTACTGGATTTCCACTTACTTTATCAAATCTCATCTCCACCACACAGGACAAGTTTGCATCTGTTATAGTTTTGGAGAAAATTGTAATCATTTTTATTTATGCGCGAATGTGTTCAGATTGCTTTTATATTGCATTTGGCACATGGTGACGATTATCTCGAGAGTGCAAGGTAGCCAAATGAAACTTTTACTGGATTTCCACTTAGTTTATCAAATCTCATCTCCACCACACAGGACAAGTTTGCATCTGCTATAATTTTGGAGAAAATTGTGGTCATTTTATTTATGCGCGAATGTGTTCAGATTGCTTTTCTATTGCATTTGGCACATGGTGACGATTATCTCGAGAGTGCAAAGTAGCCAAATGAAACTTTTACTGGATTTCCACTTACTTTATCAAATCTCATCTCCACCACACAGGACAAGTTTGCATCTGTTATAGTTTTGGAGAAAATTGTGGTCATTTCATTTATGCGCGAATGTGTTCAGATTGCTTTTATATTGCATTTGTCACATGGTGACGATTATCTCGAGAGTGCAAAGTAGCCAAATGAAACTTTTACTGGATTTCCACTTACTTTATCCAATCTCATCCCCACCACACAGGACAAGTTTGCATCTGTTATAATTTTGGAGAAAATTGTGGTCATTTTATTTATGCGCGAATGTGTTCAGATTGCTATTCTATTGCATTTGGCACATGGTGACGATTATCTCGAGAGTGCAAAGTAGCCAAATGAAACTTTTACTGGATTTCCACTTACTTTATCAAATCTCATCTCCACCACACAGGACAAGTTTGCATCTGTTATAGTTTTGGAGAAAATTGTGGTCATTTCATTTATGCGCGAATGTGTTCAGATTGCTTTTATATTGCATTTGTCACATGGTGACGATTATCTCGAGAGTGCAAAGTAGCCAAATGAAACTTTTACTGGATTTCCACTTACTTTATCCAATCTCATCTCCACCACACAGGACAAGTTTGCATCTGTTATAGTTTTTGAGAAAATTGTGGTCATTTCATTTATGCGCGAATGTGTTCAGATTGCTTTTATATTGCATTTGGTACATGGTGACGATTATCTCGAGAGTGCAAAGTAGCCAAATGAAACTTTTACTGGATTTCCACTTACTTTATCAAATCTGATCTCCACCACACAGGACAAGTTTGCATCTGTTATAGTTTTGGAGAAAATTGTGGTCATTTCATTTATGCGCGAATGTGTTCAGATTGCTTTTATATTGCATTTGGCACATGGTGACGATTATCTCGAGAGTGCAAGGTAGCCAAATGAAACTTTTACTGGATTTCCACTTAGTTTATCAAATCTCATCTCCACCACACAGGACAAGTTTGCATCTGTTATAATTTTGGAGAAAATTGTGGTCATTTTATTTATGCGCGAATGTGTTCAGATTGCTTTTCTATTGCATTTGGCACATGGTGACGATTATCTCGAGAGTGCAAAGTAGCCAAATGAAACTTTTACTGGATTTCCACTTACTTTATCAAATCTCATCTCCATCACACAGGACAAGTTTGCATCTGTTATAGTTTTGGAGAAAATTGTGGTCATTTCATTTATGCGCGAATGTGTTCAGATTGCTTTTATATTGCATTTGTCACATGGTGACGATTATCTCGAGAGTGCAAAGTAGCCAAATGAAACTTTTACTGGATTTCCACTTACTTTATCCAATCTCATCTCCACCACACAGGACAAGTTTGCATCTGTTATAATTTTGGAGAAAATTGTGGTCATTTTATTTATGCGCGAATGTGTTCAGATTGCTTTTCTATTGCATTTGGCACATGGTGACGATTATCTCGAGAGTGCAAAGTAGCCAAATGAAACTTTTACTGGATTTCCACTTACTTTATCAAATCTCATCTCCACCACACAGGACAAGTTTGCATCTGTTATAGTTTTGGAGAAAATTGTGGTCATTTCATTTATGCGCGAATGTGTTCAGATTGCTTTTATATTGCATTTGTCACATGGTGACGATTATCTCGAGAGTGCAAAGTAGCCAAATGAAACTTTTACTGGATTTCCACTTACTTTATCCAATCTCATCTCCACCACACAGGACAAGTTTGCATCTGTTATAGTTTTGGAGAAAATTGTGGTCATTTCATTTATGCGCGAATGTGTTCAGATTGCTTTTATATTGCATTTGGTACATGGTGACGATTATCTCGAGAGTGCAAAGTAGCCAAATGAAACTTTTACTGGATTTCCACTTACTTTATCAAATCTGATCTCCACCACACAGGACAAGTTTGCATCTGTTATAGTTTTGGAGAAAATTGTGGTCATTTCATTTATGCGCGAATGTGTTCAGATTGCTTTTATATTGCATTTGGCACATGGTGACGATTATCTCGAGAGTGCAAAGTAGCCAAATGAAACTTTTACTGGATTTCCACTTACTTTATCAAATCTCATCTCCACCACACAGGACAAGTTTGCATCTGTTATAGTTTTGGAGAAAATTGTGGTCATTTCATTTATGCGCGAATGTGTTCAGATTGCTTTTATATTGCATTTGTCACATGGTGACGATTATCTCGAGAGTGCAAAGTAGCCAAATGAAACTTTTACTGGATTTCCACTTACTTTATCCAATCTCATCCCCACCACACAGGACAAGTTTGCATCTGTTATAATTTTGGAGAAAATTGTGGTCATTTTATTTATGCGCGAATGTGTTCAGATTGCTATTCTATTGCATTTGGCACATGGTGACGATTATCTCGAGAGTGCAAAGTAGCCAAATGAAACTTTTACTGGATTTCCACTTACTTTATCAAATCTCATCTCCACCACACAGGACAAGTTTGCATCTGTTATAGTTTTGGAGAAAATTGTGGTCATTTCATTTATGCGCGAATGTGTTCAGATTGCTTTTATATTGCATTTGTCACATGGTGACGATTATCTCGAGAGTGCAAAGTAGCCAAATGAAACTTTTACTGGATTTCCACTTACTTTATCCAATCTCATCTCCACCACACAGGACAAGTTTGCATCTGTTATAGTTTTGGAGAAAATTGTGGTCATTTCATTTATGCGCGAATGTGTTCAGATTGCTTTTATATTGCATTTGGTACATGGTGACGATTATCTCGAGAGTGCAAAGTAGCCAAATGAAACTTTTACTGGATTTCCACTTACTTTATCAAATCTGATCTCCACCACACAGGACAAGTTTGCATCTGTTATAATTTTGGAGAAAATTGTGGTCATTTTATTTATGCGCGAATGTGTTCAGATTGCTTTTCTATTGCATTTGGCACATGGTGACGATTATCTCGAGAGTGCAAAGTAGCCAAATGAAACTTTTACTGGATTTCCACTTACTATATCAAATCTCATCTCCATCACACAGGACAAGTTTGCATCTGTTATAGTTTTGGAGAAAATTGTGGTCATTTCATTTATGCGCGAATGTGTTCAGATTGCTTTTATATTGCATTTGTCACATGGTGACGATTATCTCGAGAGTGCAAAGTAGCCAAATGAAACTTTTACTGGATTTCCACTTACTTTATCCAATCTCATCTCCACCACACAGGACAAGTTTGCATCTGTTATAATTTTGGAGAAAATTGTGGTCATTTTATTTATGCGCGAATGTGTTCAGATTGCTTTTCTATTGCATTTGGCACATGGTGACGATTATCTCGAGAGTGCAAAGTAGCCAAATGAAACTTTTACTGGATTTCCACTTACTTTATCCAATCTCATCTCCACCACACAGGACAAGTTTGCATCTGTTATAGTTTTGGAGAAAATTGTGGTCATTTCATTTATGCGCGAATGTGTTCAGATTGCTTTTATATTGCATTTGTCACATGGTGACGATTATCTCGAGAGTGCAAAGTAGCCAAATGAAACTTTTACTGGATTTCCACTTACTTTATCCAATCTCATCTCCACCACACAGGACAAGTTTGCATCTGTTATAGTTTTGGAGAAAATTGTGGTCATTTCATTTATGCGCGAATGTGTTCAGATTGCTTTTATATTGCATTTGGTACATGGTGACGATTATCTCGAGAGTGCAAAGTAGCCAAATGAAACTTTTACTGGATTTCCACTTACTTTATCAAATCTGATCTCCACCACACAGGACAAGTTTGCATCTGTTATAGTTTTGGAGAAAATTGTGGTCATTTCATTTATGCGCGAATGTGTTCAGATTGCTTTTATATTGCATTTGGCACATGGTGACGATTATCTCGAGAGTGCAAAGTAGCCAAATGAAACTTTTACTGGATTTCCACTTACTTTATCAAATCTCATCTCCACCACACAGGACAAGTTTGCATCTGTTATAGTTTTGGAGAAAATTGTGGTCATTTCATTTATGCGCGAATGTGTTCAGATTGCTTTTATATTGCATTTGGCACATGGTGACGATTATCTCAAGAGTGCAAAGTAGCCAAATGAAACTTTTACTGGATTTCCACTTAGTTTATCAAATCTCATCTCCACCACACAGGACAAGTTTGCATTTGTTATAGTTTTGGAGAAAATTGTGGTCATTTCATTTATGCGCGAATGTGTTCAGATTGCTTTTCTATTGCATTTGGCACATGTTGACGATTATCTCGAGAGTGCAAAGTAGCCAAATGAAACTTTTACTGGATTTCCACTTACTTTATCAAATCTCATCTCCACCACACAGGACAAGTTTGCATCTGTTATAGTTTTGGAGAAAATTGTGGTCATTTCATTTATGCGCGAATGTGTTCAGATTGCTTTTATATTGCATTTGGCACATGGTGACGATTATCTCGAGAGTGCAAAGTAGCCAAATTAAACTTTTACTGGATTTCCACTTACTTTATCAAATCTCATCTCCACCACACAGGACAAGTTTGCATCTGTTATAGTTTTGGAGAAAATTGTGGTCATTTCATTTATGCGCGAATGTGTTCAGATTGCTTTTATATTGCATTTGGCACATGGTGACAATTATCTCGAGAGTGCAAAGCAGCCAAATGAAACTTTTACTGGATTTCCACTTACTTTATCAAATCTCATCTCCACCACGCAGGACAAGTTTGCATCTGATATAGTTTTGGAGAAAATTGTGGTCATTTCATTTATGCGCGAATGTGTTCAGATTGCTTTTATATTGCATTTGGCACATGGTGACGATTATCTCGAGAGTGCAAAGTAGCCAAATGAAACTTTTACTGGATTTCCACTTACTTTATCAAATCTCATCTCCACCACACAGGACAAGTTTGCATCTGTTATAGTTTTGGAGAAAATTGTGGTCATTTCATTTATGCTCGAATGTGTTCAGATTGCTTTTATATTGCATTTGGCACATGGTGACGATTATCTCGGGAGTGCAAACTAGCCAAATGAAACTTTTACTGGATTTCCACTTACTTTATCAAATCTCATCTCCACCACACAGGACAAGTTTGCATCTGTTATAGTTTTGGAGAAAATTGTGGTCATTTCATTTATGCGCGAATGTGTTCAGATTGCTTTTATATTGCATTTGGCACATGGTGACGATTATCTCGAGAGTGCAAAGTAGCCAAATGAAACTTTTACTGGATTTCCACTTACTTTATCAAATCTCATCTCCACCACACAGGACAAGTTTGCATCTGTTATAGTTTTGGAGAAAATTGTAGTCATTTTTATTTATGCGCGAATGTGTTCAGATTGCTTTTATATTGCATTTGGCACATGGTGACGATTATCTCGAGAGTGCAAGGTAGCCAAATGAAACTTTTACTGGATTTCCACTTACTTTATCAAATCTCATCTCCACCACACAGGACAAGTTTGCATCTGTTATAATTTTGGAGAAAATTGTGGTCATTTTATTTATGCGCGAATGTGTTCAGATTGCTTTTCTATTGCATTTGGCACATGGTGACGATTATCTCGAGAGTGCAAAGTAGCCAAATGAAACTTTTACTGGATTTCCACTTACTTTATCAAATCTCATCTCCACCACACAGGACAAGTTTGCATTTGTTATAGTTTTGGAGAAAATTGTGGTCATTTCATTTATGCGCGAATGTGTTCAGATTGCTTTTATATTGCATTTGGCACATGGTGACGATTATCTCGAGAGTGCAAAGTAGCCAAATGAAACTTTTACTGGATTTCCACTTACTTTATCAAATCTCATCTCCACCACACAGGACAAGTTTGCATCTGTTATAGTTTTGGAGAAAATTGTGGTCATTTCATTTATGCGCGAATGTGTTCAGATTGCTTTTATATTGCATTTGGCACATGGTGACGATTATCTCAAGAGTGCAAAGTAGCCAAATGAAACTTTTACTGGATTTCCACTTAGTTTATCAAATCTCATCTCCACCACACAGGACAAGTTTGCATTTGTTATAGTTTTGGAGAAAATTGTGGTCATTTCATTTATGCGCGAATGTGTTCAGATTGCTTTTCTATTGCATTTGGCACATGTTGACGATTATCTCGAGAGTGCAAAGTAGCCAAATGAAACTTTTACTGGATTTCCACTTACTTTATCAAATCTCATCTCCACCACACAGGACAAGTTTGCATCTGTTATAGTTTTGGAGAAAATTGTGGTCATTTCATTTATGCGCGAATGTGTTCAGATTGCTTTTATATTGCATTTGGCACATGGTGACGATTATCTCGAGAGTGCAAAGTAGCCAAATTAAACTTTTACTGGATTTCCACTTACTTTATCAAATCTCATCTCCACCACACAGGACAAGTTTGCATCTGTTATAGTTTTGGAGAAAATTGTGGTCATTTCATTTATGCGCGAATGTGTTCAGATTGCTTTTATATTGCATTTGGCACATGGTGACAATTATCTCGAGAGTGCAAAGCAGCCAAATGAAACTTTTACTGGATTTCCACTTACTTTATCAAATCTCATCTCCACCACGCAGGACAAGTTTGCATCTGATATAGTTTTGGAGAAAATTGTGGTCATTTCATTTATGCGCGAATGTGTTCAGATTGCTTTTATATTGCATTTGGCACATGGTGACGATTATCTCGAGAGTGCAAAGTAGCCAAATGAAACTTTTACTGGATTTCCACTTACTTTATCAAATCTCATCTCCACCACACAGGACAAGTTTGCATCTGTTATAGTTTTGGAGAAAATTGTGGTCATTTCATTTATGCTCGAATGTGTTCAGATTGCTTTTATATTGCATTTGGCACATGGTGACGATTATCTCGGGAGTGCAAACTAGCCAAATGAAACTTTTACTGGATTTCCACTTACTTTATCAAATCTCATCTCCACCACACAGGACAAGTTTGCATCTGTTATAGTTTTGGAGAAAATTGTGGTCATTTCATTTATGCGCGAATGTGTTCAGATTGCTTTTATATTGCATTTGGCACATGGTGACGATTATCTCGAGAGTGCAAAGTAGCCAAATGAAACTTTTACTGGATTTCCACTTACTTTATCAAATCTCATCTCCACCACACAGGACAAGTTTGCATCTGTTATAGTTTTGGAGAAAATTGTAGTCATTTTTATTTATGCGCGAATGTGTTCAGATTGCTTTTATATTGCATTTGGCACATGGTGACGATTATCTCGAGAGTGCAAGGTAGCCAAATGAAACTTTTACTGGATTTCCACTTACTTTATCAAATCTCATCTCCACCACACAGGACAAGTTTGCATCTGTTATAATTTTGGAGAAAATTGTGGTCATTTTATTTATGCGCGAATGTGTTCAGATTGCTTTTCTATTGCATTTGGCACATGGTGACGATTATCTCGAGAGTGCAAAGTAGCCAAATGAAACTTTTACTGGATTTCCACTTACTTTATCAAATCTCATCTCCACCACACAGGACAAGTTTGCATTTGTTATAGTTTTGGAGAAAATTGTGGTCATTTCATTTATGCGCGAATGTGTTCAGATTGCTTTTATATTGCATTTGGCACATGGTGACGATTATCTCGAGAGTGCAAAGTAGCCAAATGAAACTTTTACTGGATTTCCACTTACTTTATCAAATCTCATCTCCACCACACAGGACAAGTTTGCATCTGTTATAGTTTTGGAGAAAATTGTAGTCATTTTTATTTATGCGCGAATGTGTTCAGATTGCTTTTATATTGCATTTGGCACATGGTGACGATTATCTCGAGAGTGCAAGGTAGCCAAATGAAACTTTTACTGGATTTCCACTTACTTTATCAAATCTCATCTCCACCACACAGGACAAGTTTGCATCTGTTATAATTTTGGAGAAAATTGTGGTCATTTTATTTATGCGCGAATGTGTTCAGATTGCTTTTCTATTGCATTTGGCACATGGTGACGATTATCTCGAGAGTGCAAAGTAGCCAAATGAAACTTTTACTGGATTTCCACTTACTTTATCAAATCTCATCTCCACCACACAGGACAAGTTTGCATCTGTTATAGTTTTGGAGAAAATTGTGGTCATTTCATTTATGCGCGAATGTGTTCAGATTGCTTTTATATTGCATTTGTCACATGGTGACGATTATCTCGAGAGTGCAAAGTAGCCAAATGAAACTTTTACTGGATTTCCACTTACTTTATCAAATCTCATCTCCACCACACAGGACAAGTTTGCATCTGTTATAGTTTTGGAGAAAATTGTAGTCATTTTTATTTATGCGCGAATGTGTTCAGATTGCTTTTATATTGCATTTGGCACATGGTGACGATTATCTCGAGAGTGCAAAGTAGCCAAATGAAACTTTCACTGGATTTCCACTTAGTTTATCAAATCTCATCTCCACCACACAGGATACGTTTGCATCTGTTATAGTTTTGGAGAAAATTGTGGTCATTTCATTTATGCGCGAATGTGTTCAGATTGCTTTTATATTGCATTTGGCACATGGTGACGATTATCTCGAGAGTGCAAAGTAGCCAAATGAAACTTTTACTGGATTTCCACGTACTTTATCAAATCTCATCTCCACCACACAGGACAAGTTTGCATCTGTTATAGTTTTGGAGAAAATTGTGGTCATTTCATTTATGCGCGAATGTGTTCAGATTGCTTTTCTATTGCATTTGGCACATGGTGACGATTATCTCGAGAGTGCAAAGTAGCCAAATGAAACTTTTACTGGATTTCCACTTAGTTTATCAAATCTCATCTCCACCACACAGGACAAGTTTGCATCTGTTATAATTTTGGAGAAAATTGTGGTCATTTTATTAATGCGCGAATGTGTTCAGATTGCTTTTCTATTGCATTTGGCACATGGTGACGATTATCTCGAGAGTGCAAAGTAGCCAAATGAAACTTTTACTGGATTTCCACGTACTTTATCAAATCTCATATCCACCACACAGGACAAGTTTGCATCTGTTATAGTTTTAGAGAAAATTGTCGTCATTTCATTTATGCGCGAATGTGTTCAGATTGCTTTTCTATTGCATTTGGCACATGGTGACGATTATCTCGAGAGTGCAAAGTAGCCAAATGAAACTTTTACTGGATTTCCACTTACTTTATCAAATCTCATCTCCACCACACAGGACAAGTTTGCATCTGTTATAGATTTGGAGAAAATTGTGGTCATTTCATTTTTGCACGAATGTGTTCAAATTGCTTTTATATTGCATTTGGCACATGGGGACCATTATCTCGAGAGTGCAAAGTAGCCAAATGAAACTTTTACTGGATTTCCACTTACTTTATCAAATCTCATCTCCACCACACAGGACAAGTTTGCATCTGTTATAGTTTTGGAGAAAATTGTGGTCATTTTTATTTATGCGCGAATGTGTTCAGATTGCATTTATATTGCATTTGGCACATGGTGACGATTATCTCGAGAGTGCAAAGTAGCCAAATGAAACTTTTACTGGATTTCCACTTACTTTATCAAATCTCATCTCCACCACACAGAACAAGTTTGCATCTGTTATAGTTTTGGAGAAAATTGTGGTCATTTTATTTATGTGCGAATGTGTTCAGATTGCTTTTTTATTGCATTTGGCACATGGTGACGATTATCTCAAGAGTGCAAAGTAGCCAAATGAAACTTTTACTGGATTTCCACGTACTTTATCAAATCTCATCTCCACCACACAGGACAAGTTTGCATCTGTTATAGTTTTGGAGAAAATTGTGATCATTTCATTTATGCGCGAATGTGTTCAGATTGCTTTTCTATTGCATTTGGCACATGGTGACGATTATCTCGAGAGTGCAAAGTAGCCAAATGAAACTTTTACTGGATTTCCACTTACTTTATCAAATCTCATCTCCACCACACAGGACACGTTTGCATCTGTTATAGTTTTGGAGAAAATTGTGGTCATTTTTATTTATGCGCGAATGTGTTCAGATTGCATTTATATTGCATTTGGAACATGGTGACAATTATCTCGAGAGTGCAAAGTAGCCAAATGAAACTTTTACTGGATTTCCACTTACTTTATCAAATCTCATCTCCACCAAACAGAACAAGTTTGCATCTGTTATAGTTTTGGAGAAAATTGTGGTCATTTCATTTATGCGCGAATGTGTTCAGATTGCTTTTCTATTGCATTTGGCACATGGTGACGATTATCTCGAGAGTGCAAAGTAGCCAAATGAAACTTTTACTGGATTTCCACTTACTTTATCAAATCTCATCTACACCACACAGGACAAGTTTGCATCTGTTATAGTTTTGGAGAAAATTGTGGTCATTTCATTTATGCGCGAATGTGTTCAGATTGCTTTTCTATTGCATTTGGCACATGGTGACGATTATCTCGAGAGTGCAAAGTAACCAAATGAAACTTTTACTGGATTTCCACTTACTTTATCAAATCTCATCTCCACCACACAGGACAAGTTTGCATCTGTTATAGTTTTGAAGAAAATTGTGGTCATTTCATTTTTGCGCGAATGTGTTCAGATTGCTTTTCTATTGCATTTGGCACATGGTGACGATTATCTCGAGAGTGCAAAGTAGCCAAATGAAACTTTTACTGGATTTCCACTTACTTTATCAAATCTCATCTCCACCACACAGGACAAGTTTGCATCTGTTATAGTTTTGGAGAAAATTGTGGTCATTTGATTTATGCGCGAATGTGTTCAGATTGCTTTTATATTGCATTTGGCACATGGTGACGATTATCTCGAGAGTGCAAAGTAGCCAAATGAAACTTTTACTGGATTTCCACTTACTTTATCAAATCTCATCTCCACCACACAGGACAAGTTTGCATCTGTTATAGTTTTGGAGAAAATTGTGGTCATTTCATTTATGCGCGAATGTGTTCAGATTGCTTTTATATTGCATTTGGCACATGGTGACGATTATCTCAAGAGTGCAAAGTAGCCAAATGAATCTTTTACTGGATTTCCACTTACTTTATCAAATCTCATCTCCACCACACAGGACAAGTTTGCATTTGTTATAGTTTTGGAGAAAATTGTGGTCATTTCATTTATGCGCGAATGTGTTCAGATTGCTTTTCTATTGCATTTGGCACATGTTGACGATTATCTCGAGAGTGCAAAGTAGCCAAATGAAACTTTTACTGGATTTCCACTTACTTTATCAAATCTCATCTCCACCACACAGGACAAGTTTGCATCTGCTATAGTTTTGGAGAAAATTGTGGTCATTTCATTTATGCGCGAATGTGTTCAGATTGCTTTTATATTGCATTTGGCACATGGTGACGATTATCTCGAGAGTGAAAAGTAGCCAAATGAAACTTTTACTGGATTTCCACTTACTTTATCAAATCTCATCTCCACCACACAGGACAAGTTTGCATCTGTTATAGTTTTGGAGAAAATTGTGGTCATTTCATTTATGCGCGAATGTGTTCAGATTGCTTTTATATTGCATTTGGCACATGGTGACGATTATCTCGAGAGTGCAAAGTAGCCAAATGAAACTTTTACTGGATTTCCACTTACTTTATCAAATCTCATCTCCACCACACAGGACAAGTTTGCATTTGTTATAGTTTTGGAGAAAATTGTGGTCATTTCATTTATGCGCGAATGTGTTCAGATTGCGTTTCTATTGCATTTGGCACATGGTGTCGATTATCTCGAGAGTGCAAAGTAGCCAAATGAAACTTTTACTGGATTTCCACTTACTTTATCAAATCTCATCTCCACCACGCAGGACAAGTTTGCATCTGCTATAGTTTTGGAGAAAATTGTGGTCATTTCATTTATGCGAGAATGTGTTCAGATTGCTTTTATATTGCATTTGGCACATGGTGACGATTATCTCGAGAGTGCAAAGTAGCCAAATGAAACTTTTACTGGATTTCCACTTACTTTATCAAATCTCATCTCCACCACACAGGACAAGTTTGCATCTGTTATAGTTTTGGAGAAAATTGTGGTCATTTCATTTATGCGCGAATGTGTTCAGATTGCTTTTATATTGCATTTGGCACATGGTGACGATTATCTCGAGAGTGCAAAGTAGCCAAATGAAACTTTTACTGGATTTCCACTTACTTTATCAAATCTCATCTCCACCACACAGAACAAGTTTGCATCTGTTATAGTTTTGGAGAAAATTGTGGTCATTTTATTTATGTGCGAATGTGTTCAGATTGCTTTTTTATTGCATTTGGCACATGGTGACGATTATCTCGAGAGTGCAAAGTAGCCAAATGAAACTTTTACTGGATTTCCACGTACTTTATCAAATCTCATCTCCACCACACAGGACAAGTTTGCATCTGTTATAGTTTTGGAGAAAATTGTGATCATTTCATTTATGCGCGAATGTGTTCAGATTGCTTTTCTATTGCATTTGGCACATGGTGACGATTATCTCGAGAGTGCAAAGTAGCCAAATGAAACTTTTACTGGATTTCCACTTACTTTATCAAATCTCATCTCCACGATACAGGACAAGTTTGCATCTGTTATAGTTTTGGAGAAAATTGTGGTCATTTTTATTTATGCGCGAATGTGTTCAGATTGCATTTATATTGCATTTGGCACATGGTGACGATTATCTCGAGAGTGCAAAGTAGCCAAATGAAACTTTTACTGGATTTCCACTTACTTTATCAAATCTCATCTCCACCAAACAGAACAAGTTTGCATCTGTTATAGTTTTGGAGAAAATTGTGGTCATTTCATTTATGCGCGAATGTGTTCAGATTGCTTTTCTATTGCATTTGGCACATGGTGACGATTATCTCGAGAGTGCAAAGTAGCCAAATGAAACTTTTACTGGATTTCCACTTACTTTATCAAATCTCATCTACACCACACAGGACAAGTTTGCATCTGTTATAGTTTTGGAGAAAATTGTGGTCATTTCATTTATGCGCGAATGTGTTCAGATTGCTTTTCTATTGCATTTGGCACATGGTGACGATTATCTCGAGAGTGCAAAGTAACCAAATGAAACTTTTACTGGATTTCCACTTACTTTATCAAATCTCATCTCCACCACACAGTACAAGTTTGCATCTGTTATAGTTTTGAAGAAAATTGTGGTCATTTCATTTATGCGCGAATGTGTTCAGATTGCTTTTCTATTGCATTTGGCACATGGTGACGATTATCTCGAGAGTGCAAAGTAGCCAAATGAAACTTTTACTGGATTTCCACTTACTTTATCAAATCTCATCTCCACCACACAGGACAAGTTTGCATCTGTTATAGTTTTGGAGAAAATTGTGGTCATTTGATTTATGCGCGAATGTGTTCAGATTGCTTTTATATTGCATTTGGCACATGGTGACGATTATCTCGAGAGTGCAAAGTAGCCAAATGAAACTTTTACTGGATTTCCACTTACTTTATCAAATCTCATCTCCACCACACAGGACAAGTTTGCATCTGTTATAGTTTTGGAGAAAATTGTGGTCATTTCATTTATGCGCGAATGTGTTCAGATTGCTTTTATATTGCATTTGGCACATGGTGACGATTATCTCAAGAGTGCAAAGTAGCCAAATGAATCTTTTACTGGAATTCCACTTACTTTATCAAATCTCATCTCCACCACACAGGACAAGTTTGCATTTGTTATAGTTTTGGAGAAAATTGTGGTCATTTCATTTATGCGCGAATGTGTTCAGATTGCTTTTCTATTGCATTTGGCACATGTTGACGATTATCTCGAGAGTGCAAAGTAGCCAAATGAAACTTTTACTGGATTTCCACTTACTTTATCAAATCTCATCTCCACCACACAGGACAAGTTTGCATCTGCTATAGTTTTGGAGAAAATTGTGGTCATTTCATTTATGCGCGAATGTGTTCAGATTGCTTTTATATTGCATTTGGCACATGGTGACGATTATCTCGAGAGTGAAAAGTAGCCAAATGAAACTTTTACTGGATTTCCACTTACTTTATCAAATCTCATCTCCACCACACAGGACAAGTTTGCATCTGTTATAGTTTTGGAGAAAATTGTGGTCATTTCATTTATGCGCGAATGTGTTCAGATTGCTTTTATATTGCATTTGGCACATGGTGACGATTATCTCGAGAGTGCAAAGTAGCCAAATGAAACTTTTACTGGATTTCCACTTACTTTATCAAATCTCATCTCCACCACACAGGACAAGTTTGCATTTGTTATCGTTTTGGAGAAAATTGTGGTCATTTCATTTATGCGCGAATGTGTTCAGATTGCGTTTCTATTGCATTTGGCACATGGTGTCGATTATCTCGAGAGTGCAAAGTAGCCAAATGAAACTTTTACTGGATTTCCACTTACTTTATCAAATCTCATCTCCACCATGCAGGACAAGTTTGCATCTGCTATAGTTTTGGAGAAAATTGTGGTCATTTCATTTATGCGAGAATGTGTTCAGATTGCTTTTATATTGCATTTGGCACATGGTGACGATTATCTCGAGAGTGCAAAGTAGCCAAATGAAACTTTTACTGGATTTCCACTTACTTTATCAAATCTCATCTCCACCACACAGGACAAGTTTGCATCTGTTATAGTTTTGGAGAAAATTGTGGTCATTTCATTTATGCGCGAATGTGTTCAGATTGCTTTTATATTGCATTTGGCACATGGTGACGATTATCTCGAGAGTGCAAACTAGCCAAATGAAACTTTTACTGGATTTCCGCTTACTTTATCAAATCTCATCTCCACCACACAGGACAAGTTTGCATCTGTTATAGTTTTGGAGAAAATTGTGGTCATTTCATTTATGCGCGAATGTGTTCAGATTGCTTTTATATTGCATTTGGCACATGGTGACGATTATCTCGAGAGTGCAAAGTAGCCAAATGAAACTTTGACTGGATTTCCACTTACTTTATCAAATCTCATCTCCACCACACAGGACAAGTTTGCATCTGTTATAGTTTTGGAGAAAATTGTAGTCATTTTTATTTATGCGCGAATGTGTTCAGATTGCTTTTATATTGCATTTGGCACATGGTGACGATTATCTCGAGAGTGCAAAGTAGCCAAATGAAGCTTTTACTGGATTTCCACTTAGTTTATCAAATCTCATCTCCACCACACAGGACAAGTTTGCATCTGTTATAATTTTGGAGAAAATTGTGGTCATTTCATTTATGCGCGAATGTGTTCAGATTGCTTTTCTATTGCATTTGGCACATGGTGACAATTATCTCGAGAGTGCAAAGTAGCCAAATGAAACTTTTACTGGATTTCCACTTAGTTTATCAAATCTCATCTCCACCACACAGGACAAGTTTGCATCTGTTATAATTTTGGAGAAAATTGTGGTCATTTTATTTATGCGCGAATGTGTTCAGATTGCTTTTCTATTGCATTTGGCACATGGTGACGATTATCTTGAGAGTGCAAAGTAGCCAAATGAAACTTTTACTGGATTTCCACGTACTTTATCAAATCTCATCTCCACCACACTGGACAAGTTTGCATCTGTTATAGTTTTGGAGAAAATTGTGGTCATTTCATTTATGCGCGAATGTGTTCAGATTGCTTTTCTATTGCATTTGGCACATGGTGACGATTATCTCGAGAGTGCAAAGTAGCCAAATGAAACTTTTACTGGATTTCCACTTACTTTATCAAATCTCATCTCCACCACACAGGACAAGTTTGCATCTGTTATAGATTTGGAGAAAATTGTGGTCATTTCATTTTTGCGCGAATCTGTTCAGATTGCTTTTATATTGCATTTGGCACATGGAGACGATTATCTCGAGAGTGCAAAGTAGCCAAAAGAAACTTTTACTGGATTTCCACTTACTTTATCAAATCTCATCTCCACCACACAGGACAAGTTTGCATCTGTTATAGTTTTGGAGAAAATTGTGGTCATTTTTATTTATGCGCGAATGTGTTCAGATTGCATTTATATTGCATTTGGCACATGGTGACGATTATCTCGAGAGTGCAAAGTAGCCAAATGAAACTTTTACTGGATTTCCACTTACTTTATCATATCTCATCTCCACCACACAGAACAAGTTTGCATCTGTTATAGTTTTGGAGAAAATTGTGGTCATTTTATTTATGCGCGAATGTGTTCAGATTGCTTTTTTATTGCATTTGGCACATGGTGACGATTATCTCGAGAGTGCAAAGTAGCCAAATGAAACTTTTACTGGATTTCCACATACTTTATCAAATCTCATCTCCACCACACAGGACAAGTTTGCATCTGTTATAGTTTTGGAGAAAATTGTGGTCATTTCATTTATGCGCGAATGTGTTCAGATTGCTTTTCTATTGCATTTGGCACATGTTGACGATTATCTCTAGAGTGCAAAGTAGCCAAATGAAACTTTTACTGGATTTCCACTTACTTTATCAAATCTCTTCTCCACCACACAGGACAAGTTTGCATCTGCTATAGTTTTGGAGAAAATTGTGGTCATTTCATTTATGCGCGAATGTGTTCAGATTGCTTTTATATTGCATTTGGCACATGGTGACGATTATCTCGAGAGTGCAAAGTAGCCAAATGAAACTTTTACTGGATTTCCACTTACTTTATCAAATCTCATCTCCACCACACAGGACAAGTTTGCATCTGTTATAGTTTTGGAGAAAATTGTGGTCATTTCATTTATGCGCGAATGTGTTCAGATTGCTTTTATATTGCATTTGGCACATGGTGACGATTATCTCGAGAGTGCAAAGTAGCCAAATGAAACTTTTACTGGATTTCCACTTACTTTATCAAATCTCATCTCCACCACACAGGACAAGTTTGCATTTGTTATAGTTTTGGAGAAAATTGTGGTCATTTCATTTATGCGCGAATGTGTTCAGATTGCTTTTCTATTGCATTTGGCACATGGTGACGATTATCTTGAGAGTGCAAAGTAGCCAAATGAAACTTTTACTGGATTTCCACTTACTTTATCAAATCTCATCTCCACCACGCAGGACAAGTTTGCATCTGCTATAGTTTTGGAGAAAATTGTGGTCATTTCATTTATGCGCGAATGTGTTCAGATTGCTTTTATATTGCATTTGGCACATGGTGACGATTATCTCGAGAGTGCAAAGTAGCCAAATGAAACTTTTACTGGATTTCCACTTACTTTATCAAATCTCATCTCCACCACACAGGACAAGTTTGCATCTGTTATAGTTTTGGAGAAAATTGTGGTCATTTCATTTATGCGCGAATGTGTTCAGATTGCTTTTATATTGCATTTGGCACATGGTGACGATTATCTCGAGAGTGCAAAGTAGCCAAATGAAACTTTTACTGGATTTCCACTTACTTTATCAAATCTCATCTCCACCACACAGGACAAGTTTGCGTCTGTTATAGTTTTGGAGAAAATTGTAGTCATTTTTATTTATGCGCGAATGTGTTCAGATTGCTTTTATATTGCATTTGGCACATGGTGACGATTATCTCGAGAGTGCAAAGTAGCCAAATGAAACTTTTACTGGATTTCCACTTAGTTTATCAAATCTCATCTCCTCCACACAGGACAAGTTTGCATCTGTTATAGTTTTGGAGAAAATTGTGGTCATTTCATTTATGCGCGAATGTGTTCAGATTGCTTTTCTATTGCATTTGGCACATGTTGACGATTATCTCTAGAGTGCAAAGTAGCCAAATGAAACTTTTACTGGATTTCCACTTACTTTATCAAATCTCATCTCCACCACACAGGACAAGTTTGCATCTGCTATAGTTTTGGAGAAAATTGTGGTCATTTCATTTATGCGCGAATGTGTTCAGATTGCTTTTATATTGCATTTGGCACATGGTGACGATTATCTCGAGAGTGCAAAGTAGCCAAATGAAACTTTTACTGGATTTCCACTTACTTTATCAAATCTCATCTCCACCACACAGGACAAGTTTGCATCTGTTATAGTTTTGGAGAAAATTGTGGTCATTTCATTTATGCGCGAATGTGTTCAGATTGCTTTTATATTGCATTTGGCACATGGTGACGATTATCTCGAGAGTGCAAAGTAGCCAAATGAAACTTTTACTGGATTTCCACTTACTTTATCAAATCTCATCTCCACCACACAGGACAAGTTTGCATTTGTTATAGTTTTGGAGAAAATTGTGGTCATTTCATTTATGCGCGAATGTGTTCAGATTGCTTTTCTATTGCATTTGGCACATGGTGACGATTATCTCGAGAGTGCAAAGTAGCCAAATGAAACTTTTACTGGATTTCCACTTACTTTATCAAATCTCATCTCCACCACGCAGGACAAGTTTGCATCTGCTATAGTTTTGGAGAAAATTGTGGTCATTTCATTTATGCGCGAATGTGTTCAGATTGCTTTTATATTGCATTTGGCACATGGTGACGATTATCTCGAGAGTGCAAAGTAGCCAAATGAAACTTTTACTGGATTTCCACTTACTTTATCAAATCTCATCTCCACCACACAGGACAAGTTTGCATCTGTTATAGTTTTGGAGAAAATTGTGGTCATTTCATTTATGCGCGAATGTGTTCAGATTGCTTTTATATTGCATTTGGCACATGGTGACGATTATCTCGAGAGTGCAAAGTAGCCAAATGAAACTTTTACTGGATTTCCACTTACTTTATCAAATCTCATCTCCACCACACAGGACAAGTTTGCGTCTGTTATAGTTTTGGAGAAAATTGTAGTCATTTTTATTTATGCGCGAATGTGTTCAGATTGCTTTTATATTGCATTTGGCACATGGTGACGATTATCTCGAGAGTGCAAAGTAGCCAAATGAAACTTTTACTGGATTTCCACTTAGTTTATCAAATCTCATCTCCTCCACACAGGACAAGTTTGCATCTGTTATAATTTTGGAGAAAATTGTGGTCATTTTATTTATGCGCGAATGTGTTCAGATTGCTTTTCTATTGCATTTGGCACATGGTGACGATTATCTCGAGAGTGCAAAGTAGCCAAATGAAACTTTTACTGGATTTCCACTTACTTTATCAAATCTCATCTCCACCACACAGGACAAGTTAGCATCTGTTATAGTTTTGGAGAAAATTGTGGTCATTTCACTTATGCGCGAATGTGTTCAGATTGCTTTTATATTGCATTTGGCACATGGTGACGATTATCTCGAGAGTGCAAAGTAGCCAAATGAAACTTTTACTGGATTTCCACTTACTTTATCAAATCTCATCTCCACCACACAGGACAAGTTTGCATCTGTTATAGTTTTGGAGAAAATTGTAGTCATTTTTATTTATGCGCGAATGTGTTCAGATTGCTTTTATATTGCATTTGGCACATGGTGACGATTATCTCGAGAGTGCAAAGTAGCCAAATGAAACTTTTACTGGATTTCCACTTAGTTTATCAAATCTCATCTACACCACACAGGCCAAGTTTGCATCTGTTATAATTTTGGAGAAAATTGTGGTCATTTTATTTATGCGCGAATGTGTTCAGATTGCTTTTCTATTGCATTTGGCACATGGTGACAATTATCTCGAGAGTGCAAAGTAGCCAAATGAAACTTTTACTGGATTTCCACGTACTTTATCAAATCTCATCTCCACCACACAGGACAAGTTTGCATCTGTTATAGTTTTGGAGAAAATATTGGTCATTTTTATTTATGCGCGAATGTGTTCATATTGCTTTTATATTGCATTTGGCACATGGTGACGATTATCTCGAGAGTGCAAAGTAACCAAATAAAACTTTGACTGGATTTCCACTTACTTTATCAAATCTCATCTCCACCACACAGGACAAGTTTGCATCTGTTATAGTTTTGGGGAAAATTGTGGTCATTTCATTTATGCGCGAATGTGTTCAGATTGCTTTTATATTGCATTTGGCACATGGTGACGATTATCTCGAGAGTGCAAAGTAGCCAAATGAAACTTTTACTGGATTTCCACTTACTTTATCCAATCTCATCTCCACCACACAGGACAAGTTTGCATCTGTTATAGTTTTGGAGAAAATTGTGGTCATTTCATTTATGCGCGAATGTGTTCAGATTGCTTTTATATTGCATTTGGTACATGGTGACGATTATCTCAAGAGTGCAAAGTAGCCAAATGAAACTTTTACTGGATTTCCACTTACTTTATCAAATCTGATCTCCACCACACAGGACAAGTTTGCATCTGTTATAGTTTTGGAGAAAATTGTGGTCATTTCATTTATGCGCGAATGTGTTCAGATTGCTTTTATATTGCATTTGGCACATGGTGACGATTATCTCAAGAGTGCAAAGTAGCCAAATGAAACTTTTACTGGATTTCCACTTACTTTATCAAATCTCATCTCCACCACACAGGACAAGTTTGCATTTGTTATAGTTTTGGAGAAAATTGTGGTCATTTCATTTATGCGCGAATGTGTTCAGATTGCTTTTCTATTGCATTTGGCACATGTTGACGATTATCTCGAGAGTGCAAAGTAGCCAAATGAAACTTTTACTGGATTTCCACTTACTTTATCAAATCTCATCTCCACCACACAGGACAAGTTTGCATCTGCTATAGTTTTGGAGAAAATTGTGGTCATTTCATTTATGCGCGAATGTGTTCAGATTGCTTTTATATTGCATTTGGCACATGGTGACGATTATCTCGAGAGTGCAAAGTAGCCAAATGAAACTTTTACTGGATTTCCACTTACTTTATCAAATCTCATCTCCACCACACAGGACAAGTTTGCATCTGTTATAGTTTTGGAGAAAATTGTGGTCATTTCATTTATGCGCGAATGTGTTTAGATTGCTTTTATATTGCATTTGGCACATGGTGACAATTATCTCGAGAGTGCAAAGTAGCCAAATGAAACTTTTACTGGATTTCCACTTACTTTATCAAATCTCATCTCCACCACACAGGACAAGTTTGCATTTGTTATAGTTTTGGAGAAAATTTTGTTCATTTCATTTATGCGCGAATGTGTTCAGATTGCTTTTCTATTGCATTTGGCACATGGTGACGATTATCTCGAGAGTGCAAAGTAGCCAAATGAAACTTTTACTGGATTTCCACTTACTTTATCAAATCTCATCTCCACCACACAGGACAAGTTTGCATCTGTTATAGTTTTGGAGAAAATTGTGGTCATTTCATTTATGCGCGAATGTGTTCAGATTGCTTTTATATTGCATTTGGCACATGGTGACGATTATCTCGAGAGTGCAAAGTAGCCAAATAAAACTTTGACTGGATTTCCACTTACTTTATCAAATCTCATCTCCACCACACAGGACAAGTTTGCATCTGTTATAGTTTTGGAGAAAATTGTGGTCATTTCATTTATGTGCGAATGTGTTCAGATTGCTTTTATATTGCATTTGGCACATGGTGACGATTATCTCGAGAGTGCAAAGTAGCCAAATGAAACTTTTACTGGATTTCCACTTACTTTATCCAATCTCATCTCCACCACACAGGACAAGTTTGCATCTGTTATAGTTTTGGAGAAAATTGTGGTCATTTCATTTATGCGCGAATGTGTTCAGATTGCTTTTATATTGCATTTGGTACATGGTGACGATTATCTCGAGAGTGCAAAGTAGCCAAATGAAACTTTTAGTGGATTTCCACTTACTTTATCAAATCTGATCTCCACCACACAGGACAAGTTTGCATCTGTTATAGTTTTGGAGAAAATTGTGGTCATTTCATTTATGCGCGAATGTGTTCAGATTGCTTTTATATTGCATTTGGCACATGGTGACGATTATCTCGAGAGTGCAAAGTAGCCAAATGAAACTTTTACTGGATTTCCACTTACTTTATCAAATCTCATCTCCACCACACAGGACAAGTTTGCATCTGTTATAGTTTTGGAGAAAATTGTGGTCATTTCATTTATGCGCGAATGTGTTCAGATTGCTTTTATATTGCATTTGGCACATGGTGACGATTATCTCGAGTGCAAAGTAGCCAAATGAAACTTTTACTGGATTTCCACTTACTTTATCAAATCTCATCTCCACCACACAGGACAAGTTTGCATTTGTTATAGTTTTGGAGAAAATTGTGGTCATTTCATTTATGCGCGAATGTGTTCAGATTGCTTTTCTATTGCATTTGGCACATGTTGACGATTATCTCGAGAGTGCAAAGTAGCCAAATGAAACTTTTACTGGATTTCCACTTACTTTATCAAATCTCATCTCCACCACACAGGACAAGTTTGCATCTGCTATAGTTTTGGAGAAAATTGTGGTCATTTCATTTATGCGCGAATGTGTTCAGATTGCTTTTATATTGCATTTGGCACATGGTGACGATTATCTCGAGAGTGCAAAGTAGCCAAATGAAACTTTTACTGGATTTCCACTTACTTTATCAAATCTCATCTCCACCACACAGGACAAGTTTGCATCTGTTATAGTTTTGGAGAAAATTGTGGTCATTTCATTTATGCGCGAATGTGTTCAGATTGCTTTTATATTGCATTTGGCACATGGTGACAATTATCTCGAGAGTGCAAAGTAGCCAAATGAAACTTTTACTGGATTTCCACTTACTTTATCAAATCTCATCTCCACCACACAGGACAAGTTTGCATTTGTTATAGTTTTGGAGAAAATTGTGTTCATTTCATTTATGCGCGAATGTGTTCAGATTGCTTTTCTATTGCATTTGGCACATGGTGACGATTATCTCGAGAGTGCAAAGTAGCCAAATGAAACTTTTACTGGATTTCCACTTACTTTATCAAATCTCATCTCCACCACGCAGGACAAGTTTGCATCTACTATAGTTTTGGAGAAAATTGTGGTCATTTCATTTATGCGCGAATGTGTTCAGATTGCTTTTATATTGCATTTGGCACATGGTGACGATTATCTCGAGAGTGCAAAGTAGCCAAATGAAACTTTTACTGGATTTCCACTTACTTTATCAAATCTCATCTCCACCACACAGGACAAGTTTGCATCTGTTATAGTTTTGGAGAAAATTGCTGTCATTTCATTTATGCGCGAATGTGTTCAGATTGCTTTATATTGCATTTGGCACATGGTGACGATTATCTCGAGAGTGCAAACTAGCCAAATGAAACTTTTACTGGATTTCCACTTACTTTATCAAATCTCATCTCCACCACACAGGACAAGTTTGCATCTGTTATAGTTTTGGAGAAAATTGTGGTCATTTCATTTATGCGCGAATGTGTTCAGATTGCTTTTATATTGCATTTGGCACATGGTGACGATTATCTCGAGAGTGCAAAGTAGCCAAATGAAACTTTTACTGGATTTCCACTTACTTTATCAAATCTCATCTCCACCACACAGGACAAGTTTGCATCTGTTATAGTTTTGGAGAAAATAGTAGTCATTTTTATTTATGCGCGAATGTGTTCAGATTGCTTTTATATTGCATTTGGCACATGGTGACGATTATCTCGAGAGTGCAAGGTAGCCAAATGAAACTTTTACTGGATTTCCACTTAGTTTATCAAATCTCATCTCCACCACACAGGACAAGTTTGCATCTGTTATAATTTTGGAGAAAATTGTGGTCATTTTATTTATGCGCGAATGTGTTCAGATTGCTTTTCTATTGCATTTGGCACATGGTGACGATTATCTCGAGAGTGCAAAGTAGCCAAATGAAACTTTTACTGGATTTCAACTTACTTTATCAAATCTCATCTCCACCACACAGGACAAGTTTGCATCTGTTATAGTTTTGGAGAAAATTGTGGTCATTTCATTTATGCGCGAATGTGTTCAGATTGCTTTTATATTGCATTTGTCACATGGTGACGATTATCTCGAGAGTGCAAAGTAGCCAAATGAAACTTTTACTGGATTTCCACTTACTTTATCCAATCTCATCTCCACCACACAGGACAAGTTTGCATCTGTTATAATTTTGGAGAAAATTGTGGTCATTTTATTTATGCGCGAATGTGTTCAGATTGCTATTCTATTGCATTTGGCACATGGTGACGATTATCTCGAGAGTGCAAAGTAGCCAAATGAAACTTTTACTGGATTTCCACTTACTTTATCAAATCTCATCTCCACCACACAGGACAAGTTTGCATCTGTTATAGTTTTGGAGAAAATTGTGGTCATTTCATTTATGCGCGAATGTGTTCAGATTGCTTTTATATTGCATTTGTCACATGGTGACGATTATCTCGAGAGTGCAAAGTAGCCAAATGAAACTTTTACTGGATTTACACTTACTTTATCCAATCTCATCTCCACCACACAGGACAAGTTTGCATCTGTTATAGTTTTGGAGAAAATTGTGGTCATTTCATTTATGCGCGAATGTGTTCAGATTGCTTTTATATTGCATTTGGTACATGGTGACGATTATCTCGAGAGTGCAAAGTAGCCAAATGAAACTTTTACTGGATTTCCACTTACTTTATCAAATCTGATCTCCACCACACAGGACAAGTTTGCATCTGTTATAGTTTTGGAGAAAATTGTGGTCATTTCATTTATGCGCGAATGTGTTCAGATTGCTTTTATATTGCATTTGGCACATGGTGACGATTATCTCGAGAGTGCAAGGTAGCCAAATGAAACTTTTACTGGATTTCCACTTAGTTTATCAAATCTCATCTCCACCACACAGGACAAGTTTGCATCTGTTATAATTTTGGAGAAAATTGTGGTCATTTTATTTATGCGCGAATGTGTTCAGATTGCTTTTCTATTGCATTTGGCACATGGTGACGATTATCTCGAGAGTGCAAAGTAGCCAAATGAAACTTTTACTGGATTTCCACTTACTTTATCAAATCTCATCTCCACCACACAGGACAAGTTTGCATCTGTTATAGTTTTGGAGAAAATTGTGGTCATTTCATTTATGCGCGAATGTGTTCAGATTGCTTTTATATTGCATTTGTCACATGGTGACGATTATCTCGAGAGTGCAAAGTAGCCAAATGAAACTTTTACTGGATTTCCACTTACTTTATCCAATCTCATCTCCACCACACAGGACAAGTTTGCATCTGTTATAGTTTTGGAGAAAATTGTGGTCATTTCATTTATGCGCGAATGTGTTCAGATTGCTTTTATATTGCATTTGGTACATGGTGACGATTATGTCGAGAGTGCAAAGTAGCCAAATGAAACTTTTACTGGATTTCCACTTACTTTATCAAATCTGATCTCCACCACACAGGACAAGTTTGCATCTGTTATAGTTTTGGAGAAAATTGTGGTCATTTCATTTATGCGCGAATGTGTTCAGATTGCTTTTATATTGCATTTGGCACATGGTGACGATTATCTCGAGAGTGCAAAGTAGCCAAATGAAACTTTTACTGGATTTCCACTTACTTTATCAAATCTCATCTCCACCACACAGGACAAGTTTGCATCTGTTATAGTTTTGGAGAAAATTGTGGTCATTTCATTTATGCGCGAATGTGTTCAGATTGCTTTTATATTGCATTTGGCACATGGTGACGATTATCTCAAGAGTGCAAAGTAGCCAAATGAAACTTTTACTGGATTTCCACTTAGTTTATCAAATCTCATCTCCACCACACAGGACAAGTTTGCATTTGTTATAGTTTTGGAGAAAATTGTGGTCATTTCATTTATGCGCGAATGTGTTCAGATTGCTTTTCTATTGCATTTGGCACATGTTGACGATTATCTCGAGAGTGCAAAGTAGCCAAATGAAACTTTTACTGGATTTCCACTTACTTTATCAAATCTCATCTCCACCACACAGGACAAGTTTGCATCTGCTATAGTTTTGGAGAAAATTGTGGTCATTTCATTTATGCGCGAATGTGTTCAGATTGCTTTTATATTGCATTTGGCACATGGTGACGATTATCTCGAGAGTGCAAAGTAGCCAAATGAAACTTTTACTGGATTTCCACTTACTTTCTCAAATCTCATCTCCACCACGCAGGACAAGTTTGCATCTGATATAGTTTTGGAGAAAATTGTGGTCATTTCATTTATGCGCGAATGTGTTCAGATTGCTTTTATATTGCATTTGGCACATGGTGACGATTATCTCGAGAGTGCAAAGTAGCCAAATGAAACTTTTACTGGATTTCCACTTACTTTATCAAATCTCATCTCCACCACACAGGACAAGTTTGCATCTGTTATAGTTTTGGAGAAAATTGTGGTCATTTCATTTATGCGCGAATGTGTTCAGATTGCTTTTATATTGCATTTGGCACATGGTGACGATTATCTCGAGAGTGCAAACTAGCCAAATGAAACTTTTACTGGATTTCCACTTACTTTATCAAATCTCATCTCCACCACACAGGACAAGTTTGCATCTGTTATAGTTTTGGAGAAAATTGTGGTCATTTCATTTATGCGCGAATGTGTTCAGATTGCTTTTATATTGCATTTGGCACATGGTGACGATTATCTCGAGAGTGCAAAGTAGCCAAATCAAACTTTTACTGGATTTCCACTTACTTTATCAAATCTCATCTCCACCACACAGGACAAGTTTGCATCTGTTATAGTTTTGGAGAAAATTGTAATAATTTTTATTTATGCGCGAATGTGTTCAGATTGCTTTTATATTGCATTTGGCACATGGTGACGATTATCTCGAGAGTGCAAGGTAGCCAAATGAAACTTTTACTGGATTTCCACTTAGTTTATCAAATCTCATCTCCACCACACAGGACAAGTTTGCATCTGCTATAATTTTGGAGAAAATTGTGGTCATTTTATTTATGCGCGAATGTGTTCAGATTGCTTTTCTATTGCATTTGGCACATGGTGACGATTATCTCGAGAGTGCAAAGTAGCCAAATGAAACTTTTACTGGATTTCCACTTACTTTATCAAATCTCATCTCCACCACACAGGACAAGTTTGCATCTGTTATAGTTTTGGAGAAAATTGTGGTCATTTCATTTATGCGCGAATGTGTTCAGATTGCTTTTATATTGCATTTGTCACATGGTGACGATTATCTCGAGAGTGCAAAGTAGCCAAATGAAACTTTTACTGGATTTCCACTTACTTTATCCAATCTCATCCCCACCACACAGGACAAGTTTGCATCTGTTATAATTTTGGAGAAAATTGTGGTCATTTTATTTATGCGCGAATGTGTTCAGATTGCTATTCTATTGCATTTGGCACATGGTGACGATTATCTCGAGAGTGCAAAGTAGCCAAATGAAACTTTTACTGGATTTCCACTTACTTTATCAAATCTCATCTCCACCACACAGGACAAGTTTGCATCTGTTATAGTTTTGGAGAAAATTGTGGTCATTTCATTTATGCGCGAATGTGTTCAGATTGCTTTTATATTGCATTTGTCACATGGTGACGATTATCTCGAGAGTGCAAAGTAGCCAAATGAAACTTTTACTGGATTTCCACTTACTTTATCCAATCTCATCTCCACCACACAGGACAAGTTTGCATCTGTTATAGTTTTGGAGAAAATTGTGGTCATTTCATTTATGCGCGAATGTGTTCAGATTGCTTTTATATTGCATTTGGTACATGGTGACGATTATCTCGAGAGTGCAAAGTAGCCAAATGAAACTTTTACTGGATTTCCACTTACTTTATCAAATCTGATCTCCACCACACAGGACAAGTTTGCATCTGTTATAGTTTTGGAGAAAATTGTGGTCATTTCATTTATGCGCGAATGTGTTCAGATTGCTTTTATATTGCATTTGGCACATGGTGACGATTATCTCGAGAGTGCAAGGTAGCCAAATGAAACTTTTACTGGATTTCCACTTAGTTTATCAAATCTCATCTCCACCACACAGGACAAGTTTGCATCTGTTATAATTTTGGAGAAAATTGTGGTCATTTTATTTATGCGCGAATGTGTTCAGATTGCTTTTCTATTGCATTTGGCACATGGTGACGATTATCTCGAGAGTGCAAAGTAGCCAAATGAAACTTTTACTGGATTTCCACTTACTTTATCAAATCTCATCTCCATCACACAGGACAAGTTTGCATCTGTTATAGTTTTGGAGAAAATTGTGGTCATTTCATTTATGCGCGAATGTGTTCAGATTGCTTTTATATTGCATTTGTCACATGGTGACGATTATCTCGAGAGTGCAAAGTAGCCAAATGAAACTTTTACTGGATTTCCACTTACTTTATCCAATCTCATCTCCACCACACAGGACAAGTTTGCATCTGTTATAATTTTGGAGAAAATTGTGGTCATTTTATTTATGCGCGAATGTGTTCAGATTGCTTTTCTATTGCATTTGGCACATGGTGACGATTATCTCGAGAGTGCAAAGTAGCCAAATGAAACTTTTACTGGATTTCCACTTACTTTATCAAATCTCATCTCCACCACACAGGACAAGTTTGCATCTGTTATAGTTTTGGAGAAAATTGTGGTCATTTCATTTATGCGCGAATGTGTTCAGATTGCTTTTATATTGCATTTGGCACATGGTGACGATTATCTCGAGAGTGCAAACTAGCCAAATGAAACTTTTACTGGATTTCCACTTACTTTATCAAATCTCATCTCCACCACACAGGACAAGTTTGCATCTGTTATAGTTTTGGAGAAAATTGTGGTCATTTCATTTATGCGCGAATGTGTTCAGATTGCTTTTATATTGCATTTGGCACATGGTGACGATTATCTCGAGAGTGCAAAGTAGCCAAATGAAACTTTTACTGGATTTCCACTTACTTTATCAAATCTCATCTCCACCACACAGGACAAGTTTGCATCTGTTATAGTTTTGGAGAAAATTGTAATCATTTTTATTTATGCGCGAATGTGTTCAGATTGCTTTTATATTGCATTTGGCACATGGTGACGATTATCTCGAGAGTGCAAGGTAGCCAAATGAAACTTTTACTGGATTTCCACTTAGTTTATCAAATCTCATCTCCACCACACAGGACAAGTTTGCATCTGCTATAATTTTGGAGAAAATTGTGGTCATTTTATTTATGCGCGAATGTGTTCAGATTGCTTTTCTATTGCATTTGGCACATGGTGACGATTATCTCGAGAGTGCAAAGTAGCCAAATGAAACTTTTACTGGATTTCCACTTACTTTATCAAATCTCATCTCCACCACACAGGACAAGTTTGCATCTGTTATAGTTTTGGAGAAAATTGTGGTCATTTCATTTATGCGCGAATGTGTTCAGATTGCTTTTATATTGCATTTGTCACATGGTGACGATTATCTCGAGAGTGCAAAGTAGCCAAATGAAACTTTTACTGGATTTCCACTTACTTTATCCAATCTCATCCCCACCACACAGGACAAGTTTGCATCTGTTATAATTTTGGAGAAAATTGTGGTCATTTTATTTATGCGCGAATGTGTTCAGATTGCTATTCTATTGCATTTGGCACATGGTGACGATTATCTCGAGAGTGCAAAGTAGCCAAATGAAACTTTTACTGGATTTCCACTTACTTTATCAAATCTCATCTCCACCACACAGGACAAGTTTGCATCTGTTATAGTTTTGGAGAAAATTGTGGTCATTTCATTTATGCGCGAATGTGTTCAGATTGCTTTTATATTGCATTTGTCACATGGTGACGATTATCTCGAGAGTGCAAAGTAGCCAAATGAAACTTTTACTGGATTTCCACTTACTTTATCCAATCTCATCTCCACCACACAGGACAAGTTTGCATCTGTTATAGTTTTTGAGAAAATTGTGGTCATTTCATTTATGCGCGAATGTGTTCAGATTGCTTTTATATTGCATTTGGTACATGGTGACGATTATCTCGAGAGTGCAAAGTAGCCAAATGAAACTTTTACTGGATTTCCACTTACTTTATCAAATCTGATCTCCACCACACAGGACAAGTTTGCATCTGTTATAGTTTTGGAGAAAATTGTGGTCATTTCATTTATGCGCGAATGTGTTCAGATTGCTTTTATATTGCATTTGGCACATGGTGACGATTATCTCGAGAGTGCAAGGTAGCCAAATGAAACTTTTACTGGATTTCCACTTAGTTTATCAAATCTCATCTCCACCACACAGGACAAGTTTGCATCTGTTATAATTTTGGAGAAAATTGTGGTCATTTTATTTATGCGCGAATGTGTTCAGATTGCTTTTCTATTGCATTTGGCACATGGTGACGATTATCTCGAGAGTGCAAAGTAGCCAAATGAAACTTTTACTGGATTTCCACTTACTTTATCAAATCTCATCTCCATCACACAGGACAAGTTTGCATCTGTTATAGTTTTGGAGAAAATTGTGGTCATTTCATTTATGCGCGAATGTGTTCAGATTGCTTTTATATTGCATTTGTCACATGGTGACGATTATCTCGAGAGTGCAAAGTAGCCAAATGAAACTTTTACTGGATTTCCACTTACTTTATCCAATCTCATCTCCACCACACAGGACAAGTTTGCATCTGTTATAATTTTGGAGAAAATTGTGGTCATTTTATTTATGCGCGAATGTGTTCAGATTGCTTTTCTATTGCATTTGGCACATGGTGACGATTATCTCGAGAGTGCAAAGTAGCCAAATGAAACTTTTACTGGATTTCCACTTACTTTATCAAATCTCATCTCCACCACACAGGACAAGTTTGCATCTGTTATAGTTTTGGAGAAAATTGTGGTCATTTCATTTATGCGCGAATGTGTTCAGATTGCTTTTATATTGCATTTGTCACATGGTGACGATTATCTCGAGAGTGCAAAGTAGCCAAATGAAACTTTTACTGGATTTCCACTTACTTTATCCAATCTCATCTCCACCACACAGGACAAGTTTGCATCTGTTATAGTTTTGGAGAAAATTGTGGTCATTTCATTTATGCGCGAATGTGTTCAGATTGCTTTTATATTGCATTTGGTACATGGTGACGATTATCTCGAGAGTGCAAAGTAGCCAAATGAAACTTTTACTGGATTTCCACTTACTTTATCAAATCTGATCTCCACCACACAGGACAAGTTTGCATCTGTTATAGTTTTGGAGAAAATTGTGGTCATTTCATTTATGCGCGAATGTGTTCAGATTGCTTTTATATTGCATTTGGCACATGGTGACGATTATCTCGAGAGTGCAAAGTAGCCAAATGAAACTTTTACTGGATTTCCACTTACTTTATCAAATCTCATCTCCACCACACAGGACAAGTTTGCATCTGTTATAGTTTTGGAGAAAATTGTGGTCATTTCATTTATGCGCGAATGTGTTCAGATTGCTTTTATATTGCATTTGTCACATGGTGACGATTATCTCGAGAGTGCAAAGTAGCCAAATGAAACTTTTACTGGATTTCCACTTACTTTATCCAATCTCATCCCCACCACACAGGACAAGTTTGCATCTGTTATAATTTTGGAGAAAATTGTGGTCATTTTATTTATGCGCGAATGTGTTCAGATTGCTATTCTATTGCATTTGGCACATGGTGACGATTATCTCGAGAGTGCAAAGTAGCCAAATGAAACTTTTACTGGATTTCCACTTACTTTATCAAATCTCATCTCCACCACACAGGACAAGTTTGCATCTGTTATAGTTTTGGAGAAAATTGTGGTCATTTCATTTATGCGCGAATGTGTTCAGATTGCTTTTATATTGCATTTGTCACATGGTGACGATTATCTCGAGAGTGCAAAGTAGCCAAATGAAACTTTTACTGGATTTCCACTTACTTTATCCAATCTCATCTCCACCACACAGGACAAGTTTGCATCTGTTATAGTTTTGGAGAAAATTGTGGTCATTTCATTTATGCGCGAATGTGTTCAGATTGCTTTTATATTGCATTTGGTACATGGTGACGATTATCTCGAGAGTGCAAAGTAGCCAAATGAAACTTTTACTGGATTTCCACTTACTTTATCAAATCTGATCTCCACCACACAGGACAAGTTTGCATCTGTTATAGTTTTGGAGAAAATTGTGGTCATTTCATTTATGCGCGAATGTGTTCAGATTGCTTTTATATTGCATTTGGCACATGGTGACGATTATCTCGAGAGTGCAAGGTAGCCAAATGAAACTTTTACTGGATTTCCACTTAGTTTATCAAATCTCATCTCCACCACACAGGACAAGTTTGCATCTGTTATAATTTTGGAGAAAATTGTGGTCATTTTATTTATGCGCGAATGTGTTCAGATTGCTTTTCTATTGCATTTGGCACATGGTGACGATTATCTCGAGAGTGCAAAGTAGCCAAATGAAACTTTTACTGGATTTCCACTTACTATATCAAATCTCATCTCCATCACACAGGACAAGTTTGCATCTGTTATAGTTTTGGAGAAAATTGTGGTCATTTCATTTATGCGCGAATGTGTTCAGATTGCTTTTATATTGCATTTGTCACATGGTGACGATTATCTCGAGAGTGCAAAGTAGCCAAATGAAACTTTTACTGGATTTCCACTTACTTTATCCAATCTCATCTCCACCACACAGGACAAGTTTGCATCTGTTATAATTTTGGAGAAAATTGTGGTCATTTTATTTATGCGCGAATGTGTTCAGATTGCTTTTCTATTGCATTTGGCACATGGTGACGATTATCTCGAGAGTGCAAAGTAGCCAAATGAAACTTTTACTGGATTTCCACTTACTTTATCAAATCTCATCTCCACCACACAGGACAAGTTTGCATCTGTTATAGTTTTGGAGAAAATTGTGGTCATTTCATTTATGCGCGAATGTGTTCAGATTGCTTTTATATTGCATTTGTCACATGGTGACGATTATCTCGAGAGTGCAAAGTAGCCAAATGAAACTTTTACTGGATTTCCACTTACTTTATCCAATCTCATCTCCACCACACAGGACAAGTTTGCATCTGTTATAGTTTTGGAGAAAATTGTGGTCATTTCATTTATGCGCGAATGTGTTCAGATTGCTTTTATATTGCATTTGGTACATGGTGACGATTATCTCGAGAGTGCAAAGTAGCCAAATGAAACTTTTACTGGATTTCCACTTACTTTATCAAATCTGATCTCCACCACACAGGACAAGTTTGCATCTGTTATAGTTTTGGAGAAAATTGTGGTCATTTCATTTATGCGCGAATGTGTTCAGATTGCTTTTATATTGCATTTGGCACATGGTGACGATTATCTCGAGAGTGCAAAGTAGCCAAATGAAACTTTTACTGGATTTCCACTTACTTTATCAAATCTCATCTCCACCACACAGGACAAGTTTGCATCTGTTATAGTTTTGGAGAAAATTGTGGTCATTTCATTTATGCGCGAATGTGTTCAGATTGCTTTTATATTGCATTTGGCACATGGTGACGATTATCTCAAGAGTGCAAAGTAGCCAAATGAAACTTTTACTGGATTTCCACTTAGTTTATCAAATCTCATCTCCACCACACAGGACAAGTTTGCATTTGTTATAGTTTTGGAGAAAATTGTGGTCATTTCATTTATGCGCGAATGTGTTCAGATTGCTTTTCTATTGCATTTGGCACATGTTGACGATTATCTCGAGAGTGCAAAGTAGCCAAATGAAACTTTTACTGGATTTCCACTTACTTTATCAAATCTCATCTCCACCACACAGGACAAGTTTGCATCTGTTATAGTTTTGGAGAAAATTGTGGTCATTTCATTTATGCGCGAATGTGTTCAGATTGCTTTTATATTGCATTTGGCACATGGTGACGATTATCTCGAGAGTGCAAAGTAGCCAAATTAAACTTTTACTGGATTTCCACTTACTTTATCAAATCTCATCTCCACCACACAGGACAAGTTTGCATCTGTTATAGTTTTGGAGAAAATTGTGGTCATTTCATTTATGCGCGAATGTGTTCAGATTGCTTTTATATTGCATTTGGCACATGGTGACAATTATCTCGAGAGTGCAAAGCAGCCAAATGAAACTTTTACTGGATTTCCACTTACTTTATCAAATCTCATCTCCACCACGCAGGACAAGTTTGCATCTGATATAGTTTTGGAGAAAATTGTGGTCATTTCATTTATGCGCGAATGTGTTCAGATTGCTTTTATATTGCATTTGGCACATGGTGACGATTATCTCGAGAGTGCAAAGTAGCCAAATGAAACTTTTACTGGATTTCCACTTACTTTATCAAATCTCATCTCCACCACACAGGACAAGTTTGCATCTGTTATAGTTTTGGAGAAAATTGTGGTCATTTCATTTATGCTCGAATGTGTTCAGATTGCTTTTATATTGCATTTGGCACATGGTGACGATTATCTCGGGAGTGCAAACTAGCCAAATGAAACTTTTACTGGATTTCCACTTACTTTATCAAATCTCATCTCCACCACACAGGACAAGTTTGCATCTGTTATAGTTTTGGAGAAAATTGTGGTCATTTCATTTATGCGCGAATGTGTTCAGATTGCTTTTATATTGCATTTGGCACATGGTGACGATTATCTCGAGAGTGCAAAGTAGCCAAATGAAACTTTTACTGGATTTCCACTTACTTTATCAAATCTCATCTCCACCACACAGGACAAGTTTGCATCTGTTATAGTTTTGGAGAAAATTGTAGTCATTTTTATTTATGCGCGAATGTGTTCAGATTGCTTTTATATTGCATTTGGCACATGGTGACGATTATCTCGAGAGTGCAAGGTAGCCAAATGAAACTTTTACTGGATTTCCACTTACTTTATCAAATCTCATCTCCACCACACAGGACAAGTTTGCATCTGTTATAATTTTGGAGAAAATTGTGGTCATTTTATTTATGCGCGAATGTGTTCAGATTGCTTTTCTATTGCATTTGGCACATGGTGACGATTATCTCGAGAGTGCAAAGTAGCCAAATGAAACTTTTACTGGATTTCCACTTACTTTATCAAATCTCATCTCCACCACACAGGACAAGTTTGCATTTGTTATAGTTTTGGAGAAAATTGTGGTCATTTCATTTATGCGCGAATGTGTTCAGATTGCTTTTATATTGCATTTGGCACATGGTGACGATTATCTCGAGAGTGCAAAGTAGCCAAATGAAACTTTTACTGGATTTCCACTTACTTTATCAAATCTCATCTCCACCACACAGGACAAGTTTGCATCTGTTATAGTTTTGGAGAAAATTGTGGTCATTTCATTTATGCGCGAATGTGTTCAGATTGCTTTTATATTGCATTTGGCACATGGTGACGATTATCTCAAGAGTGCAAAGTAGCCAAATGAAACTTTTACTGGATTTCCACTTAGTTTATCAAATCTCATCTCCACCACACAGGACAAGTTTGCATTTGTTATAGTTTTGGAGAAAATTGTGGTCATTTCATTTATGCGCGAATGTGTTCAGATTGCTTTTCTATTGCATTTGGCACATGTTGACGATTATCTCGAGAGTGCAAAGTAGCCAAATGAAACTTTTACTGGATTTCCACTTACTTTATCAAATCTCATCTCCACCACACAGGACAAGTTTGCATCTGTTATAGTTTTGGAGAAAATTGTGGTCATTTCATTTATGCGCGAATGTGTTCAGATTGCTTTTATATTGCATTTGGCACATGGTGACGATTATCTCGAGAGTGCAAAGTAGCCAAATTAAACTTTTACTGGATTTCCACTTACTTTATCAAATCTCATCTCCACCACACAGGACAAGTTTGCATCTGTTATAGTTTTGGAGAAAATTGTGGTCATTTCATTTATGCGCGAATGTGTTCAGATTGCTTTTATATTGCATTTGGCACATGGTGACAATTATCTCGAGAGTGCAAAGCAGCCAAATGAAACTTTTACTGGATTTCCACTTACTTTATCAAATCTCATCTCCACCACGCAGGACAAGTTTGCATCTGATATAGTTTTGGAGAAAATTGTGGTCATTTCATTTATGCGCGAATGTGTTCAGATTGCTTTTATATTGCATTTGGCACATGGTGACGATTATCTCGAGAGTGCAAAGTAGCCAAATGAAACTTTTACTGGATTTCCACTTACTTTATCAAATCTCATCTCCACCACACAGGACAAGTTTGCATCTGTTATAGTTTTGGAGAAAATTGTGGTCATTTCATTTATGCTCGAATGTGTTCAGATTGCTTTTATATTGCATTTGGCACATGGTGACGATTATCTCGGGAGTGCAAACTAGCCAAATGAAACTTTTACTGGATTTCCACTTACTTTATCAAATCTCATCTCCACCACACAGGACAAGTTTGCATCTGTTATAGTTTTGGAGAAAATTGTGGTCATTTCATTTATGCGCGAATGTGTTCAGATTGCTTTTATATTGCATTTGGCACATGGTGACGATTATCTCGAGAGTGCAAAGTAGCCAAATGAAACTTTTACTGGATTTCCACTTACTTTATCAAATCTCATCTCCACCACACAGGACAAGTTTGCATCTGTTATAGTTTTGGAGAAAATTGTAGTCATTTTTATTTATGCGCGAATGTGTTCAGATTGCTTTTATATTGCATTTGGCACATGGTGACGATTATCTCGAGAGTGCAAGGTAGCCAAATGAAACTTTTACTGGATTTCCACTTACTTTATCAAATCTCATCTCCACCACACAGGACAAGTTTGCATCTGTTATAATTTTGGAGAAAATTGTGGTCATTTTATTTATGCGCGAATGTGTTCAGATTGCTTTTCTATTGCATTTGGCACATGGTGACGATTATCTCGAGAGTGCAAAGTAGCCAAATGAAACTTTTACTGGATTTCCACTTACTTTATCAAATCTCATCTCCACCACACAGGACAAGTTTGCATTTGTTATAGTTTTGGAGAAAATTGTGGTCATTTCATTTATGCGCGAATGTGTTCAGATTGCTTTTATATTGCATTTGGCACATGGTGACGATTATCTCGAGAGTGCAAAGTAGCCAAATGAAACTTTTACTGGATTTCCACTTACTTTATCAAATCTCATCTCCACCACACAGGACAAGTTTGCATCTGTTATAGTTTTGGAGAAAATTGTAGTCATTTTTATTTATGCGCGAATGTGTTCAGATTGCTTTTATATTGCATTTGGCACATGGTGACGATTATCTCGAGAGTGCAAGGTAGCCAAATGAAACTTTTACTGGATTTCCACTTACTTTATCAAATCTCATCTCCACCACACAGGACAAGTTTGCATCTGTTATAATTTTGGAGAAAATTGTGGTCATTTTATTTATGCGCGAATGTGTTCAGATTGCTTTTCTATTGCATTTGGCACATGGTGACGATTATCTCGAGAGTGCAAAGTAGCCAAATGAAACTTTTACTGGATTTCCACTTACTTTATCAAATCTCATCTCCACCACACAGGACAAGTTTGCATCTGTTATAGTTTTGGAGAAAATTGTGGTCATTTCATTTATGCGCGAATGTGTTCAGATTGCTTTTATATTGCATTTGTCACATGGTGACGATTATCTCGAGAGTGCAAAGTAGCCAAATGAAACTTTTACTGGATTTCCACTTACTTTATCAAATCTCATCTCCACCACACAGGACAAGTTTGCATCTGTTATAGTTTTGGAGAAAATTGTAGTCATTTTTATTTATGCGCGAATGTGTTCAGATTGCTTTTATATTGCATTTGGCACATGGTGACGATTATCTCGAGAGTGCAAAGTAGCCAAATGAAACTTTCACTGGATTTCCACTTAGTTTATCAAATCTCATCTCCACCACACAGGATACGTTTGCATCTGTTATAGTTTTGGAGAAAATTGTGGTCATTTCATTTATGCGCGAATGTGTTCAGATTGCTTTTATATTGCATTTGGCACATGGTGACGATTATCTCGAGAGTGCAAAGTAGCCAAATGAAACTTTTACTGGATTTCCACGTACTTTATCAAATCTCATCTCCACCACACAGGACAAGTTTGCATCTGTTATAGTTTTGGAGAAAATTGTGGTCATTTCATTTATGCGCGAATGTGTTCAGATTGCTTTTCTATTGCATTTGGCACATGGTGACGATTATCTCGAGAGTGCAAAGTAGCCAAATGAAACTTTTACTGGATTTCCACTTAGTTTATCAAATCTCATCTCCACCACACAGGACAAGTTTGCATCTGTTATAATTTTGGAGAAAATTGTGGTCATTTTATTAATGCGCGAATGTGTTCAGATTGCTTTTCTATTGCATTTGGCACATGGTGACGATTATCTCGAGAGTGCAAAGTAGCCAAATGAAACTTTTACTGGATTTCCACGTACTTTATCAAATCTCATATCCACCACACAGGACAAGTTTGCATCTGTTATAGTTTTAGAGAAAATTGTCGTCATTTCATTTATGCGCGAATGTGTTCAGATTGCTTTTCTATTGCATTTGGCACATGGTGACGATTATCTCGAGAGTGCAAAGTAGCCAAATGAAACTTTTACTGGATTTCCACTTACTTTATCAAATCTCATCTCCACCACACAGGACAAGTTTGCATCTGTTATAGATTTGGAGAAAATTGTGGTCATTTCATTTTTGCACGAATGTGTTCAAATTGCTTTTATATTGCATTTGGCACATGGGGACCATTATCTCGAGAGTGCAAAGTAGCCAAATGAAACTTTTACTGGATTTCCACTTACTTTATCAAATCTCATCTCCACCACACAGGACAAGTTTGCATCTGTTATAGTTTTGGAGAAAATTGTGGTCATTTTTATTTATGCGCGAATGTGTTCAGATTGCATTTATATTGCATTTGGCACATGGTGACGATTATCTCGAGAGTGCAAAGTAGCCAAATGAAACTTTTACTGGATTTCCACTTACTTTATCAAATCTCATCTCCACCACACAGAACAAGTTTGCATCTGTTATAGTTTTGGAGAAAATTGTGGTCATTTTATTTATGTGCGAATGTGTTCAGATTGCTTTTTTATTGCATTTGGCACATGGTGACGATTATCTCAAGAGTGCAAAGTAGCCAAATGAAACTTTTACTGGATTTCCACGTACTTTATCAAATCTCATCTCCACCACACAGGACAAGTTTGCATCTGTTATAGTTTTGGAGAAAATTGTGATCATTTCATTTATGCGCGAATGTGTTCAGATTGCTTTTCTATTGCATTTGGCACATGGTGACGATTATCTCGAGAGTGCAAAGTAGCCAAATGAAACTTTTACTGGATTTCCACTTACTTTATCAAATCTCATCTCCACCACACAGGACACGTTTGCATCTGTTATAGTTTTGGAGAAAATTGTGGTCATTTTTATTTATGCGCGAATGTGTTCAGATTGCATTTATATTGCATTTGGAACATGGTGACAATTATCTCGAGAGTGCAAAGTAGCCAAATGAAACTTTTACTGGATTTCCACTTACTTTATCAAATCTCATCTCCACCAAACAGAACAAGTTTGCATCTGTTATAGTTTTGGAGAAAATTGTGGTCATTTCATTTATGCGCGAATGTGTTCAGATTGCTTTTCTATTGCATTTGGCACATGGTGACGATTATCTCGAGAGTGCAAAGTAGCCAAATGAAACTTTTACTGGATTTCCACTTACTTTATCAAATCTCATCTACACCACACAGGACAAGTTTGCATCTGTTATAGTTTTGGAGAAAATTGTGGTCATTTCATTTATGCGCGAATGTGTTCAGATTGCTTTTCTATTGCATTTGGCACATGGTGACGATTATCTCGAGAGTGCAAAGTAACCAAATGAAACTTTTACTGGATTTCCACTTACTTTATCAAATCTCATCTCCACCACACAGGACAAGTTTGCATCTGTTATAGTTTTGAAGAAAATTGTGGTCATTTCATTTTTGCGCGAATGTGTTCAGATTGCTTTTCTATTGCATTTGGCACATGGTGACGATTATCTCGAGAGTGCAAAGTAGCCAAATGAAACTTTTACTGGATTTCCACTTACTTTATCAAATCTCATCTCCACCACACAGGACAAGTTTGCATCTGTTATAGTTTTGGAGAAAATTGTGGTCATTTGATTTATGCGCGAATGTGTTCAGATTGCTTTTATATTGCATTTGGCACATGGTGACGATTATCTCGAGAGTGCAAAGTAGCCAAATGAAACTTTTACTGGATTTCCACTTACTTTATCAAATCTCATCTCCACCACACAGGACAAGTTTGCATCTGTTATAGTTTTGGAGAAAATTGTGGTCATTTCATTTATGCGCGAATGTGTTCAGATTGCTTTTATATTGCATTTGGCACATGGTGACGATTATCTCAAGAGTGCAAAGTAGCCAAATGAATCTTTTACTGGATTTCCACTTACTTTATCAAATCTCATCTCCACCACACAGGACAAGTTTGCATTTGTTATAGTTTTGGAGAAAATTGTGGTCATTTCATTTATGCGCGAATGTGTTCAGATTGCTTTTCTATTGCATTTGGCACATGTTGACGATTATCTCGAGAGTGCAAAGTAGCCAAATGAAACTTTTACTGGATTTCCACTTACTTTATCAAATCTCATCTCCACCACACAGGACAAGTTTGCATCTGCTATAGTTTTGGAGAAAATTGTGGTCATTTCATTTATGCGCGAATGTGTTCAGATTGCTTTTATATTGCATTTGGCACATGGTGACGATTATCTCGAGAGTGAAAAGTAGCCAAATGAAACTTTTACTGGATTTCCACTTACTTTATCAAATCTCATCTCCACCACACAGGACAAGTTTGCATCTGTTATAGTTTTGGAGAAAATTGTGGTCATTTCATTTATGCGCGAATGTGTTCAGATTGCTTTTATATTGCATTTGGCACATGGTGACGATTATCTCGAGAGTGCAAAGTAGCCAAATGAAACTTTTACTGGATTTCCACTTACTTTATCAAATCTCATCTCCACCACACAGGACAAGTTTGCATTTGTTATAGTTTTGGAGAAAATTGTGGTCATTTCATTTATGCGCGAATGTGTTCAGATTGCGTTTCTATTGCATTTGGCACATGGTGTCGATTATCTCGAGAGTGCAAAGTAGCCAAATGAAACTTTTACTGGATTTCCACTTACTTTATCAAATCTCATCTCCACCACGCAGGACAAGTTTGCATCTGCTATAGTTTTGGAGAAAATTGTGGTCATTTCATTTATGCGAGAATGTGTTCAGATTGCTTTTATATTGCATTTGGCACATGGTGACGATTATCTCGAGAGTGCAAAGTAGCCAAATGAAACTTTTACTGGATTTCCACTTACTTTATCAAATCTCATCTCCACCACACAGGACAAGTTTGCATCTGTTATAGTTTTGGAGAAAATTGTGGTCATTTCATTTATGCGCGAATGTGTTCAGATTGCTTTTATATTGCATTTGGCACATGGTGACGATTATCTCGAGAGTGCAAAGTAGCCAAATGAAACTTTTACTGGATTTCCACTTACTTTATCAAATCTCATCTCCACCACACAGAACAAGTTTGCATCTGTTATAGTTTTGGAGAAAATTGTGGTCATTTTATTTATGTGCGAATGTGTTCAGATTGCTTTTTTATTGCATTTGGCACATGGTGACGATTATCTCGAGAGTGCAAAGTAGCCAAATGAAACTTTTACTGGATTTCCACGTACTTTATCAAATCTCATCTCCACCACACAGGACAAGTTTGCATCTGTTATAGTTTTGGAGAAAATTGTGATCATTTCATTTATGCGCGAATGTGTTCAGATTGCTTTTCTATTGCATTTGGCACATGGTGACGATTATCTCGAGAGTGCAAAGTAGCCAAATGAAACTTTTACTGGATTTCCACTTACTTTATCAAATCTCATCTCCACGATACAGGACAAGTTTGCATCTGTTATAGTTTTGGAGAAAATTGTGGTCATTTTTATTTATGCGCGAATGTGTTCAGATTGCATTTATATTGCATTTGGCACATGGTGACGATTATCTCGAGAGTGCAAAGTAGCCAAATGAAACTTTTACTGGATTTCCACTTACTTTATCAAATCTCATCTCCACCAAACAGAACAAGTTTGCATCTGTTATAGTTTTGGAGAAAATTGTGGTCATTTCATTTATGCGCGAATGTGTTCAGATTGCTTTTCTATTGCATTTGGCACATGGTGACGATTATCTCGAGAGTGCAAAGTAGCCAAATGAAACTTTTACTGGATTTCCACTTACTTTATCAAATCTCATCTACACCACACAGGACAAGTTTGCATCTGTTATAGTTTTGGAGAAAATTGTGGTCATTTCATTTATGCGCGAATGTGTTCAGATTGCTTTTCTATTGCATTTGGCACATGGTGACGATTATCTCGAGAGTGCAAAGTAACCAAATGAAACTTTTACTGGATTTCCACTTACTTTATCAAATCTCATCTCCACCACACAGTACAAGTTTGCATCTGTTATAGTTTTGAAGAAAATTGTGGTCATTTCATTTATGCGCGAATGTGTTCAGATTGCTTTTCTATTGCATTTGGCACATGGTGACGATTATCTCGAGAGTGCAAAGTAGCCAAATGAAACTTTTACTGGATTTCCACTTACTTTATCAAATCTCATCTCCACCACACAGGACAAGTTTGCATCTGTTATAGTTTTGGAGAAAATTGTGGTCATTTGATTTATGCGCGAATGTGTTCAGATTGCTTTTATATTGCATTTGGCACATGGTGACGATTATCTCGAGAGTGCAAAGTAGCCAAATGAAACTTTTACTGGATTTCCACTTACTTTATCAAATCTCATCTCCACCACACAGGACAAGTTTGCATCTGTTATAGTTTTGGAGAAAATTGTGGTCATTTCATTTATGCGCGAATGTGTTCAGATTGCTTTTATATTGCATTTGGCACATGGTGACGATTATCTCAAGAGTGCAAAGTAGCCAAATGAATCTTTTACTGGAATTCCACTTACTTTATCAAATCTCATCTCCACCACACAGGACAAGTTTGCATTTGTTATAGTTTTGGAGAAAATTGTGGTCATTTCATTTATGCGCGAATGTGTTCAGATTGCTTTTCTATTGCATTTGGCACATGTTGACGATTATCTCGAGAGTGCAAAGTAGCCAAATGAAACTTTTACTGGATTTCCACTTACTTTATCAAATCTCATCTCCACCACACAGGACAAGTTTGCATCTGCTATAGTTTTGGAGAAAATTGTGGTCATTTCATTTATGCGCGAATGTGTTCAGATTGCTTTTATATTGCATTTGGCACATGGTGACGATTATCTCGAGAGTGAAAAGTAGCCAAATGAAACTTTTACTGGATTTCCACTTACTTTATCAAATCTCATCTCCACCACACAGGACAAGTTTGCATCTGTTATAGTTTTGGAGAAAATTGTGGTCATTTCATTTATGCGCGAATGTGTTCAGATTGCTTTTATATTGCATTTGGCACATGGTGACGATTATCTCGAGAGTGCAAAGTAGCCAAATGAAACTTTTACTGGATTTCCACTTACTTTATCAAATCTCATCTCCACCACACAGGACAAGTTTGCATTTGTTATCGTTTTGGAGAAAATTGTGGTCATTTCATTTATGCGCGAATGTGTTCAGATTGCGTTTCTATTGCATTTGGCACATGGTGTCGATTATCTCGAGAGTGCAAAGTAGCCAAATGAAACTTTTACTGGATTTCCACTTACTTTATCAAATCTCATCTCCACCATGCAGGACAAGTTTGCATCTGCTATAGTTTTGGAGAAAATTGTGGTCATTTCATTTATGCGAGAATGTGTTCAGATTGCTTTTATATTGCATTTGGCACATGGTGACGATTATCTCGAGAGTGCAAAGTAGCCAAATGAAACTTTTACTGGATTTCCACTTACTTTATCAAATCTCATCTCCACCACACAGGACAAGTTTGCATCTGTTATAGTTTTGGAGAAAATTGTGGTCATTTCATTTATGCGCGAATGTGTTCAGATTGCTTTTATATTGCATTTGGCACATGGTGACGATTATCTCGAGAGTGCAAACTAGCCAAATGAAACTTTTACTGGATTTCCGCTTACTTTATCAAATCTCATCTCCACCACACAGGACAAGTTTGCATCTGTTATAGTTTTGGAGAAAATTGTGGTCATTTCATTTATGCGCGAATGTGTTCAGATTGCTTTTATATTGCATTTGGCACATGGTGACGATTATCTCGAGAGTGCAAAGTAGCCAAATGAAACTTTGACTGGATTTCCACTTACTTTATCAAATCTCATCTCCACCACACAGGACAAGTTTGCATCTGTTATAGTTTTGGAGAAAATTGTAGTCATTTTTATTTATGCGCGAATGTGTTCAGATTGCTTTTATATTGCATTTGGCACATGGTGACGATTATCTCGAGAGTGCAAAGTAGCCAAATGAAGCTTTTACTGGATTTCCACTTAGTTTATCAAATCTCATCTCCACCACACAGGACAAGTTTGCATCTGTTATAATTTTGGAGAAAATTGTGGTCATTTCATTTATGCGCGAATGTGTTCAGATTGCTTTTCTATTGCATTTGGCACATGGTGACAATTATCTCGAGAGTGCAAAGTAGCCAAATGAAACTTTTACTGGATTTCCACTTAGTTTATCAAATCTCATCTCCACCACACAGGACAAGTTTGCATCTGTTATAATTTTGGAGAAAATTGTGGTCATTTTATTTATGCGCGAATGTGTTCAGATTGCTTTTCTATTGCATTTGGCACATGGTGACGATTATCTTGAGAGTGCAAAGTAGCCAAATGAAACTTTTACTGGATTTCCACGTACTTTATCAAATCTCATCTCCACCACACTGGACAAGTTTGCATCTGTTATAGTTTTGGAGAAAATTGTGGTCATTTCATTTATGCGCGAATGTGTTCAGATTGCTTTTCTATTGCATTTGGCACATGGTGACGATTATCTCGAGAGTGCAAAGTAGCCAAATGAAACTTTTACTGGATTTCCACTTACTTTATCAAATCTCATCTCCACCACACAGGACAAGTTTGCATCTGTTATAGATTTGGAGAAAATTGTGGTCATTTCATTTTTGCGCGAATCTGTTCAGATTGCTTTTATATTGCATTTGGCACATGGAGACGATTATCTCGAGAGTGCAAAGTAGCCAAAAGAAACTTTTACTGGATTTCCACTTACTTTATCAAATCTCATCTCCACCACACAGGACAAGTTTGCATCTGTTATAGTTTTGGAGAAAATTGTGGTCATTTTTATTTATGCGCGAATGTGTTCAGATTGCATTTATATTGCATTTGGCACATGGTGACGATTATCTCGAGAGTGCAAAGTAGCCAAATGAAACTTTTACTGGATTTCCACTTACTTTATCATATCTCATCTCCACCACACAGAACAAGTTTGCATCTGTTATAGTTTTGGAGAAAATTGTGGTCATTTTATTTATGCGCGAATGTGTTCAGATTGCTTTTTTATTGCATTTGGCACATGGTGACGATTATCTCGAGAGTGCAAAGTAGCCAAATGAAACTTTTACTGGATTTCCACATACTTTATCAAATCTCATCTCCACCACACAGGACAAGTTTGCATCTGTTATAGTTTTGGAGAAAATTGTGGTCATTTCATTTATGCGCGAATGTGTTCAGATTGCTTTTCTATTGCATTTGGCACATGTTGACGATTATCTCTAGAGTGCAAAGTAGCCAAATGAAACTTTTACTGGATTTCCACTTACTTTATCAAATCTCTTCTCCACCACACAGGACAAGTTTGCATCTGCTATAGTTTTGGAGAAAATTGTGGTCATTTCATTTATGCGCGAATGTGTTCAGATTGCTTTTATATTGCATTTGGCACATGGTGACGATTATCTCGAGAGTGCAAAGTAGCCAAATGAAACTTTTACTGGATTTCCACTTACTTTATCAAATCTCATCTCCACCACACAGGACAAGTTTGCATCTGTTATAGTTTTGGAGAAAATTGTGGTCATTTCATTTATGCGCGAATGTGTTCAGATTGCTTTTATATTGCATTTGGCACATGGTGACGATTATCTCGAGAGTGCAAAGTAGCCAAATGAAACTTTTACTGGATTTCCACTTACTTTATCAAATCTCATCTCCACCACACAGGACAAGTTTGCATTTGTTATAGTTTTGGAGAAAATTGTGGTCATTTCATTTATGCGCGAATGTGTTCAGATTGCTTTTCTATTGCATTTGGCACATGGTGACGATTATCTTGAGAGTGCAAAGTAGCCAAATGAAACTTTTACTGGATTTCCACTTACTTTATCAAATCTCATCTCCACCACGCAGGACAAGTTTGCATCTGCTATAGTTTTGGAGAAAATTGTGGTCATTTCATTTATGCGCGAATGTGTTCAGATTGCTTTTATATTGCATTTGGCACATGGTGACGATTATCTCGAGAGTGCAAAGTAGCCAAATGAAACTTTTACTGGATTTCCACTTACTTTATCAAATCTCATCTCCACCACACAGGACAAGTTTGCATCTGTTATAGTTTTGGAGAAAATTGTGGTCATTTCATTTATGCGCGAATGTGTTCAGATTGCTTTTATATTGCATTTGGCACATGGTGACGATTATCTCGAGAGTGCAAAGTAGCCAAATGAAACTTTTACTGGATTTCCACTTACTTTATCAAATCTCATCTCCACCACACAGGACAAGTTTGCGTCTGTTATAGTTTTGGAGAAAATTGTAGTCATTTTTATTTATGCGCGAATGTGTTCAGATTGCTTTTATATTGCATTTGGCACATGGTGACGATTATCTCGAGAGTGCAAAGTAGCCAAATGAAACTTTTACTGGATTTCCACTTAGTTTATCAAATCTCATCTCCTCCACACAGGACAAGTTTGCATCTGTTATAGTTTTGGAGAAAATTGTGGTCATTTCATTTATGCGCGAATGTGTTCAGATTGCTTTTCTATTGCATTTGGCACATGTTGACGATTATCTCTAGAGTGCAAAGTAGCCAAATGAAACTTTTACTGGATTTCCACTTACTTTATCAAATCTCATCTCCACCACACAGGACAAGTTTGCATCTGCTATAGTTTTGGAGAAAATTGTGGTCATTTCATTTATGCGCGAATGTGTTCAGATTGCTTTTATATTGCATTTGGCACATGGTGACGATTATCTCGAGAGTGCAAAGTAGCCAAATGAAACTTTTACTGGATTTCCACTTACTTTATCAAATCTCATCTCCACCACACAGGACAAGTTTGCATCTGTTATAGTTTTGGAGAAAATTGTGGTCATTTCATTTATGCGCGAATGTGTTCAGATTGCTTTTATATTGCATTTGGCACATGGTGACGATTATCTCGAGAGTGCAAAGTAGCCAAATGAAACTTTTACTGGATTTCCACTTACTTTATCAAATCTCATCTCCACCACACAGGACAAGTTTGCATTTGTTATAGTTTTGGAGAAAATTGTGGTCATTTCATTTATGCGCGAATGTGTTCAGATTGCTTTTCTATTGCATTTGGCACATGGTGACGATTATCTCGAGAGTGCAAAGTAGCCAAATGAAACTTTTACTGGATTTCCACTTACTTTATCAAATCTCATCTCCACCACGCAGGACAAGTTTGCATCTGCTATAGCTTTGGAGAAAATTGTGGTCATTTCATTTATGCGCGAATGTGTTCAGATTGCTTTTATATTGCATTTGGCACATGGTGACGATTATCTCGAGAGTGCAAAGTAGCCAAATGAAACTTTTACTGGATTTCCACTTACTTTATCAAATCTCATCTCCACCACACAGGACAAGTTTGCATCTGTTATAGTTTTGGAGAAAATTGTGGTCATTTCATTTATGCGCGAATGTGTTCAGATTGCTTTTATATTGCATTTGGCACATGGTGACGATTATCTCGAGAGTGCAAAGTAGCCAAATGAAACTTTTACTGGATTTCCACTTACTTTATCAAATCTCATCTCCACCACACAGGACAAGTTTGCGTCTGTTATAGTTTTGGAGAAAATTGTAGTCATTTTTATTTATGCGCGAATGTGTTCAGATTGCTTTTATATTGCATTTGGCACATGGTGACGATTATCTCGAGAGTGCAAAGTAGCCAAATGAAACTTTTACTGGATTTCCACTTAGTTTATCAAATCTCATCTCCTCCACACAGGACAAGTTTGCATCTGTTATAATTTTGGAGAAAATTGTGGTCATTTTATTTATGCGCGAATGTGTTCAGATTGCTTTTCTATTGCATTTGGCACATGGTGACGATTATCTCGAGAGTGCAAAGTAGCCAAATGAAACTTTTACTGGATTTCCACTTACTTTATCAAATCTCATCTCCACCACACAGGACAAGTTAGCATCTGTTATAGTTTTGGAGAAAATTGTGGTCATTTCACTTATGCGCGAATGTGTTCAGATTGCTTTTATATTGCATTTGGCACATGGTGACGATTATCTCGAGAGTGCAAAGTAGCCAAATGAAACTTTTACTGGATTTCCACTTACTTTATCAAATCTCATCTCCACCACACAGGACAAGTTTGCATCTGTTATAGTTTTGGAGAAAATTGTAGTCATTTTTATTTATGCGCGAATGTGTTCAGATTGCTTTTATATTGCATTTGGCACATGGTGACGATTATCTCGAGAGTGCAAAGTAGCCAAATGAAACTTTTACTGGATTTCCACTTAGTTTATCAAATCTCATCTACACCACACAGGCCAAGTTTGCATCTGTTATAATTTTGGAGAAAATTGTGGTCATTTTATTTATGCGCGAATGTGTTCAGATTGCTTTTCTATTGCATTTGGCACATGGTGACAATTATCTCGAGAGTGCAAAGTAGCCAAATGAAACTTTTACTGGATTTCCACGTACTTTATCAAATCTCATCTCCACCACACAGGACAAGTTTGCATCTGTTATAGTTTTGGAAAAAATTGTGGTCATTTCATTTATGCGCGAATGTGTTCAGATTGCTTTTCTATTGCATTTGGCACATGGTGACGATTATCTCGAGAGTGCAAAGTAGCCAAATGAAACTTTTACTGGATTTCCACTTAGTTTATCAAATCTCATCTCCACCACACAGGACAAGTTTGCATCTGTTATAATTTTGGAGAAAATTGTGGTCATTTTATTTATGCGCGAATGTGTTCAGATTGCTTTTCTATTGCATTTGGCACATGGTGACGATTATCTCGAGAGTGCAAAGTAGCCAAATGAAACTTTTACTGGATTTCCACTTACTTTATCAAATCTCATCTCCACCACACAGGACAAGTTTGCATCTGTTATAGATTTGGAGAAAATTGTGGTCATTTCATTTTTGCGCGAATCTGTTCAGATTGCTTTTATATTGCATTTGGCACATGGGGACGATTATCTCGAGAGTGCAAAGTAGCCAAATGAAACTTTTACTGGATTTCCACTTACTTTATCAAATCTCATCTCCACCACACAGGACAAGTTTGCATCTGTTATAGTTTTGGAGAAAATTGTGGTCATTTTTATTTATGCGCGAATGTGTTCAGATTGCATTTATATTGCATTTGGCACATGGTGACGATTATCTCGAGAGTGCAAAGTAGCCAAATGAAACTTTTACTGGATTTCCACTTACTTTATCAAATCTCATCTCCACCACACAGAACAAGTTTGCATCTGTTATAGTTTTGGAGAAAATTGTGGTCATTTTATTTATGCGCGAATGTGTTCAGATTGCTTTTTTATTGCATTTGGCACATGGTGACGATTATCTCGAGAGTGCAAAGTAGCCAAATGAAACTTTTACTGGATTTTCACGTACTTTATCAAATCTCATCTCCACCACACAGGATAAGTTTGCATCTGTTATAGTTTTGGAGAAAATTGTGGTCATTTCATATATGCGCGAATGTGTTCAGATTGCTTTTCTATTGTATTTGGCACATGGTGACGATTATCTCGAGAGTGCAAAGTAGCCAAATGAAACTTTTACTGGATTTCCACTTACTTTATCAAATCTCATCTCCACCACACAGGACAAGTTTGCATCTGTTATAGTTTTGGAGAAAATTGTGGTCATTTCATTTTTGCGCGAATGTGTTCAGATTGCTTTTATATTGCATTTGGCACATGGTGACGATTATCTCGAGAGTGCAAAGTAGCCAAATGAAACTTTTACTGGATTTCCACTTACTTTATCAAATCTCATCTCCACCACACAGGACAAGTTTGCATCTGTTATAGTTTTGGAGAAAATTGTGGTCATTTTTATTTATGCACGAATGTGTTCAGATTGCTTTTCTATTGCATTTGGCACATGGTGACGATTATCTCGAGAGTGCAAAGTAGCCAAATGAAACTTTTACTGGATTTCCACTTACTTTATCAAATCTCATCTCCACCACACAGGACAAGTTTGTATCTGTTATAGTTTTGGAGAAAATTGTGGTCATTTCATTTATGCGCGAATGTGTTCAGATTGCTTTTCTATTGCATTTGGCACATGGTGACGATTATCTCGAGAGTGCAAAGTAGCCAAATGAAACTTTTACTGGATTTCCACTTACTTTATCAAATCTCATCTCCACCACACAGGACAAGTTTGCATCTGTTATAGTTTTGGAGAAAATTGTGGTCATTTCATTTATGCGCGAATGTGTTCAGATTGCTTTTATATTGCATTTGGCACATGGTGACGATTATCTCGAGAGTGCAAAGTAGCCAAATGAAACTTTTACTGGATTTCCACGTACTTTATCAAATCTCATCTCGACCACACAGGACAAGTTTGCATCTGTTATAGTTTTGGAGAAAATTGTGGTCATTTCATTTATGCGCGAATGTGTTCAGATTGCTTTTCTATTGCATTTGGCACATGGTGACGATTATCTCGAGAGTGCAAAGTAGCCAAATGAAACTTTTACTGGATTTCCACTTAGTTTATCAAATCTCATCTCCACCACACAGGACAAGTTTGCATCTGTTATAATTTTGGAGAAAATTGTGGTCATTTTATTTATGCGTGAATGTGTTCAGATTGCTTTTCTATTGCATTTGGCACATGGTGACGATTATCTCGAGAGTGCAAAGTAGCCAAATGAAACTTTTACTGGATTTCCACTTAGTTTATCAAATCTCATCTCCACCACACAGGCCAAGTTTGCATCTGTTATAATTTTGGAGAAAATTGTGGTCATTTTATTTATGCGCGAATGTGTTCAGATTGCTTTTCTATTGCATTTGGCACATGGTGACAATTATCTCGAGAGTGCAAAGTAGCCAAATGAAACTTTTACTGGATTTCCACGTACTTTATCAAATCTCATCTCCACCACACAGGACAAGTTTGCATCTGTTATAGTTTTGGAAAAAATTGTGGTCATTTCATTTATGCGCGAATGTGTTCAGATTGCTTTTCTATTGCATTTGGTACATGGTGACGATTATCTCGAGAGTGCAAAGTAGCCAAATGAAACTTTTACTGGATTTCCACTTAGTTTATCAAATCTCATCTCCACCACACAGGACAAGTTTGCATCTGTTATAATTTTGGAGAAAATTGTGGTCATTTTATTTATGCGCGAATGTGTTCAGATTGCTTTTCTATTGCATTTGGCACATGGTGACGATTATCTCGAGAGTGCAAAGTAGCCAAATGAAACTTTTACTGGATTTCCACTTACTTTATCAAATCTCATCTCCACCACACAGGACAAGTTTGCATCTGTTATAGATTTGGAGAAAATTGTGGTCATTTCATTTTTGCGCGAATCTGTTCAGATTGCTTTTATATTGCATTTGGCACATGGGGACGATTATCTCGAGAGTGCAAAGTAGCCAAATGAAACTTTTACTGGATTTCCACTTACTTTATCAAATCTCATCTCCACCACACAGGACAAGTTTGCATCTGTTATAGTTTTGGAGAAAATTGTGGTCATTTTTATTTATGCGCGAATGTGTTCAGATTGCATTTATATTGCATTTGGCACATGGTGACGATTATCTCGAGAGTGCAAAGTAGCCAAATGAAACTTTTACTGGATTTCCACTTACTTTATCAAATCTCATCTCCACCACACAGAACAAGTTTGCATCTGTTATAGTTTTGGAGAAAATTGTGGTCATTTTATTTATGCGCGAATGTGTTCAGATTGCTTTTTTATTGCATTTGGCACATGGTGACGATTATCTCGAGAGTGCAAAGTAGCCAAATGAAACTTTTACTGGATTTCCACGTACTTTATCAAATCTCATCTCCACCACACAGGACAAGTTTGCATCTGTTATAGTTTTGGAGAAAATTGTGGTCATTTCATATATGCGCGAATGTGTTCAGATTGCTTTTCTATTGTATTTGGCACATGGTGACGATTATCTCGAGAGTGCAAAGTAGCCAAATGAAACTTTTACTGGATTTCCACTTACTTTATCAAATCTCATCTCCACCACACAGGACAAGTTTGCATCTGTTATAGTTTTGGAGAAAATTGTGGTCATTTCATTTTTGCGCGAATGTGTTCAGATTGCTTTTATATTGCATTTGGCACATGGTGACGATTATCTCGAGAGTGCAAAGTAGCCAAATGAAACTTTTACTGGATTTCCACGTACTTTATCAAATCTCATCTCCACCACACTGGACAAGTTTGCATCTGTTATAGTTTTGGAGAAAATTGTGGTCATTTCATTTATGCGCGAATGTGTTCAGATTGCTTTTCTATTGCATTTGGCACATGGTGACGATTATCTCGAGAGTGCAAAGTAGCCAAATGAAACTTTTACTGGATTTCCACTTAGTTTATCAAATCTCATCTCCACCACACAGGCCAAGTTTGCATCTGTTATAATTTTGGAGAAAATTGTGGTCATTTTATTTATGCGCGAATGTGTTCAGATTGCTTTTCTATTGCATTTGGCACATGGTGACAATTATCTCGAGAGTGCAAAGTAGCCAAATGAAACTTTTACTGGATTTCCACGTACTTTATCAAATCTCATCTCCACCACACAGGACAAGTTTGCATCTGTTATAGTTTTGGAAAAAATTGTGGTCATTTCATTTATGCGCGAATGTGTTCAGATTGCTTTTCTATTGCATTTGGTACATGGTGACGATTATCTCGAGAGTGCAAAGTAGCCAAATGAAACTTTTACTGGATTTCCACTTAGTTTATCAAATCTCATCTCCACCACACAGGACAAGTTTGCATCTGTTATAATTTTGGAGAAAATTGTGGTCATTTTATTTATGCGCGAATGTGTTCAGATTGCTTTTCTATTGCATTTGGCACATGGTGACGATTATCTCGAGAGTGCAAAGTAGCCAAATGAAACTTTTACTGGATTTCCACTTACTTTATCAAATCTCATCTCCACCACACAGGACAAGTTTGCATCTGTTATAGATTTGGAGAAAATTGTGGTCATTTCATTTTTGCGCGAATCTGTTCAGATTGCTTTTATATTGCATTTGGCACATGGGGACGATTATCTCGAGAGTGCAAAGTAGCCAAATGAAACTTTTACTGGATTTCCACTTACTTTATCAAATCTCATCTCCACCACACAGGACAAGTTTGCATCTGTTATAGTTTTGGAGAAAATTGTGGTCATTTTTATTTATGCGCGAATGTGTTCAGATTGCATTTATATTGCATTTGGCACATGGTGACGATTATCTCGAGAGTGCAAAGTAGCCAAATGAAACTTTTACTGGATTTCCACTTACTTTATCAAATCTCATCTCCACCACACAGAACAAGTTTGCATCTGTTATAGTTTTGGAGAAAATTGTGGTCATTTTATTTATGCGCGAATGTGTTCAGATTGCTTTTTTATTGCATTTGGCACATGGTGACGATTATCTCGAGAGTGCAAAGTAGCCAAATGAAACTTTTACTGGATTTCCACGTACTTTATCAAATCTCATCTCCACCACACAGGACAAGTTTGCATCTGTTATAGTTTTGGAGAAAATTGTGGTCATTTCATATATGCGCGAATGTGTTCAGATTGCTTTTCTATTGTATTTGGCACATGGTGACGATTATCTCGAGAGTGCAAAGTAGCCAAATGAAACTTTTACTGGATTTCCACTTACTTTATCAAATCTCATCTCCACCACACAGGACAAGTTTGCATCTGTTATAGTTTTGGAGAAAATTGTGGTCATTTCATTTTTGCGCGAATGTGTTCAGATTGCTTTTATATTGCATTTGGCACATGGTGACGATTATCTCGAGAGTGCAAAGTAGCCAAATGAAACTTTTACTGGATTTCCACGTACTTTATCAAATCTCATCTCCACCACACTGGACAAGTTTGCATCTGTTATAGTTTTGGAGAAAATTGTGGTCATTTCATTTATGCGCGAATGTGTTCAGATTGCTTTTCTATTGCATTTGGCACATGGTGACGATTATCTCGAGAGTGCAAAGTAGCCAAATGAAACTTTTACTGGATTTCCACTTACTTTATCAAATCTCATCTCCACCACACAGGACAAGTTTGCATCTGTTATAGATTTGGAGAAAATTGTGGTCATTTCATTTTTGCGCGAATCTGTTCAGATTGCTTTTATATTGCATTTGGCACATGGAGACGATTATCTCGAGAGTGCAAAGTAGCCAAATGAAACTTTTACTGGATTTCCACTTACTTTATCAAATCTCATCTCCACCACACAGGACAAGTTTGCATCTGTTATAGTTTTGGAGAAAATTGTGGTCATTTTTATTTATGCGCGAATGTGTTCAGATTGCATTTATATTGCATTTGGCACATGGTGACGATTATCTCGAGAGTGCAAAGTAGCCAAATGAAACTTTTACTGGATTTCCACTTACTTTATCAAATCTCATCTCCACCACACAGAACAAGTTTGCATCTGTTATAGTTTTGGAGAAAATTGTGGTCATTTTATTTATGCGCGAATGTGTTCAGATTGCTTTTTTTATTGCATTTGGCACATGGTGACGATTATCTCGAGAGTGCAAATTAGCCAAATGAAACTTTTACTGGATTTCCACATACTTTATCAAATCTCATCTCCACCACACAGGACAAGTTTGCATCTGTTATAGTTTTGGAGAAAATTGTGGTCATTTCATTTATGCGCGAATGTGTTCAGATTGCTTTTCTATTGCATTTGGCACATGTTGACGATTATCTCGAGAGTGCAAAGTAGCCAAATGAAACTTTTACTGGATTTCCACTTACTTTATCAAATCTCTTCTCCACCACACAGGACAAGTTTGCATCTGCTATAGTTTTGGAGAAAATTGTGGTCATTTCATTTATGCGCGAATGTCTTCAGATTGCTTTTCTATTGCATTTGGCACATGGTGACGATTATCTCGAGAGTGCAAAGTAGCCAAATGAAACTTTTACTGGATTTCCACTTACTTTATCAAATCTCATCTCCACCACGCAGGACAAGTTTGCATCTGCTATAGTTTTGGAGAAAATTGTGGTCATTTCATTTATGCGCGAATGTGTTCAGATTGCTTTTATATTGCATTTGGCACATGGTGACGATTATCTCGAGAGTGCAAAGTAGCCAAATGAAACTTTTACTGGATTTCCACTTACTTTATCAAATCTCATCTCCACCACACAGGACAAGTTTGCATCTGTTATAGTTTTGGAGAAAATTGTGGTCATTTCATTTATGCGCGAATGTGTTCAGATTGCTTTTATATTGTATTTGGCACATGGTGACGATTATCTCGAGAGTGCAAAGTAGCCAAATGAAACTTTTACTGGATTTCCACTTACTTTATCAAATCTCATCTCCACCACACAGGACAAGTTTGCGTCTGTTATAGTTTTGGAGAAAATTGTAGTCATTTTTATTTATGCGCGAATGTGTTCAGATTGCTTTTATATTGCATTTGGCACATGGTGACGATTATCTCGAGAGTGCAAAGTAGCCAAATGAAACTTTTACTGGATTTCCACTTAGTTTATCAAATCTCATCTCCTCCACACAGGACAAGTTTGCATCTGTTATAGTTTTGGAGAAAATTGTGGTCATTTCACTTATGCGCGAATGTGTTCAGATTGCTTTTATATTGCATTTGGCACATGGTGACGATTATCTCGAGAGTGCAAAGTAGCCAAATGAAACTTTTTCCTGGATTTCCACTTACTTTATCAAATCTCATCTCCACCACACAGGACAAGTTTGCATCTGTTATAGTTTTGGAGAAAATTGTAGTCATTTTTATTTATGCGCGAATGTGTTCAGATTGCTTTTATATTGCATTTGGCACATGGTGACGATTATCTCGAGAGTGCAAAGTAGCCAAATGAAACTTTTACTGGATTTCCACTTAGTTTATCAAATCTCATCTCCACCACACAGGCCAAGTTTGCATCTGTTATAGTTTTGGAGAAAATTGTGGTCATTTTATTTATGCGCGAATGTGTTCAGATTGCTTTTCTATTGCATTTGGCACATGGTGACAATTATCTCGAGAGTGCAAAGTAGCCAAATGAAACTTTTACTGGATTTCCACGTACTTTATCAAATCTCATCTCCACCACACAGGACAAGTTTGCATCTGTTATAGTTTTGGAGAAAATTGTGGTCATTTTTATTTATGCACGAATGTGTTCAGATTGCATTTATATTGCATTTGGCACATGGTGACGATTATCTCGAGAGTGCAAAGTAGCCAAATGAAACTTTTACTGGATTTCCACTTACTTTATCAAATCTCATCTCCACCAAACAGAACAAGTTTGCATCTGTTATAGTTTTGGAGAAAATTGTGGTCATTTCATTTATGCGCGAATGTGTTCAGATTGCTTTTCTATTGCATTTGGCACATGGTGACGATTATCTCGAGAGTGCAAAGTAGCCAAATGAAACTTTTACTGGATTTCCACTTACTTTATCAAATCTCATCTCCACCACACAGGACAAGTTTGTATCTGTTATAGTTTTGGAGAAAATTGTGGTCATTTCATTTATGCGCGAATGTGTTCAGATTGCTTTTCTATTGCATTTGGCACATGGTGACGATTATCTCGAGAGTGCAAAGTAGCCAAATGAAACTTTTACTGGATTTCCACTTACTTTATCAAATCTCATCTCCACCACACAGGACAAGTTTGCATCTGTTATAGTTTTGGAGAAAATTGTGGTCATTTCATTTATGCGCGAATGTGTTCAGATTGCTTTTCTATTGCATTTGGCACATGGTGACGATTACCTCGAGAGTGCAAAGTAGCCAAATGAAACTTTTACTGGATTTCCACTTACTTTATCAAATCTCATCTCCACCACACAAGACAAGTTTGCATCTGTTATAGTTTTGGAGAAAATTGTGGTCATTTGATTTATGCGCGAATGTGTTCAGATTGCTTTTATATTGCATTTGGCACATGGTGACGATTATCTCGAGAGTGCAAAGTAGCCAAATGAAACTTTTACTGGATTTCCACTTACTTTATCAAATCTCATCTCCACCACACAGGACAAGTTTGCATCTGTTATAGTTTTGGAGAAAATTGTGGTCATTTTTATTTATGCGCGAATGTGTTCAGATTGCTTTTATATTGCATTTGGCACATGGTGACGATTATCTCGAGAGTGCAAAGTAGCCAAATGAAACTTTTACTGGATTTCCACTTACTTTATCAAATCTCATCTCCACCACACAGGACAAGTTTGCATCTGTTATAGTTTTGGAGTAAATTGTGGTCATTTCATTTTTGCGCGAATGTGTTCAGATTGCTTTTATATTGCATTTGGCACATGGTGACGATTATCTCGAGAGTGCAAAGTAGCCAAATGAAACTTTTACTGGATTTCCACTTACTTTATCAAATCTCATCTCCACCACACAGGACAAGTTTGCATCTGTTATAGTTTTGGAGAAAATTGTGGTCATTTTTATTTATGCACGAATGTGTTCAGATTGCTTTTCTATTGCATTTGGCACATGGTGACGATTATCTCGAGAGTGCAAAGTAGCCAAATGAAACTTTTACTGGATTTCCACTTACTTTATCAAATCTCATCTCCACCACACAGGACAAGTTTGTATCTGTTATAGTTTTGGAGAAAATTGTGGTCATTTCATTTATGCGCGAATGTGTTCAGATTGCTTTTCTATTGCATTTGGCACATGGTGACGATTATCTCGAGAGTGCAAAGTAGCCAAATGAAACTTTTACTGGATTTCCACTTACTTTATCAAATCTCATCTCCACCACACAGGACAAGTTTGCATCTGTTATAGTTTTGGAGAAAATTGTGGTCATTTCATTTATGCGCGAATGTGTTCAGATTGCTTTTCTATTGCATTTGGCACATGGTGACGATTATCTCGAGAGTGCAAAGTAGCCAAATGAAACTTTTACTGGATTTCCACGTACTTTATCAAATCTCATCTCGACCACACAGGACAAGTTTGCATCTGTTATAGTTTTGGAGAAAATTGTGGTCATTTCATTTATGCGCGAATGTGTTCAGATTGCTTTTCTATTGCATTTGGCACATGGTGACGATTATCTCGAGAGTGCAAAGTAGCCAAATGAAACTTTTACTGGATTTCCACTTAGTTTATCAAATCTCATCTCCACCACACAGGACAAGTTTGCATCTGTTATAATTTTGGAGAAAATTGTGGTCATTTTATTTATGCGCGAATGTGTTCAGATTGCTTTTCTATTGCATTTGGCACATGGTGACGATTATCTCGAGAGTGCAAAGTAGCCAAATGAAACTTTTACTGGATTTCCACGTACTTTATCAAATCTCATCTCCACCACACTGGACAAGTTTGCATCTGTTATAGTTTTGGAGAAAATTGTGGTCATTTCATTTATGCGCGAATGTGTTCAGATTGCTTTTCTATTGCATTTGGCACATGGTGACGATTATCTCGAGAGTGCAAAGTAGCCAAATGAAACTTTTACTGGATTTCCACTTACTTTATCAAATCTCATCTCCACCACACAGGACAAGTTTGCATCTGTTATAGATTTGGAGAAAATTGTGGTCATTTCATTTTTGCGCGAATCTGTTCAGATTGCTTTTATATTGCATTTGGCACATGGAGACGATTATCTCGAGAGTGCAAAGTAGCCAAATGAAACTTTTACTGGATTTCCACTTACTTTATCAAATCTCATCTCCACCACACAGGACAAGTTTGCATCTGTTATAGTTTTGGAGAAAATTGTGGTCATTTTTATTTATGCGCGAATGTGTTCAGATTGCATTTATATTGCATTTGGCACATGGTGACGATTATCTCGAGAGTGCAAAGTAGCCAAATGAAACTTTTACTGGATTTCCACTTACTTTATCAAATCTCATCTCCACCACACAGAACAAGTTTGCATCTGTTATAGTTTTGGAGAAAATTGTGGTCATTTTATTTATGCGCGAATGTGTTCAGATTGCTTTTTTTATTGCATTTGGCACATGGTGACGATTATCTCGAGAGTGCAAATTAGCCAAATGAAACTTTTACTGGATTTCCACATACTTTATCAAATCTCATCTCCACCACACAGGACAAGTTTGCATCTGTTATAGTTTTGGAGAAAATTGTGGTCACTTCATTTATGCGCGAATGTGTTCAGATTGCTTTTCTATTGCATTTGGCACATGTTGACGATTATCTCGAGAGTGCAAAGTAGCCAAATGAAACTTTTACTGGATTTCCACTTACTTTATCAAATCTCTTCTCCACCACACAGGACAAGTTTGCATCTGCTATAGTTTTGGAGAAAATTGTGGTCATTTCATTTATGCGCGAATGTCTTCAGATTGCTTTTCTATTGCATTTGGCACATGGTGACGATTATCTCGAGAGTGCAAAGTAGCCAAATGAAACTTTTACTGGATTTCCACTTACTTTATCAAATCTCATCTCCACCACGCAGGACAAGTTTGCATCTGCTATAGTTTTGGAGAAAATTGTGGTCATTTCATTTATGCGCGAATGTGTTCAGATTGCTTTTATATTGCATTTGGCACATGGTGACGATTATCTCGAGAGTGCAAAGTAGCCAACTGAAACTTTTACTGGATTTCCACTTACTTTATCAAATCTCATCTCCACCACACAGGACAAGTTTGCATCTGTTATAGTTTTGGAGAAAATTGTGGTCATTTCATTTATGCGCGAATGTGTTCAGATTGCTTTTATATTGTATTTGGCACATGGTGACGATTATCTCGAGAGTGCAAAGTAGCCAAATGAAACTTTTACTGGATTTCCACTTACTTTATCAAATCTCATCTCCACCACACAGGACAAGTTTGCGTCTGTTATAGTTTTGGAGAAAATTGTAGTCATTTTTATTTATGCGCGAATGTGTTCAGATTGCTTTTATATTGCATTTGGCACATGGTGACGATTATCTCGAGAGTGCAAAGTAGCCAAATGAAACTTTTACTGGATTTCCACTTAGTTTATCAAATCTCATCTCCTCCACACAGGACAAGTTTGCATCTGTTATAGTTTTGGAGAAAATTGTGGTCATTTCACTTATGCGCGAATGTGTTCAGATTGCTTTTATATTGCATTTGGCACATGGTGACGATTATCTCGAGAGTGCAAAGTAGCCAAATGAAACTTTTTCCTGGATTTCCACTTACTTTATCAAATCTCATCTCCACCACACAGGACAAGTTTGCATCTGTTATAGTTTTGGAGAAAATTGTAGTCATTTTTATTTATGCGCGAATGTGTTCAGATTGCTTTTATATTGCATTTGGCACATGGTGACGATTATCTCGAGAGTGCAAAGTAGCCAAATGAAACTTTTACTGGATTTCCACTTAGTTTATCAAATCTCATCTCCACCACACAGGCCAAGTTTGCATCTGTTATAGTTTTGGAGAAAATTGTGGTCATTTTATTTATGCGCGAATGTGTTCAGATTGCTTTTCTATTGCATTTGGCACATGGTGACAATTATCTCGAGAGTGCAAAGTAGCCAAATGAAACTTTTACTGGATTTCCACGTACTTTATCAAATCTCATCTCCACCACACAGGACAAGTTTGCATCTGTTATAGTTTTGGAAAAAATTGTGGTCATTTCATTTATGCGCGAATGTGTTCAGATTGCTTTTCTATTGCATTTTGCACATGGTGACAATTATCTCGAGAGTGCAAAGTAGCCAAATGAAACTTTTACTGGATTTCCACTTAGTTTATCAAATCTCATCTCCACCACACAGGACAAGTTTGCATCTGTTATAATTTTGGAGAAAATTGTGGTCATTTTATTTATGCGCGAATGTGTTCAGATTGCTTTTCTATTGCATTTGGCACATAGTGACGATTATCTCGAGAGTGCAAAGTAGCCAAATGAAACTTTTACTGGATTTCCACGTACTTTATCAAATCTCATCTCCACCACACAGGACAAGTTTGCATCTGTTATAGTTTTGGAGAAAATTGTGGTCATTTCATTTATGCGCGAATGTGTTCAGATTGCTTTTCTATTGCATTTGGCACATGGTGACGATTATCTCGAGAGTGCAAAGTAGCCAAATGAAACTTTTACTGGATTTCCACTTACTTTATCAAATCTCATCTCCACCACACAGGACAAGTTTGCATCTGTTATAGATTTGGAAAAAATTGTGGTCATTTCATTTTTGCGCGAATCTGTTCAGATTGCTTTTATATTGCATTTGGCACATGGGGACGATTATCTCGAGAGTGCAAAGTAGCCAAATGAAACTTTTACTGGATTTCCACTTACTTTATCAAATCTCATCTCCACCACACAGGACAAGTTTGCATCTGTTATAGTTTTGGAGAAAATTGTGGTCATTTTTATTTATGCGCGAATGTGTTCAGATTGCATTTATATTGCATTTGGCACATGGTGACGATTATCTCGAGAGTGCAAAGTAGCCAAATGAAACTTTTACTGGATTTCCACTTACTTTATCAAATCTCATCTCCACCACACAGAACAAGTTTGCATCTGTTATAGTTTTGGAGAAAATTGTGGTCATTTTATTTATGCGCGAATGTGTTCAGATTGCTTTTTTATTGCATTTGGCACATGGTGACGATTATCTCGAGAGTGCAAAGTAGCCAAATGAAACTTTTACTGGATTTCCACGTACTTTATCAAATCTCATCTCCACCACACAGGACAAGTTTGCATCTGTTATAGTTTTGGAGAAAATTGTGGTCATTTCATTTATGCGCGAATGTGTTCAGATTGCTTTTCTATTGTATTTGGCACATGGTGACGATTATCTCGAGAGTGCAAAGTAGCCAAATGAAACTTTTACTGGATTTCCACTTACTTTATCAAATCTCATCTCCACCACACAGGACAAGTTTGCATCTGTTATAGTTTTGGAGAAAATTGTGGTCATTTCATTTTTGCGCGAATGTGTTCAGATTGCTTTTATATTGCATTTGGCACATGGTGACGATTATCTCGAGAGTGCAAAGTTGCCAAATGAAACTTTTACTGGATTTCCACTTACTTTATCAAATCTCATCTCCACCACACAGGACAAGTTTGCATCTGTTATAGTTTTGGAGAAAATTGTGGTCATTTTTATTTATGCACGAATGTGTTCAGATTGCATTTATATTGCATTTGGCACATGGTGACGATTATCTCGAGAGTGCAAAGTAGCCAAATGAAACTTTTACTGGATTTCCACTTACTTTATCAAATCTCATCTCCACCAAACAGAACAAGTTTGCATCTGTTATAGTTTTGGAGAAAATTGTGGTCATTTCATTTATGCGCGAATGTGTTCAGATTGCTTTTCTATTGCATTTGGCACATGGTGACGATTATCTCGAGAGTGCAAAGTAGCCAAATGAAACTTTTACTGGATTTCCACTTACTTTATCAAATCTCATCTCCACCACACAGGACAAGTTTGTATCTGTTATAGTTTTGGAGAAAATTGTGGTCATTTCATTTATGCGCGAATGTGTTCAGATTGCTTTTCTATTGCATTTGGCACATGGTGACGATTATCTCGAGAGTGCAAAGTAGCCAAATGAAACTTTTACTGGATTTCCACTTACTTTATCAAATCTCATCTCCACCACACAGGACAAGTTTGCATCTGTTATAGTTTTGGAGAAAATTGTGGTCATTTCATTTATGCGCGAATGTGTTCAGATTGCTTTTCTATTGCATTTGGCACATGGTGACGATTACCTCGAGAGTGCAAAGTAGCCAAATGAAACTTTTACTGGATTTCCACTTACTTTATCAAATCTCATCTCCACCACACAAGACAAGTTTGCATCTGTTATAGTTTTGGAGAAAATTGTGGTCATTTGATTTATGCGCGAATGTGTTCAGATTGCTTTTATATTGCATTTGGCACATGGTGACGATTATCTCGAGAGTGCAAAGTAGCCAAATGAAACTTTTACTGGATTTCCACTTACTTTATCAAATCTCATCTCCACCACACAGGACAAGTTTGCATCTGTTATAGTTTTGGAGAAAATTGTGGTCATTTTTATTTATGCGCGAATGTGTTCAGATTGCTTTTATATTGCATTTGGCACATGGTGACGATTATCTCGAGAGTGCAAAGTAGCCAAATGAAACTTTTACTGGATTTCCACTTACTTTATCAAATCTCATCTCCACCACACAGGACAAGTTTGCATCTGTTATAGTTTTGGAGAAAATTGTGGTCATTTCATTTTTGCGCGAATGTGTTCAGATTGCTTTTATATTGCATTTGGCACATGGTGACGATTATCTCGAGAGTGCAAAGTAGCCAAATGAAACTTTTACTGGATTTCCACTTACTTTATCAAATCTCATCTCCACCACACAGGACAAGTTTGCATCTGTTATAGTTTTGGAGAAAATTGTGGTCATTTCATTTTTGCGCGAATGTGTTCAGATTGCTTTTATATTGCATTTGGCACATGGTGACGATTATCTCGAGAGTGCAAAGTAGCCAAATGAAACTTTTACTGGATTTCCACTTACTTTATCAAATCTCATCTCCACCACACAGGACAAGTTTGCATCTGTTATAGTTTTGGAGAAAATTGTGGTCATTTTTATTTATGCACGAATGTGTTCAGATTGCTTTTCTATTGCATTTGGCACATGGTGACGATTATCTCGAGAGTGCAAAGTAGCCAAATGAAACTTTTACTGGATTTCCACTTACTTTATCAAATCTCATCTCCACCACACAGGACAAGTTTGTATCTGTTATAGTTTTGGAGAAAATTGTGGTCATTTCATTTATGCGCGAATGTGTTCAGATTGCTTTTCTATTGCATTTGGCACATGGTGACGATTATCTCGAGAGTGCAAAGTAGCCAAATGAAACTTTTACTGGATTTCCACTTACTTTATCAAATCTCATCTCCACCACACAGGACAAGTTTGCATCTGTTATAGTTTTGGAGAAAATTGTGGTCATTTCATTTATGCGCGAATGTGTTCAGATTGCTTTTCTATTGCATTTGGCACATGGTGACGATTATCTCGAGAGTGCAAAGTAGCCAAATGAAACTTTTACTGGATTTCCACGTACTTTATCAAATCTCATCTCGACCACACAGGACAAGTTTGCATCTGTTATAGTTTTGGAGAAAATTGTGGTCATTTCATTTATGCGCGAATGTGTTCAGATTGCTTTTCTATTGCATTTGGCACATGGTGACGATTATCTCGAGAGTGCAAAGTAGCCAAATGAAACTTTTACTGGATTTCCACTTAGTTTATCAAATCTCATCTCCACCACACAGGACAAGTTTGCATCTGTTATAATTTTGGAGAAAATTGTGGTCATTTTATTTATGCGCGAATGTGTTCAGATTGCTTTTCTATTGCATTTGGCACATGGTGACGATTATCTCGAGAGTGCAAAGTAGCCAAATGAAACTTTTACTGGATTTCCACGTACTTTATCAAATCTCATCTCCACCACACTGGACAAGTTTGCATCTGTTATAGTTTTGGAGAAAATTGTGGTCATTTCATTTATGCGCGAATGTGTTCAGATTGCTTTTCTATTGCATTTGGCACATGGTGACGATTATCTCGAGAGTGCAAAGTAGCCAAATGAAACTTTTACTGGATTTCCACTTACTTTATCAAATCTCATCTCCACCACACAGGACAAGTTTGCATCTGTTATAGATTTGGAGAAAATTGTGGTCATTTCATTTTTGCGCGAATCTGTTCAGATTGCTTTTATATTGCATTTGGCACATGGAGACGATTATCTCGAGAGTGCAAAGTAGCCAAATGAAACTTTTACTGGATTTCCACTTACTTTATCAAATCTCATCTCCACCACACAGGACAAGTTTGCATCTGTTATAGTTTTGGAGAAAATTGTGGTCATTTTTATTTATGCGCGAATGTGTTCAGATTGCATTTATATTGCATTTGGCACATGGTGACGATTATCTCGAGAGTGCAAAGTAGCCAAATGAAACTTTTACTGGATTTCCACTTACTTTATCAAATCTCATCTCCACCACACAGAACAAGTTTGCATCTGTTATAGTTTTGGAGAAAATTGTGGTCATTTTATTTATGCGCGAATGTGTTCAGATTGCTTTTTTTATTGCATTTGGCACATGGTGACGATTATCTCGAGAGTGCAAATTAGCCAAATGAAACTTTTACTGGATTTCCACATACTTTATCAAATCTCATCTCCACCACACAGGACAAGTTTGCATCTGTTATAGTTTTGGAGAAAATTGTGGTCATTTCATTTATGCGCGAATGTGTTCAGATTGCTTTTCTATTGCATTTGGCACATGTTGACGATTATCTCGAGAGTGCAAAGTAGCCAAATGAAACTTTTACTGGATTTCCACTTACTTTATCAAATCTCTTCTCCACCACACAGGACAAGTTTGCATCTGCTATAGTTTTGGAGAAAATTGTGGTCATTTCATTTATGCGCGAATGTCTTCAGATTGCTTTTCTATTGCATTTGGCACATGGTGACGATTATCTCGAGAGTGCAAAGTAGCCAAATGAAACTTTTACTGGATTTCCACTTACTTTATCAAATCTCATCTCCACCACGCAGGACAAGTTTGCATCTGCTATAGTTTTGGAGAAAATTGTGGTCATTTCATTTATGCGCGAATGTGTTCAGATTGCTTTTATATTGCATTTGGCACATGGTGACGATTATCTCGAGAGTGCAAAGTAGCCAACTGAAACTTTTACTGGATTTCCACTTACTTTATCAAATCTCATCTCCACCACACAGGACAAGTTTGCATCTGTTATAGTTTTGGAGAAAATTGTGGTCATTTCATTTATGCGCGAATGTGTTCAGATTGCTTTTATATTGTATTTGGCACATGGTGACGATTATCTCGAGAGTGCAAAGTAGCCAAATGAAACTTTTACTGGATTTCCACTTACTTTATCAAATCTCATCTCCACCACACAGGACAAGTTTGCATCTGTTATAGTTTTGGAGAAAATTGTGGTCATTTTATTTATGCGCGAATGTGTTCAGATTGCTTTTCTATTGCATTTGGCACATGGTGACGATTACCTCGAGAGTGCAAAGTAGCCAAATGAAACTTTTACTGGATTTCCACTTACTTTATCAAATCTCATCTCCACCACACAAGACAAGTTTGCATCTGTTATAGTTTTGGAGAAAATTGTGGTCATTTGATTTATGCGCGAATGTGTTCAGATTGCTTTTATATTGCATTTGGCACATGGTGACGATTATCTCGAGAGTGCAAAGTAGCCAAATGAAACTTTTACTGGATTTCCACTTACTTTATCAAATCTCATCTCCACCACACAGGACAAGTTTGCATCTGTTATAGTTTTGGAGAAAATTGTGGTCATTTTTATTTATGCGCGAATGTGTTCAGATTGCTTTTCTATTGCATTTGGCACATGGTGACGATTATCTCGAGAGTGCAAAGTAGCCAAATGAAACTTTTACTGGATTTCCACTTACTTTATCAAATCTCATCTCCACCACACAGGACAAGTTTGCATCTGTTATAGTTTTGGAGAAAATTGTGGTCATTTCATTTTTGCGCGAATGTGTTCAGATTGCTTTTATATTGCATTTGGCACATGGTGACGATTATCTCGAGAGTGCAAAGTAGCCAAATGAAACTTTTACTGGATTTCCACTTACTTTATCAAATCTCATCTCCACCACACAGGACAAGTTTGCATCTGTTATAGTTTTGGAGAAAATTGTGGTCATTTCATTTTTGCGCGAATGTGTTCAGATTGCTTTTATATTGCATTTGGCACATGGTGACGATTATCTCGAGAGTGCAAAGTAGCCAAATGAAACTTTTACTGGATTTCCACTTACTTTATCAAATCTCATCTCCACCACACAGGACAAGTTTGCATCTGTTATAGTTTTGGAGAAAATTGTGGTCATTTTTATTTATGCACGAATGTGTTCAGATTGCTTTTCTATTGCATTTGGCACATGGTGACGATTATCTCGAGAGTGCAAAGTAGCCAAATGAAACTTTTACTGGATTTCCACTTACTTTATCAAATCTCATCTCCACCACACAGGACAAGTTTGTATCTGTTATAGTTTTGGAGAAAATTGTGGTCATTTCATTTATGCGCGAATGTGTTCAGATTGCTTTTCTATTGCATTTGGCACATGGTGACGATTATCTCGAGAGTGCAAAGTAGCCAAATGAAACTTTTACTGGATTTCCACTTACTTTATCAAATCTCATCTCCACCACACAGGACAAGTTTGCATCTGTTATAGTTTTGGAGAAAATTGTGGTCATTTCATTTATGCGCGAATGTGTTCAGATTGCTTTTCTATTGCATTTGGCACATGGTGACGATTATCTCGAGAGTGCAAAGTAGCCAAATGAAACTTTTACTGGATTTCCACGTACTTTATCAAATCTCATCTCGACCACACAGGACAAGTTTGCATCTGTTATAGTTTTGGAGAAAATTGTGGTCATTTCATTTATGCGCGAATGTGTTCAGATTGCTTTTCTATTGCATTTGGCACATGGTGACGATTATCTCGAGAGTGCAAAGTAGCCAAATGAAACTTTTACTGGATTTCCACTTAGTTTATCAAATCTCATCTCCACCACACAGGACAAGTTTGCATCTGTTATAATTTTGGAGAAAATTGTGGTCATTTTATTTATGCGCGAATGTGTTCAGATTGCTTTTCTATTGCATTTGGCACATGGTGACGATTATCTCGAGAGTGCAAAGTAGCCAAATGAAACTTTTACTGGATTTCCACGTACTTTATCAAATCTCATCTCCACCACACTGGACAAGTTTGCATCTGTTATAGTTTTGGAGAAAATTGTGGTCATTTCATTTATGCGCGAATGTGTTCAGATTGCTTTTCTATTGCATTTGGCACATGGTGACGATTATCTCGAGAGTGCAAAGTAGCCAAATGAAACTTTTACTGGATTTCCACTTACTTTATCAAATCTCATCTCCACCACACAGGACAAGTTTGCATCTGTTATAGATTTGGAGAAAATTGTGGTCATTTCATTTTTGCGCGAATCTGTTCAGATTGCTTTTATATTGCATTTGGCACATGGAGACGATTATCTCGAGAGTGCAAAGTAGCCAAATGAAACTTTTACTGGATTTCCACTTACTTTATCAAATCTCATCTCCACCACACAGGACAAGTTTGCATCTGTTATAGTTTTGGAGAAAATTGTGGTCATTTTTATTTATGCGCGAATGTGTTCAGATTGCATTTATATTGCATTTGGCACATGGTGACGATTATCTCGAGAGTGCAAAGTAGCCAAATGAAACTTTTACTGGATTTCCACTTACTTTATCAAATCTCATCTCCACCACACAGAACAAGTTTGCATCTGTTATAGTTTTGGAGAAAATTGTGGTCATTTTATTTATGCGCGAATGTGTTCAGATTGCTTTTTTTATTGCATTTGGCACATGGTGACGATTATCTCGAGAGTGCAAATTAGCCAAATGAAACTTTTACTGGATTTCCACATACTTTATCAAATCTCATCTCCACCACACAGGACAAGTTTGCATCTGTTATAGTTTTGGAGAAAATTGTGGTCATTTCATTTATGCGCGAATGTGTTCAGATTGCTTTTCTATTGCATTTGGCACATGTTGACGATTATCTCGAGAGTGCAAAGTAGCCAAATGAAACTTTTACTGGATTTCCACTTACTTTATCAAATCTCTTCTCCACCACACAGGACAAGTTTGCATCTGCTATAGTTTTGGAGAAAATTGTGGTCATTTCATTTATGCGCGAATGTCTTCAGATTGCTTTTCTATTGCATTTGGCACATGGTGACGATTATCTCGAGAGTGCAAAGTAGCCAAATGAAACTTTTACTGGATTTCCACTTACTTTATCAAATCTCATCTCCACCACGCAGGACAAGTTTGCATCTGCTATAGTTTTGGAGAAAATTGTGGTCATTTCATTTATGCGCGAATGTGTTCAGATTGCTTTTATATTGCATTTGGCACATGGTGACGATTATCTCGAGAGTGCAAAGTAGCCAACTGAAACTTTTACTGGATTTCCACTTACTTTATCAAATCTCATCTCCACCACACAGGACAAGTTTGCATCTGTTATAGTTTTGGAGAAAATTGTGGTCATTTCATTTATGCGCGAATGTGTTCAGATTGCTTTTATATTGTATTTGGCACATGGTGACGATTATCTCGAGAGTGCAAAGTAGCCAAATGAAACTTTTACTGGATTTCCACTTACTTTATCAAATCTCATCTCCACCACACAGGACAAGTTTGCGTCTGTTATAGTTTTGGAGAAAATTGTAGTCATTTTTATTTATGCGCGAATGTGTTCAGATTGCTTTTATATTGCATTTGGCACATGGTGACGATTATCTCGAGAGTGCAAAGTAGCCAAATGAAACTTTTACTGGATTTCCACTTAGTTTATCAAATCTCATCTCCTCCACACAGGACAAGTTTGCATCTGTTATAGTTTTGGAGAAAATTGTGGTCATTTCACTTATGCGCGAATGTGTTCAGATTGCTTTTATATTGCATTTGGCACATGGTGACGATTATCTCGAGAGTGCAAAGTAGCCAAATGAAACTTTTTCCTGGATTTCCACTTACTTTATCAAATCTCATCTCCACCACACAGGACAAGTTTGCATCTGTTATAGTTTTGGAGAAAATTGTAGTCATTTTTATTTATGCGCGAATGTGTTCAGATTGCTTTTATATTGCATTTGGCACATGGTGACGATTATCTCGAGAGTGCAAAGTAGCCAAATGAAACTTTTACTGGATTTCCACTTAGTTTATCAAATCTCATCTCCACCACACAGGCCAAGTTTGCATCTGTTATAGTTTTGGAGAAAATTGTGGTCATTTTATTTATGCGCGAATGTGTTCAGATTGCTTTTCTATTGCATTTGGCACATGGTGACAATTATCTCGAGAGTGCAAAGTAGCCAAATGAAACTTTTACTGGATTTCCACGTACTTTATCAAATCTCATCTCCACCACACAGGACAAGTTTGCATCTGTTATAGTTTTGGAAAAAATTGTGGTCATTTCATTTATGCGCGAATGTGTTCAGATTGCTTTTCTATTGCATTTTGCACATGGTGACGATTATCTCGAGAGTGCAAAGTAGCCAAATGAAACTTTTACTGGATTTCCACTTAGTTTATCAAATCTCATCTCCACCACACAGGACAAGTTTGCATCTGTTATAATTTTGGAGAAAATTGTGGTCATTTTATTTATGCGCGAATGTGTTCAGATTGCTTTTCTATTGCATTTGGCACATAGTGACGATTATCTCGAGAGTGCAAAGTAGCCAAATGAAACTTTTACTGGATTTCCACGTACTTTATCAAATCTCATCTCCACCACACAGGACAAGTTTGCATCTGTTATAGTTTTGGAGAAAATTGTGGTCATTTCATTTATGCGCGAATGTGTTCAGATTGCTTTTCTATTGCATTTGGCACATGGTGACGATTATCTCGAGAGTGCAAAGTAGCCAAATGAAACTTTTACTGGATTTCCACTTACTTTATCAAATCTCATCTCCACCACACAGGACAAGTTTGCATCTGTTATAGATTTGGAAAAAATTGTGGTCATTTCGTTTTTGCGCGAATCTGTTCAGATTGCTTTTATATTGCATTTGGCACATGGGGACGATTATCTCGAGAGTGCAAAGTAGCCAAATGAAACTTTTACTGGATTTCCACTTACTTTATCAAATCTCATCTCCACCACACAGGACAAGTTTGCATCTGTTATAGTTTTGGAGAAAATTGTGGTCATTTTTATTTATGCGCGAATGTGTTCAGATTGCATTTATATTGCATTTGGCACATGGTGACGATTATCTCGAGAGTGCAAAGTAGCCAAATGAAACTTTTACTGGATTTCCACTTACTTTATCAAATCTCATCTCCACCACACAGAACAAGTTTGCATCTGTTATAGTTTTGGAGAAAATTGTGGTCATTTTATTTATGCGCGAATGTGTTCAGATTGCTTTTTTATTGCATTTGGCACATGGTGACGATTATCTCGAGAGTGCAAAGTAGCCAAATGAAACTTTTACTGGATTTCCACGTACTTTATCAAATCTCATCTCCACCACACAGGACAAGTTTGCATCTGTTATAGTTTTGGAGAAAATTGTGGTCATTTCATTTATGCGCGAATGTGTTCAGATTGCTTTTCTATTGTATTTGGCACATGGTGACGATTATCTCGAGAGTGCAAAGTAGCCAAATGAAACTTTTACTGGATTTCCACTTACTTTATCAAATCTCATCTCCACCACACAGGACAAGTTTGCATCTGTTATAGTTTTGGAGAAAATTGTGGTCATTTCATTTTTGCGCGAATGTGTTCAGATTGCTTTTATATTGCATTTGGCACATGGTGACGATTATCTCGAGAGTGCAAAGTTGCCAAATGAAACTTTTACTGGATTTCCACTTACTTTATCAAATCTCATCTCCACCACACAGGACAAGTTTGCATCTGTTATAGTTTTGGAGAAAATTGTGGTCATTTTTATTTATGCACGAATGTGTTCAGATTGCATTTATATTGCATTTGGCACATGGTGACGATTATCTCGAGAGTGCAAAGTAGCCAAATGAAACTTTTACTGGATTTCCACTTACTTTATCAAATCTCATCTCCACCAAACAGAACAAGTTTGCATCTGTTATAGTTTTGGAGAAAATTGTGGTCATTTCATTTATGCGCGAATGTGTTCAGATTGCTTTTCTATTGCATTTGGCACATGGTGACGATTATCTCGAGAGTGCAAAGTAGCCAAATGAAACTTTTACTGGATTTCCACTTACTTTATCAAATCTCATCTCCACCACACAGGACAAGTTTGTATCTGTTATAGTTTTGGAGAAAATTGTGGTCATTTCATTTATGCGCGAATGTGTTCAGATTGCTTTTCTATTGCATTTGGCACATGGTGACGATTATCTCGAGAGTGCAAAGTAGCCAAATGAAACTTTTACTGGATTTCCACTTACTTTATCAAATCTCATCTCCACCACACAGGACAAGTTTGCATCTGTTATAGTTTTGGAGAAAATTGTGGTCATTTCATTTATGCGCGAATGTGTTCAGATTGCTTTTCTATTGCATTTGGCACATGGTGACGATTACCTCGAGAGTGCAAAGTAGCCAAATGAAACTTTTACTGGATTTCCACTTACTTTATCAAATCTCATCTCCACCACACAAGACAAGTTTGCATCTGTTATAGTTTTGGAGAAAATTGTGGTCATTTGATTTATGCGCGAATGTGTTCAGATTGCTTTTATATTGCATTTGGCACATGGTGACGATTATCTCGAGAGTGCAAAGTAGCCAAATGAAACTTTTACTGGATTTCCACTTACTTTATCAAATCTCATCTCCACCACACAGGACAAGTTTGCATCTGTTATAGTTTTGGAGAAAATTGTGGTCATTTTTATTTATGCGCGAATGTGTTCAGATTGCTTTTATATTGCATTTGGCACATGGTGACGATTATCTCGAGAGTGCAAAGTAGCCAAATGAAACTTTTACTGGATTTCCACTTACTTTATCAAATCTCATCTCCACCACACAGGACAAGTTTGCATCTGTTATAGTTTTGGAGAAAATTGTGGTCATTTCATTTATGCGCGAATGTGTTCAGATTGCTTTTCTATTGCATTTGGCACATGGTGACGATTATCTCGAGAGTGCAAAGTAGCCAAATGAAACTTTTACTGGATTTCCACTTACTTTATTAAATCTCATCTCCACCACACAGGACAAGTTTGAATCTGTTATAGTTTTGGAGAAAATTGTGGTCATTTCATTTATGCGCGAATGTGTTCAGATTGCTTTTCTATTGCATTTGGCACATGGTGACGATTATCTCGAGAGTGCAAAGTAGCCAAATGAAACTTTTACTGGATTTCCACTTACTTTATCAAATCTCATCTCCACCACACAGGACAAGTTTGCATCTGTTATAGTTTTGGAGAAAATTGTGGTCATTTCATTTTTGCGCGAATGTGTTCAGATTGCTTTTATATTGCATTTGGCACATGGTGACGATTATCTCGAGAGTGCAAAGTAGCCAAATGAAACTTTTACTGGATTTCCACTTACTTTATCAAATCTCATCTCCACCACACAGGACAAGTTTGCATCTGTTATAGTTTTGGAGAAAATTGTGGTCATTTTTATTTATGCACGAATGTGTTCAGATTGCTTTTCTATTGCATTTGGCACATGGTGACGATTATCTCGAGAGTGCAAAGTAGCCAAATGAAACTTTTACTGGATTTCCACTTACTTTATCAAATCTCATCTCCACCACACAGGACAAGTTTGCATCTGTTATAGTTTTGGAGAAAATTGTGGTCATTTTTATTTATGCACGAATGTGTTCAGATTGCTTTTCTATTGCATTTGGCACATGGTGACGATTATCTCGAGAGTGCAAAGTAGCCAAATGAAACTTTTACTGGATTTCCACTTACTTTATCAAATCTCATCTCCACCACACAGGACAAGTTTGTATCTGTTATAGTTTTGGAGAAAATTGTGGTCATTTCATTTATGCGCGAATGTGTTCAGATTGCTTTTCTATTGCATTTGGCACATGGTGACGATTATCTCGAGAGTGCAAAGTAGCCAAATGAAACTTTTACTGGATTTCCACGTACTTTATCAAATCTCATCTCGACCACACAGGACAAGTTTGCATCTGTTATAGTTTTGGAGAAAATTGTGGTCATTTCATTTATGCGCGAATGTGTTCAGATTGCTTTTCTATTGCATTTGGCACATGGTGACGATTATCTCGAGAGTGCAAAGTAGCCAAATGAAACTTTTACTGGATTTCCACTTAGTTTATCAAATCTCATCTCCACCACACAGGACAAGTTTGCATCTGTTATAATTTTGGAGAAAATTGTGGTCATTTTATTTATGCGCGAATGTGTTCAGATTGCTTTTCTATTGCATTTGGCACATGGTGACGATTATCTCGAGAGTGCAAAGTAGCCAAATGAAACTTTTACTGGATTTCCACGTACTTTATCAAATCTCATCTCCACCACACTGGACAAGTTTGCATCTGTTATAGTTTTGGAGAAAATTGTGGTCATTTCATTTATGCGCGAATGTGTTCAGATTGCTTTTCTATTGCATTTGGCACATGGTGACGATTATCTCGAGAGTGCAAAGTAGCCAAATGAAACTTTTAATGGATTTCCACTTACTTTATCAAATCTCATCTCCACCACACAGGACAAGTTTGCATCTGTTATAGATTTGGAGAAAATTGTGGTCATTTCATTTTTGCGCGAATCTGTTCAGATTGCTTTTATATTGCATTTGGCACATGGAGACGATTATCTCGAGAGTGCAAAGTAGCCAAATGAAACTTTTACTGGATTTCCACTTACTTTATCAAATCTCATCTCCACCACACAGGACAAGTTTGCATCTGTTATAGTTTTGGAGAAAATTGTGGTCATTTCATTTATGCGCGAATGTGTTCAGATTGCTTTTCTATTGCATTTGGCACATGTTGACGATTATCTCGAGAGTGCAAAGTAGCCAAATGAAACTTTTACTGGATTTCCACTTACTTTATCAAATCTCTTCTCCACCACACAGGACAAGTTTGCATCTGCTATAGTTTTGGAGAAAATTGTGGTCATTTCATTTATGCGCGAATGTCTTCAGATTGCTTTTCTATTGCATTTGGCACATGTTGACGATTATCTCGAGAGTGCAAAGTAGCCAAATGAAACTTTTACTGGATTTCCACTTACTTTATCAAATCTCTTCTCCACCACACAGGACAAGTTTGCATCTGCTATAGTTTTGGAGAAAATTGTGGTCATTTCATTTATGCGCGAATGTCTTCAGATTGCTTTTCTATTGCATTTGGCACATGGTGACGATTATCTCGAGAGTGCAAAGTAGCCAAATGAAACTTTTACTGGATTTCCACTTACTTTATCAAATCTCATCTCCACCACGCAGGACAAGTTTGCATCTGCTATAGTTTTGGAGAAAATTGTGGTCATTTCATTTATGCGCGAATGTGTTCAGATTGCTTTTATATTGCATTTGGCACATGGTGACGATTATCTCGAGAGTGCAAAGTAGCCAACTGAAACTTTTACTGGATTTCCACTTACTTTATCAAATCTCATCTCCACCACACAGGACAAGTTTGCATCTGTTATAGTTTTGGAGAAAATTGTGGTCATTTCATTTATGCGCGAATGTGTTCAGATTGCTTTTATATTGTATTTGGCACATGGTGACGATTATCTCGAGAGTGCAAAGTAGCCAAATGAAACTTTTACTGGATTTCCACTTACTTTATCAAATCTCATCTCCACCACACAGGACAAGTTTGCGTCTGTTATAGTTTTGGAGAAAATTGTAGTCATTTCATTTATGCGCGAATGTGTTCAGATTGCTTTTCTATTGCATTTGGCACATGGTGACAATTATCTCGAGAGTGCAAAGTAGCCAAATGAAACTTTTACTGGATTTCCACGTACTTTATCAAATCTCATCTCCACCACACAGGACAAGTTTGCATCTGTTATAGTTTTGGAAAAAATTGTGGTCATTTCATTTATGCGCGAATGTGTTCAGATTGCTTTTCTATTGCATTTTGCACATGGTGACGATTATCTCGAGAGTGCAAAGTAGCCAAATGAAACTTTTACTGGATTTCCACTTAGTTTATCAAATCTCATCTCCACCACACAGGACAAGTTTGCATCTGTTATAATTTTGGAGAAAATTGTGGTCATTTTATTTATGCGCGAATGTGTTCAGATTGCTTTTCTATTGCATTTGGCACATAGTGACGATTATCTCGAGAGTGCAAAGTAGCCAAATGAAACTTTTACTGGATTTCCACGTACTTTATCAAATCTCATCTCCACCACACAGGACAAGTTTGCATCTGTTATAGTTTTGGAGAAAATTGTGGTCATTTCATTTATGCGCGAATGTGTTCAGATTGCTTTTCTATTGCATTTGGCACATGGTGACGATTATCTCGAGAGTGCAAAGTAGCCAAATGAAACTTTTACTGGATTTCCACTTACTTTATCAAATCTCATCTCCACCACACAGGACAAGTTTGCATCTGTTATAGATTTGGAAAAAATTGTGGTCATTTCATTTTTGCGCGAATCTGTTCAGATTGCTTTTATATTGCATTTGGCACATGGGGACGATTATCTCGAGAGTGCAAAGTAGCCAAATGAAACTTTTACTGGATTTCCACTTACTTTATCAAATCTCATCTCCACCACACAGGACAAGTTTGCATCTGTTATAGTTTTGGAGAAAATTGTGGTCATTTTTATTTATGCGCGAATGTGTTCAGATTGCATTTATATTGCATTTGGCACATGGTGACGATTATCTCGAGAGTGCAAAGTAGCCAAATGAAACTTTTACTGGATTTCCACTTACTTTATCAAATCTCATCTCCACCACACAGAACAAGTTTGCATCTGTTATAGTTTTGGAGAAAATTGTGGTCATTTTATTTATGCGCGAATGTGTTCAGATTGCTTTTTTATTGCATTTGGCACATGGTGACGATTATCTCGAGAGTGCAAAGTAGCCAAATGAAACTTTTACTGGATTTCCACGTACTTTATCAAATCTCATCTCCACCACACAGGACAAGTTTGCATCTGTTATAGTTTTGGAGAAAATTGTGGTCATTTCATTTATGCGCGAATGTGTTCAGATTGCTTTTCTATTGTATTTGGCACATGGTGACGATTATCTCGAGAGTGCAAAGTAGCCAAATGAAACTTTTACTGGATTTCCACTTACTTTATCAAATCTCATCTCCACCACACAGGACAAGTTTGCATCTGTTATAGTTTTGGAGAAAATTGTGGTCATTTCATTTTTGCGCGAATGTGTTCAGATTGCTTTTATATTGCATTTGGCACATGGTGACGATTATCTCGAGAGTGCAAAGTTGCCAAATGAAACTTTTACTGGATTTCCACTTACTTTATCAAATCTCATCTCCACCACACAGGACAAGTTTGCATCTGTTATAGTTTTGGAGAAAATTGTGGTCATTTTTATTTATGCACGAATGTGTTCAGATTGCATTTATATTGCATTTGGCACATGGTGACGATTATCTCGAGAGTGCAAAGTAGCCAAATGAAACTTTTACTGGATTTCCACTTACTTTATCAAATCTCATCTCCACCAAACAGAACAAGTTTGCATCTGTTATAGTTTTGGAGAAAATTGTGGTCATTTCATTTATGCGCGAATGTGTTCAGATTGCTTTTCTATTGCATTTGGCACATGGTGACGATTATCTCGAGAGTGCAAAGTAGCCAAATGAAACTTTTACTGGATTTCCACTTACTTTATCAAATCTCATCTCCACCACACAGGACAAGTTTGTATCTGTTATAGTTTTGGAGAAAATTGTGGTCATTTCATTTATGCGCGAATGTGTTCAGATTGCTTTTCTATTGCATTTGGCACATGGTGACGATTATCTCGAGAGTGCAAAGTAGCCAAATGAAACTTTTACTGGATTTCCACTTACTTTATCAAATCTCATCTCCACCACACAGGACAAGTTTGCATCTGTTATAGTTTTGGAGAAAATTGTGGTCATTTCATTTATGCGCGAATGTGTTCAGATTGCTTTTCTATTGCATTTGGCACATGGTGACGATTACCTCGAGAGTGCAAAGTAGCCAAATGAAACTTTTACTGGATTTCCACTTACTTTATCAAATCTCATCTCCACCACACAAGACAAGTTTGCATCTGTTATAGTTTTGGAGAAAATTGTGGTCATTTGATTTATGCGCGAATGTGTTCAGATTGCTTTTATATTGCATTTGGCACATGGTGACGATTATCTCGAGAGTGCAAAGTAGCCAAATGAAACTTTTACTGGATTTCCACTTACTTTATCAAATCTCATCTCCACCACACAGGACAAGTTTGCATCTGTTATAGTTTTGGAGAAAATTGTGGTCATTTTTATTTATGCGCGAATGTGTTCAGATTGCTTTTATATTGCATTTGGCACATGGTGACGATTATCTCGAGAGTGCAAAGTAGCCAAATGAAACTTTTACTGGATTTCCACTTACTTTATCAAATCTCATCTCCACCACACAGGACAAGTTTGCATCTGTTATAGTTTTGGAGAAAATTGTGGTCATTTCATTTATGCGCGAATGTGTTCAGATTGCTTTTCTATTGCATTTGGCACATGGTGACGATTATCTCGAGAGTGCAAAGTAGCCAAATGAAACTTTTACTGGATTTCCACTTACTTTATTAAATCTCATCTCCACCACACAGGACAAGTTTGAATCTGTTATAGTTTTGGAGAAAATTGTGGTCATTTCATTTATGCGCGAATGTGTTCAGATTGCTTTTCTATTGCATTTGGCACATGGTGACGATTATCTCGAGAGTGCAAAGTAGCCAAATGAAACTTTTACTGGATTTCCACTTACTTTATCAAATCTCATCTCCACCACACAGGACAAGTTTGCATCTGTTATAGTTTTGGAGAAAATTGTGGTCATTTCATTTTTGCGCGAATGTGTTCAGATTGCTTTTATATTGCATTTGGCACATGGTGACGATTATCTCGAGAGTGCAAAGTAGCCAAATGAAACTTTTACTGGATTTCCACTTACTTTATCAAATCTCATCTCCACCACACAGGACAAGTTTGCATCTGTTATAGTTTTGGAGAAAATTGTGGTCATTTTTATTTATGCACGAATGTGTTCAGATTGCTTTTCTATTGCATTTGGCACATGGTGACGATTATCTCGAGAGTGCAAAGTAGCCAAATGAAACTTTTACTGGATTTCCACTTACTTTATTAAATCTCATCTCCACCACACAGGACAAGTTTGAATCTGTTATAGTTTTGGAGAAAATTGTGGTCATTTCATTTATGCGCGAATGTGTTCAGATTGCTTTTCTATTGCATTTGGCACATGGTGACGATTATCTCGAGAGTGCAAAGTAGCCAAATGAAACTTTTACTGGATTTCCACTTACTTTATCAAATCTCATCTCCACCACACAGGACAAGTTTGCATCTGTTATAGTTTTGGAGAAAATTGTGGTCATTTCATTTTTGCGCGAATGTGTTCAGATTGCTTTTATATTGCATTTGGCACATGGTGACGATTATCTCGAGAGTGCAAAGTAGCCAAATGAAACTTTTACTGGATTTCCACTTACTTTATCAAATCTCATCTCCACCACACAGGACAAGTTTGCATCTGTTATAGTTTTGGAGAAAATTGTGGTCATTTTTATTTATGCACGAATGTGTTCAGATTGCTTTTCTATTGCATTTGGCACATGGTGACGATTATCTCGAGAGTGCAAAGTAGCCAAATGAAACTTTTACTGGATTTCCACTTACTTTATCAAATCTCATCTCCACCACACAGGACAAGTTTGCATCTGTTATAGTTTTGGAGAAAATTGTGGTCATTTTTATTTATGCACGAATGTGTTCAGATTGCTTTTCTATTGCATTTGGCACATGGTGACGATTATCTCGAGAGTGCAAAGTAGCCAAATGAAACTTTTACTGGATTTCCACTTACTTTATCAAATCTCATCTCCACCACACAGGACAAGTTTGTATCTGTTATAGTTTTGGAGAAAATTGTGGTCATTTCATTTATGCGCGAATGTGTTCAGATTGCTTTTCTATTGCATTTGGCACATGGTGACGATTATCTCGAGAGTGCAAAGTAGCCAAATGAAACTTTTACTGGATTTCCACGTACTTTATCAAATCTCATCTCGACCACACAGGACAAGTTTGCATCTGTTATAGTTTTGGAGAAAATTGTGGTCATTTCATTTATGCGCGAATGTGTTCAGATTGCTTTTCTATTGCATTTGGCACATGGTGACGATTATCTCGAGAGTGCAAAGTAGCCAAATGAAACTTTTACTGGATTTCCACTTAGTTTATCAAATCTCATCTCCACCACACAGGACAAGTTTGCATCTGTTATAATTTTGGAGAAAATTGTGGTCATTTTATTTATGCGCGAATGTGTTCAGATTGCTTTTCTATTGCATTTGGCACATGGTGACGATTATCTCGAGAGTGCAAAGTAGCCAAATGAAACTTTTACTGGATTTCCACGTACTTTATCAAATCTCATCTCCACCACACTGGACAAGTTTGCATCTGTTATAGTTTTGGAGAAAATTGTGGTCATTTCATTTATGCGCGAATGTGTTCAGATTGCTTTTCTATTGCATTTGGCACATGGTGACGATTATCTCGAGAGTGCAAAGTAGCCAAATGAAACTTTTAATGGATTTCCACTTACTTTATCAAATCTCATCTCCACCACACAGGACAAGTTTGCATCTGTTATAGATTTGGAGAAAATTGTGGTCATTTCATTTTTGCGCGAATCTGTTCAGATTGCTTTTATATTGCATTTGGCACATGGAGACGATTATCTCGAGAGTGCAAAGTAGCCAAATGAAACTTTTACTGGATTTCCACTTACTTTATCAAATCTCATCTCCACCACACAGGACAAGTTTGCATCTGTTATAGTTTTGGAGAAAATTGTGGTCATTTCATTTATGCGCGAATGTGTTCAGATTGCTTTTCTATTGCATTTGGCACATGTTGACGATTATCTCGAGAGTGCAAAGTAGCCAAATGAAACTTTTACTGGATTTCCACTTACTTTATCAAATCTCTTCTCCACCACACAGGACAAGTTTGCATCTGCTATAGTTTTGGAGAAAATTGTGGTCATTTCATTTATGCGCGAATGTCTTCAGATTGCTTTTCTATTGCATTTGGCACATGTTGACGATTATCTCGAGAGTGCAAAGTAGCCAAATGAAACTTTTACTGGATTTCCACTTACTTTATCAAATCTCTTCTCCACCACACAGGACAAGTTTGCATCTGCTATAGTTTTGGAGAAAATTGTGGTCATTTCATTTATGCGCGAATGTCTTCAGATTGCTTTTCTATTGCATTTGGCACATGGTGACGATTATCTCGAGAGTGCAAAGTAGCCAAATGAAACTTTTACTGGATTTCCACTTACTTTATCAAATCTCATCTCCACCACGCAGGACAAGTTTGCATCTGCTATAGTTTTGGAGAAAATTGTGGTCATTTCATTTATGCGCGAATGTGTTCAGATTGCTTTTATATTGCATTTGGCACATGGTGACGATTATCTCGAGAGTGCAAAGTAGCCAACTGAAACTTTTACTGGATTTCCACTTACTTTATCAAATCTCATCTCCACCACACAGGACAAGTTTGCATCTGTTATAGTTTTGGAGAAAATTGTGGTCATTTCATTTATGCGCGAATGTGTTCAGATTGCTTTTATATTGTATTTGGCACATGGTGACGATTATCTCGAGAGTGCAAAGTAGCCAAATGAAACTTTTACTGGATTTCCACTTACTTTATCAAATCTCATCTCCACCACACAGGACAAGTTTGCGTCTGTTATAGTTTTGGAGAAAATTGTAGTCATTTCATTTATGCGCGAATGTGTTCAGATTGCTTTTCTATTGCATTTGGCACATGGTGACAATTATCTCGAGAGTGCAAAGTAGCCAAATGAAACTTTTACTGGATTTCCACGTACTTTATCAAATCTCATCTCCACCACACAGGACAAGTTTGCATCTGTTATAGTTTTGGAAAAAATTGTGGTCATTTCATTTATGCGCGAATGTGTTCAGATTGCTTTTCTATTGCATTTTGCACATGGTGACGATTATCTCGAGAGTGCAAAGTAGCCAAATGAAACTTTTACTGGATTTCCACTTAGTTTATCAAATCTCATCTCCACCACACAGGACAAGTTTGCATCTGTTATAATTTTGGAGAAAATTGTGGTCATTTTATTTATGCGCGAATGTGTTCAGATTGCTTTTCTATTGCATTTGGCACATAGTGACGATTATCTCGAGAGTGCAAAGTAGCCAAATGAAACTTTTACTGGATTTCCACGTACTTTATCAAATCTCATCTCCACCACACAGGACAAGTTTGCATCTGTTATAGTTTTGGAGAAAATTGTGGTCATTTCATTTATGCGCGAATGTGTTCAGATTGCTTTTCTATTGCATTTGGCACATGGTGACGATTATCTCGAGAGTGCAAAGTAGCCAAATGAAACTTTTACTGGATTTCCACTTACTTTATCAAATCTCATCTCCACCACACAGGACAAGTTTGCATCTGTTATAGATTTGGAAAAAATTGTGGTCATTTCATTTTTGCGCGAATCTGTTCAGATTGCTTTTATATTGCATTTGGCACATGGGGACGATTATCTCGAGAGTGCAAAGTAGCCAAATGAAACTTTTACTGGATTTCCACTTACTTTATCAAATCTCATCTCCACCACACAGGACAAGTTTGCATCTGTTATAGTTTTGGAGAAAATTGTGGTCATTTTTATTTATGCGCGAATGTGTTCAGATTGCATTTATATTGCATTTGGCACATGGTGACGATTATCTCGAGAGTGCAAAGTAGCCAAATGAAACTTTTACTGGATTTCCACTTACTTTATCAAATCTCATCTCCACCACACAGAACAAGTTTGCATCTGTTATAGTTTTGGAGAAAATTGTGGTCATTTTATTTATGCGCGAATGTGTTCAGATTGCTTTTTTATTGCATTTGGCACATGGTGACGATTATCTCGAGAGTGCAAAGTAGCCAAATGAAACTTTTACTGGATTTCCACGTACTTTATCAAATCTCATCTCCACCACACAGGACAAGTTTGCATCTGTTATAGTTTTGGAGAAAATTGTGGTCATTTCATTTATGCGCGAATGTGTTCAGATTGCTTTTCTATTGTATTTGGCACATGGTGACGATTATCTCGAGAGTGCAAAGTAGCCAAATGAAACTTTTACTGGATTTCCACTTACTTTATCAAATCTCATCTCCACCACACAGGACAAGTTTGCATCTGTTATAGTTTTGGAGAAAATTGTGGTCATTTCATTTTTGCGCGAATGTGTTCAGATTGCTTTTATATTGCATTTGGCACATGGTGACGATTATCTCGAGAGTGCAAAGTTGCCAAATGAAACTTTTACTGGATTTCCACTTACTTTATCAAATCTCATCTCCACCACACAGGACAAGTTTGCATCTGTTATAGTTTTGGAGAAAATTGTGGTCATTTTTATTTATGCACGAATGTGTTCAGATTGCATTTATATTGCATTTGGCACATGGTGACGATTATCTCGAGAGTGCAAAGTAGCCAAATGAAACTTTTACTGGATTTCCACTTACTTTATCAAATCTCATCTCCACCAAACAGAACAAGTTTGCATCTGTTATAGTTTTGGAGAAAATTGTGGTCATTTCATTTATGCGCGAATGTGTTCAGATTGCTTTTCTATTGCATTTGGCACATGGTGACGATTATCTCGAGAGTGCAAAGTAGCCAAATGAAACTTTTACTGGATTTCCACTTACTTTATCAAATCTCATCTCCACCACACAGGACAAGTTTGTATCTGTTATAGTTTTGGAGAAAATTGTGGTCATTTCATTTATGCGCGAATGTGTTCAGATTGCTTTTCTATTGCATTTGGCACATGGTGACGATTATCTCGAGAGTGCAAAGTAGCCAAATGAAACTTTTACTGGATTTCCACTTACTTTATCAAATCTCATCTCCACCACACAGGACAAGTTTGCATCTGTTATAGTTTTGGAGAAAATTGTGGTCATTTCATTTATGCGCGAATGTGTTCAGATTGCTTTTCTATTGCATTTGGCACATGGTGACGATTACCTCGAGAGTGCAAAGTAGCCAAATGAAACTTTTACTGGATTTCCACTTACTTTATCAAATCTCATCTCCACCACACAAGACAAGTTTGCATCTGTTATAGTTTTGGAGAAAATTGTGGTCATTTGATTTATGCGCGAATGTGTTCAGATTGCTTTTATATTGCATTTGGCACATGGTGACGATTATCTCGAGAGTGCAAAGTAGCCAAATGAAACTTTTACTGGATTTCCACTTACTTTATCAAATCTCATCTCCACCACACAGGACAAGTTTGCATCTGTTATAGTTTTGGAGAAAATTGTGGTCATTTTTATTTATGCGCGAATGTGTTCAGATTGCTTTTATATTGCATTTGGCACATGGTGACGATTATCTCGAGAGTGCAAAGTAGCCAAATGAAACTTTTACTGGATTTCCACTTACTTTATCAAATCTCATCTCCACCACACAGGACAAGTTTGCATCTGTTATAGTTTTGGAGAAAATTGTGGTCATTTCATTTATGCGCGAATGTGTTCAGATTGCTTTTCTATTGCATTTGGCACATGGTGACGATTATCTCGAGAGTGCAAAGTAGCCAAATGAAACTTTTACTGGATTTCCACTTACTTTATTAAATCTCATCTCCACCACACAGGACAAGTTTGAATCTGTTATAGTTTTGGAGAAAATTGTGGTCATTTCATTTATGCGCGAATGTGTTCAGATTGCTTTTCTATTGCATTTGGCACATGGTGACGATTATCTCGAGAGTGCAAAGTAGCCAAATGAAACTTTTACTGGATTTCCACTTACTTTATCAAATCTCATCTCCACCACACAGGACAAGTTTGCATCTGTTATAGTTTTGGAGAAAATTGTGGTCATTTCATTTATGCGCGAATGTGTTCAGATTGCTTTTCTATTGCATTTGGCACATGGTGACGATTACCTCGAGAGTGCAAAGTAGCCAAATGAAACTTTTACTGGATTTCCACTTACTTTATCAAATCTCATCTCCACCACACAAGACAAGTTTGCATCTGTTATAGTTTTGGAGAAAATTGTGGTCATTTTTATTTATGCGCGAATGTGTTCAGATTGCTTTTATATTGCATTTGGCACATGGTGACGATTATCTCGAGAGTGCAAAGTAGCCAAATGAAACTTTTACTGGATTTCCACTTATTTTATCAAATCTCATCTCCACCACACAGGACAAGTTTGCATCTGTTATAGTTTTGGAGAAAATTGTGGTCATTTCATTTATGCGCGAATGTGTTCAGATTGCTTTTCTATTGCATTTGGCACATGGTGACGATTATCTCGAGAGTGCAAAGTAGCCAAATGAAACTTTTACTGGATTTCCACTTACTTTATTAAATCTCATCTCCACCACACAGGACAAGTTTGAATCTGTTATAGTTTTGGAGAAAATTGTGGTCATTTCATTTATGCGCGAATGTGTTCAGATTGCTTTTCTATTGCATTTGGCACATGGTGACGATTATCTCGAGAGTGCAAAGTAGCCAAATTAAACTTTTACTGGATTTCCACTTACTTTATCAAATCTCATCTCCACCACACAGGACAAGTTTGCATCTGTTATAGTTTTGGAGAAAATTGTGGTCATTTCATTTATGCGCGAATGTGTTCAGATTGCTTTTATATTGCATTTGGCACATGGTGACGATTATCTCGAGAGTGCAAAGTAGCCAAATGAAACTTTTACTGGATTTCCACTTACTTTATCAAATCTCATCTCCACCACACAGGACAAGTTTGCATCTGTTATAGTTTTGGTTATAGTTTTGGAGAAAATTGTGGTCATTTCATTTATGCGCGAATGTGTTCAGATTGCTTTTATATTGCATTTGGCACATGGTGACGATTATCTCGAGAGTGCAAAGTAGCCAAATGAAACTTTTACTGGATTTCCACTTACTTTATCAAATCTCATCTCCACCACACAGGACAAGTTTGCATCTGTTATAGTTTTGGAGAAAATTGTGGTCATTTCATTTATGCGCGAATGTGTTCAGATTGCTTTTATATTGCATTTGGCACATGGTGACGATTATCTCGAGAGTGCAAAGTAGCCAAATGAAACTTTTACTGGATTTCCACTTACTTTATCAAATCTCATCTCCACCACACAGGACAAGTTTGCATCTGTTATAGTTTTGGAGAAAATTGTGGTCATTTCATTTATGCGCAAATGTGTTCAGATTGCTTTTATATTGCATTTGGCACATGGTGACGATTATCTCGAGAGTGCAAAGTAGCCAAATGAAACTTTTACTGGATTTCCATTTACTTTATCAAATCTCATCTCCACCACACAGGACAAGTTTGCATCTGTTATAGTTTTGGAGAAAATTGTGGTCATTTCATTTATGCGCGAATGTGTTCAGATTGCTTTTATATTGCATTTGGCACATGGTGACGATTATCTCGAGAGTGCAAAGTAGCCAAATGAAACTTTTACTGGATTTCCACTTACTTTATCAAATCTCATCTCCACCACACAGTACAAGTTTGCATCTGTTATAGTTTTGGAGAAAATTGTGGTCATTTCATTTATGCGCGAATGTGTTCAGATTGCTTAATATGAAGTACAGACTTGAATCATAGGGCCGTGCATGGACATAATAGACATAATTCTAGTAGGCAGGACAGGTAATAAGGAGCACAAGGGATATGCTAAAATGTGTTGTGTGACAAAACAGACACAGGAAAGGACAGGATAACAGGTGTAGGGACCAACAAGGTGAGACAAGGGGTATCAGGATAAGGTCAAGTAGGTATGAATGTAGTAATGGGGCAGGCATAGGGAATTGTATGTGAATCTGAATTACAATAAGTCACTAAGGAATGGAATATGTGCGTGTGTGCCTAATGTAAACTAATATTGTACTGGCAAAATTATAGATGGAAAGGGAGAAGGGGAGGGGGGAGAGGGGAGGCTGTAATTGACTACAAGGGTATGAGTTATGAGTGATCATAGGGATAGAGTTACATAAGTGTAAAAACCTATGGAGGACCGGATGTGTAAGCGCATACCTTATACAAACCTATAGAGTGCTGACGGGTGAGAGTGTGATGTTAGATATAAGACATCCTATAGTGAATAGTAAGCCGTAATCAAATGCAACAGGGATATTTCACATGACTATGGGAACCTGGAAGGTAAAGAAAGGGGAGAAAAAACTGTTAGACAAGGTAATCAGACATAAGGTAACCAGTTGATCAGACATGACAAACATGACAAATAAAAAACAAGGAAAAATGGAACTCCATACATAGTGGAGCCATATATAGTGTGAACACGAAAAAGAACCGGGCGTTAGAAAAAATGTGCACGGCCCAATGAATCAAGTCTGTTCTTCATATTCATGGTTTAAGCCCTTGGGTTCCAACGTGCCCAGAGTATATATCCAGAAAGATTCCCTTTCTTTGAGCGTCCTAATTTTATCGCCTCCTCATCTCCACTCAACTTGACCAACTCTGCTATGTCCCGTGCAGTATCTTGTTCTCAGTCTTCTCGCGGGCGGAGGAGGTGCGCTGCGCTCACCCACTGCTCGGGTCCGGCTGCTACTGCTACTGCTGCTCGGTGGTGGCTCGAGCGGTGGGCCGGATCCCGGGGCCTCGAGCGGCGCTCCTCGCCCGTAAGTGAAAAGGGGGTTTGATTGTGGGATTTGGATATTGTCTGTGATGCCACCCACGGTTGTGGTGAGATTAGTGACACCACCGCTGCCTGCTCTGGACGGGGATCCAGGGAGCGATGACAGGGAGCAGCTTGGATGTTATTTCTCCCCTCCGTGGGTAGGGGGTTGGTTGTCCCGGGGCCCGGTGATGGGGTAGGGATGGATGACAGGCGGGTTGCGGGGCCTGGTAAGGTGCAGGGTCGCAGGGGCAGCGCTGTGCCGCACGGCACGGTGGTACTCACTCAGCCAATGATGAGGGCACAGTTTTCGGTAAAACACACGGCTGGATGGACGGGTCCCACAGGCGGCTGCGGTGTTGTTTCTCCTGGCAAGTTGATGGTGACTGCCTTTCCCTGCACCTACGTAGTGTAACGGTTCCGATGGGTTCCCACCGGTAACCCGCTCCCCGTCTTGGATTTGAGCTGGAGGAGCCCCTTTTGCCCGCAGGCTCTGGCCCTGGAAACGGTAGCCTTGGCGGTGGCTGTGTCTCCCTTTCACGGTTGGACTGTTGCCTTCTGTTGGGACTTCGCTGCTGGGAAACCCAGGAGGTTCCCTTCGCTAATGGATTTGACAAATTCACGGCGACTCCTAGCCTTGTCAGGGTCCGTAAACCCCTGCCGGGTGGTGCTGGCTTCTCTTTGCATACCGGTCCAGTACCGCCGGGCCACCACCCGTCCACGGTCCTTACAGTCTGCTCCAATAGGCCACTCCTGCAGACGGTCACCACCGTCTGCCAACCTTTCTGTTCCGTCCGGGCCACACACCCGGACCAACTTTAGTCTGCTCTACTACCACTTCCTTGCTCTCACTTTCTCCTCCAAAGCTTATCTGACTGTTTTCCCGCCTCCAGGACTGTGAACTCCTCGGTGGGTGGAGACCAACCGCCTGGCTCCACCCCCTGGTGTGGACATCAGCCCCTGGAGGAAGGCAACAAGGGTTTTTGTCTGACTTTGGTGTGCCTGACCGGGAGTGTGGGGTGTGTTGGTGTTGTTCTCTGTGGCCCCTGGCTTGTCCAGGGCGCCACATTCCCCCTTGGTAAAATGCAGACCGCCCGCGGGTGCCCGTCCATCACCGGTTTTATTTTCACAAACTGGAAAAGATAAAACGGTAACACATTACAAATATTATAACATCTTCCCACATCGGGAGGTACTCTTACCTTAACGTTTTGTAACAGTAATGGCTTCCGCTCTCTCCCACCCAAGATACCTGGCCCTGATGCTGCCCCTTCCCTGATCTCTGCCTTCTTCCTTTCTCTTTCTGCAATCACCGGGCCCAGCGGTGTCGGCTCCCTATCCCAGTACGCTGCTGCTGCGAGCTCCGGCGCACGGGTCGGGCCCCGCGAGACCTTCTGGACACTGCCCACCGCTGGCGTTCTGGGTGGAAGGTCTCGCGGTGACTTGGCCTGGGGTGCTGCCTTGCAGCGGCAACCCGGCGCAACCTCAGCCGAGGTGTGGGGAATGGGCATAGGGGTCTTCCTCCGCTAGGCCTTCGGCACGGAGCGGTCTGTCGGCTCCGGCTCGGGGAGTTTCTCGGGGGATGCCTCCGGCTCAGGCTTCTGCACCTTCCAGGGCAGCTGAAGTACAGACTTGATTCATTAGGCCGTGCACATTTTTTCTAACGCCCGGTTCTTTTTTGTGTTCACACTATATGTGGTTCCACTATGTATGGAGTTCCATTCGTCCTTGTTTTTTATTTGTGATGTTTGTCATGTCTGATCAACTGGTTACAATAGTCACGTGAAATATCCCTGCTGCAATTGATTACGGCACACTATTCACTATAGGATGTCTCCATTGAAGCCCCATTACAGCCAATAATCACCCGCCAACCGCTGGAACTCGTTGCTCTAGATCATGTCAAATTCACACCAAGCAGGAATGGATACACGTATGCACTTACGATGGTGGACAACTACTCGAGATTTATGGTTGCGGTACAAGTCAAAGATCTAATGGCCCATACTGCAGCGAAGGTCTTCCAAGCACACTTATGCAGAAATCATGGCTACCCAGAGAGAGTCCTCACAGATCAAGGCCCTGCCTTTGAAGCCTCCTTTTTTATACACCCTAAAATCTGGCTTGCTTTAGAATAAACAACAACATCATAAAGGTATAGCAGTACCGTTTCAAAGTTTCGGTGTCCCAAGCAGCATTGCATCAGTCTCTGGAAGGTTCCTGGCAAATTGCACAGCTCGAAGGGCATGCTTTTGAACTCGCAGAGACCCATCGGGGTGGCAAAGGCGGTCTTCTCCCGGTCTGCCTCAGCAACGGACACTTGCCAATAGCGACTAGAGAGATCAAGGGAAGAAAAATAATTTGCAGTTCTCAATGCAGCTAGCTATTCCTCAATACAGGGGAGTGGTGCTGTCCTTCTTCTTTAACAGGACCAACGGAGCTGCCCAGAGGCTACAACTGTCACGGATAACCCCAGCCTCCATCATGTTGCTCAACATGTCCTTTGTACACTGGTAATGTGCAGGTAGTATTGGCTTATATCTCTCTTTGATGGGTGGGTGTGCACTTGTGGGGATGTAGTGTTTGACCCCTTTTATTCTTCAAAAGTCTAGCGGATGTTTGCTGAAGACTTGCTCGTATTCTTGCACTAGCCTGTAGACCCCCTTCTTGTGATGTGAAGGTGTGGAGTCAGTGCCTACGTGTAATTCCTTACACCACTCCTCTGGCTGACTTGGTGAGCTGTCACTGAATGGGTGGGCTGAAGCAATGGTGGATGCTGCTGTTTGGACGGCATGTGTAGCTACTGTGAACAGCTTATCAATGGTGGCAAATCGGGGCAGCTTAATCTCTTGCTCTCCGCAGTTCAACACTCTCATGGGCACTCTTCCCTTCCGTATTAATGAATAAAACTATGATGTAAATAGCATATAGATGCCCCACAAATGCAGATAAAGGTAGGTTATGGGAAAAGGGGGAAGAGAGAAACAGGAAAATAGTGGAATAAAGTATACCTTCCAGGTGGGAGAGGAAATGGCAGCACAGCCAGTGGAGGTGAAGCAAGGGGAGCCTGCAACTAAAGAGTTGAGAGCGTTATCACATGGTGACTGAGCCTGATTGTAACGGGAGCATAGAGGTGCCGATCCTGTCTTACCTGCGTTGGTGTAGAAGTGGGTGTCCTGTGGTGGAGTCAGCTGTGTGCAGTGGTGGCCGTGGGTTCTTTTATGTGCGACCGTAGTAATAGCTGCGCACACTTCCTGTATGGGAGTGGGAGTGGAATGCAGTGAGGCTAATGGAACGCACGCCTGCGCCTGCGCATTTGTGTTTAACGTCGCGCATGTGCAGAACGGAGAAAAGGCTGCGCTCACTTCCTAATGAAAGGGAGTGAGACGCAGCTTGGAAGGGAAGGGAAAAGATTAGGGTTTGGGGATGATGAAAGGGCTTTCTACGGGTAAGAATGGCAAAGGGTGGCAGTGACGGAAAGTCAGGCAGCCTGTCCTGTCCTGTCCGTCCGTCTTTTTGTATCATGAATTGGAAAGACTGCAAGGGGGAGGGGAGGTGCTTGTGCCCAAAAGGAGGAGTTATTCAGATTCATTGCAGTGGGCGGCGGCTGACAAAAGCACCATTCTGCTTGTTTTTGCTCTGCAAAACAGCCTTTTCAAGGGTTGGCTTGGGTGACAAAATGTCTTCTGTAGGCGTGGGTTTGTCTCCCTCTCCCTAAGATGTGTCCGGTATAGGCCAGGGTGCCACTCAAGGCCGTTACCAATTCGGGTTATAGCTTCTCGGCCTTTTGGCTAAGATCAAGTGTAGTTTCGGAGGACGCTACCTTGGTTGGTACTGGAAGGTGCCTGGGATTGTACGACTGCCGGCCTTGGGGGAGTGTGTGTGCCTTCTGATGACACATAGCCCTCTTGTGCCTGGACGGTTCCCAGGCAATGGGAGGCGATTACCTTTGTTATTTTGAAGTCCTACTGATAAACAGAAAAAAAAAAAAATCTGTTCTTAGTTTAATATCTGATACGTCCCCTATCTGGGGACCATATATTAAATGGATTTTTAGAACAAGGAGATGGAATAAATCCTGCTCTGTCCAATCCACGCATTGACCTGATATTGCAGTACCTCCAGGACCGGTGCACCCCTTCTTAACCCAGTTTCCAAAAGCAGAACTCAATTCACCTGATTCAAATGAGCCCCATTAGTGAATTGAAAGAAAGCAAAAAACTTTATATGCACCTCAATTTGGCCAATTCACTTTTCACACTTTCACCCTTTTTTTTATCTTTCACACCTTTTATTTGCTTTATTCATCCAAAAGCTGCGCCAGGTGTTAGAAGATGCAGATTTGGCATCAGGTGCTGTCTATCAGATTCCACTCCAATTAAAGGTTCCATGTTTATTCCTACCATGCATTGTTTTTCGGTGTTTTCTTTGAGCAATGATGATGTCTTTAGTGATCTGTTGGCTCCCTCTCCTGGAGGAAGAGTTTGCTTGCTCTTGGACTTTCAAAAAGAGAGGTCATGATAGACATTTAGCTTCTGAGCCCAATTGGGGACAGTCATGGGTGATGAATGTTTTGCAACCATGGCACATGGTGACGATTATCTCGAGAGTGCAAAGTAGCCAAATTAAACTTTTACTGGATTTCCACTTACTTTATCAAATCTCATCTCCACCACACAGGACAAGTTTGCATCTGTTATAGTTTTGGAGAAAATTGTGGTCATTTCATTTATGCGCAAATGTGTTCAGATTGCTTTTATATTGCATTTGGCACATGGTGACGATTATCTCGAGAGTGCAAAGTAGCCAAATGAAACTTTTACTGGATTTCCATTTACTTTATCAAATCTCATCTCCACCACACAGGACAAGTTTGCATCTGTTATAGTTTTGGAGAAAATTGTGGTAATTTCATTTATGCACGAATGTGTTCAGATTGCTTTTATATTGCATTTGGCACATGGTGACGATTATCTCGAGAGTGCAAAGTGGCCAAATGAAACTTTTACTGGATTTCCACTTACTTTATCAAATCTCATCTCCACCACACAGGACAAGTTTGCATCTGTTATAGTTTTGGAGAAAATTGTGGTCATTTCATTTATGCGCGAATGTGTTCAGATTGCTTAATATGAAGTACAGACTTGAATCATAGGGCCGTGCATGGACATAATAGACATAATTCTAGTAGGCAGGACAGGTAATAAGGAGCACAAGGGATATGCTAAAATGTGTTGTGTGACAAGACAGACACAGGAAAGGACAGGATAACAGGTGTAGGGACCAACAAGGTGAGACAAGGGGTATCAGGATAAGGTCAAGTAGGTATGAATGTAGTAATGGGGCAGGCATAGGGAATTGTATGTGAATCTGAATTACAATAAGTCACTAAGGAATGGAATATGTGAGTGTGTGCCTAATGTAAACTAATATTGTACTGGCAAAATTATAGATGGAAAGGTAGAAGGGGAGGGGGGAGAGGGGAGGCTGTAATTGACTACAAGGGTATGAGTTATGAGTGATCATAGGGATAGAGTTACATAAGTGTAAAAACCTATGGAGGACCGGATGTGTAAGCGCATACCTTATACAAACCTATAGAGTGCTGACGGGTGAGAGTGTGATGTTAGATATAAGACATCCTATAGTGAATAGTAAGCCGTAATCAAGTGCAACAGGGATATTTCACATGACTATGGGAACCTGGAAGGTAAAGAAAGGGGAGAAAAAACTGTTAGACAAGGTAATCAGACATAAGGTAACCAGTTGATCAGACATGACAAACATGACAAATAAAAAACAAGGAAAAATGGAACTCCATACATAGTGGAGCCATATATAGTGTGAACACGAAAAAGAACCGGGCGTTAGAAAAAATGTGCACGGCCCAATGAATCAAGTCTGTTCTTCATATTCATGGTTTAAGCCCTTGGGTTCCAACGTGCCCAGAGTATATATCCAGAAAGATTCCCTTTCTTTGAGCGTCCTAATTTTATCGCCTCCTCATCTCCACTCAACTTGACCAACTCTGCTATGTCCCGTGCAGTATCTTGTTCTCAGTCTTCTCGCGGGCGGAGGAGGTGCGCTGCGCTCACCCACTGCTCGGGTCCGGCTGCTACTGCTACTGCTGCTCGGTGGTGGCTCGAGCGGTGGGCCGGATCCCGGGGCCTCGAGCGGCGCTCCTCGCCCGTAAGTGAAAAGGGGGTTTGATTGTGGGATTTGGATATTGTCTGTGATGTCACCCACGGTTGTGGTGAGATTAGTGACACCACCGCTGCCTGCTCTGGACGGGGATCCAGGGAGTGATGACAGGGAGCAGCTTGGATGTTATTTCTCCCCTCCGTGGGTAGGGGGTTGGTTGTCCCGGGGCCCGGTGATGGGGTAGGGATGGATGACAGGCGGGTTGCGGGGCCTGGTAAGGTGCAGGGTTGCAGGGGCAGCGCTGTGCCGCACGGCACGGTGGTACTCACTCAGCCAATGAATAGGGCACAGTTTTCGGTAAAACACACGGCTGGATGGACGGGTCCCACAGGCGGCTGCGGTGTTGTTTCTCCTGGCAAGTTGATGGTGACTGCCTTTCCCTGCACCTACGTAGTGTAACGGTTCCGATGGGTTCCCACCGGTAACCCGCTCCCCGTCTTGGATTTGAGCTGGAGGAGCCCCTTTTGCCTGCAGGCTCTGGCCCTGGAAACGGTAGCCTTGGCGGTGGCTGTGTCTCCCTTTCACGGTTGGACTGTTGCCTTCTGTTGGGACTTCGCTGCTGGGAAACCCAGGAGGTTCCCTTCGCTAATGGATTTGACAAATTCACGGCGACTCCTAGCCTTCTCAGGGTCCGTAAACCCCTGCCGGGTGGTGCTGGCTTCTCTTTGCATACCGGTCCAGTACCGCCGGGCTACCACCCGTCCACGGTCCTTACAGTCTGCTCCAATAGGCCACTCCTGCAGACGGTCACCACCGTCTGCCAACCTTTCTGTTCCGTCCGGGCCACACACCCGGACCAACTTTAGTCTGCTCTACTACCACTTCCTTGCTCTCACTTTCTCCTCCAAAGCTTATCTGACTGTTTTCCCGCCTCCAGGACTGTGAACTCCTCGGTGGGTGGAGACCAACCGCCTGGCTCCACCCCCTGGTGTGGACATCAGCCCCTGGAGGAAGGCAACAAGGGTTTTTGTCTGACTTTGGTGTGCCTGACCGGGAGTGTGGGGTGTGTTGGTGTTGTTCTCTGTGGCCCCTGGCTTGTCCAGGGCGCCACATTCCCCCTTGGTAAAATGCAGACCGCCCGCGGGTGCCCGTCCATCACCGGTTTTATTTTCACAAACTGGAAAAGATAAAACGGTAACACATTACAAATATTATAACATCTTCCCACATCGGGAGGTACTCTTACCTTAACGTTTTGTAACAGTAATGGCTTCCGCTCTCTCCCACCCAAGATACCTGGCCCTGATGCTGCCCCTTCCCTGATCTCTGCCTTCTTCCTTTCTCTTTCTGCAATCACCGGGCCCAGCGGTGTCGGCTCCCTATCCCAGTACGCTGCTGCTGCGAGCTCCGGCGCACGGGTCGGGCCCCGCGAGACCTTCTGGACACTGCCCACCGCTGGCGTTCTGGGTGGAAGGTCTCGCGGTGACTTGGCCTGGGGTGCTGCCTTGCAGCGGCAACCCGGCGCAACCTCAGCCGAGGTGTGGGGAATGGGCATAGGGGTTTTCCTCCGCTAGGCCTTCGGCACGGAGCGGTCTGTCGGCTCCGGCTCGGGGAGTTTCTCGGGGGATGCCTCCGGCTCAGGCTTCTGCACCTTCCAGGGCAGCTGAAGTACAGACTTGATTCATTAGGCCGTGCACATTTTTTCTAACGCCCGGTTCTTTTTTGTGTTCACACTATATGTGGTTCCACTATGTATGGAGTTCCATTCGTCCTTGTTTTTTATTTGTGATGTTTGTCATGTCTGATCAACTGGTTACAATAGTCACGTGAAATATCCCTGCTGCAATTGATTACGGCACACTATTCACTATAGGATGTCTCCATTGAAGCCCCATTACAGCCAATAATCACCCGCCAACCGCTGGAACTCGTTGCTCTAGATCATGTCAAATTCACACCAAGCAGGAATGGATACACGTATGCACTTACGATGGTGGACAACTACTCGAGATTTATGGTTGCGGTACAAGTCAAAGATCTAATGGCCCATACTGCAGCGAAGGTCTTCCAAGCACACTTATGCAGAAATCATGGCTACCCAGAGAGAGTCCTCACAGATCAAGGCCCTGCCTTTGAAGCCTCCTTTTTTATACACCCTTAAATTTGGCTTGCTTTAGAATAAACAACAACATCATAAAGGTATAGCAGTACCGTTTCAAAGTTTCGGTGTCCCAAGCAGCATTGCATCAGTCTCTGGAAGGTTCCTGGCAAATTGCACAGCTCGAAGGGCATGCTTTTGAACTCGCAGAGACCCATCGGGGTGGCAAAGGCGGTCTTCTCCCGGTCTGCCTCAGCAACGGACACTTGCCAATAGCGACTAGAGAGATCAAGGGAAGAAAAATAATTTGCAGTTCTCAATGCAGCTAGCTATTCCTCAATACAGGGGAGTGGTGCTGTCCTTCTTCTTTAACAGGACCAACGGAGCTGCCCAGAGGCTACAACTGTCACGGATAACCCCAGCCTCCATCATGTTGCTCAACATGTCCTTTGTACACTGGTAATGTGCAGGTAGTATTGGCTTATATCTCTCTTTGATGGGTGGGTGTGCACTTGTGGGGATGTAGTGTTTGACCCCTTTTATTCTTCAAAAGTCTAGCGGATGTTTGCTGAAGACTTGCTCGTATTCTTGCACTAGCCTGTAGACCCCCTTCTTGTGATGTGAAGGTGTGGAGTCAGTGCCTACGTGTAATTCCTTACACCACTCCTCTGGCTGACTTGGTGAGCTGTCACTGAATGGGTGGGCTGAAGCAATGGTGGATGCTGCTGTTTGGATGGCATGTGTAGCTACTGTGAACAGCTTATCAATGGTGGCAAATCGGGGCAGCTTAATCTCTTGCTCTCCGCAGTTCAACACTCTCATGGGCACTCTTCCCTTCCGTATTAATGAATAAAACTATGATGTAAATAGCATATAGATGCCCCACAAATGCAGATAAAGGTAGGTTATGGGAAAAGGGGGAAGAGAGAAACAGGAAAATAGTGGAATAAAGTATACCTTCCAGGTGGGAGAGGAAATGGCAGCACAGCCAGTGGAGGTGAAGCAAGGGGAGCCTGCAACTAAAGAGTTGAGAGCGTTATCACATGGTGACTGAGCCTGATTGTAACGGGAGCATAGAGGTGCCGATCCTGTCTTACCTGCGTTGGTGTAGAAGTGGGTGTCCTGTGGTGGAGTCAGCTGTGTGCAGTGGTGGCCGTGGGTTCTTTTATGTGCGACCGTAGTAATAGCTGCGCCCACTTCCTGTATGGGAGTGGGAGTGGAATGCAGTGAGGCTAATGGAACGCACGCCTGCGCCTGCGCATTTGTGTTTAACGTCGCGCATGTGCAGAACGGAGAAAAGGCTGCGCTCACTTCCTAATGAAAGGGAGTGAGACGCAGCTTGGAAGGGAAGGGAAAAGATTAGGGTTTGGGGATGATGAAAGGGCTTTCTACGGGTAAGGATGGCAAAGGGTGGCAGTGACGGAAAGTCAGGCAGCCTGTCCTGTCCTGTCCTGTCCGTCCGTCTTTTTGTATCATGAATTGGAAAGACTGCAAGGGGGAGGGGAGGTGCTTGTGCCCAAAAGGAGGAGTTATTCAGATTCATTGCAGTGGGCGGCGGCTGACAAAAGCACCATTCTGCTTGTTTTTGCTCTGCAAAACAGCCTTTTCAAGGGTTGGCTTGGGTGACAAAATGTCTTCTGTAGGCGTGGGTTTGTCTCCCTCTCCCTAAGATGTGTCCGGTATAGGCCAGGGTGCCACTCAAGGCCGTTACCAATTCGGGTTATAGCTTCTCGGCCTTTTGGCTAAGATCAAGTGTAGTTTCGGAGGACGCTACCTTGGTTGGTACTGGAAGGTGCCTGGGATTGTACGACTGCCGGCCTTGGGGGAGTGTGTGTGCCTTCTGATGACACATAGCCCTCTTGTGCCTGGACGGTTCCCAGGCAATGGGAGGCGATCACCTTTGTTATTTTGAAGTCCTACTGATAAACAGAAAAAAAAAAAAAATCTGTTCTTAGTTTAATATCTGATACGTCCCCTATCTGGGGACCATATATTAAATGGATTTTTAGAACAAGGAGATGGAATAAATCCTGCTCTGTCCAATCCACGCATTGACCTGATATTGCAGTACCTCCAGGACCGGTGCACCCCTTCTTAACCCAGTTTCCAAAAGCAGAACTCAATTCACCTGATTCAAATGAGCCCCATTAGTGAATTGAAAGAAAGCAAAAAACTTTATATGCACCTCAATTTGGCCAATTCACTTTTCACACTTTCACCCTTTTTTTTATCTTTCACACCTTTTATTTGCTTTATTCATCCAAAAGCTGCGCCAGGTGTTAGAAGATGCAGATTTGGCATCAGGTGCTGTCTATCAGATTCCACTCCAATTAAAGGTTCCATGTTTATTCCTACCATGCATTGTTTTTCGGTGTTTTCTTTGAGCAATGATGATGTCTTTAGTGATCTGTTGGCTCCCTCTCCTGGAGGAAGAGTTTGCTTGCTCTTGGACTTTCAAAAATAGAGGTCATGATAGACATTTAGCTTCTGAGCCCAATTGGGGACAGTCATGGGTGATGAATGTTTTGCAACCATGGCACATGGTGACGATTATCTCGAGAGTGCAAAGTAGCCAAATGAAACTTTTACTGGATTTCCACTTACTTTATCAAATCTCATCTCCACCACACAGGACAAGTTTGCATCTGTTATAGTTTTGGAGAAAATTGTGGTCATTTCATTTATGCGCGAATGTGTTCAGATTGCTTTTATATTGCATTTGGCACATGGTGACGATTATCTCGAGAGTGCAAAGTGGCCAAATGAAACTTTTACTGGATTTCCACTTACTTTATCAAATCTCATCTCCACCACACAGGACAAGTTTGCATCTGTTATAGTTTTGGAGAAAATTGTGGTCATTTCATTTATGCGCGAATGTGTTCAGATTGCTTAATATGAAGTACAGACTTGAATCATAGGGCCGTGCATGGACATAATAGACATAATTCTAGTAGGCAGGACAGGTAATAAGGAGCACAAGAGATATGCTAAAATGTGTTGTGTGACAAGACAGACACAGGAAAGGACAGGATAACAGGTGTAGGGACCAACAAGGTGAGACAAGGGGTATCAGGATAAGGTCAAGTAGGTATGAATGTAGTAATGGGGCAGGCATAGGGAATTGTATGTGAATCTGAATTACAATAAGTCACTAAGGAATGGAATATGTGAGTGTGTGCCTAATGTAAACTAATATTGTACTGGCAAAATTATAGATGGAAAGGGAGAAGGGGAGGGGGGAGAGGGGAGGCTGTAATTGACTACAAGGGTATGAGTTATGAGTGATCATAGGGATAGAGTTACATAAGTGTAAAAACCTATGGAGGACCGGATGTGTAAGCGCATACCTTATACAAACCTATAGAGTGCTGACGGGTGAGAGTGTGATGTTAGATATAAGACATCCTATAGTGAATAGTAAGCCGTAATCAAGTGCAACAGGGATATTTCACATGACTATGGGAACCTGGAAGGTAAAGAAAGGGGAGAAAAAACTGTTAGACGAGGTAATCAGACATAAGGTAACCAGTTGATCAGACATGACAAACATGACAAATAAAAAACAAGGAAAAATGGAACTCCATACATAGTGGAGCCATATATAGTGTGAACACGAAAAAGAACCGGGCGTTAGAAAAAATGTGCACGGCCCAATGAATCAAGTCTGTTCTTCATATTCATGGTTTAAGCCCTTGGGTTCCAACGTGCCCAGAGTATATATCCAGAAAGATTCCCTTTCTTTGAGCGTCCTAATTTTATCGCCTCCTCATCTCCACTCAACTTGACCAACTCTGCTATGTCCCGTGCAGTATCTTGTTCTCAGTCTTCTCGCGGGCGGAGGAGGTGCGCTGCGCTCACCCACTGCTCGGGTCTGGCTGCTACTGCTACTGCTGCTCGGTGGTGGCTCGAGCGGTGGGCCGGATCCCGGGGCCTCGAGCGGCGCTCCTCGCCCGTAAGTGAAAAGGGGGTTTGATTGTGGGATTTGGATATTGTCTGTGATGCCACCCACGGTTGTGGTGAGATTAGTGACACCACCGCTGCCTGCTCTGGACGGGGATCCAGGGAGCGATGACAGGGAGCAGCTTGGATGTTATTTCTCCCCTCCGTGGGTAGGGGGTTGGTTGTCCCGGGGCCCGGTGATGGGGTAGGGATGGATGACAGGCGGGTTGCGGGGCCTGGTAAGGTGCAGGGTCGCAGGGGCAGCGCTGTGCCGCACGGCACGGTGGTACTCACTCAGCCAATGATGAGGGCACAGTTTTCGGTAAAACACACGGCTGGATGGACGGGTCCCACAGGCGGCTGCGGTGTTGTTTCTCCTGGCAAGTTGATGGTGACTGCCTTTCCCTGCACCTACGTAGTGTAACGGTTCCGATGGGTTCCCACCGGTAACCCGCTCCCCGTCTTGGATTTGAGCTGGAGGAGCCCCTTTTGCCCGCAGGCTCTGGCCCTGGAAACGGTAGCCTTGGCGGTGGCTGTGTCTCCCTTTCACGGTTGGACTGTTGCCTTCTGTTGGGACTTCGCTGCTGGGAAACCCAGGAGGTTCCCTTCGCTAATGGATTTGACAAATTCACGGCGACTCCTAGCCTTGTCAGGGTCCGTAAACCCCTGCCGGGTGGTGCTGGCTTCTCTTTGCATACCGGTCCAGTACCGCCGGGCCACCACCCGTCCACGGTCCTTACAGTCTGCTCCAATAGGCCACTCCTGCAGACGGTCACCACCGTCTGCCAACCTTTCTGTTCCGTCCGGGCCACACACCCGGACCAACTTTAGTCTGCTCTACTACCACTTCCTTGCTCTCACTTTCTCCTCCAAAGCTTATCTGACTGTTTTCCCGCCTCCAGGACTGTGAACTCCTCGGTGGGTGGAGACCAACCGCCTGGCTCCACCCCCTGGTGTGGACATCAGCCCCTGGAGGAAGGCAACAAGGGTTTTTGTCTGACTTTGGTGTGCCTGACCGGGAGTGTGGGGTGTGTTGGTGTTGTTCTCTGTGGCCCCTGGCTTGTCCAGGGCGCCACATTCCCCCTTGGTAAAATGCAGACCGCCCGCGGGTGCCCGTCCATCACCGGTTTTATTTTCACAAACTGGAAAAGATAAAACGGTAACACATTACAAATATTATAACATCTTCCCACATCGGGAGGTACTCTTACCTTAACGTTTTGTAACAGTAATGGCTTCCGCTCTCTCCCACCCAAGATACCTGGCCCTGATGCTGCCCCTTCCCTGATCTCTGCCTTCTTCCTTTCTCTTTCTGCAATCACCGGGCCCAGCGGTGTCGGCTCCCTATCCCAGTACGCTGCTGCTGCGAGCTCCGGCGCACGGGTCGGGCCCCGCTAGACCTTCTGGACACTGCCCACCGCTGGCGTTCTGGGTGGAAGGTCTCGCGGTGACTTGGCCTGGGGTGCTGCCTTGCAGCGGCAACCCGGCGCAACCTCAGCCGAGGTGTGGGGAATGGGCATAGGGGTCTTCCTCCGCTAGGCCTTCGGCACGGAGCGGTCTGTCGGCTCCGGCTCGGGGAGTTTCTCGGGGGATGCCTCCGGCTCAGGCTTCTGCACCTTCCAGGGCAGCTGAAGTACAGACTTGATTCATTAGGCCGTGCACATTTTTTCTAACGCCCGGTTCTTTTTTGTGTTCACACTATATGTGGTTCCACTATGTATGGAGTTCCATTCGTCCTTGTTTTTTATTTGTGATGTTTGTCATGTCTGATCAACTGGTTACAATAGTCACGTGAAATATCCCTGCTGCAATTGATTACGGCACACTATTCACTATAGGATGTCTCCATTGAAGCCCCATTACAGCCAATAATCACCCGCCAACCGCTGGAACTCGTTGCTCTAGATCAGGGGTCAGGAACCTTTTTGGCTAAGAGAGCCGTAAACGCCACATATTTTGAAATATAATTCCGCGAGAGCCGTACAATATGTTTAAAGGGCCATTGACAGATCAATCGCTCCAATGTTCACTTAGTACAGCAAGGAATGCTCCTCCCTGCTGTATAAAGCCACAACTGGACTGAAACAATGGTAATTAGCAGTAAAAAAAATCAAATAAATAACTTACATTGTGAACTTGCGATGCATGACATCAGTCCAGCAGTCTGGCTTCTTCTTTTTCCTGCGCATGACTGGAAGCTGGCATTCTTCCCACCTGATGTTGAGAGAATGCCAGCTTTGAGGCATTCGCAGAAGAAAGAAGCTGGAATATTGGACATGTCACACAACGCATTGTCAGTTATGTCAATTATCTATTTTATTATTTTACAGCGAATTATTGTTTAGGTCCAGCGGTGGCTTAGTGCAGCAGAGAGGAACACTCCTTTGTGTACTAAGTGACCGCTGGAGCAATTGTATCTGTCAGTGGCCCAGACACCCTGCTTCCCATACAGCCTGCACCCCCCATATCACACACACACACTGCTCCCCATACGGCCTGCACCCCCCATATCCCACACACACACACACACTGCTTCCCATACAGCCTGCACCCCCCATATCCCACACACACACACTGCTTCCCATACAGCCTGCACCCCCCATATCACACACACACACTGCTCCCCATACAGCCTGCACCCCCCATATCCCACACACACACACTGCTTCCCATACAGCCTGCACCCCCCAGATCTCACACACTACACCCCCATATGTCACATACCCTGCTTCCCATACAGCCTGCACCCCCCCATATCACACACACACACTGCTCCCCATACAGCCTGCACCCCCCATATCACACACACACACTGCTCCCCATACAGCCTGCACCCCCCAGATCTCACACACTACACCCCCATATGTCACATACCCTGCTTCCCATACAGCCTGCACCCCCCCATATCACACACACACACTGCTCCCCATACAGCCTGCACCCCCCATATCACACACACACACTGCTCCCCATACAACCTGCACCCCCCATATCACACACACACACACTGCTCCCCATACAGCCTGCACCCCCCATATCCCACACACTACACCCCCATATGTCGCATACCCTGCTCCCCATACAGCCTGCACCCCCATATCACACACACTACACCCCCATATCTCACACACCCTGCTTCCCATACAGCCTACACCCCCATATCTCTCACACCCTGCTTCCCATACAGCCTGCACCCCCCATATCACACACACACACACTGCTCCCCATACGGCCTGCACCCCCCATATCACACACACACACACTGCTCCCCATACGGCCTGCACCCCCCATATCACACACACACACACACACTGCTCCCCATACGGCCTGCACCCCCCATATCCCACACACACACACACACTGCTTCCCATACAGCCTGCACCCCCCAGATCTCACACACTACACCCCCATATGTCACATACCCTGCTTCCCATACAGCCTGCACCCCCCATATCACACACAATACACCCCCATATCTCACACACCCTGCTCACATATCTCACCCTGCCTGTACCCCAACTTACCCCTCTCAAACACTCTGCACCCCTTCACATCCTTCTGTCAGTCTGCAGCCCTCATATGCCCCTCACCCTGCAGCCCCTCCCCTCATGTCCCCTCTTTTCTTATTACCAGTCATCATGTGTCCAAATCTCCTTCAGGATTCAGTTCTCTTGCTTTCTGCCCGGCATCCTGTGTCTCCTCCCACACAGTCACATGGGCGTGACATCATCGCAGGTCCTGCAGGATGGAGATTCTGTCTGCTGTGCAGGTCAGGACTAGCACTCCTGCAGCTCAGACATGGCTGGTGGCCTCTCCAGGTCAGGGGCCCCTCTACTGACACTGGGCTCCCCTGACTCACAGTTCGGCCACTACACAGCAGCACTACACATAGACGCAGAGCGGCTGCCGGGCCCCTATGTGTACTAGTGCCGCTGTGTAGTGGCCGGCCTGTGAGTCAGGGGAGCCCAGTGTCAGTAGAGGGGCGGCTCACTCGTTCCCCCGCTGATCCGGTCTCCTCGGCGCATCGTCCATTGCTGTCGCTCGCTGACCTCTCAGCAGGCGCGCAGTGATGACGTCACCGCGCTTGCTGCAGAGCTGTCAGAAGAACGCCGACAGTCACAACGGGGAGAATGATAAGACAGAGCGCCGCTCACTCTCTCATCATTGCTCTCAATTGTGCTGGCGCCGGCCCTGATCCTTCCCATAGACAGGTAGGAGCCCTGTCTGCGAGCCAGATACGGCCATCGAAAGAGCCATATCTGGCTCGCGAGCCATAGGTTCCCGACCCCTGCTCTAGATCATGTCAAACTCACACCAAGCAGGAATGGATACACGTATGCATTTACGATGGTGGACAACTACTCGAGATTTATGGTTGCGGTACAAGTCAAAGATCTAATGGCCCATACTGCAGCGAAGGTCTTCCAAGCACACTTATGCAGAAATCATGGCTACCCAGAGAGAGTCCTCACAGATCAAGGCCCTGCCTTTGAAGCCTCCTTTTTTATACACCCTAAAATCTGGCTTGCTTTAGAATAAACAACAACATCATAAAGGTATAGCAGTACCGTTTCAAAGTTTCGGTGTCCCAAGCAGCATTGCATCAGTCTCTGGAAGGTTCCTGGCAAATTGCACAGCTTGAAGGGCATGCTTTTGAACTCGCAGAGACCCATCGGGGTGGCAAAGGCGGTCTTCTCCCGGTCTGCCTCAGCAACGGACACTTGCCAATAGCGACTAGAGAGATCAAGGGAAGAAAAATAATTTGCAGTTCTCAATGCAGCTAGCTATTCCTCAATACAGGGGAGTGGTGCTGTCCTTCTTCTTTAACAGGACCAACGGAGCTGCCCAGAGGCTACAACTGTCACGGATAACCCCAGCCTCCATCATGTTGCTCAACATGTCCTTGGTACACTGGTAATGTGCAGGTAGTATTGGCTTATATCTCTCTTTGATGGGTGGGTGTGCACTTGTGGGGATGTAGTGTTTGACCCCTTTTATTCTTCAAAAGTCTAGCGGATGTTTGCTGAAGACTTGCTCGTATTCTTGCACTAGCCTGTAGACCCTCTTCTTGTGATGTGAAGGTGTGGAGTCAGTGCCTACGTGTAATTCCTTACACCACTCCTCTGGCTGACTTGGTGAGCTGTCACTGAATGGGTGGGCTGAAGCAATGGTGGATGCTGCTGTTTGGACGGCATGTGTAGCTACTGTGAACAGCTTATCAATGGTGGCAAATCGGGGCAGCTTAATCTCTTGCTCTCCGCAGTTCAACACTCTCATGGGCACTCTTCCCTTCCGTATTAATGAATAAAGCTATGATGTAAATAGCATATAGATGCCCCACAAATGCAGATAAAGGTAGGTTATGGGAAAAGGGGGAAGAGAGAAACAGGAAAATAGTGGAATAAAGTATACCTTCCAGGTGGGAGAGGAAATGGCAGCACAGCCAGTGGAGGTGAAGCAAGGGGAGCCTGCAACTAAAGAGTTGAGAGCGTTATCACATGGTGACTGAGCCTGATTGTAACGGGAGCATAGAGGTGCTGATCCTGTCTTACCTGCGTTGGTGTAGAAGTCGGTGTCCTGTGGTGGAGTCAGCTGTGTGCAGTGGTGGCCGTGGGTTCTTTTATGTGCGACCGTAGTAATAGCTGCGCCCACTTCCTGTATGGGAGTGGGAGTGGAATGCAGTGAGGCTAATGGAACGCACGCCTGCGCCTGCGCATTTGTGTTTAACGTCGCGCATGTGCAGAACGGAGAAAAGGCTGCGCTCACTTCCTAATGAAAGGGAGTGAGACGCAGCTTGGAAGGGAAGGGAAAAGATTAGGGTTTGGGGATGATGAAAGGGCTTTCTACGGGTAAGGATGGCAAAGGGTGGCAGTGACGGAAAGTCAGGCAGCCTGTCCTGTCCTGTCCTGTCCGTCCGTCTTTTTGTATCATGAATTGGAAAGACTGCAAGGGGGAGGGGAGGTGCTTGTGCCTAAAAGGAGGAGTTATTCAGATTCATTGCAGTGGGCGGCGGCTGAAAAAAGCACCATTCTGCTTGTTTTTGCTCTGCAAAACAGCCTTTTCAAGGGTTGGCTTGGGTGACAAAATGTCTTCTGTAGGCGTGGGTTTGTCTCCCTCTCCCTAAGATTTGTCCGGTATAGGCCAGGGTGCCACTCAAGGCCGTTACCAATTCGGGTTATAGCTTCTCGGCCTTTTGGCTAAGATCAAGTGTAGTTTCGGAGGACGCTACCTTGGTTGGTACTGGAAGGTGCCTGGGATTGTACGACTGCCGGCCTTGGGGGAGTGTGTGCGCCTTCTGATGACACATAGCCCTCTTGTGCCTGGACGGTTCCCAGGCAATGGGAGGCGATCACCTTTGTTATTTTGAAGTCCTACTGATAAACAGAAAAAAAAAAAAAATCTGTTCTTAGTTTAATATCTGATACGTCCCCTATCTGGGGACCATATATTAAATTGATTTTTAGAACAAGGAAATGGAATAAATCCTGCTCTGTCCAATCCACGCATTGACCTGATATTGCAGTACCTCCAGGATCGGTGCACCCCTTCTTAACCCAGTTTCCAAAAGCAGAACTCAATTCCCCTGATTCAAATGAGCCCCATTAGTGAATTGAAAGAAAGCAAAAAACTTTATATGCACCTCAATTTGGCCAATTCACTTTTCACACTTTCACCCTTTTTTTTATCTTTCACACCTTTTATTTGCTTTATTCATCCAAAAGCTGCGCCAAATAGCAAACTCATCTCCACTCAACTTGACCAACTCTGCTATGTCCCGTGCAGTATCTTATTCTCAGTCTTATCTAGATCATTTGCAATTGAATAGAATAGATCCCTTTTGGATACATTGGATTCAGCTGCTGCAGTGACTGCAGGTGTTAGAAGATGCAGATTTGGCATCAGGTGCTGTCTATCAGATTCCACTCCAATTAAAGGTTCCATGTTTATTCCTACCATGCATTGTTTTTCGGTGTTTTCTTTGAGCAATGATGATGTCTTTAGTGATCTGTTGGCTCCCTCTCCTGGAGGAAGAGTTTGCTTGCTCTTGGACTTTCAAAAAGAGAGGTCATGATAGACATTTAGCTTCTGAGCCCAATTGGGGACAGTCATGGGTGATGAATGTTTTGTAACCTGCTGCGAAGCCTGATACCGCAATATAAGGAACGTCAAATACTACGAATGGGCGGCCTATGAAAGAATTAGTACTTTCATTAAGCCTACTTAAACGGCTAATTGGGAATAGACAAACTGTAAAAAGCCCTCTGAGAAAGCCCCTCTCTAATCTTTGTTAGTAAGCTTTTCTGTAGTCTGCCTGTTGATGTATTTTCCGTTTGAACAGTGCACAACATGAAGTGACGGAACACTGGCTTGTCACAATGTCCCCCGCTGACATCACAATAGCGCTGCTGCCTAGAAAGCCAGCTGCGCAGCAGAAGTTTCTCTTTGGGTGGGATGGTGGGCTAATGTATCTATTCCTGCTTGGTGTGAGTTTGACACGATCTAGAGCAACGAGTTCCAGCGGCTAGCAGTTGATTATTGGCTGTAATGGGGCTTTCTGGCTGGTGCCAGCCTTTCTTCTTAGCACACAGGAACCACAATCCCTACACCATGCTTCGATGGATTCTCTCATCCCATTCTCTCATCTCTCATCCCAGTATGTAAAACTACATATTTCACACAGTTATAAGCAGCCCATGGGCATTCACCTGGATTAAAACCCATAACAGCTCATAGACCAAACAATCAATCTACCACTGGACCAAAGACAGGAAGCTAAATCCACTGCCTGCGGTAACTAACTTAATCCTATAGGCTACTCACACAACAAACCCAAGAGAAAGGAAAAAAACATGGCTTCGATTATCCATCCAATGAAAACGCATAACCATTGTGAGCCATTGGACAATGCAATTGCACACATGGTGACATGGTGCACGGCCCAATGAATCAAGTCTGTACTTCATATTCACGGTTTAAGCCCTTGGGTGTCCAGAGTACATATCCAGAAAGATTCCCTTTCTTTGTGCTAAGCACAAGTCAACAATACGTTGTAAGCAGATTCTATTACCAGTCCCACACCATTTTGTGACGCATAATCACACAGTGGCCCAATTAAGATTCCAAGTCATCGAACATGTCCCAGCCATACGCAGAGGAGGCGATAGAATTAGGAAGCTCAAAGAAAGGGAATCTTTCTGGATATATACTCTGGGCACGTTGGAACCCAAGGGCTTAAACCATGAATATGAAGAACAGACTTGATTCATTGGGCCGTGCACATTTTTTCTAACGCCCGGGTACGAATCGAGGTACGCCTCGGCCGTGAACCGCGTCTCTCCCGGTGTCACTTGAACAGTCCACGTAACCGGGTCTGAGAGAGTCCCAGCACCTAGGGTGGCCTCTCCTACCAACCCTAGGCTTTGGAGTTTCCCGGCCTCTCTGGACAGGAGCGTAGAAGGTGTGTGCCCTCTCCGCAGTAGAAGCAGAGCTTGGCGAGCCGTTCTGCTCGGCGTTGTTCGGACTGCCGCAAACGGTCAATCTGCATGGGCTCGTGGACAGAGACACCAGACGACGCTGACTGAAGTACGGCGGGCTTTTGCGGAGGAGAGGAATACCGTATCGGACGTCTCTCACGGGACACCTCTTTGGATCGTTCCTGGAATCTGAGGTCCACGCGGGTGGCTAGTGCGATCAGGGCATCCAGGGTGGAAGGAACATCGCGGCCTGCCAGCTCGTCCTTAATACGGCTGGAGAGTCCTTCCCAGAAGGCGGCGGTGAGGGCTTCATTGTTCCCTCCCAATTCTGAGGCCAAAGTGCGGAAGCGGATGGCATACTGCCCTACCGTCATAGTCCCCTGACGTAGCCTGAGGAGTGATGAGGCGGATGCAGCGGCACGGCCAGGTTCGTCGAAGGTGCTTCTAAATGCCTGCAGGAAGTCCTGGATGTTGGTAGTCACAGGGTCCTCCTTTTCCCACAAGGGGTTCATCCAGGCCAGTGCCTCACCCTCTAGATGGGACATCACAAACGCCACCTTGGCTTGGTCGGAGGCAAACAAGTGCGGAAGCAGCTTGAAATGAAGGGAGCACTGGTTTAGGAATCCTCTGCAGGTCTTGGGATCTCAGGCATATCGGGGTGGAGAGGCCAAGTGAAGTTTAGAAGCTTCCGAGGTAGCCGCCACAGGAACCGTGGCCGTGGACTGTGCAGTAGCAACCTGAGACGCCAGGGACGTGGCAGATGCTTGCAGCGTGTTCAGGCGGGTATCCACCGAGGACATGAAGGACAGCATGCGGGTCTGGGTCTCGCGCTGTCGTACGAGTTCCTGCTGCAGGGTGCCCAGCTGGGCCGCTAGTGCTTCGGCAGGATCCATGGCCTGTTCTTACTGTTAGGGCCAGGTGGACGGGCAGACCCAGGAGCTGGATCCACTGGGCTGAACACCTCACCAAGGGCAAGGTGCCCAGTAGCCGGAGCACAAGCAGGACAGTCCGTTCAGAGGAGTGGAGTGAAGAAGTCCCTGGGACCACGGAGTCTCTGATGGTAGTCCGGGTGACGGAGCTCAGGTTCGGAGGCCGAGATATCGTCAGGCAGAGTCTGGAACCAATGGAGCGAGAAGGCGGGTCACCACAGGGATCGGAGATGGCAGGAACCAATGGGATGGCAGGCTGTCACCGTTCGGGGTTCAGGTATCGTCAGGACCGGGTGCCAAGGCAGGAGCGGCTCTACGAGAGAGATAGGTGAGTATATCACAGACACAAGGAGACCTGACTCCTAGCTTAGAAAACACGAAGAACAGGCCCCGCCCAGTTGGAAAGGATCCCCCTATATACCCAGTACCTAATCCTTCAATATCCTGTTGGAGAACACTGGCCCTTTAAGAAAGGGTCAATGACCGCGCACGCGCCCTAATGCGCATGCGCGCAGCCCGGGTGCCAGAAGCCAGGGCTGGGAGCGGTGAACAGGAGGCAGGAGAGCCGGCCTGGAGCACAGCTGCCGACGGGCGCCGGGAGCGGGGACCGGGCCGCCTGGGGACCACAAGCGATGGGGCCTGGAGGCTGTGGAGCGGGGGACGCCTGACAGAGGAGCCGGGGAGCGAGGCAGGGAAGCCGGGGAGCGTGGCCGGTGAGCCGAGGAGCGTGGCAGGGGAGCCGGGAAGCAAGGCAGGGGACCCGGGGAGCGTGACAGATGATGTTATTGTTTATTCTAAAGCAAACAAGATTTTAGAGTGAATAAAAAGAGAGATTAGATCCCGTGATCCCGAAGTATTGTTACACTTCTATAAATCACTTGTAAGGACACATCTTGAATATGGGCTATAGTTTTAAGAAGGTTGATGACCATTGGTTTGGGTATGGGCGTTTGGGCGTATCTTCCTGCATCGGTACAAGCTGCAGAACTCCTTGAAGGTTTCCACTTCGAAGGCAGGGCCTTGATCTGTGAGGACTCTCTCTGGGTAGCCATTAGGTCTGCAGAAGTGTGCTTGGAAGACTTTCACTGCAGTATGGGCCATTAGATCTTTGACGGGTACCACGACCATAAATCTTGAGTAGTTGTCTACCATCGTAAGTGCATACGTGTATCCATTCCTGCTTGGTGTGAGTTTGACATGATCTAGAGCAACGAGTTCCAGCGGCTGGCGGGTGATTTTTAGCTGTAATGGGGCTTTCTGGCTGGTGCCAGCCTTTCTTCTTAGCACACAGGAACCACAATCCCTACACCATGCTTCGATGGATTCTCTCATCCCAGCCCAGTAAAACTACATATTTCACACAGTCATAGGCAGCCCATGGGCATTCACCTGGATTCAAACCCATAACAGCTCATAGACCAAACAATCAATCTACCACTGGACCAAAGACAGGAAGCTAAATCCACTGCCTGCGGTAACTAACTTAATCCTATAGGCTACTCACACAACAAACCCAAGAGAAAGGAAAAAAACATGGCTTCGATTATCCATCCAATGAAAACGCATAACCATTGTGAGCCATATATATATATATATATATATCTCTTTGATGGGTAGGTGTGCACCTGTGGGCATGTAGTGTTGGACCCCTTTTATTCTCCCACAGTCTAGCGGATGTTTTCTTAAGACTTGCTCGTATTCTTGTGTCGCGGGCGTTGGTTCCGCGCTCGCTACGCTCGGGTCCGGTGTCTCTGCTGGGTGCTGCTCGGTGGCTCGAGCAGTGGGCCGGACCTGGGGACTCTAGCAGCGCTACTCGTCCGGCGAGTGAAAGGGCGGTGGTTTGGTTTGGGGAGTTCGTTCGTGACGCCACCCACGGGTCGCGATGATGATGGGCACCACCGCTGCTGGTGACGGGGATCCCGGGAGCGATGGCAGGGAGCAGCTAGGATGTTGGTTCCCCCTCCGTGGGTAGGGGTTAGTGACCCCGGGGCCCGGTGGTGGATATGGGGAGGCTGGATGGCTGGGGTTTCGCAGGATTGCAGGGGCAGCGCGGCGCAATGACGGATGGCACTGTGGTACTCACTCAGGTACAAAGTAACAGAGTCTCTGGTAAACCAAACGGCTGGGTGGACGGGTCCCGCAGCCGGCTGCAGTGTCGTTGCTCTCCCCGGACAGGTGATGGTGGCTGTCTTTCCCTGCACCTGTGTAACTGTGTTGACTCCGATGGCTTCCCAACGGTAGTCCGCTCCCCGGCGTATAGGTACCATAGGAGCCCATTTTGCCCGCAGGCGCTGGCCCTTGGATCTCTAGCCTCTGGCGGTGGCTGTATATCCTCACGGTGTGGACGGTTGCCTTCTGTCAGGTCTTGGGTGTTAGGAAACCCCTGGGGTTCCGGTCACTGTCGGATTTGACCTTTGTCGGCAGCTCCAAGCCTAGTCGGGGTCCGATAGCCCTGCCTTTGTGCTGAGCTTCACTCCGCTCCCTCGGTTCAGTACCGGCGGGCCACCGCCCGACCCCGGTCCTACGGTTTCGCGTTGATCCTTAACTCCTGCAGACGGCCACCACCGTCTGCCAACCTTGCTGACAGTGCCTGGGCTCCGACCCAGACACTAGCAGTTTCACACTCCTGCCCACAACTGGGCTCCTCACTGAACTCACTACCTCCACGGCTCAACTCTAAACTGAACTCCAACTAACTGACTGCTTTTCCCGCCTCCAGGCATTTTGAACACTTCAGTGGGTGAAGCCAACCACCTGGCTCCGCCCCACCTAGTGTGGACATCAGCCCCTGGAGGAAGGCAACAAGGGTTTTGTGTCTGACTAGTGTAACTATCCGGGGGAGGGGGTGTGTGTGTTATGTCTGTGACTACCTGGCTAGTCCAGGGCGTCACACTTGCACTAACCTGTAGACCCCCTTTTTGTGTTGTGAAGGTGTGGAGTCAGTGCCTACGTGTAATTCCTGACACCACTCCTCTGGCTGACTTGGTGAGCTGTCACTGACTGGGTGGGGTGCAGTAATGGTGGATGCTGCTGCTGCCTGAATAGTATGTGTATCTACTCTGAACAGCTTATCAATGGTGGAAAATCGAGGCAGCTTAACCTCTTGCTCTCCGTAGTTCAACACTCTCACGGGCACTCTTCCCTGGAAAAACCTAAGAAGGACCGGATGTGTAAGTGCATACCTTATACATACCTATAGAGTATAGGGCGGTACAGTAGTAATGGGGCAGGCATAGGGAATTGTATGCAAATGTGAATTACAAAAAGTCACTAAGGAATGGAATATGGGAGTGTGTGCCTAATGTAAACTAATATTATACTGGCAAAATTATTGATGGAAAGGGAGAAGGGGAGGGGGGAGGCTGTATTTGACTACAATGGTATTAGTTATGAGTATGAGGTATGAGTGATCATATACACATAGATAGAGATAGTGTTACATAAGTGGAGAAACCTATGGAGGACCGAATGTGTAAGTGCATACCTTATACAAACCTATAGAGTGCTGACGAGTGAGAGTGTGATGATAGATACAAGACATCCTATAGTGAATAGTGAGCCGTAATCAAGTGCAGCATTGGGCCGTGCACATTTTTTCTAACGCCCGGTTCTTTTCTGTGTTCACACTATATGTGGTTCCACTTTGTATAGAGTTCCATTATTCCTTGTTTTTTATTTGTCATGTCTGATCAACTGGTTACATTTTGTCTGATTACCCTGTCAATCCTTTTTTTCTCCCCTTTCTTTACCTTCGAGGTTCCCATAGTCACATTAAATATCCCTGCTGCACTTGATTACAACTCACTACTCACTATAGGATGTCTTGTATCTAACATCACACTCTCACCCGTCAGCACTCTATAGGGTTGTATATGGTATGCTCTTACACATCCGATCCTCCATAGGTTTTTCCACTTATGTATCACTATCCCTATGATCACTCATAACTCATACCCTTGTAGTCAATTACAGCCTCCCCCCTCCCCTTCTCCCTTTCCATCTATAATTTTGCCAGTACACTATTAGTTTACATTAGGCACACACTCACATATTCCATTCCTTAGTGACTTATTGTAATTCACATTCGCATACAATTCAGTATGCCTGCCCCATTACTACATTCATACTTATTTGACCCTATCCTGATACCCCTTGTCTCACCTTGTTGGTCCCTACACCTGTTATCCTGTCCTTTCCTGTGTCTGTCTTGTCACATAACACATTTTAGCATATCCCTTGTGCTCCTTATTACCTGTCCTGCGTTTTAGAATTATGTCCATTTATGCCAATGTAATCATACTGTTGCACACATATCCATTTCTTATACCTATACAGCTCCTGGCGCTTATCGCCTGTGTTTATTATCAACCCCTCCTGTTGTTGCGTCAGCGTGCATTCACCGCTGCCTAGCTGCGTCTTACTCCCTTTCATTAGGAAGGGAGTGCAGCCTTTTCTCCGTTCTGCGCATGCGCGACGTTAAACACAAATGCGCATGCACATGCGTGCGTTCTATTAGCATCACTGCGTTCCACTCCCATACAGGAAGTGGGCGCAGCTATTACTACGGTCGCACATAAAGGAACCCACGGCCACCACTGCACACAGCTGACTCCACCACAGGGGACCCACTTCTACACCAACATAGGTAAGACAGGATCGACACCTCTATGCTCCCTTTACAATCAGGCTCAGTCACCATGTGATAACGCTCTCAACTCTTTCGTTGCAGGCTTCCTTTTGCTTCACCACCACTGGGCTGTGCTGCCATTTCCTCTCCCCCCTGGAAGGTATACTTTATTACACTATTTTCCTGTTTCCCTCTTCCCCCTTTTCTCATAACCTACCTTTATGTACAATTGTGGGGTATCTCTATGCTATTTACATCATAGTTTTATTCATTAATACGGGAAGGGAAGAGTGCCCATGAGAGTGTTGAACTGCGGAGAGCAAGAGGTTAAGCTGCCCCAATTTGCCACCATTGATAAACTGTTCACAGTAGATACACATGCTATCCAAGCAGCAGCATCCACCATTATTGCACCCCACCCAGTCAGTGACAGCTCACCTAGTCAGAGAGAGGAGTGGTGTCAGGAATTAAACATATGCACTGACTCCGCACCTTCACATCACAAGAAGGGTTTTTCCCACTTATGTAACACTATCCCTATGATCACTCAGAACTTATACCCTTGTAGTCAATTACAGCCCCCACCTCCCCTTCTACCTTTCCATCTATAATTTTGCCAGTACAATATTAGTTTACATTAGGCACACACTCACATATTCCATTCCGTAGTGACTTATTGTAATTCACATTCGCATACAATTCCCTATGCCTGACCCATTACTACATTCATACCTACTTAACCCTATCCTGATACCCCTTGTCTCACCTTGTTGGTCCCTACACCTGTTTTCCTGTCCTTTCCTGTGTCTGTCTTGTCACACAACACATTTTAGCATATCCCTTGTGCTCCTTATTACCTGTCCTGCCTTTTAGAATTATGTCCATTTATGCCAATGTAATCATACTGTTGCACACATATCCATTTTTTATACCTATACAGCTCCTGACGCTTATCGCCTGTGTTTATTACAACCCCTCCTGTTGTTGCGTCAGCGTGCATTCACTGCTGCCTAGCTGCATCTCACTCCCTTTCATTAGGAAGTGAACGCAGCCTTTTCTCCGTTCTGTGCATGCGCGACGTTAAACACAAATGCGCATGCTCAGGCGTGCGTTCCATTAGCCTCACTGCATTCCATTCCCATACAGGAAGTGGGCGCAGCTATTAATACGGTCGCACATAAAAGAACGTATGGCCATCACTGCACACAGCTGACTCCCCCACAGGAGACCCACTTCTACACCAACGCAGGTAAGACAGGATCGGCACCTCTATGCTCCCTTTACAATCAGGCTCAGTCACCATGTGATAACGCTCTCAACTCTTTAGTTGCAGGCTTCCTTTTGCTTCACCTCCACTGGCTGTGCTGCCATTTCCTCTCCCCCCTGGAAGGTATACTTTATTACACTATTTTCCTGTTTCCCTCTTCCCCCTTTTCCCATAACCTACCTTTATTTACAATTGTGGGGTATCTATATGCTATTTACATCATAGTTTTATTCATTAATACGGAAGGGAAGAGTGCCCGTGAGAGTGTTGAACTGCGGAGAGCAAGAGGTTAAGCTGCCCCGATTTGCCACCATTGATAAGTTGTTCACAGTAGATACATATGCTATCCAAGCAGCAGCATCCACCATTACTGCAACCCACCCAGTCAGTGACTGCTCACCAAGTCAGCCAGAGGAGTGGTATCAGGAATTACACATAGGCACTGACTCCACACCTTCACATCACAAGAAGGGGGTCTACAGGGTAGTGCAAGTGTGACGCCCTGGGCAAGCCAGGGGTCACAGGTCATCACACCACCACACCCTACACCCCAGTTAGGAACACCAAAGCTAACCCAAAATCCTTGTTGCCTTCCTCCAGGGGCTGGTGTCCACACCAGGGGGTGGGCCAGGCGGTTGGCTGCGCCCACCGAGGAGTTCACAGCCCTGGAGGCGGGAAGAACCAGGTAGTAAAAGTCTAGCTGAGGGCTAGAGTGGAGTCAGCTCAGGGAAGAGCTAGAGATAGAGTTTGGAAGTGAAAGTAGAAGGAAGTGAAGTAGTAGAGGAGCTTAGGAGAAAAGCTGAAGTAAAGTAAAAAGTGACAGTTTGCAAAGCCTGAAGTTGGTCCGGGTGTGTGCCCTAGGCTGAGAGACAGCAAGGTCAGCAGACGGCGGTGATTGTCCGCAGGGGTGACTGCTCGGAGGTTACTGGAAGGACCGCGGACGGGTGGTGACCCGGCGGTCTGGAGCAGTGTACAAGGAACAGTCAGCACCAGGGCAGGGGCCTTTCGGATCCCGGCAAGGCTAGGAGTCACCATAATTTGCCAAATCCGTCAGTGAAGGGGACGACTGTCTCCCAACAACCAAGTCCCGATAGAAGGCAACAGTCCGACCATAACGGAGAGACACCGCCACCGCCAGGGCGCCAGTTTCTCAGGGCCAGCGCCTGCGGGCAAAGTAGGGCTCCTCCGGCCCATATCCAAGCCGGGGAGCGGGTTACCGGTGGGAACCCATCGCAACCATCATCATCTTAGGTGCAGGACAAAGGGACCGTCACCATCAACTACTGGGGAAAAGCAAGTGCAGCCGTCCGTGGGAACCGTCTTTCCAGCCGTGTGTTTTTACCGAGAACTGTGTCATCGTCTCAGGCTGAGTGAGTACCACAGTGCTTCCCCCGCGTACCTGCGCCCACCAAGCCCTGCATCTTCCCACCACATCACTGGGCCCCGGGATCACCAACCCCTACCCACGGAGGAGCAACCCAACAACTTGCTGCTCCACACCATCACTCCCGGGATCCCCATACAGAGCAGCGGTGGTGTCAACAAATCACCACAACCGTGGGTGGCGTCACGGACAATAAATAATCCCCACAATCAAACCCCTTTCACTCACGGGCGAGGAGCGCCGCTCGAGACCCCCGGGATCCGGCCCACCACTCGAGCCACCACTGAGCAGCAGCAGCCGGACCCGAGAAGAGGGGTGAGCGCAGTGCTGACACCCTCCTCCCCGCCCGCGACACAAGAATACGAGCAAGTCTTCAGCAAACATCCGCTAGACTTTGGGGGAATAAAAGGGGTCCAACACTACATCCCCACAGGTGCACACCCACCCATCAAAGAGAGATATAAGCCAATACCACCTGCACATTACCAGTGTACCAAGGACATGTTGAGCAACATGAAGAAGGCTGGGGTTATCGGTGACAGTTGTAGCATTTGGGCAGCTCCATTGGTCCTGTTAAAGAAGAAGAAGAATACGGCACTACTCCTCCGTATTGAGGATTCGCTAGCTGCATTGAGAACGGCAAATTATTTTTCTACCCTTGATCTCACTAGTCGCTATTGGCAAGTGTCCGTTGCTGAGGCAGACCGGGAGAAGACCGCCTTCGCCACCCCGATGGGTCTCTGCGAGTTCAAAAGCATGTCCCTCGAGCTGTGAAATGTGCCAGGAACCTTCCAGAGGCTGATGGAATGCTGCCTCGGACACCGTAACTTTGAAACGGTACTGCTATACCTAGATGATGTTATTGTTTATTCTAAAGCAAACAAGATTTTAGGGTGTATAAAAAGGAAGATTAGATCCCGTGATCCCAACGTATTGTTACACCTCTATAAATCACTTGTAAGGCCACATCTGCTCGGGGAAGACGCTCGAGCAGGAAATTTTCGCGCCCAAGATGGCGATTCTTCCAATTTTTTGGACGGACGCCGCCAGCGGAGACTACAAGGCGCACTTCCACGGGTAAGTGGAATGGCTCGATCCTGTTCATGATGCCAAGTTGTCGCGGGCGGCGGGGAGCATGCTCGCTACGCTCGGGTCCGGTACTTCTGCCGGTGCTGCTTGGTGGATCGAGCGGTGGTGCCGGACCTGGGGACTCGAGCTGCGCTCCTCGCCTGTGAGTGAAAAGGGGTGGTGTTTGGGGGGTAATGGTTAGTTTGTGACGCCACCCACGGGTCGTGGTGATAGTGGGCACCACCGCTGCTTGGTGACGGGGATCCCGGGAGTGTTGGTAGCGAGCAGCTGGGATGTTGATTCCCCCTCCGTGGGCAGGGGTTGGTGGTCCTGGGGCCTGGTGGTTGATACGGGGAGGCAGGGTTGCTGGGGTGCAGGGTCGCAGGGACAGTGTGGCGCGGTGCCGGATGGCACTGGTGTACTCACTCCGATACAAAGGCACAAAGTCACTGGATGGAGGGGTCCCGCAGCCGGCTGCTGCTTCTGTGGTCTCTCCAGACAGGTGATGGAAGAAAGGACTGTGGAAAAAAAGCACAAATAGGGTCTTACCCCAATATATAGGGTAGGGAGCGGGGAGTAACACTCACCAGATGTAGTTGTGAGAGTCACAACTACTATAACCGCATGTGATGTCGATCCACGGCTGCAGCCACCAAAACAGCAGATAACAGAAAGTAAAGGAGAGAAGGTGTTCACTTGCCGCGCCAACGGATCACTTAGACAGATGTTCAGCTCAATGTCACTTTATTTTCATATAGGTCGACGCGTTTCCGGAGCTTCTGCCCCCTTCATCAGGACCATCAGGAACCAAATAACATCAAATCTCATTGAACATCTGTCTAAGTGATCCGTTGGCGCGGCAAGTGAACACCTTCTCTCCTTTACTTTCTGTTATCGGACAGGTGATGGAGGCTGTCTTTCCCTGCACCTTTGAACTGACTTGACTATGATGGTTTCCCAACGGTAGTCCATTTCCTGGTGATACGCCCTAGGGAGCACTCGTTGCCCGCAGGCGCTGGCCCTTTGGATCTCTAGCCCTTGGCGGTGGCTCAATATCCTAACGGGTTGGGCGGTTGCCTTCTGACGGGACTTGGTAGTTAGGGAACCCCGGGGGTTCTGGTCACACTCGGATTTGACCTTTTCCGGCGGCTTCTAGCCTGGTTGGGGTCCGATGGCCCTGCCCTTTTGTGCTGGTACAGGTTCTGCTTCCCGGTTCGGTACCGGCAGGTCACCACCCCTCTCTGGTCCTTCGGTTTCACCGACCTGCACCTACTCCTTCAGACAGCCACCACCGTCTGCCAACCTTGTGCACGGTGCCTGGGCTCCTTCCCAGACACTGGCAGTCCAGCATCTCCACTTAACTCCACTCTCCTCTGTCTCCAACCCTCTCTCACTACTCACTGACTGCCCTTTTCCCGCCTCCTGGACTGTGAACTCCTCGGTGGGTGGGGCCAACCGCCTGGCTCCACCTCACCTGGTGTGGACATCAGCCCCTGGAGGGGGCAACAAGGGTTTTGTGTTTGACTGATCTAACTGCCCGGGGGAGGGGGTGTGGGCGATGTTGAGCCTGTGAATACCTGGCTAGTCCAGGGTGTCACAGAACCAAATATAGTGTGAACACGGAAAAGAACCGGGCGTTAGAAAAAATGTGCACGGCCCAATGAATCAAGTCTGTACTTCATATTCATGGTTTAAGCCCTTAGGTTCTAACGTGCCCAGAGTATATCATAGTATCATAGTATCATCATAGTTTTAAGGTTGAAGGGAGACTCTAAGGCGGGCTTTGCACATTGCGACATCGGTAACAATGTGTTACCGATGCTGCAGCGATAGTCCCCGCCCCCGTCGCGAATATTATCGCTACGGCAGCTTTACATGCACTCACCTGTTCAGCGACGTCGATCTGGCCGGTGACCCACCTCCTTCCTAAGGGGGCGGGTCATGCAGCGTCACAGCGACGTCACACGGCAGGCGGCCAATAGCAGCGGAGGGGCGGAGATGAGCACGATGTAAACATCCCACCCACCTCCGTCCTTCTGCATTGCAGCCGGGATGCAGGTAGGAAATGTTCCTCGCTCCTGTGGCGTCATACACAGCGATGTGCGCTTCCGCAGGAACGAGGAACAACATCGTACCTGTCGCTGCACCGGCATTATGGAAATGTCGGACACTGCACCGATGATATGATAACGACGCTTTTGCGCTCGTTAATCATATCCAAAAGGATTTGCACACTGCGATATTGACTGCGAGGCCGGATGTGCGTAACTTTCGATTTGACCCCATCGACATCGCACCTGCGATATCGCAACATGCAAAACCGCCCGTAGTCCATCTAGTTCAACCCGTAGCCTAACATGTTGATCCAGAGGAAGGCAAAATAAACCCAATGTGGCAAACAAGCTCCAATGGGGAAAAAAATCCTTCCTGACTCCATATATGGCAATCAGACTAGTTCCCTGTCATAAAATCTAATATACATAACTGGTAATATTAAATTTTTCAAGAAAGGCATTCAGGCTCTGCTTAAATGTTAGTAGTGAATCACTCATTACAACATCATGCGGCAGAGAGTTCCATAGTTTCACTGCTCGTACAGTAAAGAATCCTCGTCTGTGATTATGATTAAACCTTCTTTCCTCAAGACGTAGCGGATGCCCCCATGTTCCAGTCGCAGGCCTAGGTGTAAAAAGATCTTTGGAAAGGTCTCTGTACTGTCCCCTCATATATTTATACATTGTGATTAGATCCCCCTAAGCCGTCGTTTTTCTAAACTAAATAACCCCAAGTTTAATAACCTGTCTTGGTATTGCAGCCCACCCATTCCTCTAATAACATTGGTTGCTCTTCTCTGCACCCTCTCCAGTTCAGCTATGTCCTTCTTATATATCGGTGACCAGAATTGTACACAGTATTCTAAGTGCGGTCGCACTAGTGACTTGTACAGGGGTAGAACTATATTTTTTTCATGAACACGTATACCTCTTTTAATACATCCCATTATTTTATTAGCCCTGGCAGCTGTTGCCTGACATTGTCCAATAAAGTTAAGTTTAACATCCACCCATACACCCAAGTCTTTTTCTGTGTCTGTTTTACCCAGTGTTCTACAATTAAGTACATAATCATAAATTTTATTTCCTCTACCCAAGTGCATGACCTTACATTTATCTACATTAAAATTCAATTGCCACTTCTCAGCCCAATCCTCCAATTTACATAAATCTCCCTGTAATATAAAATTATCCTCCTCTGTATTGATTACCCTGCAGAGTTTAGTATCATCTGCAAATATTGAAATTCTACTCCGCATGCCCCCAACAAGGTCATTAATAAATATGTTGAAAAGAAGTGGGCCCAATACTGACCCCTGTGGTACCCCATTATGAACTGAGACCCAGTCTGAGTAGGTACCATTAATAACCACCCTTTGTTTCCTATCACTGAGCCAGTTTTTAACCCAGTTACACATATTTTCCCCTATCCCCATTATTCTCATTTTATGTACCAACCTTTTGTGTAGCACTGTATCAAAAGCTTTTGAAAAGTCCATATACACAACATCCACTGCATTTCCCTGGTCCAGGCCCTGGTCCCTTTCTTTGAGCTCCCTAATTCTACCACCTCCTTTGCGTATGGGTGGGACATGTTCGATGACTTAGAATCTTAATTGGGCCACTGTGTGATTATGCATCACAAAATGGTGTGGGACTGGTAATAGAATCTGCTTACAATGTATTGTTGACTTATGCTTAGCTCAAAGAAAGGGAATCTTTCTGGATATGTACTCTGGGCACATTAGAACCCAAGGGCTTAAACCGTGAATATGAAGTACAGACTTGATTCATTGGGCCGTGCACCATGTCACCATGTGTGCATTTGCGTTGTCCAATGGCTCACAATGGTTATGCGTTTTCATTGGATGGATAATCGAAGCCATGTTTTTTTCCTTTCTCTTGGGTTTGTTGTGTGAGTAGCCTATAGGATTAAGTTAGTTACCGCAGGCATTGGATTTAGCTTCCTGTCTTTGGTCCAGTGGTAGATTGATTGTTTGGTCTATGAGCTGTTATGGGTTTTAATCCAGGTGAATGCCCATAGGCTGCTTATGACTATGTGAAATATGTAGTTTTACTGGGCTGGGATGAGAGAATCTATCCTGTGTGCTAAGAAGAAACATCCAATGAAAACACATAACCATTGTGAGCCATTGGACAATGCAATTGCACACATGGTGACATGGTGCACGGCCCAATGAATCAAGTCTGTACTTCATATTGACGGTTTAAGCCCTTGGGTTCTAATGTGCCCAGAGTACATATCCAGAAAGATTCCCTTTCTTTGAGCTAAGTACAAGTCAACAACACGTTGTAAGCAGATTCTATTAACAGTCCCACACCATTTTGTGACGCATAATCACACAGTTGCCCAATTAAGATTCCAAGTCATCGAACATGTCAAAGCCATACGCAGAGGAGGCGATAGAATTAGGACGCTCAAAGAAAGGGAATCTTTCTGGATATATACTCTGGGCACGTTGGAACCCAAGGGTTTAAACCATGAATATGAAGAACAGACTTGATTCATTGAGCCGTGCACATTTTTTCTAACGCCCGGGTTTTTTTCGTGTTCACACTATATATGGTTCCACTATGTATGGAGTTCCATTTTTCCTTGTTTTTTATTTGTCATATTTGTCATGTCTGATCAACTGGTTACATTATGTCTGATTACCTTGTCTAACAGTTTTTTCTCCCCTTTCTTTACCTTCCAGGTTCCCATAGTCACGTGAAATATCCCTGTTGCACTTGATTACGGCTCACTATTCACTATAGGATGTCTTATATCTAACATCACACTCTCACCCGTCAGCACTCTATAGGTTTGTATAAGGTATGCGCTTACACATCCGGTCCTCCATAGGTTTTTCCACTTATGTAACTCTATCCCTATGATCACTCATAACTCATACCCTTGTAGTCAATTACAGCCTCCCCTTCCCCTCCCCTTCTCCCTTTCCATCTATAATTTTGCCAGTACAATATTAGTTTACATTAGGCACACACTCACATATTCCATTCCTTAGTGACTTATTGTAATTCAGATTCGCATACAATTCCCTATGCCTGCCCCATTACTACATTCATACCTACTTGACCCTTCATACCCCTTTTTTTGAGCTTCCTAATTCTATCGCCTCCTCTGTGTATGGCTAGGACATGTTCGATGACTTGGAATCTTAATTGGGCAACTGTGTGATTATGCGTCACAAAATGGTGTGGGACTGGTAATAGAATCTGCTTACAATGTATTGTTGACTTGTACTTAGCTCAATGAAAGGGAATCTTTCTGGATAAGTACTCTGGGCACATTAGAACCCAAGGGCTTAAGCCGTGAATATGAAGTACAGACTTGATTCATTGGGCCGTGCACCATGTCACCATGTGTCCAATTGCATTGTCCAATGGCTCACAATGGTTATGCGTTTTCATTGGATGGATAATCGAAGCCATGTTTTTTTTCCTTTCTCTTGGGTTTGTTGTGTGAGTAGCTTATAGGATTAAGTTAGTTACCGCAGGCAGTGGATTTAGCTTCCTGTCTTTGGTCCAGTGGTAGATTGATTGTTTGGTCTATGAGCTGTTATTGGTTTGAATCCAGGTGAATTCCCATGGGCTGCTTATGACTGTGTGAAATATGTAGTTTTACTGGGCTGGGATGAGAGAATCCATTGAATTGTGTAGGGATTGTGGTTACTGTGTGCTAAGAAGAGAGGCTGGCACCAGCCAGAAAGCCCCATTACAGCCAATAATCACTTAATAATTTTTTCAACCTGTCATCATATGGGAGGCCTTCCATTCCTTGTAGTAGTCTAGTTGACCGCCTTTGAACTGACTCCAACTTCTGAATGTCCTTTTTAAAATGTGGAGCCCAAAACTGGTTCCCATATTCCAGATGTGGCCTTACAAGTGATTTATAGAAGTGTAACAATACGTTAGGATCACGGAATCTAATCTCCCTTTTTATACACCCTAAAGTCTTGTTTGCTTTAGAATAAACAATAACATCATCTAGGTATAGCAGTACCATTTCAAAGTTACGGTGTCCCAAACAGCATTCCATCAGCCTCTGGAAGGTTCCTGGTGCATTGCACAGCTCGAAGGGCATGCTTTTGAACTCCCAGACACCCATCGGGGTGGCGAAGGCGGTCTTCTCCCAGTCGGCCTCAGCAACGGACACTTGCCAATAGCGACTAGTGAGATCATGGGTAGAAAAATAATTTGCAGTTCTCAATGCCGCTAGCGATTCCTCAATACAGGGGAGTGTTGCCGTCCTTCTTTAACAGGACCAACGGAGCTGCCCAGAGGCATAATCACACAGTGGCCCAATTAAGATTCCAAGTCATTGAACATGTCCCAGCCATATGCAGAGTAGGCGATAGAATTAGGAAGCTCAAAGAAAGGGAACAGGACCAACGGAGCTGCCCAGAGGCTACAACTGTCACGGATAACCCCAGCCTCCTTCATGTTGCTCAACATGTCCTTGGTACACTGGTAATGTGCTGGTGGTATTGGCGTATATCTCTTTGATGGGTGGGTGTGCACTTGTAGGGATGTAGTGTTGGACCCCTTTTATTCTCCCAAAGTCTAGCGGATGTTTGCTGAAGACTTGCTCGTATTCTTGCACGACCCTGTAGACTCCCTTCTTGTGATGTGAAGGTGTGGAGTCAGTGCCTACGTGTAATTCCTTACACCACTCCTCTGGCTGACTTGGTGTGCTGTCACAGAATGGGTGGGGTAAAGTAATGGTGGATGCTGCTGTATGGATAGCATGTGTATCTACTGTGAACAGCTTATCAATGGTGGCAAATCGGGGCAGCTTAACCTTTTGCTCTCCGCAGTTCAGCACTCTCACGGGCACTCTTCCCTTCCATATTAATGAATAAAACTATGATGTAAATAGCATATAGATACCCGACAAATGCAGATAAAGGTAGGTTATGGGAAAAGGGGGAAGAGAGAAACAGGAAAATAGTGTAATAAAGTATACCTTCCAGGGGGGGAAAGGAAATGGCAGCACAGCCAGTGGAGGTGAAGCAAGGGGAGCCTACAACTAAGGAGTTGAGAGCGTTATCACAGGGTGACTGAGCCTGATTGTAACGGGAGCATAGAGGTGCCGATCCTGTCTTACCTGCATTGGTGTAGAAGTGGGTTTCCAGTGGTGGAGTCAGCTGTGTGCAGTGGTGGCTGTGGGAGTGGAATGCAGTGAGGCTAATGGAACACACGCCTGCGACTGCGCATTTGTGAAGAAGGGGAGGGGGCAGGGGGGAGGCTGTAATTGACTACAAGGGTATGAGTTATGAGTGATCATAGGGATAGTGTTACATAAGTGGAAAAACCTATGGAGGACCGGATGTGTAAGTGCATACCTTATACAAACCTATAGAGTGATGACGGGTGAGAGTGTGATGTTAGATACAAGACATCCTATAGTGAAAAGTGAGCCGTAATCAAGTGCAGCAGGGATATTTCATGTGACTATGGGAACCTGGAAAGTAAAGAAAGGGGAGAAAAAAAGGTTAGACAAGGAAATCAGACATAATGTAACCAGTTGATCAGACATGACAAATAAAAAACAAGGAATAATGGAACTCCATACATAGTGGAACCACACATAGTGTGAACACGGAAAAGAACTGGGAGTTAGAAAAAATGTGCACGGCCCAATGCTGCACTTGATTACGGCTCACTATTCACTATAAGATGTCTTGTATCTAACATCCCACTCTCACTCATCAGCACTCTATAGGTTTGTGTAAGGTATGCACTTACACATCCGGTCCTCCATAGATTTTTCCACTTATGTAACATTATCACTATCTATGTGTATATTATCTCTCATAACTCATACCCTTGTAGTCAAATACAGCCTCCCCCCTCCCCCCTCCCCTTCTCCCTTTCCATCAATAATTTTGCCAGTACAAAATTAGTTTACATTAGGCCAGTTGATCAGACATGACAAATATCATAGTATCATAGTATTATAGTTTTTAATGTTGAAGGGAGACTCTAAGTCCATCTAGTTCAACCCGTAGCCTAACATGTTGATCCAGAGGAAGGCAAAAAAAAACCAATGTGGCAAACAAGTTCTAATGGGGAAAAAATTTCCTTCCTGACTCCACATCCGGCAATCAGACTAGTTCCCTGGATCAATACCCTGTCATAAAATCTAATATACATAACTGGTAATATTAAATTTTTCAAGAAAAGAAATATGACAAATAAAAAACAAGGAAGAATGGAACTCCATACATAGTGGAACCACATATAGTGCGAACACGGAAAAGAACCGGGCGTTAGAAAAAATGTGCACGGCCCAATGAATCAAGTCTGTACTTCATATTCATGGTTTAAGCCCTTGGGTTCCAACGTGCCCAGAGTATTTATCCAAAAAGATTCCCTTTCTTTGAGCTTCCTAATTCTATCGCCTACTCTGCGTATGGCTGGGACATGTTCGATGACTTGGAATCTTAATTGGGCCACTGTGTGATTATGCCTCTGGGCAGGTCCGTTGGTCCTGTTAAAGAAGGACGGCAACACTCCCCTGTATTGAGGAATCGCTAGCGGCATTGAGAACTGCAAATTATTTTTCTACCCATGATCTCACTAGTCGCTATTGGCAAGTGTCCGTTGCGGAGGCAGACCGGGAGAAGACCGCCTTCGCCACCCCGATGGGTCTCTGGGAGTTCAAAAGCATGCCCTTCGAGCTGTGCAATGCGCCAGGAACCTTCCAGAGGCTGATGGAATGCTGTTTGGGACACCGTAACTTTGAAATGGTACTGCTATACCTAGATGATGTTATTGTTTATTCTAAAGCAAACAAGACTTTAGGGTGTATAAAAAGGGAGATTAGATCCCGTGATCCCAACGTATTGTTACACTTCAATAAATCACTTGTAAGGCCACATCTGGAATATGGGAACCAGTTTTGGGCTCCACATTTTAAAAAGGACATTCAGAAGTTAGAGTCAGTTCAAAGGCGGTCAACTAGACTACTACAAGGAATGGAAGGCCTCCCATATGATGACAGGTTGAAAAAATTATTAAGTGATTATTGGCTGTAATGGGGCTTTCTGGCTGGTGCCAGCCTCTCTTCTTAGCACACAGGAACCACAATCCCTACACCATTCAATGGATTCTCTCATCCCAGCCCAGTAAAACTACATATTTCACACAGTCATAAGCAGCCCATGGGCATTCACCTGGATTCAAACCAATAACAGCTCATAGACCAAACAATCAATCTACCACTGGACCAAAGACAGGAAGCTAAAAAGCTAAATCCACTGCCTGCGGTAACTAACTTAATCCTATAGGCTACTCACACAACAAACCCAAGAGAAAGGAAAAAAACATGGCTTCGATTATCCATCCAATGAAAACGCATAACCATTGTGAGCCATTGGACAATGCAATTGGACACATGGTGACATGGTGCACGGCCCAATGAATCAAGTCTGTACTTCATATTCACGGTTTAAGCCCTTGGGTTCTAATGTGCCCAGAGTACGTATCCAGAAAGATTCCCTTTCTTTGAGCTAAGTACAAGTCAACAATACATTGTAAGCAGATTCTATTACCAGTCCCACACCATTTTGTGCCGCATAATCACACAGTGACCCAATTAAGATTCAAAGTCATCGAACATGTCCTAGCCATACACAGAGGAGGCGATAGAATTAGGAAGCTCAAAAAAAGGGAATCTTTCTGGATATACTGTATATTCTGGGCATATTGGAACCCAAGGGCTTAAACCATGAATATGAAGTACAGACTTGAATCATAGGGCCGTGCATGGACATAATAGACATAATTCTAATAGGCAGGACAGGTAATAAGGAGCACAAGGGATATGCTAAAATGTGTTGTGTGACAAGACAGACACAGGAAAGGACAGGATAACAGGTGTAGGGACCAACAAGGTGAGACAAGGGGTATCAGGATAAGGTCAAGTAGATATGAATGTAGTAATGGGGCAGGCATAGGGAATTGTATGCGAATCTGAATTACAATAAGTCACTAAGGAATGGAATATGTGAGTGTGTGCCTAATGTAAACTAATATTGTACTGGCAAAATTATAGATGGAAAGGGAGAAGGGAAGGGGGGAGAGGGGAGGCTGTAATTGACTACAAGGGTATGAGTTATGAGTGATCATAGGGATAGAGTTACATAAGTGTAAAAACCTATGGAGGACCGGATGTGTAAGCGGATACCTTATACAAACCTATAGAGTGCTGACGGGTGAGAGTGTGATGTTAGATATAAGACATCCTATAGTGAATAGTGAGCCGTAATCAAGTGCAACAGGGATATTTCACATGACTATGGGAACCTGGAAGGTAAAGAAAGGGGAGAAAAAACTGTTAGACAAGGTATTCAGACATAATGTAACCAGTTGATCAGACATGACAAACATGACAAATAAAAAACATGGAAAAATTGAACTCCATACATAGTGGAACCATATATAGTGTGAACACGAAAAATAACCGGGCGTTAGAAAAAATGTGCACGGCTCAATGAATCAAGTCTGTTCTTCATATTCATGGTTTAAGCCCTTGGGTTCCAACGTGCCCAGAGTATATATCCAGAAAGATTCCCTTTCTTTGAGCGTCCTAATTCTATCGCCTCCTCTGCGTATGGCTGGGACATGTTCGATGACTTGGAATCTTAATTGGGCAACTGTGTGATTATGCGTCACAAAATGGTGTGGGACTGTTAATAGAATCTGCTTACAACGTATTGTTGACTTGTACTTATCTCAAAGAAATGGAATCTTTCTGGATATGTACTCTGGGCACATTAAAACCCAAGGGCTTAAACTGTGAATATGAAGTACAGACTTGATTCATTGGGCCGTGCACCATGTCACCATGTGTGCAATTGCATTGTCCAATGGCTCACAATGGTTATGTGTTTTCATTGGATGGATAATCGAAGCCATGTTTTTTTCCTTTCTCTTGGGTTTGTTGTGTGAGTAGTCAATAGGAATAAGTTAGTTACCGCAGGCAGTGGATTTAGCTTCCTGTCTTTGGTCCAGTGGTAGATTGACTGTTTGGTCTATGAGCTGTTATGGGTTTTAATCCAGGTGAATGCCCATAGGCTGCTTATGACTATGTGAAATATGTAGTTTTACTGGGCTGGGATGAGAGAATCCATCGAAGCATGGTGTAGGGATTGTGGTTCCTGTGTGCTAAGAAGAAAGGCTGGTACCAGCCAGAAAGCCCCATTACAGCCAATAATCAACCGCGAGCAGCTGGAACTCGTTGCTCTAGATCATGTCAAACTCACACCAAGCAGGTATAGATACACGTATGCACTTACGATGGTAGACAACTACTCAAGATTTATGGTTGTGGTACAAGTTAAAGATCTAATGGCACATACTGCAGCGTAGTTCGTCCAAGCACACTTATGCAGACCTCATGGCTACCCAGAGAGAGTCCTCACAGATCAAGGCCCTGCCTTTGAAGCGAAAATCTTCAAGGAGTTCTGCAGCTTTTACCGATGCAGGAAGATATGCACTACACCCTACCATGCCCAAACCAATGGTCATCAACCTGCTCAAGACTCTACCCCATATTCCAGATGTGGCCCTACAAGTGATTTATAGATGGGTAACAATACGTTGGGATCACGGGATCTAATCTCTCTTTTTATACACCCTAAAATCTTGTTTGCTTTAGAATAAACAATAACAACATCAAGGTATAGCAGTACCGTTTCAAAGTTTCGGTGTCCCAAGCAGCATTCCATCAGCCTCTGGAAGGTTCCTTGCAAATTGCACAGCTCGAAGGGCATGCTTTTGAACTCGCAAATACCCATCGGGGTGGCAAAGGCCGTCTTCTCCCGGTTTGCCTCAGCAACGGACAGTTGCCAATAGCGACTAGTGAGATCAAGTCTAGCGGATGTTTGCTGAAGACTTGCTCGTATTCTTGCAGTAGCCTGTAGACCCCCTTCTTGTGATGTGAAGGTGTGGAGTCAGTGCCTACGTGTAATTCCTTACACCACTCCTCTGGCTGACTTGGTGAGCTGTCACTGAATGGGTGGGCTGAAGCAATGGTGGATGCTGCTGTTTGGACGGCATGTGTAGCTACTGTGAACAGCTTATCAATGGTGGCAAATCGGGGCAGCTTAATCTCTTGCTCTCCGCAGTTCAACACTCTCATGGGCACTCTTCCCTTCCGTATTAATGAATAAAACTATGATGTAAATAGCATATAGATGCCCCACAAATGCAGATAAAGGTAGGTTATGGGAAAAGGGGGAAGAGAGAAACAGGAAAATAGTGGAATAAAGTATACCTTCCAGGTGGGAGAGGAAATGGCAGCACAGCCAGTGGAGGTGAAGCAAGGGGAGCCTGCAACTAAAGAGTTGAGAGCGTTATCACATGGTGACTGAGCCTGACTGTAACGGAAGCATAGAGGTGCCGATCCTGCCTTACCTGCGTTGGTGTAGAAGTGGGTGTCCTGTGGTGGAGTCAGCTGTGTGCAGTGGTGGCCGTGGGTTCTTTTATGTGCGACCGTAGTAATAGCTGCGCCCACTTCCTGTATAGAAGTGGGAGTGGAATGCAGTGAGGCTATTGGAACGCACGCCTGCGCCTGCGCATTTGTGTTTAACGTCGCGCATGTGCAGAACGGAGAAAAGGCTGCGCTCACTTCCTAATGAAAGGGAGTGAGACGCAGCTGGGAAGGGAAGGGAAAAGATTAGGGTTTGGGGATGATGAAAGGGCTTTCTACGGGTAAGGATGGCAAAGGGTGGCAGTGACGGAAAGTCAGGCAGCCTGTCCTGTCCTGTCCGTCCGTCTTTTTGTATCATGAATTGGAAAGACTGCAAGGGGGAGGGGAGGTGCTTGTGCCCAAAAGGAGGAGTTATTTAGATTCATTGCAGTGGGCGGCGGCTGAAAAAAGCACCATTCTGCTTGTTTTTGCTCTGCAAAACAGCCTTTTCAAGGGTTGGCTTGGGTGACAAAATGTCTTCTGTAGGCGTGGGTTTGTCTCCCTCTCCCTAAGATGTGTCCGGTATAGGCCAGGGTGCCACTCAAGGCCGTAACCAATTCGGTTTATAGCTTCTCGGCCTTTTGGCTAAGATCAAGTATAGTTTCGGAGGACGCTACCTTGGTCGGTACTGGAAGGTGCCTGGGATTGTACGACTGCCGGCCTTGGGGGAGTGTGTGCGCCTTCTGATGACACATAGCCCTCTTGTGCCTGGACGGTTCCCAGGCAATGGGAGGCGATCACCTTTGTTATTTTGAAGTCCTACTGATAAACAGAAAAAAAAAAAAAATCTGTTCTTAGTTTAATATCTGATACGTCCCCTATCTGGGGACCATATATTAAATTGATTTTTAGAACAAGGAAATGGAATAAATCCTGCTCTGTCCAATCCACGCATTGACCTGATATTGCAGTACCTCCAGGATCGGTGCACCCCTTCTTAACCCAGTTTCCAAAAGCAGAACTCAATTCCCCTGATTCAAATGAGCCCCATTAGTGAATTGAAAGAAAGCAAAAAACTTTATATGCACCTCAATTTGGCCAATTCACTTTTCACACTTTCACCCTTTTTTTTATCTTTCACACCTTTTATTTGCTTTATTCATCCAAAAGCTGCGCCAAATAGCAAACTCATCTCCACTCAACTTGACCAACTCTGCTATGTCCCGTGCAGTATCTTATTCTCAGTCTTATCTAGATCATTTGCAATTGAATAGAATAGATCCCTTTTGGATACATTGGATTCAGCTGCTGCAGTGACTGCAGGTGTTAGAAGATGCAGATTTGGCATCAGGTGCTGTCTATCAGATTCCACTCCAATTAAAGGTTCCATGTTTATTCCTACCATGCATTGTTTTTCGGTGTTTTCTTTGAGCAATGATGATGTCTTTAGTGATCTGTTGGCTCCCTCTCCTGGAGGAAGAGTTTGCTTGCTCTTGGACTTTCAAAAAGAGAGGTCATGATAGACATTTAGCTTCTGAGCCCAAATGGGGACAGTCATGGGTCATGAATGTTTTGCAACCTGCTGCGAAGCCTGATACCGCAATATAAGGAACGTCAAATACTACAAATGGGCGGCCTATGAAAGAATTAGTACTTTCATTAAGCCTACTTAAACGGCTAATTGAGAATAGACAAACTGTAACAAGCTCTCTGAGAAAGCCCCTCTCTAATCTTTGTTAGTAAGCTTTTCTGTAGTCTGCCTGTTGATGTATTTTCCGTTTGAACAGTGCACAACATGAAGTGACGGAACACTGGCTTGTCACAATGTCCCCCGCTGACATCACAATAGCGCTGCTGCCTAGAAAGCCAGCTGCGCAGCAGAAGTTGCTCTTTGGGTGGGATGGTGGGCTAATGTATCTATTCCTGCTTGGTGTGAGTTTGACATGATCTAGAGCAACGAGTTCCAGCGGCTAGCGGTTGATTATTGGCTGTAATGGGGCTTTCTGGCTGGTGCCAGCCTTTCTTCTTAGCACACAGGAACCACAATCCCTACACCATGCTTCGATGGATTCTCTCTTCCCAGCCCAGTAAAACTACATATTTCACACAGTTATAAGCAGCCCATGAGCATTCACCTGGATTAAAACCCATAACAGCTCATAGACCAAACAATCAATCTACCATTGGACCAAAGACAGGAAGCTAAATCCACTGCCTGCGGTAACTAACTTAATCTCATAGGCTACTCACACAACAAACCCAAGAGAATGGAAAAAAACATGGCTTCGATTATCCATCCAATGAAAACGCATAACCATTGTGAGCCATTGGACAATGCAATTGCACACATGGTGACATGGTGCACGGCCCAATGAATCAAGTCTGTACTTTATATTCACGGTTTAAACCCTTGGGTGTCCAGAGTGCATATCCAGAAAGATTCCCTTTCTTTGTGCTAAGCACAAGTCAACAATACGTTGTAAGCAGATTCTATTACCAGTCCCACACCATTTTGTGACGCATAATCACACAGTGGCCCAATTAAGATTCCAAGTCATCGAACATGTCCCAGCCATACGCAGAGGAGGCGATAGAATTAGGAAGCTCAAAGAAAGGGAATCTTTCTGGATATATACTCTGGGCACGTTGTAACCCAAGGGCTTAAACCATGAATATGAAGAACAAACTTGATTCATTGGGCCGTGCACATTTTTTCTAACGCCCGGTTCTTTTTCGTGTTCACACTATATATGGTTCCACTATGTATGGAGTTCCATTCTTCCTTGTTTTTTATTTGTCATGTTTGTCATGTCTGATCAACTGGTTACATTATGTCTGATTACCTTGTCTAACAGTTTTTTCTCCCCTTTCTTTACCTTCCAGGTTCCCATAGTCACGTGAAATATCCCTGTTGCACTTGATTACGGCTCACTATTCACTATAAAATGTCTTATATCTAACATCACACTCTCACCCATCAGCACTCTATAGGTTTGTATAAGGTATGCGCTTACACATTCGGTCCTCCATAGGTATTTCCACTTATGTAACACTATTCCTATGATCACTCATAACTCATACCCTTGTAGTCAATTACAGCCTCCCCTCTCCCCCCTCCCCTTCTCCCTTTCCATCTATAATTTTGCCAGCACAATATTAGTTTACATTAGGCACACACTCACATATTCCTTTCCTTAGTGACTTATTGTAATTCACATTCGCATACAATTCTCTATGCCTGCCCCATTACTACATTCATACCTACTTGACCCTATCCTGATACCCCTTGTCTCACCTTGTTGGTCCCTACACCTGTTATCCTGTCCTTTCCTGTGTCTGTCTTGTCACACAACACATTTTAGCATATCCCTTGTGCTCCTTATTACCTGTCCTGCCTATTAGAATTATGTCCATTATGTCTATGCATGGCCCAATGAATCAAGTCTGTACTTCATATTCATGGTTTAAGCCTTTGGGTTCCAACGTGCCCAGAGTATATATCCAGAAATATTCCCTTTCTTTGAGCTTCCTAATTCTATTGCCTCCTCTGCGTATGGCTTGGGCATGTTCGATGACTTGGAATCTTAATTGGATCACTGTGTGATTATGCGTCACAAAATGGTGTGGGACTGGTAATAGAATCTGCTTACAATGTATTGTTGACTTGTGTTTAGCTCAAATAAAGAGAATCTTTCTGGATATGTACTCTGGGCACATTAGAACCAAAGGGCTTAAACCATGAATATGAAGTAAAGACTTGATTCATTGGGCCGTGCACCATCTCACCATGTGTCCAATTGCATTGTCCAATGGCTCACAATGGTTATGCGTTTTCATTGGATGGATAATCAAAGCCATGTTTTTTTCCTTTCTGTTGGGTTTGTTGTGTGAGTAGCCTATAGGATTAAGTTGGTTACCGCAGGCAGTGGATTTAACTTCCTGTCTTTGGTCCAGTGGTAGATGGATTGTCTGGTCTATGAGCTGTTATTGGTTTGAATGCAGGTGAATACCCATGGGCTGCTTATGACTGTGTAAAATATGTAGTTTTACTGGGCTGGGATGAGAGAATCCATTGAAGCATGGTGTAGGGATTGTGGTTCCTGTGTGCTAAGAAGAGAGGCTGGCACCAGCCAGAAAGCCCCATTACAGCCAATAATCACTTAATAACTTTTTCAACTTGTCATCATATGGGAGGCCTTCCATTCCTTGTAGTAGTCTAGTTGCCCACCTTTGAACTGACTCTAACTTCTGAATGTCCTTTTTTAAAATGTGGAGTCCAAAACTGGTTCCCATATTCCAGATGTGGCCTCACAAGTGATTTATAGAGGTGTAACAATACGTTGGGATCACGGGATCTAATCTCCCTTTTTATACACCCTAAAATCTTGTCCCAAGCAGCATTCCATCAGCCTCTGGAAGGTTCCTGGCACATTGCACAGCTCGAAGGGCTTGCTTTTGAACTCGCAGAGACCCATAGGGGTGGCGAAGGCGGTCTTCTCCCTTTCTGCCTCAGCAACGGACACTTGCCTATAGTGACTAGTGAGATCAAGTGTAGAAAAATAATTTGCAGTTCTCAATGCAGCTAGTGATTCCTCAATACGGGGGAGTGGTGCCGTCCTTCTTTTTTAACAGGACCAACGGAGCTGCCCAAAGGCTACAACTGTCACGGATATCCCCAGCCGCCTTCATGTTGCTCAACATGTCCTTGGTACACGGGTAATGTGAAGGTGGTATTGGCTTATAGCTCTCTTTGATGGGTGTGTGTGCACCTGTGGGGATGTAGTGTTGGACCCCTTTTATTCCCCCAAAGTCTAGCGGATGTTTGCTGAAGACTTGCTCGTATTCTTGCACTACCCTGTAGACCCCCTTCTTGTGATGTGAAGTCAGTGCCTACGTGTAATTCCTGACACCACTCCTCTGGCTGACTTGGTGAGCAGTCACTGACTGGGTGGGGTGCAGTAATGGTGGATGCTGCTACTTGGATAGCATGTGTATCTACTGTGAACAGCTTATCAATGGTGGCAAGTTGGGGCAGCTTAACCTCCTGCTCTTCGCAGTTCAACACTCTAACGGGCACTCTTCCCTTCCGCATTAATGAATAAAACTATGATGTAGATATCATATAGATACCCCACAATAGTAAATAAAGGTAGGTTATGGGAAAAGGGGGAACAGGGAAAGAGGAAAATAGTGTAATAAAGTATACCTTCCGGGGGTGAGAGGAAATGGCAGCACAGCCAGTGGAGGTGAAGCAAAAGGAAGCCTGCAACTAAAGAGTTGAGAGCGTTATCACATGGTGACTGAGCCTGATTGTAAAGGGAGCATAGAGTGGAGCATACTCTGGGCACGTTAGAACCCAAGTTCTACCATGAATATGGACCCCTTTTATTCTCCCAAAGTCTAGCGGATGTTTGCTGAAGACTTGCTCGTATTCTTGCACTACCCTGTGGACCCGCTTCTTGTGATGTGAAGGTGTGGAGTCAGTGCCTACGTGTAATTCCTTACACCACTCCTCTGGCTGACTTGGTAAGCTGTCACTGAATGGGTGTGGTGAAGTAACGGTGGATGCTGTGGCTTGGATATCATATTAAATATAGGGACCCCCATACAGTAGTATGAGAATTTTTTTTGTATTCAATGATCGGTATTACCTTCAGGGGCGCGGCACTGCGATGGGCGCGGTCTGCGCGCCTTTATACGCCAACCTCTTCCTAGGGTACTGGGAGTGGTTGGTTTTTGGTGACGGAGGTGCAGGGCCTGGCGCCCATGTGCAGTGCTGGCTAAGGTATATCAATGATATTTTGATTTTTTGGCAGGGCACTGTGGAGCAGCTCGAGACATTTATGGGGGAACTTAATAACAATACCTTTAACATCAGATTGACGCATAAGCATAGCAGCAGTTACGTTGACTTCCTGGATATTTAAATTTCAGTCGGTTCGGTGCGAATTGTTCAGACCGACGTTCATAGGAAGGAAACATCAGTCAACGCACTGCTGCATGCTTCTTCTGCTCATACCCCCTCCACCATCCGGTCCATACCGACTGGCCAGTTCGTCAGGATGAAGCGAATTTGTTCGTCAGACATTGCTTTTGAACAACAGTCTGTCGATCTCCAGCGCCGCTTCCGGGACCGAGGCTATAGCAATCGAGCCATCAAAAAGGGCTACCTTCGTGCTAGGAATACCCCTAGACCTCAGTTGCTCTCACATAAGTCCAAACGGGGTCCTTCTGAGCCTGAACTGCGTTTTATTGGCACTTTCAACTATGAATGGGGTACTGTGAGAGATATTTGAGCAACACTGGCCGGTGCTTCTATCGGATCCCGTGCTCTCGGACTTCCTCCCACAGACTCCGCTGGTTGCAGCATGTCGGGCCAAGAATTTGCGAGACATCCTGGTGGCGAGCCACTATGTCCCCCCTGCCCGTAATCCATTTGGTACCAGAGGCCCGACTGTGGGCTGTTATAAGTGTGGCCACTGCTTGGCCTGTAGAAACGTGGTTCGCAGTATGACATTCTTCTCGTCTGATGGAGCTCAGACATTTCAAATCAGAAAATACATCACGTGCGTCTCCACACACGTGGTGTACTTTGCTGTGTGCCCATGCTCCCTGATCTATGTGGGGCTCACTTCCCGTGAGCTCCGCATTAGGGTCAGGGAGCATTTCCATGACATCGAGACAGCTAAATCTATTACGGACAATACATTACTTAAAACGCTGCCTCGACACTTTAAGATCTACCATAATTGTAACTCTGCACTGATGGAGGTGCGGGGCATTGACATGGTGAGCAGCGGGTCCAGGGGTGGTAACCTTAAAAAAATGCTTCCCAATGTGAGGCACGTTGGATTCACCGCCTGGACACGCTGGTCCCAAAGGGACTCAACGAAACATTGTGCTTTGCCCGTTCCTCTGACATACATGAGTTTGCACACACTTTTCATCACCGGTGGCCAGTGTGCTTTGCACTCTCGAGATAATTGTCACCATGCGCCAAATGCAATTTGAAACCATTTTGAAGACATCCTATAGTGAATAGTGAGCCATAATCAAGTGCAGCAGGGATATTTCACGTGACTATGGGAACCTGGAGAGTAAAGAAAAGGAAGAAAAAAAGGTTAGACAAGGTAATCAGACATAATGTAACCAGTTGATCAGACATGACAAATAAAAAACAAGAAATAATGGAACTCCATACATAGTGGAACCACATATAGTGTGAACACGGAAAAGAACCGGGAGAAAAAATGTGCACGGCCCAATGCTGCACTTGATTACGGCTCACCATCATTCAGCTACAACCAATGGGAAGACACCACACCCTTTTTTATGCCCATCCTGTCTGCAGACCACTGCCAGACATAGCTATGACCTCTGGTTACTTTTACCCCCAGTTCAGTTTTATGATTTTGTGTGCTTGTTACCTGACTACTTTTCCTGCTTGCTTTTTATGTACCTTGTTGGCCGATCCGCATTTCACCTCTGCTTGTTTTCTGATTAAGTCCTGGCCGTCCCATTCTGTTCCTGTTCCTCAATTAATGTTTTGTCCCTGCCTGACTACTATTCTCTGGAACTGCAGCCTTCCACAGGTATTGATCACCTTGGGCCCTGTGTAATTCCTAATCCCTGTATAGGGGTTAAAGGGTTTCAGGGTTCTGGAGGTCCTACTTGGTGAGTGGCTTCCCTCTAGCCTATCCTTTACAGCCCATCTGAGTGTGTGGATTAAGGAAGGCGTTACACCGTGCCCTCTGCAGAAGGCCATGTAGGCCAGGATAGTGCTTTAAAAATTGCTGGACAACCAGGTTCAACACGTGAGCCACACAAGGCACGTGTGTCACATTGTCACGGCGAAGGGCCGCACCCATGTTTGCATCATTGTCACACCCGGCCTTACCTGGCTGCTGGTTGAGTGGAGACAACCATTGATGAAACTTGGTCTCCAGAGCTAACCGTCCACAACTTCTCAGCGGTGTGACTCACATTTCCCATGCATTTCAAAGTAAACATTTGACCGCATGATGGCATTGAGCTCTGCTGCCAGCATAGTAAGGAGGTGTGTGGTATTCCTTGTGCGCAGTTACAAGGAAGGGTGCCCTGACCACACGGGGTTTGGGCCGAGGTGAAGGACCCACACGAGGTTGAGGAGGGCAATTACAGCCTCCCCCCTCTCCCTCCCCTTCTTCACAAATGCGCAGGCGCAGACGTGCGTTCCATTAGCCTCACTGCATTCCACTCCCATACAGGAAGTGGGCGCAGCTATTACTACGGTCGCACATAAAAGAACCCACAGCTACCACTGCACACAGCTGACACCACCACTGGAAACCCACTTCTACACCAACGCAGGTAAGACAGGATCGGCACCTCTATGCTCCCGTTACAATCAGACTCAGTCACCATGTGATAACGCTCTCAACAATTTAGTTGCAGGCTTCCCGTTGCTTCACTTCCACTGCCTGTGCTGCCATTTCCTCTCCCCCCTGGAAGGTATACTTTATTACACTATTTTCCTGTTTCCCTCTTCTCCCTTTTCCAATAACCTACCTTTATCTGCATTTGTGGAGTATCTATATACTATTTATATCACAGTTTTATTCATTAATACGGAAGGGAAGAGTGCGCGTGAGAGTGTTGAATTGCGGAGAGCAAGAGGTTAAGCTGCCCCGATTTGCCACCATTGATAAGTTGTTCACAGTAGATACACATGCAATCCAAGCAGCAGCAGCGAGGAATGCCGCTCGAGACCCCGGGATCCGGCCCACCGCTCGAGCCACCACCGAGCAGCAGCAGCCGGACCCGAGCAGTGGGAGAGTGCAGCGTCCCCTCCTCCGCCCGCGACAAGAGTCTATGGGGCTGATCACAGATAGAGCCTGTACCTATGAGAGTCTATGGGGCTGATCACAGATAGAACCTGTACTTATGAGAGTCTATGGGGCTGATCACAGATAGAGCCTGTACCTATGAGAGTCTATTGGGCTGATCACAGATAGGGCCCGTACCTAAGAGAGTCTATGGGACTGATCACAGATAGATACCTGTACCTCTGACAGTTAGACTCTCATAAGTACAGGCTCTATCTGTGATCAGCCCCATAGACCCTCATAAGTACGAGCTGTATCTGTGATCAGCCCCATAGACTGTCATAGGTATGGGCCCTATCTGTGATCAGTCCCATAGACTCTCATAAGTACAGTCTCTATCTGTGATCAGCCCCATAGACTCTCATAGGTATGGGCTCTGTGATCAACCCCATAAACTCTCATAGGTACGGGCTTTATCTGTGATCAGCCCCATAGACTCTCATAGTTACGGGCTTTATCTGTGATCAGCCCCATAGACTCTCACAGGTAGGGGCCCTATCTGTGATCAGCCCCATAGACTCTCATAAGTACAGGCTCTATCTGTGATCAGCCCCATAAACTCTCATAAGTATGAGCTCTATCTGTGATCAGCCCCATAGACTGTCATAGGTATGGGCCCTATCTGTGATCAGTCCCATAGACTCTCATAGGTAGGGGCTCTATCTGTGAGAAACACGGATAAAACTCGGATGAGAAAACCAGACATCAAAATGTACAGTGATGATCTTTGTAAGGTCTAATCTTGTTCCCACTTATTGCGCTGCACAATCATCGCATGCCCTGCTAGAGTGCCCCCCATGCCCCATACAGACCACCATCCACATGATGTCTAATAACACATGGATAAAAGTACACAGGTAAATTTACATGCGAGGTACAGACAGGGAAACAACTGATGAGTCTGGCATTGACCATTTCACTGACATCACGAGGACAGTGCAGCAGCCAATCAGTGAGCTCAGCAGCTCTGAGTGGGGCGTTCGGTTTACACTGGCAGAGCTCACTGATTGGCTGCTGCACTGTCATCGTGACCAGTGAAATGGTCAATACCAGACACTAGCGGCAGAGACTGGCCAGTAGACCCATGGACGGGGAAGGGGGGGACAGCAGGGTTTGTATTTTCTTTTTTACACTGAAGTGAACTCTTGGACGAAGATTAAGTGAAAAATCTACTTTAGGGTCTGTGCGCACTGGGAAATTTGCTTTTCTTAAGAAAAATCTGCACCCTTTGGCAGAATTCCGCACCAGAGTCAAAAACGTACCCGGCACCCGCATGCTTTTTTTCCGCGAGTTGAAATTCTGCAGCAAAACGTATAGGAAGAAAAATGCAGTGAGCACACAGCATTTTGATTTTCCCATAGATTTTGCTGGGGAAGGACTGCAGAAAGGTTATGAACAAAAGCTGCACTTTTTTTGCAGCAAAATCTGCGGCAAATCCGCGCCAAATAACCGCAGTGTGCGCACAGAGCTTTAAGGTTGTGATGGGGTCACTATGACTGGTGGCATTGTCCTATGGTTACAGTTCAGTACAGTGTCTGGACAGGAGCACCGTGCAGCAGTGTCAGTGAACTGTGTCAGTGCAGGAGCACCGTGCAGCAGCGTCAGTGTACAGTGTCAGTACAGGAGCACCGTGCAGCAGCGTCAGTGTACAGTGTCAGTGCAGGAGCATCGTGCAGCAGTGTCAGTGTACAGTGTCAGGGCAGGAGCACCGTGCAGCAGTGTAAGTGTACAGTGTCAGGGCAGGAGCACCGTGCAGCAGTGTCAGTGTAGTGTCAGGGCAAGAGCACCGTGCAGCAGTGTCAGTGTACAGTTTCAGGGCAAGAGCACCGTGCAGCAGTGTAAGTGTACAGTGTCAGTGCAGGAGCACCGTGCAGCAGTGTCAGTGTACAGTGTCAGGGCAGGAGCACCTTGCAGCAGTGTAAATGTACAGTGTCAGGGCAGGAGCACCGTGCAGCACTGTAAGTGTACAGTGTCAGGGCAGGAGCACCGTGCAGCAGGCGTCAGTGTACAGTGTCAGGACAGGAGCACCGTGCAGCAGTGTCAGTGTACAGTGTCAGCGCAGGAGCACCGTGCAGCAGTGCTAGTGTATAGTTTCAGGGCAGGAGCACCGTACAGCAGTGTCAGTGTACAGTGTCAGGGCAGGAGCACCTGACACTGCCTGGTACGCCGGGTGCTGATGCCGACCCTGTTCAGAAGTTAGAGTCAGTTCAAAGGTGGTAACTAGCCCCTCCTGAGTTATATGTGCCCCTCCTGAGCTGTATGGGCCACTTAGAATTGAATGTCCCTTCATGAGCTGTATGTGCCCCCTAGAGCTGTGTATGCCTCCCTGAGCTCTATGGGCCCCTTATAGCTATATGTGCCCCCCACTAAGCTGTATGAGCTCCCAGAGCTGTATCCCACCCACCCCAGTAATGTGTTTGCCCTCCAGAGCTGTATGCCCCCAGTAATGTATATGCCCCACAGTAACGTGTATGACCCCAGTGCTGTCTGTGCCTTGGTTATATCTCACTGCTACAAAATATATATTTATATATATTGAGGCTTTGACTTCATCATTATTTATAATCATTTAGCCATCGGATTTTGCACATTATATTTGCCTGCTGCTATTTTCCCACTGAGTTGCCGCTTTGCTGCTATATTTATGTTGGGTGCTATATTTATCACCAAAGCCAGATCTCACTGGAGGCAACGCAAGAAGAACTCGTATTGGAGAAAGATTTTATTAAATTACCATCAGCAAAAGTATAAACCACATTTAAAAGACAAAAACAGATAAGCTGCCTGGCATCGCCTCTTCTTCTGAGCTTCTTGGAGGACAGGTTGCTCCTCTGTCGGCGGCCATGCTTGTTCTCTGAAGTCCAGGAGGCTCCTGAGGGTCGGTCTTCCCGGTCTGCAGCTCCTCTTGATTTGCTGAGAGATCAGAATGCCTTGGAGATATGACGCCTTCAGTTAAGGAAAGAAAAAGAGGAAAAAAATTGTGATTTACTAGCAAGAAAGCTAAAATTCGTATATGAAGTATCATGTAACCCTGCAAGCTGCACAAAAAGCACAATAACCTAAGTGTTGTAGTGTGTCGCCCTGGACAAGCCAGGGGCCACAGAGCACAACACCTACACACCCCACACTCCCTGCAGGCACATCAAGGTCAGACACAAAACCCTTGTTGCCTTCTTCCAGGGACGGGGATCCCGGGAGCGGTGACAAGGAGCAGCTTTGTTGTTATTTCTCCCCTCCGTGGCTAGGGGGTTGATTGTCCCGGGGCCTGGAAAACGGAGAGATTTGATTATTCTCTTTATGCTGCAAGAAAATCTGTCAAGTGTTCTCGTTCATTTTCAGCTGCTTCCTCTGAAATTTCTCTAGAAAGACATCTTTTGGTGGATGGCAGGCGGGTTGCGGGGCCTGGTGAGGTGCAGGGTCGCAGGGGCAGCGCTGTGCCGCACGGCATGGAGGTACTCACTCAGTCCAATGATGATGACACAGTTCACGGTAAAACAAGCGGCTGGATGGACGGGTCCCTCGGACGGCTGCAGTGTTGTTGTTCCTGCAGGTTAGTGATGACTGTCTCTCCCTGCACCTATGTTCTATGTTGATTCCGATGGGTTCCCACCGGTAACCCGCTCCCCGACCTGGATGTGGGCCGCAGGAGCCCCTTTTGCCCGCAGGCACTGGCCCTGGGAAACGGTTGCCCTTGGCGGTGGCGGTGTCTCCCCTTCACAGTTGGACGGTTGCCTTCTGTCGGGACTTGACTGTTTGGAAACCCGGAGGTCCCCTTCACTAACGGATTCGGCAACTTCACGGCGACTCCTAGCCTTGCTGGGGTCCGAAAAGCCCCTGCCAATGGTGCAAGCTTCTCCTTGTGTACCGGTCCGGTACCGCCGGGCCACCGCCCGTCCACGGTCTTTACGACAAACTCCGATAGGCCACTCCTGCAGACGGTCACCACTGTCTGCCAACCTTGCTGTTCTGTCCGGGCCACACACCCGGACCAACTTCAGGCTCTTTAGCTGTCACTTTACTCTTTCCACTTTCACTGTCAAAACTGAACTCTTTCCTCTCCAAACTCTATCTCTCTACTTCACCTCCTTCCACTTCCTCCTCCAAACTAGACTGCCTGTCTTTCCCGCCTCCAGGACTGTGAACTCCTCGGTGGGCGGAGACCAACCGCCTGGCTCCACCCCCTGGTGTGGACATCAGCCCCTGGAGGAAGGCAACAAGGATTTTGTGTCTGACCTTGATGTGCCTGCAGGGTGTGTAGGTGTTGTGCTCTGTGGCCCCTGGCTTGTCCAGGGCGACACATTCCCCCTTAGCAAAATGCAGACCGTTCTCGGGCTGCCCGTCCATCACCGGTTTTATTTTCACCAACTGGAAAATATAAAAATATAGAAAACTGTAACAGACATACAAGTATAATATCATCTTCCCACATCGGGAGGTACTTTTACTTAAACGTTACGGTAAACGGTTGCGGCTTCCGCTCTCTCCCACCCAAGCAACCTGGCCCTGATGCTGCCCCTAAGCAAACAGACAGCACCCCTTGACCCCAGTCCTGCACAAATTGCCCGAGCGGGTTCTGTCCTTTCCAGGGGACCCACGTCCATGGGGAACCCCTGAAACCCCCAGAGGATTGGCACCGGTTCCTCTGGTGGCTGGGCCCCAGCCTACTCCACTGCGGGCCCTTCCTCCAATCTGCCTCTCCGGAGGCGGCAACGGTGGAAGCTGCAACAACCATTTAATTACAGGCCACAAGTTTGTGGTTGCCTTGCAAGTTCTCAGGCATGCTCATAGAAGTTTCTGGTACTGTGAGAGGGATTTTGAGCAAGCACTGGCCGGTGCTTCTCTCGGATCCCGTGCTCTCGGACTTCCTCCCACAGACTCCGCTGGTTGCAGCATGTCGGGCCAAGAATTTGCGAGACATCCTGGTGGCGAGCCACTATGTCCCCCCTGCCCGTAATCCATTTGGTACCAGAGGCCCGACTGTGGGCTGTTATAAGTGTGGCCACTGCTTGGCCTGTAGAAACGTGGTTCGCAGTATGACATTCTTCTCGTCTGATGGAGCTCAGACATTTCAAATCAGAAAATACATCACGTGCGTCTCCACACACGTGGTGTACTTTGCTGTGTGCCCATGCTCCCTGATCTATGTGGGGCTCACTTCCCGTGAGCTCCGCATTAGGGTCAGGAAGCATTTCCATGACATCGAGGCAGCTAAATCTATTACAGACAAAACATTACTTAAAACGCTGCCTCGACACTTTAAGATCTACCATAATTGTAACTCTGCACTGATGGAGGTGCGGGGCATTGACATGGTGAGCAGCGGGTCCAGGGGTGGTAACCTTAAAAAAATGCTTGCCCAATGTGAGGCACGTTGGATTCACCGCCTGGACACGCTGGTCTCAAAGGGACTCAACGAAACATTGAGCTTTGCCCCGTTCCTCTGACATACATGAGTTTGCACACACTTTTCATCACCGGTGGCCAGTGTGCTTTGCACTCTCAAGATAATCGTCACCATGCACCAAATGCAATTTGAAACCAATTTGAAGACATCCTATAGTGAATAGTGAGCCATAATCAAGTGCAGCAGGGATATTTCACGTGACTATGGGAACCTGGAGAGTAAAGAAAAGGAAGAAAAAAAGGTTAGACAAGGTAATCAGACATAATGTAACCAGTTGATCAGACATGACAAATAAAAAACAAGAAATAATGGAACTCCATACATAGTGGAACCACATATAGTGTGAACACGGAAAAGAACCGGGAGAAAAAATGTGCACGGCCCAATGCTGCACTTGATTACGGCTCACCATCATTGAGCTACAACCAATGGGAAGACACCACACCCTTTTTTATGCCCATCCTGTCTGCAGACCACTGCCAGACATAGCTATGAACCTCTGGTTACTTTTACCCCCAGTTCAGTTTTATGATTTTCTGTGCTTGTTACATGACTTCTTTTCCTGCTTGCTGTTTATGTACCTTGTTGGCCGATCCGCATTTCACCTCTGCTTGTTTTCTGATTAAGTCCTGGCCGTCCCATTCTGTTCCTGTTCCTCAATTAATGTTTTGTCCCTGCCTGACTACTATTCTCTGGAACTGCAGCCTTCCACAGGTATTGATCACCTTGGGCCCTGTGTAATTCCTAATCCCTGTATAGGGGTTAAAGGGTTTCAGGGTTCTGGAGGTCCTGCTTGGTGAGTGGCTTCCCTCTAGCCTATCCTTTACAGCCCATCTGAGTGTGTGGATTAAGGAAGGCGTTACACCGTGCCCTCTGCAGAAGGCCATGTAGGCCAGGATAGTGCTTTAAAAATTGCTGGACAACCAGGTTCAACACGTGAGCCACACAAGGCACGTGTGTCACATTGTCACGGCGAAGGGCCGCACCCATGTTTGCATCATTGTCACACCCGGCCTTCCCTGGCTGCTGGTTGAGTGGAGACAACCATTGATGAAACTTGGTCTCCAGAGCTAACCGTCCACAACTTCTCAGCAGTGTGACTCACATTTCCCATGCGGCTGCTGCTGCTCGGTGGCTCGAGCGATGGGCCGGATCCCGGGGACTCGAGCGGCGCTCCTCGCCCGTGAGTGAAAAGGGGTGGTTTGGTTTTGGGGATATTGTCCGTGACGCCACCCACGGTTGTGGTGATTGTGTGGACACCACCGCTGCTCTGGACGAGGATCCCGGGAGCGGAGACAGGGAGCAGCTTTGTTGTTATTTCTCCCCTCCGTGGGTAGGGGGTTGGTTGTCCCGGGGCCCGGTGATGGGGTAGGAGTGGATGGCAGGCGGGTTGCGGGGCCTGGTGAGGTGCAGGGTCGCAGGGGCAGCGCTGTGCCGCACGGCACGGAGGTACTCACTCAGCCCAATGATGATGACACAGTTCACGGTAAAACAAGCGGCTGGATGGACGGGTCCCTCGGACGGCTGCGGTGTTGTTGTTCCCTGCAGGTTAGTGATGACTGTCTCTCCCTGCACCTATGTTCTATGTTGATTCCGATGGGTTCCCACCGGTAACCCGCTCCTCGACCTGGATGTGGGCCGGAGGAGCCCCTTTTGCCCGCAGGCGCTGGCCCTGGGAAACGGTTGCCCTTGGCGGTGGCGGTGTCTCCCCTTCACGGTTGGACGGTTGCCTTCTGTCGGAACTTGACTGTTTGGAAACCCGGAGGTCCCCTTCACTAACGGATTCGGCAACTTCACGGCGACTCCTAGCCTTGCCGGGGTCCGAAAAGCCCCTGCCAATGGTGCTAGCTTCTCCTTGTGTACCGGTCCGGTACCACCGGGCCACCGCCCGTCCACGGCCCTTACTGCAAACTCCGATAGGCCACTCCTGCAGACGGTCACCACCGTCTGCCAACCTTGCTGTTCTGTCCGGGCCACACACCCGGACCAACTTCAGGCTCTTTAGCTGTCACTTTACTCTTTCCACTTTCACTGTCAAAACTGAACTCTTTCCTCTCCAAACTCTATCTCTCTACTTCACCTCCTTCCACTTCTTCCTCCAAACTAGACTGCCTGTCTTTCCCGCCTCCAGGACTGTGAACTCCTCGGTGGGCGGAGACCAACCGCCTGGCTCCACCCCCTGGTGTGGACATCAGCCCCTGGAGGAAGGCAACAAGGGTTTTGTGTCTCACCTTGATGTGCCTGCAGGGAGTGTTTGGTGTGTAGGTGTTGTGCTCTGTGGCCCCTGGCTTGTCCAGGGCGACACACTACAACACTTAGGTTATTGTGCTTTTTGTGCAGCTTGCAGGGTTACATGATACTTCATATACGATTTTTAGCTTTCTTGTTAGTAAATCACATTTTTTTTCCTCTCTTTCTTTCCTTAACTGAAGGCGGCATATCTCCAAGGCATTCTGATCTCTCAGCAAATCAAGAGGAGCTGCAGACCGGGAAGACCGACCCTCAGGAGCCTCCTGGAATTCAGAGAACAAGCATGGCTGCCGACAGAGGAGCAACCTGTCCTCCAAGAAGCTCAGAAGAAGAGGCGATGCCCGGCAGCTTATCTGTTTTTGTCTTTTAAATGTGGTTTATACTTTTGCTGATGGTAATTTAATAAAATCTTTCTCCAATACGAGTTCTTCTTGCGTTGCCTCCAGTGAGTTCTGGCTTTGGTGATAAATATAGCACCCAACATAAATATAGCAGCAAAGCGGCAACTCAGTGGGAAAATAGCAGCAGGCAAATATAATGTGCAAAATCCGATGGCTAAATGATTATAAATAATGATGAAGTCAAAGCCTCAATATATATAAATATATATATTGTAACAGTGAGATATAACCAAGGCACAGACAGCACTGGGGTCATACACGTTACTGTGGGGCATATACATTACTGGGGGCATACAGCTCTGGAGGGCAAACACATTACTAGGGTGGGTGGGATACAGCTCTGGGAGCTGATACAGCTTAGTGGGGGGCACATATAGCTATGGGGGGCCCATAGAGCTCAGGGAGGCATACACAGCTCTAGGGGGCACATACAGCTCATGAGGGGACATTCAGTTCTAAGTGGCTCATACAGCTCAGGAGGGGCACATACAGCTCAGGAGGGGCTAGTTACCACCTTTGAACTGACTCTAACTTCTGAACAGGGTCGGCATCAGCACCCGGCGCACCAGGCAGTGTCAGGTGCTCCTGATCACAGATAGAGCCTGTACTTATGAGAGTCTAACTGTCAGAGGTACAGGTATCTATCTGTGATCAGTCCCATAGACTCTCATAGGTACGGGCCCTATCTGTGATCAGCCCAATAGACTCTCATAGGTACAGGCTCTATCTGTGATCAGCCCCATAGACTCTCATAAGTACAGGTTTTATCTGTGATCAGCCCCATAGACTCTCATAGGTACAGGCTCTATCTGTGATCAGCCCCATAGACTCTTGTCGCGGGCGGAGGAGGGGACGCTGCGCTCTCCCACTGCTCGGGTCCGGCTGCTGCTGCTGCTCGGTGGTGGCTCGAGCGCTGGGCCGGATCCCGGGGTCTCGAGCGGCGTTCCTCGCTGCTGCTGCTTGGATAGCATGTGTATCTATTGTGAACAGCTTATCAATGGTGGCAAATCGGGGCAGCTTAACCTCTTGCTCTCCGCAATTCAACACTCTCACGCGCACTCTTCCCTTCCGTATTAATGAATAAAACTGTGATATAAATAGTATATAGATACCCCACAAATGCAGATAAAGGTAGGTTATGGGAAAAGGGAGAAGAGGGAAACAGGAAAATAGTGTAATAAAGTATACCTTCCAGGGGGGAGAGGAAATGGCAGCACAGCCAGTGGAGGTGAAGCAAGGGGAAGCCTGCAACTAAAGAGAGCGTTATCACATGGTGACTGAGCCTGATTGTAACGGGAGCATAGAGGTGCCGATCCTGTCTTACCTGCGTTGGTGTAGAAGTGGGTTTCCAGTGGTGGAGTCAGCTGTGTGCAGTGGTGGCTGTGGGTTCTTTTATGTGCGACCGTAGTAATAGCTGTGCCCACGCCCACTTCCTGTATGGGAGTGGAATGCAGTGAGGCTAATGGAACGCACGTCTGCGCCTGAGCATTTGTGAAGAAGGGGAGGGAGAGGGGGGAGGCTGTAATTGGCCTCCTCAACCTCGTGTGGGTCCTTCACCTCGGCCCAAACCCTGTGTGGTCAGGGCACCCTTCCTTGTAACTGCGCACAAGGAATACCACACACCTTACTATGCTGGCAGCAGAGCTCAATGCCATCATGCGGTCAAATGTTTACTTTGAAATGCATGGGAAATGTGAGTCACACTGCTGAGAAGTTGTGGACGGTTAGCTCTGGAGACCAAGTTTCCACAATGGTTGTCTCCACTCAACCAGCAGCCAGTGAAGGCCGGGTGTGACAATGATGCAAACATGGGTGCGGCCCTTCGCCGTGACAATGTGACACACGTGCCTTGTGTGGCTCACGTGTTGAACCTGGTTGTCCAGCAATTTTTAAAGCACTATCCTGGCCTACATGGCCTTCTGCAGAGGGCACGGTGTAACGCCTTCCTTAATCCACACACTCAGATGGGCTGTAAAGGATAGGCTAGAGGGAAGCCACTCACCAAGCAGGACCTCCAGAACCCTGAAACCCTTTAACCCCTATACAGGGATTAGGAATTACACAGGGCCCAAGGTGATCAATACCTGTGGAATGCTGCAGTTCCAGAGAATAGTAGTCAGGCAGGGACAAAATATTAATTGAGGAACAGGAACAGAATGGGACGGCCAGGACTTAATCAGAAAACAAGCAGAGGTGAAATGCGGATCGGCCAACAAGGTACATAAACAGCAAGCAGGAAAAGTAGTCAGGTAACAAGCACACAAAATCATAAAACTGAACTGGGGGTAAAAGTAACCAGAGGTTCATAGCTATGTCTGGCAGTGGTCTGCAGACAGGATGGGCATAAAAAGGGTGTGGTGTCTACCCATTGGTTGTAGCTGAATGATGGTGAGCCGTAATCAAGTGCAGCATTGGGCCGTGCACATTTTTTCTCCCGGTTCTTTTCCATGTTCACACTATATGTGGTTCCACTATGTATGGAGTTCCATTATTTCTTGTTTTTTATTTGTCATGTCTGATCAACTGGTTACATTATGTCTGACTACCTTGTCTAACCTTTTTTTCTTCCTTTTCTTTACTCTCCAGGTTCCCATAGTCACGTGAAATATCCCTGCTGCACTTGACTATGGCTCACTATTCACTATAGGATGTCTTCAAATTGGTTTCAAATTGCATTTGGCGCATGGTGACGATTATCTCGAGAGTGCAAAGCACACTGGCCACCGGTGATGAAAAGTGTGTGCAAACTCATGTATGTCAGAGGAACGGGGCAAAGCTCAATGTTTTGTTGAGTCCCTTTGGGACCAGCGTGTCCAGGCGGTGAATCCAACGTGCCTCACATTGGGCAAGCATTTTTTTAAGGTTACCACCCCTGGACCCGCTGCTCACCATGTCAATGCCCCGCACCTCCATCAGTGCAGAGTTACAATTATGGTAGATCTTAAAGTGTCGAGGCAGCGTTTTAAGTAATGTATTGTCTGTAATAGATTTAGCTGCCTCGATGTCATGGAAATGCTTCCTGACCCTAATGCGGAGCTCACGGGAAGTGAGCCCCACATAGATCAGGGAGCATGGGCACACAGCAAAGTACACCACGTGTGTGGAGACGCACGTGATGTATTTTCTGATTTGAAATGTCTGAGCTCCATCAGACAAGAAGAATGTCATACTACGAACCACGTTATTACAGGCCAAGCAGTGGCCACACTTATAACAGCCCACAGTCGGGCCTCTGGTACCAAATGGATTACGGGCAGGGGGGACATAGTGGCTCGCCACCAGGATGTCTCGCAAATTCTTGGCCCGACATGCTGCAACCAGCGGAGTCTGTGGGAGGAAGTCCGAGAGCACGGGATCCGAGAGAAGCACCGGCCAGTGCTTGTTCAAAATCCCTCTCACAGTACCCAGAAACTTCTATGAACATGCCTGAGAACTTGCAAGGCAACCACAAACTTGTGGCCTGTAAATAAATGGTTGTTGCAGCTTCCACCGTTGCCGCCTCCGGAGAGGCAGATTGGAGGAAGGGCCCGCAGTGGAGTAGGCTGGGGCCCAGCCACCACAGGAACTGGTGGCAATCCTCTGGGGGTTTCAGGGGTTCCCCATGGATGTGGGTCAACTGGAAAGGACAGAACCCGCTTGGGCAATTTGTGCAGGACTGGGGTCAAGGGGTGCTGTCTGTTTGCTTAGGGGCAGCATCAGGGCCAGGTTGCTTGGGTGGGAGAGAGCGGAAGCCGCAACCGTTTACCGTAACATTTAAGTAAGAGTACCTCCCGATGTGGGAAGATGTTATTATACTTGTATGTCTGTTACAGTTTTCTATATTTTTATATTTTCCAGTTGGTGAAAATAAAACCGGTGATGAGCGGGCAGCCCGAGAACGGTCTGCATTTTGCTAAGGGGGAATGTGTCGCCCTGGACAAGCCAGGGGCCACAGAGCACAACACCTACACACCCCACACTCCCTGCAGGCACATCAAGGTCAGACACAAAACCCTTGTTGCCTTCCTCCAGGGGCTGATGTCCACACCAAGGGGTGGAGCCAGGCGGTTGGTCTCCGCCCACCGAGGAGTTCACAGTCCTGGAGGCGGGAAAGACAGGCAGTCTAGTTTGGAGGAGGAAGTGGAAGGAGGTGAAGTAGAGAGATAGAGTTTGGAGAGGAAAGAGTTCAGTTTTGACAGTGAAAGTGGAAAGAGTAAAGTGACAGCTAAAGAGCCTGAAGTTGGTCCGGGTGTGTGGCCCGGACAGAACAGCAAGGTTGGCAGACAGTGGTGACCACTGCAGGAGTGGCCTATCGGAGTTTGTCATAAAGACCTTGGACGGGCGGTGGCCCGGCGGTACCGGACCGGTACACAAGGAGAAGCTAGCACCATTGGCAGGGGCTTTTCGGACCCCGGCAAGGCTAGGAGTCGCCGTGAAGTTGCCGAATCCGTTAGTGAAGGGGACCTCCGGGTTTCCAAACAGTCAAGTCCCGACAGAAGGCAACCGTCCAACCGTGAAGGGGAGACACCGCCACCGCCAAGGGCAACCGTTTCCCAGGGCCAACGCCTGCGGACAAAAGGGGGTCCTGTGGCCCACATCCAGGTCGGGGAGCGGGTTACCGGTGGGAACCCATCGGAATCAACATAGAACATAGGTGCAGGGAGAGACAGTCATCATTAACCTGCAGGAACAACAACATTGCAGCCGTCCGAGGGACCCGTCCATCCAGCCGCTTGTTTTACCGTGAACTGTGTCATCATCATTGGGCTGAGTGAGTACCTCCATGCCGTGCGGCACAGCGCTGCCCCTGCGACTCTGCACCTCACCAGGCCCCGCAACCCGCCTGCCATCCACTCCTACCCCATCACCGGGCCCCGGGACAATCAACCCCCTACCCACGGAGGGGAGAAATAACAACAAGGTTGCTCCTTGTCACCGCTCCCGGGATCCCCGTCCCTGGAGGAAGGCAACAAGGGTTTTGCACGGTGCTCCTTCCCTGACACTGTACACTGACACTGCTGCACGGTGCTCCTGCCCTGACACTGTACATTTACACTGCTGCACGGTGCTCCTGCCCTGACACTGTACACTGACACTGCTGCACGGTGCTCCTGCACTGACACTGTACACTTACACTGCTGCACGGTGCTCTTGCCCTGAAACTGTACACTGACACTGCTGCACGGTGCTCTTGCCCTGACACTACACTGACACTGCTGCACGGTGCTCCTGCCCTGACACTGTACACTTACACTGCTGCACGGTGCTCCTGCCCTGACACTGTACACTGACACTGCTGCACGGTGCTCCTGCACTGACACTGTACACTGACGCTGCTGCACGGTGCTCCTGCACTGACACTGTACACTGACGCTGCTGCACGGTGCTCCTGCACTGACACAGTTCACTGACACTGCTGCACGGTGCTCCTGTCCAGAGACTGTACTGAACTGTAACCATAGGACAATGCCACCAGTCATAGTGACCCCATCACAACCTTAAAGCTCTGTGCGCACACTGCGGTTATTTGGCGCGGATTTGCCGCAGATTTTGCTGCAAAAAAGTGCAGCTTTTGTTCATAACCTTTCTGCAGTCCTTCCCCAGCAAAATCTATGGGAAAATCAAAATGCTGTGCGCTCACTGCATTTTTCTTCCTATACGTTTTGCTGCAGAATTTCAACTCGCGGAAAAAATGCATGCGGGTGCCGGGTACGTTTTTAACTCTGGTGCGGAATTCTGCCAAAGGGTGCAGATTTTTCTTAAGAAAAGCAAATTTCCCAGTGCGCACAGACCCTAAAGTAGATTTTTCACTTAATCTTCGTCCAAGAGTTCACTTCAGTGTAAAAAAAAAAAATACAAACCCTGCTGTCCCCCCCTTCCCCGTCCATGGGTCTACTGGCCAGTCTCTGCCGCTAGTGTCTGGTATTGACCATTTCACTGGTCACGATGACAGTGCAGCCCAATCAGTGAGCTCTGCCAGTGTAAACCGAACGCCAGACTCAGAGCTGCTGAGCTCACTGATTGGCTGCTGCACTGTCCTCGTGATGTCAGTGAAATGATCAATGCCAGACTCATCAGTTGTTTCCCTGTCTATACCTCGCATGTAAATTTTTCTGTGTCGCCCTGGGCAAGCCAGGGGACACTGGTCACAACACCACCGCACCCCACACTCCAGGTAGGCATATCACAGCTAAACTACAAATCCTTGTTGCCTTCCTCCAGAGGCTGATGATTCACACCAGGGGGTGGGCCAGGCGGTTGGCTCCGCCCACCAAGGAGGTCACAGCTCTGGAGGCGGGAGAAACCAGGCAGTGAGCTCAGGGAAGAGCAAGAGTCTAGTCAGGGAGGACGAAGTGGAAGGAGTGGAGGAGTAGTCTAGACAGGGCTAAAGGAGACAGCGAAGTGAAAGTGAAGGAAGAAAAGTAGTAAAGGAGGAAAGCAAGTGAAGTGACAGTAAAGAAAGAAAGCCTGAAGGGTCCAGCTTTGTGTAGGGCCAGATCAGCAAGGTCAGCGACGGCGGTGACTGTCTGGAGGGGGACCGTTTGGAAGTTCCTGGAAGGACCCCGTTGGCTGTGTGCCCGGTGGTCTGAAGCAGTGTTCCGAAGGACAGTCAGCACCAGGTCAGGGGCCTCTCGGACCCCGGCAAGGCTAGGAGTCGCCAAATTTGCCGAATCCGTCAGTGACGGGGACGCAGATCCCCCAACAACCAAGTCCCGATTGAAGGCAACAGCTCAACCATTACAGGAGAGACACCGCCACCGCCACGGCACCAGTTTCTCAGGGCCAGCGCCTGCGGGCAAAGTGTAGAACTCCTCCGGCCCAGATTGTAGTCGGGGAGCGGGTAACCGGAGGGAATCCACCGCTACCACAAGTCAACCATAGGTGCAAGGAAGAGGGACATCACCGTCACCTACCGGGAGTGCAGGTGCAGCCGTCTGTGGGACCGTCCTACCAGCCGTTTGGTTTACCGTACAAACTGTGTCCACGTCTCAGGCTGAGTGAGTACCACAGTGCCGCAAGGCACAGCGCTGCCCCCGCGTCCCTGCGCCCATCAGGTCCCGCACCTCACAACCTTCACCGGGCCCCGGGATCACCAACCCCTGCCCACGGAGGGGCAACACAACACCTGGCTGCTCCGCATCACCATCCCCGGGATCCCCGTATTGAGCAACGGTGGTGAAATCACCACAACCGTGGGTGGCGTCACGGACAATAATCATCCCCACACCCAACAACTCCCTTTCACTCACGGGCGAGGAGTGCCGCTCGAGAAACCCCCGGGATCCGGCCTACAGCTCGAGCCACCACTGAGCAGCGGCCACCGGACCCGAGCAGAAGGGGGCGAGCGTAGTGTGCTGACACCCTCCTCCCCGCCCGCGACAACTTGGCGTCACGAACAGGATCTTACCGCTCTGCCGTCTGGTAGAGGTGCGCCTTGTTACCGCCGGAGGTGTCCGGCAGAAAAATTTCAGAAGCCGCCATCTTTGGCGCGAAAAGTTCCCGCTCGAGCGTCTTCTCAAGCAGTAGAGGCGCGAAGGCCAAAACCCCGCCCCGAGAGAGGAGGGTCCGGAAAGAGCTAAGGGGGATGGAAACAAGATGTCTGCGCCCGACGGAGCCGCTGGAGGAGCGGTGGTCGCAGCCGCAGCGGCACCCGCGGATGGGAATGGGCCTGCCCAGGTCCCAGCCGTACCGGCGGGAGGTGCCGCGGCCCCCGCGCTTGCTCAGGTCATGCCGTTTTTCTTGCCCTATGCGCCCGGAGCTGCCTGGCTACCGCAGTATGATGGGAAACCGGATGCCCTACAGGCTTTCCGGAAAAAGCTTAACCCGTTGCTAGAGCTGTACCCCCTGACTGATAAGCAACGTGCAGCGATAGTGCTAGGCCAGTTAACCGGTGCGGCGGAGCAGGAAGCGGAGACCTGGGCCGAGGGGGACCGGCTCTCTGTAGCCACCATCTTTGAGAAGCTACAGACTGCCTTCGAGACCCGGACTGAAGCTGAGCTGAGGATGCAGTTTTACCAGTGCCGGCAACGAGCTGGGGATAGCATTCGGGACTATGCTCTACGTCTGCAGACCGCCCTCCACACGCTGAAGCGGGTGAACTCTATTAATGAGGCGGATAGCAACAAGATGTTAGTGGAGCAATTTGCGCAGGGGATGAGGTCCCCTGAGGATCGTAAACAACTCCGGCTGTGGGCCCTGGAACACCCTGATGTGGACTTTGCTGTGTTAAAAGAGTGGGCTATCAAAGCACTACAGCCCCCAGCTGCTGAAGTTCTGGAACCCGTCCCGTGGCCCGTCGAGACAGCTCCCGTTGTGGCGGCCTCGGCCAAACCAACCTCTTTAATACCTGCAGCCCCGAGCAGCACAGTAGAAGAGCTGGCAGCCCAGGTCCGTCGCATGGACGGAGACCTTGCCAAAATCCTTGCTGCACTGCAACCTCTGACCAGATCTCAGCCTCCAGCGCAGATACAGCTTGCTGACAGTCCCGAGGATGTTCCCTGGATGCAGCGGAGAAGTGCTAACAACCCGCGGAGCAGACCTCCAATCTGCTACAAGTGCCGTAAGCCGGGCCATTACTACCGACAGTGCCCGTTAAACGAGCAACCCCTGGGGCCCCGGGCCAATCCTCAGGAGTAGAACATCGTGGCCCCCCGGACTGGCGAGACCGATATATCGGGGCCCGCCCTATCATCCCCGTGGCTGTGGACGGCATACCAGTGATGGCTCTCTTGGACACTGGATCACAGGTAACTACCATACCGTACACGTTGTACCAGTGGTATTGGGCCATAGACGAGCTGGCGCCTCCAGACAATAGTATAACGTTGATTGTCGCTAATGGACTTCCATTGACCCAGGTGGGGTATAAACAAGTGGCTATGACAGTGGGGCAAGCTGAACTACAACACCAGGGTATGATTGTTATCATGAATGAACCCAGTGATCATAACCCGAAAATAGTGCTGGGAACCAATGTGATGGAGCACTGTATGACTGATGTGTTGACCCTATTGCAACAGCTAGCCGCCACAGCGGCGGGGAGCCAGCAGAGGGCTGTGCAGCGTGAGATCCGCGCCCTGATGTACCGCCAGCATGTAAGCTCAACAGGAGGGGAGATTGGTGGAGTGAGAGTGATGGATGTTGCTCCATTGACTGTGCCCCCTAGGAGTGAGATGATGATCTGGTGTAGGGCAGCAGTAGGGCCTCAGGCGCGTGACTACCCTGCGATGATGGAGCCCATGCCTTCCGAGCACTGGCCCACTGTAATGGCTGCCCGAGGGGTGGTGGATGTGAAGAAAGGGAGAGTGCCTGTGAGAGTGTTGAACTGTGGGGAGGAAGAAGTCAGGCTCCCCCGGTATGCCACCATTGCCAAGCTGCTCACCCTGGACCCTCACACTATCCATGAAGCCAGTTCATCCACACTCCCACCTACCACTAGCGCTTCCCCACCCCAGGGGGAAACAAAGGAGTGGAATCAACAGCTACATGTAGGCACTGATGATACCCCTACACATCACAGGGCAGGGGTACACAGGGTGGTGCAGGAGTACGAACAGGTTTTCAGTAAGCACCCCCTAGACTTTGGGCAGATCAAGGGGGTCCAACACCACATTCCCACAGGTGAACATCCCCCTATCAAAGAGAGGTATAGACCTATTCCCCCTGCACATTACCAGTGTGCCAAAGATATGTTGAGGAATATGAAGGAGGCAGGGGTTATTCGGGACAGCTGTAGTCCCTGGGCCGCTCCGTTGGTACTGGTTAAGAAGAAGGATGGTACCATGCGGATGTGTGTGGACTACCGGAAGATCAACCAGATAACCCATAAGGATGCCTATCCATTACCTCGTATTGAAGAGTCTTTGGCTGCACTGAGAACTGCAAACTACTTCTCGACCCTTGACCTCACCAGCGGATACTGGCAAGTGGCCGTGGCCCCAGAGGACCGGGAGAAGACCGCCTTCACCACCCCGATGGGGCTCTGCGAATTCAATAGCATGCCGTTTGGGCTGTGCAATGCCCCCGGGACCTTCCAACGGTTGATGGAGTGCTGTCTGGGACATTTAAACTTCGAGACCGTCCTGCTGTATTTGGATGATGTGATTGTTTATTCCCAGACGTATGAAGCCCATCTGGAGCACCTGGCCGAGGTGTTCGCGTCCCTTGCCAAGTACGGGATGAAGTTGAAGCCCTCAAAATGCCACCTGCTGAAACCCAGGGTGCAGTATCTAGGGCATGTGGTGAGTGCGGATGGTGTCGCCCCCGACCCTGAGAAGATCACTGCCATCCAGAGCTGGCCGAGACCAACTACAGTGAGGGAAGTAAGGCAGTTTCTGGGTCTGGTGGGGTACTATCGGCGCTTTATAAAGGGGTACACGAAGATGGCTGCCCCCATGCAAGATCTCCTCGTGGGACAGACCAAAGGTGGTAGACCCATTGGAGCCCCACTGTCGTGGGAGGACAAGCATGAGGAGTCCTTTTGCCAGTTGAAGGCGGCCTTGACCGGAGAAGAGGTCCTGGCGTACCCTGACTATGGGCGCCCGTTCATCCTCCACATGGACGCCAGTAACGTAGGGCTAGGAGCGGTCCTATCCCAGGTCCAGGATGGAAAGGAGAAGGTGATTGCCTACGCTAGCCGAAAACTCCGGCCGACCGAAAGGAACCCTGAGAACTATAGCTCCTTCAAGCTCGAGCTATTGGCGTTGGTGTGGGCTATCACGGAGCGGTTCCGCCACTACTTGGCAGCAGCAAAATTCACCGCGTTTACGGACAACAATCCGCTAACTCACCTGAACACGGCCAAGTTGGGCGCGCTGTAGCAGCGGTGGGTAGCCCGGCTAGCCAACTATGATTTCACCATAAAGTACCGAGCTGGTCGTGTCAACATAAATGCTGATGCACTCTCCCGGATGCCCCATTTGTCAGAAGAGGGGTGCGAGGATGACGACCTCGAGGAGATCGAGTTGCCTGCGTTTCACCAGCCGCCTACTGAGAGGGTACAAGTATGTCAGCAAAGGGTGGATCTGGACCCGCGGCCCAGTCAAGAGTGGCAGGACGCCCAGGACCAAGCGCCGGCTGTCCGCCTTGTCAAGACTCTGGTGGAACAAGGTGCTATGGGAATAGACCCTGCCGCTCCAGCCGAAGCCCAACGCTTGTGGAAAGAACGGAAACGGCTTTACCTACACCAAGGGAGGCTGTACCGTGAGCTGATCAACCCGAAGACCCATGAGAAAATATGCCAGTTAATCGTTCCTCAAGCTGATGTCGCTACTGTCCTGCGGGCATACCATGATGGTGCTGGCCACTTCGGGTGGAAGAAGCTGGAGATGCTGTTGAGGGAGCGGTTCTATTGGAGTGGGATGCGTGAATCGGTGGAAGCCTGGTGCCGAGAGTGCGGTCCTTGTACGCTGAGGAGAAAGGACGAGACTAGCCAGAGGGCACCGTTACATCCCATAGTCACCCATCAGCCGCTGGAGCTGGTCGCCCTAGACCATGTCAAGCTCACCCCTAGCCGAAGTGGGTACACCTACGCATTGACCATGGTAGACCACTACTCAAGATTTATGGTGGTAGTCCCCATTAAGGACCTGACTGGTCGAACCGCTGCTCGAGCGTTCCAGGCTTATTTTTGCCGACCCCATGGGTACCCCGAGAAGGTGCTGACTGACCAAGGCCCGGCTTTTGAAGCAGAAGTGTTTCACGAATTCTGTCAGTTATACGGCTGCAAGAAGATCCGGACCACTCCGTACCACGCCCAAACCAACGGCATGTGCGAGAAAATGAACCACTTGGTCCTGGGGCTCCTCAAGACGCTACCGCTGGAAGAACGGAACTTGTGGCCGGAAAAGTTGCCCGACTTGGTCGACATGTACAATAATATCCCGTCCAGCTCGACGAAGTGCACCGAAGCGTATCTGATGAGGGCTCGGCCTGGCCACCTGCCGGTGGATCTGGAGATGGGGTTGGAGGCCCCGGAAGCACTCCCTTCAACGGCAGAGTGGGAAAGTCGGAGGAGGGCACAGTACCGGCAAATCCAGGAGTATGTGGAGAAAAACCTCAGTCGAAGTCGAGAACAGCAAGAGCACCGGTTCAATCAAAAGGCGCCCGCAGGTCCTTTCCAGCCAGGAGATGTGGTGCTGAAATGGAAGAGAAAAGCCCACAAGCTGGATGATCAGTGGGAGCAAGTCCCTTACGTCATACAACCCACAGAATGGGGAGATGGGAAGACCTACCAGATCAGTCGTGACCAAGGGGGCACCCTGGCCACAGTTTCCCGGGACCATCTAAAAAAATGCCCCCCAGCGTTGAAGGCAGAGGCTGAAGTACCGGTTCCTCCACCAGTGGAGAAGGCAGCAGAGGTAATCCACACTGTAATGGGTGACTTCCCAGCAAACTGGCCTACACAGAACGGCGCGGTGATACTTCCAGTGATACTGTTCCCACAACCCGTGGATGAAGAAGTAGTGGAAGCGGTTAACCGTGAGCCAGAACCAGTGCCAGTGCCCAGGGATGAACCTGTACCCAGCCCCCCTACACCTCCGCCTGCTCCACACTATAGCAGGGAGGAGGAACCGATTGTTCCCTCTACCCCACTGTCTAGCAACACTGACACCGGGCCCCGAAGGTCCACCCGTTCCAACCTAGGTAGACCCCCACTTAGGTACAGGGAGACCGTTCTATGAGTAAAAGGGGTCCGCAAATGTGAAGGAGTGGTTGTTAGTTTGAAAAGTTTAAAAGTTGAAAATGATGAGAAATGATTGATCCAAGAAGAAGTTACCTGATTTGCTTTGTGATTGCAACCGGCTGGAGCCGGCACCGTTGTCCCCGTGGGGACCGTTTAAAGTTTTGGCATGGGAACTATCCATGGACAAGCCCGTGAACTTGCAGGGCACCACAAACGTTAAGTGGCTTGTAAATATGTTGGTTACCGTTACCGTTTCCGCCATACCGTCTCCGGAGAGGCAGGTTGGAGGGAGGGCCCTGAGCAGAGCAGGCTAGGGCCCAGCCACCAAAGGAACCGGTGGCTACCCTCTGGAGGGAAGGACAGATCCCGCTCGGGTAACTTGTGCTGGACTGTGGGTCAAGGGGTGCTGCCTGGGTTTTAGGGGCAGCATCAGGGCCAGGTTGCTTGGGTGGGAGAGAGCGGAAACCGTGATCGTAAACCGTTGCAACGTTTAAGTAAATGTGCCTCCCGTCTTGGGAAGAGTTATTAAAAATGTTATTCATGTTTTCTTAACCTTATTACCCCTTTTTACAGAAAAATAAAACCGGTGTAGGACGGCAGCCCGCGGACGGTCTGCATTTTGCTAAGGGGGAATGTGTCGCCCTGGGCAAGCCAGGGGACACGGGTCACAACACCACCGCACCCCACACTCCAGGTAGGCATATCACAGCTAAACTACAAATCCTTGTTGCCTTCCTCCAGAGGCTGATGATTCACACCAGGGGGTGGGCCAGGCGGTTGGCTCCGCCCACCAAGGAGGTCACAGCTCTGGAGGCGGGAGAAACCAGGCAGTGAGCTCAGGGAAGAGCAAGAGTCTAGTCAGGGAGGACGAAGTGGAAGGAGTGGAGGAGTAGTCTAGACAGGGCTAAAGGAGACAGCGAAGTGAAAGTGAAGGAAGAAAAGTAGTAAAGGAGGAAAGCAAGTGAAGTGACAGTAAAGAAAGAAAGCCTGAAGGGTCCAGCTTTGTGTAGGGCCAGATCAGCAAGGTCAGCGACGGCGGTGACTGTCTGGAGGGGGACCGTTTGGAAGTTCCTGGAAGGACCCCGTTGGCTGTGTGCCCGGTGGTCTGGAGCAGTGTTCCGAAGGACAGTCAGCACCAGGGCAGGGGCCTCTCGGACCCCGGCAAGGCTAGGAGTCGCCAAATTTGCCGAATCCGTCAGTGACGGGGACGCAGATCCCCCAACAACCAAGTCCCGATTGAAGGCAACAGCTCAACCATTACAGGAGAGACACCGCCACCGCCACGGCACCAGTTTCTCAGGGCCAGCGCCTGCGGGCAAAGTGTAGAACTCCTCCGGCCCAGATTGTAGTCGGGGAGCGGGTAACCGGAGGGAATCCACCGCTACCACAAGTCAACCATAGGTGCAAGGAAGAGGGACATCACCGTCACCTACCGGGAGTGCAGGTGCAGCCGTCTGTGGGACCGTCCTACCAGCCGTTTGGTTTACCGTACAAACTGTGTCCACGTCTCAGGCTGAGTGAGTACCACAGTGCCGCAAGGCACAGCACTGCCCCCGCGTCCCTGCGCCCATCAGGTCCCGCACCTCACAACCTTCACCGGGCCCCGGGATCACCAACCCCTGCCCACGGAGGGGCAACACAACACCTGGCTGCTCCGCATCACCATCCCCGGGATCCCCGTATTGAGCAGCGGTGGTGAAATCACCACAACCGTGGGTGGCGTCACGGACAATAATCATCCCCACACCCAACAACTCCCTTTCACTCACGGGCGAGGAGTGCCGCTCGAGAAACCCCCGGGATCCGGCCTACAGCTCGAGCCACCACTGAGCAGCGGCCGCCGGACCCGAGCAGAAGGGGGCGAGCGTAGTGTGCTGACACCCTCCTCCCCGCCCGCGACATACCCGTGTACTTTTATCCATGTGTTATTAGACATCATGTGGATGGTGGTCTGTATGGGGCATGGGGGGCACTACAGCAGGGCATGCGATGATTGTGCAGCGCAATAAGTGGGAAAAAGATAAGACCTTACACAGATCATCACTGTACATTCTGATGTCTGGTTTTCTCATCCGAGTTTTATCCGTGTTTCTCACAGATAGAGCCCCTACCTATGAGAGTCTATGGGGCTGATCACAGATAGAGCCTGTACCTATGAGAGTCTATGGGGCTGATCACAGATAGAGCCTGTACCTATGAGAGTCTATGGGGCTGATCACAGATAGAGACTGTACTTATGAGAGTCTATGGGGCTGATCACAGATAGAGCCTGTACCTATGAGAGTCTATGGGGCTGATCACAGAGAGAGCTCATACTTATGAGAGTCTAAGGGGCTGATCACAGATAGAGCCTGTACTTATGAGAGTCTATGGGGCTGATCACAGATAGGGCCCCTACCTGTGAGAGTCTATGGGGCTGATCACAGATAAAGCCCGTAATTATGAGAGTCTATGGGGCTGATCACAGAGCCCATACCTATGAGAGTCTATGGGGCTGATCACAGATAGAGATTGTACTTATGAGAGTCTATGGGACTGATCACAGATAGGGCCCATACCTATGACAGTCTATGGGGCTGATCACAGATAGAGCTCGTACTTATGAGGGTCTATTGGGCTGATCACAGATAGAGCCTGTACTTATGAGAGTCTAACTGTCAGAGGTACAGGTATCTATCTGTGATCAGTCCCATAGACTCTCATAGGTACGGGCCCTATCTGTGATCAGCCCCATAGACTCTCATAAGTACAGGTTCTACTGTGATCAGCCCCATAGACTCTCATAGGTACAGGCTCTATCTGTGATCAGCCCCATAGACTCTTGTCGCGGGCGGAGGAGGGGACGCTGCGCTCTCCCACTGCTCGGGTCCGGCTGCTGCTGCTGCTCGGTGGTGGCTCGAGCGGTGGGCCGGATCCTGGGGTCTCGAGCGGCGTTCATCGCTGCTACTGCTTGGATAGCATGTGTATCTATTGTGAACAGCTTATCAATGGTGGCAAATCGGGGCAGCTTAACCTCTTGCTCTCCGCAATTCAATACTCTCACGCGCACTCTTCCCTTCCGTATTAATGAATAAAACTGTGATATAAATAGTATATAGATACCCCACAAATGCAGATAAAGGTAGGTTATGGGAAAAGGGAGAAGAGGGAAACAGGAAAATAGTGTAATAAAGTATATGTGGCGCCCCTGAGGCTTCCGTCGCCACAGGTCATTGCACCCCATCCAGCGGTGTGATGCCCATTCTGGGAGAGGAAGAGAGTGAACTCCGGTCCCCTGGTAAATCCACACTACACCCATTGTTAGGTACATACTGGGACCAGGGAAAGTGGCAGGCAACCCTCCCATGCTGCATGCTGAGATGGGCTGTAAGACCCATCACTGCTCCCATAGGGTGGTAGCTTAGCAACTGGGGAGGTGGGAGGAGCCATCTGAGAGCAGACACAGAGAGGAAGGTCAAGTTTAGTCAGTTTACCTCAGGGAGTGAAAGAGTGAGGAGCCAGCAGTTGGAGAAGAAGAACGAGAGAAAGGAGGGAGGAGGAGGCCTGCTGGAGGCAGGCAAGGAGGAGGAAAGAAAGACAGAAAGGAAGAAGGAAAAGAGCTCCAAGTCAGTCAGGAGCAGAGGAACAGAAGGAGACGCTTCCCGGTGAAGACCCTGGGACCCAGAGGTCCAGGTGACACCACGTAAGGGACAGAAGGAGTCGCAGGGCCGCGGGTAGTCCTGGAAGTATCACGAGCAGGCCTAGAGGTACCAAGGAGAGGGCCCTAGAAGTGCCACGGGTAGTTGTAGGCTGCGGTGGCCTGTTCCACATTAACATCGGTGGAGTGATCAAGCTGCGACAGGGGACGGTCCCTAGAGACTGGAGGAGTGCAAAGACAATCTCCAAACAGTAAAAACCGAGGCCCAGGGACGTTATAAGCTCCCAGGGCCAGAACCCATAGCAGACTTCCAGAAAAGGGGTAATCAGCCGACAGGTGACCCCCCAGCCTGGAGGCTGTAGTGGAGGCCAAGCCAGATTTATCCTAACAAAGGCAAGGCTAAGGAAGACAGCAGAAGAAAGAGACACTAAGAGAAGGGTACCGGCATTCACTCTCAGAATCACCCAGAAACGGCGGAGGTCCCTGACAGTGGTCCCAGCAGTCCAAGGGTCCCTACAGCTGTGACAAGAACTGTGAGTAAAGAACTTGAACTGCACCCTTGAAGTGGTCTCTGTTATTTCCGCTGCATAGACATTCACAAGCACCAACTGTGCCCCGGGCATTGCTCCACCTGTGGGGAGCAGTACCACCTTTGCTGCCATAACATCATCCCGGTGGCCTCACACAGCAGCGGCGGCTTAATAGCCGCATACCACAGGTGTCGTCACGAACACAACCATTAACAAGCAAGCCACATATTTTACTGACACCCACCAGGGCCACGGAGCCGGGCCCAGCCACCACTGACTACCACCGGACTAGTCTGGCCCGGCACCGGGTGTCCCATAGCCCTGGGGTGGGCGAGTCATATACCTTCCAGGGGGGAGAGGAAATGGCAGCACAGCCAGTGGAGGTGAAGCAACGGGAAGCCTGCAACTAAATTGTTGAGAGCGTTATCACATGGTGACTGAGCCTGATTGTAACGGGAGCATAGAAGTGCCGATCCTGTCTTACCTGCGTTGTTGTAGAAGTGGGTTTCCAGTGGTGGAGTCAGCTGTGTGCAGTGGTGGCTGTGGGTTCTTTTATGTGCGACCGTAGTAATAGCTGCGCCCACTTCCTGTATGGGAGTGGAATGCAGTGAGGCTAATGGAACGCACGTCTGCGCCTGCACATTTGTGAAGAAGGCGAGGGAGAGGGGGGAGGCTGTAATTGGCCTCCTCAACCTCGTGTGGGTCCTTCACCTCGGCCCAAACCCTGTGTGGTCAGGGCACCCTTCCTTGTAACTGCGCACAAGGAATACCACACACCTCCTTACTATGCTGGCAGCAGAGCTCAATGCCATCATGCGGTCAAATGTTTACTTTGAAATGCATGGGAAATGTGAGTCACACCGCTGAGAAGTTGTGGACGGTTAGCTCTGGAGACCAAGTTTCATCAATGGTTGTCTCCACTCAACCAGCAGCCAGGGAAGGCCGGGTGTGACAATGATGCAAACATGGGTGCGGCCCTTCGCCGTGACAATGTGACACACGCGCCTTGTGTGGCTCACGTGTTGAACCTGGTTGTCCAGCAATTTTTAAAGCACTATCCTGGCCTACATGGCCTTCTGCAGAGGGCACGGTGTAACACCTTCCTTAATCCACACACTCAGATGGGCTGTAAAGGATAGGCTAGAGGGAAGCCACTCACCAAGCAGGACCTCCAGAACCCTGGAACCCTTTAACCCCTATACAGGGATTAGGAATTACACAGGGCCCAAGGTGATCAATACCTGTGGAAGGCTGCAGTTCCAGAGAATAGTAGTCAGACAAGGACAAAACATTAATTGAGGAACAGGAACAGAATGGGACGGCCAGGACTTAATCAGAAAACAAGCAGAGGTGAAATGCGGATCGGCCAACAAGGTACATAAACAGCAAGCAGGAAAAGTAGTCAGGTAACAAGCATACAAAATCATAAAACTGAACTGGGGGTAAAAGTAACCAGAGGTCATAGCTATGTCTGGCAGTGGTCTGCAGACAGGATGGGCATAAAAAAGGGTGTGGTGTCTATTGGTTGTAGCTGAATGATGGTGAGCCGTAATCAAGTGCAGCATTGCGCCGTGCACATTTTTTCTCCCGGTTCTTTTCCGTGTTCACACTATATGTGGTTCCACTATGTATGGAGTTCCATCAGCCTCTGGAAGGTTCCTGGCAAATTGCACAGCTCGAAGGGCATGCCTTTTGAATTCGTTGAATTCGCAGAGACCCATCGGGGTGGCAAAGGCGGTCTTCTCCCGGTCTGCCTCAGCAACGGACAATTGCCAATAGCGACTACTGAGATCAAGGGTAGAAAAATAATTTGCAGTTCTCAATGCAGCTAGCTATTCCTCAATACAGGGGAGTGGTGCTGTCCTTCTTCTTTAACAGGACCAACGGAAGCTGCCCAGAGGCTACAACTGTCAGGGATAACCCCAGCCTCCTTCATGTTGCTCAACATGTCTTTGGTACACTTGTAATGTGCAGGTAGTATTGGCTTATATCTCTCTTTGATGGGTGGGTGTGCACTTGTGGGGATGTAGTGTTTGATCAAGATTAGGGACCAAGGCCCGGGAATATTTTTCAGCAAAAAGTATATGCATTATTCCCATTAACAAATTTTATTAAGATATAGAAAAAACACACCAGCAGTGTAAAAAGTATTTTGACCATCAAGTCACAATAAACATGATACAATATAGACATACAATATTTAAAAGAGAGGTTACAAATATAGGGGATCAAATCGAGGCTCAGGACTTAACTTTGAGACCATATTAGGTTCATCCAGGCAGCGCCACACAATAAAAGAAATAGGATGCTTGCTGTCCATAAACGTCCAGATCGATGTATGCCGATGCTCTCCAAAAGTCCCCTTAGTACTTATAATAGCGGAGATGAGACATCAAATCCTTCAATTTAGCAGGTGAGCCATCAATTTCATGGTAGATTTACAACAGTCTCCACCTCGACGCGTTTCCCCACATGCTATACATGTGGTTCATCAGGAGGCTATAAGACAGACAAGCTCTATCAGCAACAAGTTGTAATAGTATTAACCATAGATTGCACATTCATAAGCTACACCACAGAAAGGCATGTAAGATAAAGAGACAATATCAAAGATACAAGAGTACTTGCCCAGGGAGATGAGGTATTAGATATGCAGATCCATGGCGCCCATCAAACAGGATCCACGGCCGATCAGACAATGCTAAAGAGATAGTACTGCCATAGTCCAGAGAGGCGTCATGGAGCTGCATACCACCATGAGGTTTAAATAGCCTGTAATCCCATAATCAGCTGTAAGCGGTCAGGGCAATCATGCAGATGCCGGCACCGCCATGTATGCGCATGCCTAATGCATTGCGCACACCTGGGAAAGCCCAGGATGCCGATATAATTAGAACGCCGCCGTCCCTATCCCCATTGCGCCTGCCCAGAACCTCCCAGGCAGCGCGCACGTGCGGACGGAGGCCCTCAGGTGCCACAGTCAGATAGAAATAGACAAAAGCACAGCGCATGCGTGAGGGTCCTGAATGTTATGGCGTCTGCATGGAAACGCCGCCGTCCACATCCCCATCGCGCCTGCCCAGACAACAGGCGGCGCGCACGTGTGGACGGAGGCCCTGAGATGCCATAATCAGATGGACATAAACAAGAGCACAGCGCATGCGCAGGGGTCTTAAGTACTACGGCGTCTGCATAAAAGTCGTAAGATGATACAGAGCACCGTGTGCCCACGCATGCGCAATAAAGCAAGGGGAATACTTAGTGCTTTACTGCACGTCTAACATTAATATAAAGCACCCGCTGCAATATATATTTGTTGAAGAAAGGTTACTTTAAAGATAAGGCCATATTATAGGGGGCTCCCATTCATAGGAATATAAGTATGATATAATTTAATTTAGCCGATGTAAATAGATTGTAGACGCCATAATAGACATGACCCCCATTTGTAGGCACATAGATAAAATAGGCATCATAGGATATACAATAAAAATAGATACAATAGATTATAGACGCCATAATAGACATAACCCCCATTTATAGGCACATAGATAATATAAGCATCATGGGATATACAATAACAGGCAGATATACCATTATATATTATTACATCAACCCTGTCAGAAATATAACAGGGATACCATCCTTCTAGACAGATATACCCTCCATGTATACATTATGAGGGTACATCCATAACGAGTCTCCCAGGGCAAGGACAAGAATACATAGATATTAACCATTAATATGGTCCATTCCTAAAAAGGAAAGAAGTCTTACAAAGTAGAGCAAAAATGGATTTAAATTAACAATTTGGGTTCCGCTTAAGGCTAGGTGGGAAGAAAACAGCTAAAGGAGAGCTGTTCGTTCAGCCCTCCTGGGGTCAAAGATCCCATTTTGAATATCCAAGCTGATTCCTTCTGCAGTAATACCCTATCAAAGTCTCCTCCCCTAGGGTTGGGTTTCACCACCTCCAGAATGGAAAAACGAATTTGAGCCGTATCTCCCCCATGGATCATATTAATATGGCGAGAGATTGATGTATCTCGTCCATTCCTAATATCCGTAAGATGTTCGCCCACCCGCCTCCGGAGTTCTCTCAGGGTCTTCCCTATATAGTCCATAGGGCAAGTACAGGTGGCCCTATAGATAACTCCGGAGGTTTTACAGTTACCAAAATCATGTAGGGAGAAGATTTTCCCCGTGGCTGCACTAGTCACCCTTTTGCATTGTTCCATGGATCCACAATATTTACAGTTTCCACAGCGGAACATCCCGCAGATACGTCTATCTAGCCATGTTCCCTGTGGTCTAGGTCCCTGGTACATGCTGTGCACCAATTTATCGCCTATGGTACGACCCCGCCTGTAAGTAATGCTAGGGGATTTATTAATATACTTTACCAAATCGGGGTCAGCCCTCAAGATCTTCCAGTGCTTTTTTATCACTGAAAAGACTCTTTCAGATTGTACATCGTACGTGCCAATGATACGCGTGATGTTACAATCATTTTCACGCATCCGGGGAATCATAAGACTGTGTCTATTGGTATTTTTTGCAAGGGCATAAGAGTGCTGAATGATCTTTTTGGGATAGCCACGGTCTAAAAATCGACCAAAAAGGTCCGAGGCCTGTGCCTTGAAATCTTCTTCTCTTGAGCAATTTCTGCGTATCCGCAGAAACTGCCCATTAGGAATACCCCTCTTTAGGGGAAAGGGATGATGGCTGTCCCATTTCAATAGGGAGTTGGTCGCTGTGGGTTTACGATGGGTATATGTGTGGATCTTGCCCCCCTCATCCTTTTGTATAACCAGATCTAAAAAGGTGATAGAATTCTGATCACAGGTATGGGTAAATCTCAGGCCTAGGGAGTTATTATTGAGGCCCTTGACAAATTTTTCAAAATCAAAAAAAGACCCTGTCCAAAGGATGAGGATGTCATCAATGTATTGGACCCACAGTGCGATACATTGATGAGATTCCTCATCCTCCCCCCCAAAAACAACTGTTTCTTCCCACCAGCCCAGGTACAGATTGGCGTAACTGGGGGCACAAGGGCTCCCCATTGCTGTACCCCTGAGCTGGTGGAAGTACTTAGTATTCCTCAATACAGGGGAGTGGTGCTGTCCTTCTTCTTTAACAGGACCAACGGAGCTGCCCAGAGGCTACAACTGTCAGGGATAACCCCAGCCTCCTTCATGTTGCTCAACATGTCCTTGGTACACTGGTAATGTGCAGGTAGTATTGGCTTATATCTCTCTTTGATGGGTGGGTGTGCACTTGTGGGGATGTAGTGTTTGACCCCTTTTATTCTCCAAAAGTCTAGCGGATGTTTGCTGAAGACTTGCTCGTATTCTTGCACTACCCTGTAGACCCCCTTCTTGTGATGTGAAAGTGTGGACTCTCATGGGCACTCTTCCCTTCCGTATTAATGAATAAAACTATGATGTAAATAGCATATAGATACCCTACAAATGCAGATAAAGGTAGGTTATGGGAAAAGGGGGAAGAGAGAAACAGGAAAATAGTGTAATAAAGTATACCTTCCAGGTGGGAGAGGAAATGGCAGCACAGCCAGTGGAGGTGAAGCAAGGGGAGCCTGCAACTAAAGAGTTGAGAGCGTTATCACATGGTGACTGAGCCTGATTGTAACTGGAGCATAGAGGTGCCGATCCTGTCTTACCTGCGTTGGTGTAGAAGTGGGTGTCCTGTGGTGGAGTCAGCTGTGTGCAGTGGTGGCCGTTGGTTCTTTTATGTGCGACCGTAGTAATAGCTGCGCCCACTTCCTGTATGGGAGTGGAATGCAGTGAGGCTAATGGAATGCACGCCTGCGCCTGCGCATTTGTGTTTAACGTCGCGCATGTGCAGAACGGAGAAAAGGCTGCGCTCACTTCCTAATGAAAGGGAGTGAGACGCAGCTGGGAAGGGAAGGGAAAAGATTAGGGTTTGGGGATGATGAAAGGGCTTTCTACGGGTAAGGATGGCAAAGGGTTGCAGTGACGGAAAGTCAGGCAGCCTGTCCTGTCCTGTCCTGTCCGTCCGTCTTTTTGTATCATGAATTGGAAAGACTGCAAGGGAGAGGGGAGGTGCTTGTGCCCAAAGGGAGGAGTTATTCAGATTCATTGCAGTGGGCGGCGGCTGCAAAAAGCACCATTCTTCTTGTTTTTGCTCTGCAAAACAGCCTTTTCAAGGGTTGGCTTGGGTGACAAAATGTCTTCTGTAGGCTCCCTAAGATGTGTCCGGTAAAGGCCAGGGTGCCACTCAAGGCTGTAACTAATTCGGGTTATAGCTTCTCGGCCTTTTGGCTAAGATCAAGTGTAGTTTCGGAGGACGCTACTTTGGTCGGTACTGGAAGGTGCCTGGGATTGCACGACTGCCGGTCTTGGGGGAGTGTGTGCGCCTTCTGATGACACATAGCCCTCTTGTGCCTGGACGGTTCCCAGGCAACGGGAGGCGATCACCTTTGTTATTTTGAAGTCCTACTGATAAACAGAAAAAAAAAAAAATCTGTTCTTAGTTTAATATCTGATACGTCCCCTATCTAGGGACCATATATTAAATGGATTTTTAGAACAAGGAGATGGAAAAAATCTTGCTCTGTCCACTCCACGCATTGACCTGGTATTGTAGTACCTCCAGGACGGTGCACCCCTTCTTAACCCAGTTTCCAAAAGCAGAACTCAATTCACCTGATTAAAATGAACCCAATTAGTGAATTGAAAGAAAGCAAACAACTTTATTTGCACCTTAATTTAGCCAATTCACTTTTCACACTTTCACCCTTTTTTTATCTTTCACGCCTTTTACTTGCTTTATTCATGCAAAAGCTGCGCCAATTAGCAAACTCATCTCCACTCAACTTGATGAACTCTGCTATGTCCCATGCAGTATCTTGTTCTCAGTCTTATCTAGATCATTTGCAATTGAATAGAATAGATCCCTTTTGGACACATTAGATTCAGCTGCTGCAGTGACTGCAGGTGTTAGAAGATGCAGATTTGGCATCAGGTGCTGTCTACCAGATTCCACTCCAATTAAAGGTTCCATGTTTATTCCTACCATGCATTGTTTTTCGGTGTTTTCTTTGAGCAATGATGATGTCTTTAGTGATCTGTTGGCTCCCTCTCCTGGAGGAAGAGTTTGCTTGCTCTTGGACTTTCAAAAAGAGAGGTCATGATAGACATTTAGCTTCTGAGCCCAATTGGGGACAGTCATGGGTGATGAATGTCTTGCAACCTGCTGCGAAGCCTGATACCGCAATATAAGGAACGTCAAATACTAAGAATGGGCGGCCTATGAAAGAATTAGTACTTTCATTAAGAATACTTAAACGGCTAATTGGGAATAGACAAACTGTAAAAAGCCCTCTGAGAAAGCCCCTTTCTAATCTTTGTTAGTAAGCTTTTCTGTAGTCTGCCTGTTGATGTATTTTCCGTTTGAACAGTGCACAACATGAAGTGACGGAACACTGGCTTGTCACAATGTCCCCCGCTGACATCACAATAGCGCTGCTGCCTAGAAAGCCAGCTGCGCAGCAGAAGTTGCTCTTTGGGTGGGATGGTGGGCTAATGTATCTATTCCTGCTTGGTGTGAGTTTGACATGATCTAGAGCAACGAGTTCCAGCGGCTGGCGGTTGATTATTGGCTGTAATGGGGCTTTCTGGCTGGTGCCAGCCCTTCTTCTTAGCACACAGGAACCACAATCCCTAAACCATGCTTCGATGGATTCTCTCATCCCAGCCCAGTAAAACTACATATTTCACACAGTTATAAGCAGCTCATGGGCATTCACCTGGATTAAAACCCATAACAGCTCATAGACCAAACAATCAATCTACCACTGGACCAAAGACAGGAAGCTAAATCCACTGCCTGCGGTAACTAAGTTAATCCTATAGGCTACTCACACAACAAACCCAAGAGAAAGGAAAAAAACATGGCTTCGATTATCCATCCAATGAAAACGCATAACCATTGTGAGCCATTGGACAATGCAATTGCACACATGGTGACATGGTGCACGGCCCAATGAATCAAGTCTGTACTTCATATTCACGGTTTAAGCCCTTGGGTTCTAATGTGTCCAGAGTACATATCCAGAAAGATTCCCTTTCTTTGTGCTAAGCACAAGTCAACAATACGTTGTAAGCAGATTCTATTACCAGTCCCACACCATTTTGTAACGCATAATCACACAGTGGCCCAATTAAGATTCCAAGTCATCGAACATGTTCCAGCCATACGCAGAGGAGGCGATAGAATTAGGAAGCTCAAAGAAAGGGAACCTTTCTGGATATATACTCTGGGCACGTTGGAACCCAAGGGCTTAAACCATGAATATGAAGTACAGACTTGATTCATTGGGCCGTGCACATTTTTTCTAACGCCCGATTCTTTTTCGTGTTCACACTATGTATGGTTCCACTATGTATGGAGTTCCATTCTTCCTTGTTTTTTATTTGTCATGTTTGTCATGTCTGATCAACTGGTTACATTATGTCTGATTACCTTGTCTAACAGTTTTTTCTCCCCTTTCTTTACCTTCCAGGTTCCCATAGTCACGTGAAATATCCCTGTTGCACTTGATTACGGCTCACTATTCACTATAGGATGTCTTATATCTAACATCACACTCTCACCCGTCAGCACTCTATAGGTTTGTATAAGGTATGCGCTTACACATCCGGTCCTCCATAAATATTTCCACTTATGTAACACTATCCCTATGATCACTCATAACTCATACCTTTGTAGTCAATTACAGCCTCCCCTCTCCCCCCTCCCCTTCTCCCTTTCCATCTATAATTTTGCCAGTACAATATTAGTTTACATTAGGCACACACTCACATATTCCATTCCTTAGTGACTTATTGTAATTCACATTCGCATACAATTCTCTATGCCTGCCCCATTACTACATTCATACCTACTTGACCTTATCCTGATACCCCTTGTCTCACCTTGTTGGTCCCTACACCTGTTATCCTGTCCTTTCCTGTGTCTGTCTTGTCACACAACACATTTTAGCATATTAGTTGTGCTCCTTATTACCTGTCCTGCCTATTAGAATTATGTCCATTATGTCCATGCATGGCCCAATGAATCAAGTCTGTACTTCATATTCATGGTTTAAGCCTTTGGGTTCCAACGTGCCCAGAGTATATATCCAGAAAGAGTCCCTTTCTTTGAGCCTCCTAATTCTATCGCCTCCTCTGCGTATGGCTTGGACATGTTCGATGACTTGGAATCTTAATTGGATCACTGTGTGATTATGCGTCACAAAATGGTGTGGGACTGGTAATAGAATCTGCTTACAATGTATTGTTGACTTGTGTTTAGCTCAAAGAAAGAAAATCTTTCTGGATATGTACTCTGGGCACATTAGAACCCAAGGGCTTAAACCGTGAATATGAAGTAAAGACTTGATTCATTGGGCCGTGCACCATGTCACCATGTGTCCAATTGCATTGTCCAATGGCTCACAATGGTTATGCGTTTTCATTGGATGGATAATCAAAGCCATGTTTTTTTCCTTTCTGTTGGGTTTGTTGTGTGAGTAGCCTATAGGATTAAGTTGGTTACCGCAGGCAGTGGATTTAGCTTCCTGTCTTTAGTCCAGTGGTAGATGGATTGTCTGGTCTATGAGCTGTTATTGGTTTGAATGCAGGTGAATGCCCATGACTGTGTACAATATGTAGTTTTACTGGGCTGGGATGAGAGAATCCATTGAAGCAGATAAAGGTAGGTTATGGGAAAAGGGAGAAGAGGGAAACAGGAAAATAGTGTAATAAATAAGCAGATTCTATTACCAGTCCCACACCATTTTGTGACGCATAATCACACAGTGATCCAATTAAAATTCCAAGTCATCGAACATGTCCAAGCCATACGCAGAGGAGGCAATAGAATTAGGAAGCTCAAAGAAAGGGAATATTTCTGGATATATACTCTGGGCACGTTGGAACCCAAAGGCTTAAACCATGAATATGAAGTACAGACTTGATTCATTGGGCCATGCATGGACATAATGGACATAATTCTAATAGGCAGGACAGGTAATAAGGAGCACAAGGGATATGCTAAAATGTGTTGTGTGACAAGACAGACACAGGAAAGGACAGGATAACAGGTGTAGGGACCAACAAGGTGAGACAAGGGGTATCAGGATAGGGTCAAGTAGGTATGAATGTATGAAGCGGAAGAGGAGAACCCACAAGCTGGATGATCAATGGAAACAAACCCCATACATCATACAGCCCACAGGATGGGAAGATGGGAAGGCCTACCAGATCAGTCGTGACCAAAGGGGCACTTTGGCCACGGTTTCCCGGGACAATCTAAAAAGGTGCCCACCAGCATTGAGGGCAACGGCTGAAGTTCCGGTTCCTCCACCAGCGGAGAAGGCAAAAGAGGTAATTCACACCGTGATGGGTGACTTCCCAGCGGACTGGCCTACACAGAACGGCGCGGTGATTCTTCCAGTGATACTGTTCCCACAACCCGTGGATGAAGAAGTGATGGAGGTGGTCAACCGTGAGCCGGAGCCAGTGCCAGTGCCCAGGGATGAAACTGTGCCCAGCTCCCCTATGCTTCCGCCTGCCCCACACGATAACAGGGAAGAGAGACTGATTGTTCCCTCTCCCCCGCTGCCTGTCACCACTGACACTGGACCCCGGAGGTCCACTCGCCCCAACCTAGGTAGACCCCCACTTAGGTACAGGGAAACTACTATTTAGAGGGGGGGTGAACATTGTGTGTTGAAAGCACTGTTTAAAAGTTTTAAAGTTTGAAAATGAAAATGAATAATTGCTGGAAAGTTACCTGATTTACTGCTGATTGGAACCGGTCGTAGCCAGCAGCTGGTCCCCATTGGGACCCCCTTCACCTTGCATAGAAACTTCTATGAACATGCCTGAGAACTTGCAAGGCAACCACAAACTTGTGGCCTGTAAATAAATGGTTGTTGCAGCTTCCACCGTTGCCGCCTCCGGAGAGGCAGATTGGAGGAAGGGCCCGCAGTGGAGGAAACTGGGGCCCAGCCACCACAGGAACCGGTGGCAATCCTCTGGGGGTTTCAGGGGTGCCCCATGGACGTGGGTCCCCTGGAAAGGACAGAACCCGCTCGGGCAATTTGTGCAGGACTGGGGTCAAGGGGTGCTGTCTGTTTGCTTAGGGGCAGCATCAGTGCCAGGTTGCTTGGGTGGGAGAGAGCGGAAGCCGCAACCGTTTACCGTAACGTTTAAGTAAGAGTACCTCCCGATGTGGGAAGATGTTATCATACTTGTATGTCTGTTACAGTTTTCTATATTTTTATATTTTCCAGTTGGTGAAAATAAAACCGGTGATGGACGGGCAGCCCGAGAACGGTCTGCATTTTGCTAAGGGGGAATGTGTCGCCCTGGACAAGCCAGGGGCCACAGAGCACAACACCTACACACCCCACACTCCCTGCAGGCACATCAAGGTCAGACACAAAACCCTTGTTGCCTTCCTCCAGGGGCTGATGTCCACACCAGGGGGTGGAGCCAGGCGGTTGGTCTCCGCCCACCGAGGAGTTCACAGTTCTGGAGGCGGGAAAGACAGGCAGTCTAGTTTGGAGGAGGAAGTGGAAGGAGGTGAAGTAGAGAGATAGAGTTTGGAGAGGAAAGAGTTCAGTTTTGACAGTGAAAGTGGAAAGAGTAAAGTGACAGCTAAAGAGCCTGAAGTTGGTCCGGGTGTGTGGCCCGGACAGAACAGCAAGGTTGGCAGACAGTGGTGACCGCCTGCAGGAGTGGCCTATCGGAGTTTGTCGAAAAGACCGTGGACGGGCGGTGGCCCGGCGGTACCGGACCGGTACACAAGGAGAAGCTAGCACCATTGGCAGGGGCTTTTCGGACCCCGTCAAGGCTAGGAGTCGCCGTGAAGTTGCCGAATCCGTTAGTGAAGGGGACCTCCGGGTTTCCAAACAGTCAAGTCGCGACAGAAGGCAACTGTCCAACGGTGAAGGGGAGACACCGCCACCGCCAAGGGCAACCGTTTCCCAGGGCCAGCGCCTGCGGGCAAAAGGGGCTCCTGCGGCCCACATCCAGGTCGGGGAGCGGGTTACCAGTGGGAACTCATCGGAATCAACATAGAACATAGGTGCAGGGAGAGACAGTCATCACTAACCTGCAGGAACAACAACACCGCAGCCGTCCGAGGGACCCGTCCATCCAGCCGCTTGTTTTAACGTGAACTGTGTCATCATCATTGGGCTGAGTGAGTACCTCCATGCCGTGCGGCACAGCGCTGCCCCTGCGACCCTGCACCTCACCAGGCCCCGCAACCCGCCTGCCATCCACTCCTACCCCATCACCGGGCCCCGGGACAATCAACCCCCTACCCACGGAGGGGAGAAATAACAACAAAGCTGCTTCTTGTCACCGCTCCCAGGATCCCCGTCCCTGGAGAAAGGCAACAAGGGTTTTGTGTCTGACCTTGATGTGCCTGCAGGGAGTGTGGGGTGTGTAGGTGTTGTGCTCTGTGGCCCCTGGCTTGTCCAGGGTGACACACTACAACACTTAGGTTATTGTGCTTTTTGTGCAGCTTGCAAGGTTACATGATACTTCATATACGATTTTTAGCTTTCTTGTTAGTAAATCACATTTTTTTTCCTCTTTTTCTTTCCTTAACTGAAGGCGGCATATCTCCAAGGCATTCTGATCTCTCAGCAAATCAAGAGGAGCTGGAGACCGGGAAGACCGACCCTCAGGAGCCTCCTGGACTTCAGAGAACAAGCATGGCCGCCGACAGAGGAGCAACCTGTCCTCCAAGAAGCTCAGAAGAAGAGGCGATGCCCGGCAGCTTATCTGTTTTTGTCTTTTAAATGTGGTTTATACTTTTGCTAATGGTAATTTAATAAAATCTTTCTCCAATATGAGTTCTTCTTGCGTTGCCTCCAGTGAGTTCTGGCTTTGGTGATAAATATAGCACCCAAGATAAATATAGCAGCAAAGCGGCAACTCAGTGGGAAAATAGCAGCAGGCAAATATAATGTGCAAAATCCGATGGCTAAATGATTATAAATAATGATGAAGTCAAAGCCTCAATATATATAAATATATATTTTGTAGCAGTGAGATATAACCAAGGCACAGACAGCACTGGGGTCATACACATTACTGTGGGGCATATACATTACTGGGGGCATACAGCTCTGGAGGGCAAACACATTACTGGGGTGGATGGGATACAGCTCTGGGGGCTCAGACAGCTTAGTGGGGGGCACATATAGCTATAAGGGGCCCATAGAGCTCAGGGAGGCATACACAGCTCTAGGGGGCACATACAGCTCATGAGGGGACATTCAGTTCTAAGTGGCCCATACAGCTTAGGAGGGGCACATACAGCTCAGGAGGGGCTAGTTACCACCTTTGAACTGACTCTAACTTCTGAACAGGGTCGGCATCAGCACCCGGCACACCAGGCAGTGTCAGGTGCTCCTGCCCTGACACTGTACACTGACACTGCTGCACGGTGCCCCTGACCTGAAACTATACACTAGCACTACTGCACGGTGCTCCTGCGCTGAAACTGTACACTGACACTGCTGCACGGTGCTCCTGTCCTGACACTGTACACTGACGCCTGCTGCACGGTGCTCCTGCCCTGACACTGTACACTTACAGTGCTGCACGGTGCTCCTGCCCTGACACTGTACATTTACACTGCTGCACGGTGCTCCTGCCCTTACACTGTACACTGACACTGCTGCACGGTGCTCCTGCACTGACACTGTACACTGACACTGCTGCACGGTGCTCTTGCCCCGACACTATACTGACACTGCTGCACGGTGCTCCTGCCCTGACACTGTACACTTACACTGCTGCACGGTGCCCCTGCCCTGAAACTATACACTAGCACTACTGCACAGTGCTCCTGCGCTTACACTTTACACTGACACTGCTGCACGGTGCTCCTGTCCTGACACTGTACACTGACGCCTGCTGCACGGTGCTCCTGCCCTGACACTGTACACTTACAGTGCTGCACGGTGCTCCTGCCCTGACACTGTACATTTACACTGCTGCACGGTGCTCCTGCCCTGCCCTGACACTGTACACTGACACTGCTGCACGGTGCTCCTGCACTGACACTGTACACTGACACTGCTGCACGGTGCTCTTGCCCCGACACTACACTGACACTGCTGCACGGTGCTCCTGCCCTGACACTGTACACTTACACTGCTGCACGGTGCTCCTGCCCTGACACTGTACACTGACACTGCTGCACGGTGCTCCTGCACTGACACTGTACACTGACGCTGCTGCACGGTGCTCCTGCACTGACACTGTACACTGACGCTGCTGCACGGTGCTCCTGCACTGACACAGTTCACTGACACTGCTGCACGGTGCTCCTGTCCAGACACTGTACTGAACTGTAACCATAGGACAATGCCACCAGTCATAGTGACCCCATCACAACCTTAAAGCTCTGTGCGCACACTGCGGTTATTTGGCGCGGATTTGCCGCAGATTTTGCTGCAAAAAAAGTGCAGCTTTTGTTCATAACCTTTCTGCAGTCCTTCCCCAGCAAAATCTATGGGAAAAACAAAATGCTGTGCGCTCACTGCATTTTTCTTCCTACATCTCCAGGCTGGAAAGGGCCAGCAGACGCCTTCTGGTTGAAGCGCTGCTCTTGCTGTTCCCGACTCCGACTCAAGTTCTTCTCGACATATTCTTGAATCTGTCGGTACTGCACCCTCCGCCGAATTTTCCATTCAGCTGTCGAAGGGAGTGCTTCTGGGGCCTCCAATCCCATGTCCAGATCCACCGGTAGCCGACCGGGGTGAGCCCTCATCAGGTATGCTGGGGTGCACTTCGTTGAGCTGGAAGGGATATTGTTGTACATATCGACCAAGTCGGGTAGCTTCTCCGGCCACAGGTTCCGCTCTTCCAGCGGCAACGTCTTGAGGAGGCTCAGGACCAAGTGGTTCATCTTCTCACACATGCCATTGGTCTGGGCATGGTAAGGGGTGGACCGGATCTTCTTGCAGCCGTACAACTGGCAAAACTCATGGAACACCTCCGCTTCAAAGGTCGGGCCTTAGTCAGTAAGCACCTTCTCAGGGTATCCATGTAGTCGGCAGAAATAAGCCTGGAACGCTCTAGCGGCAGTACGACCAGTTAGGTCTTTGACTGGGACAACCACCATAAACCTTGAATAGTGGTCTACTATGGTTAGAGCGTAGGTGTACCCACTTCGGCTGGGGGTGAGCTTTACATGGTCCAGGGCGACCAGCTCCAGCGGTTGATGTGTAACGATCGGGTGTAGGGGCGCCTTCTGGCTGGCCTCGTCCTTCCTTCTCAGCGTGCAAGGACCGCACTCTCGGCACCAGGCCTCTACAGACTCCCGCATCCCACTCCAATAGAACCGCTCCCTCAACAGCATCTCCAGCTTCTTCCATCCGAAGTGTCCGGCACCATCATGGTACGCTTGTAGAACGGTGGGCACATTAGCTTGGGGAATCACTAACTGGCGGATTTTCTCATGAGTCTTCGGGTTAATCAGCTCACGGTACAACTTCCCCTGGTGTAGATACAACCGGGTCCGTTCTCGCCACAGGCGCTGGGCTTCAGCCGGGGTGGCAGGGTCTATTCCAGCAGCACCTTGCTCCATCAGGATCTTAACTAGGCGGACAGCGGGCGCCTGGTTTTGAGCTTCCTGCCACTCCTGACTGGGCAGCGGGTCCAGATTCGCCCGTTGCTGGTGGACATGCACCTTCTCAGTTGGTGGCTGGTGAAATGCAGGCAACTCGATCTCCTCGAGGTCGTCAACCTCGCACCCTTCTTCTGACAAGTGGGGCATCCGAGAGAGTGCATCAGCATTAACGTTGGCACGACCGGCCCTGTATTTGATGGTGAAATCGTAGTTGGCTAGCCTAGCCACCCACCGCTGTTCAAACGCGCCCAACTTGGCCGTGTCCAGGTGGGTCAGCGGATTATTATCCATGAAAGCGGTGAACTTTGCTGCGGCCAGGTAATGGCGGAACCGCTCGGTGATAGCCCACACCAGCGCCAGGAGCTCGAGCTTGAAAGAGCTGTAGTTCTCAGGATTCCTTTCAGTCGGTCGGAGCTTTCGGCTAGCATAAGCAATCACCTTTTCCTTCCCATCTTGGACCTGGGACAAGACTGCCCCCAAGCCCACATTGCTGGCATCGGTGTAGAGGATGAACGGGTTGCTGTAATCGGGATACGCCAGGATCTCCTCTCCGGTCAAGGCCGCCTTCAGTTGACGGAAGGATTCCTCATGCCTCTCTTCCCACACCAGTGGGGCTCCGATGGGTCTACCACCTTTGGTCTGTCCCACGAGGAGGTCTTGCATGGGGGCAGCCATCTTCGTGTACCCCTTGATGAAGCGCCGGTAGTACCCCACCAGACCCAGAAACTGCCTTACTTCCCTCACTGTGGTTGGTCTCGGCCAGTCTTGGATGGCAGTGATCTTCTCGGGGTCGGGGGCGACACCTTCTGCACCCACCACATGCCCCAGGTACTGCACTCTGGGTTTCAGCAGGTGACACTTGGAGGGCTTCAACTTCATCCCGTATTTGGCATGGGACGCGAACACTTCGGCCAGGTTCTCCAGGTGGGCTTCATATGTCTGGGAGTACACATTCACATCATCCAGGTATAACAGGACGGTTTCGAAGTTTAGATGCCCCAGACAGCACTCCATCAGCCGTTGGAAGGTTCCAGGGGCGTTGCACAGCATGAACGGCATACTATTGAATTCACAGAGCCCCATTGGGGTGGTGAAGGCAGTTTTCTCCCGGTCCTCCGGTGCCACAGCCACTTGCCAGTACCCGCTGGTGAGGTCAAGGGTGGAGAAGTAATTTGCAGTTCTTAGTGCGGCCAAAGACTCTTCATTACGGGGCAGTGGGTAAGCATCTTTATGCGTTATCTGGTTAATCTTCCGGTAATCCACGCACATCCGCATGGTGCCGTCCTTCTTCTTAACCAGTACCAATGGGGCGGCCCAGGGACTACAGCTGTCCCTGATGACCCCTGCCTCCTTCATGTTCCTCAACATGTCCTTGGCACATTGGTAGTGTGCAGGGGGAATAGGCCTGTACCTCTCTTTGATAGGGGGGTGTTCACCGGTGGGAATATGGTGTTGGACCCCTTTAACCTGCCCAAAGTCTAGGGGATGTTTGCTAAAAACTTGCTCATACTCCCGTACCACCCGGTATACCCCTTCTTTGTGATGTGTAGGGGTATCGTCAGTGCCTACATGTAGCTGTTGGTGCCACTCATCTAACTCCCCTTGGGGCGGGTGAGTGCTGGCAGTCGGTGGTGAGGTTGGGGGAACTGCCTCGCGGATGGTGTGGGGATCCAGAGTGAGCAACTTGGCAAGTGTAGCATACCGGGGAAGCCTGACTTCTTCCTCCCCGCAGTTCAGCAACCTCACAGGCACTCTCCCCTTCTTTACATCTACCACCCCTCGGGCGTCCATTACTGTGGGCCAGTGCTCGGAGGGCATGGGCTCTATCATGGCAGGGTAGTCACGTCCCTGGGGCCCTACTGCTGCCCTACACCAAATCATCATCTCGCTCCTAAGGGGTACAATCAACGGGGCAACATCCATCACTCTCACCCCACCAATATCTCCTCCTGTCGAGTTCACATGCTGGCGGTACATCAAGGCTCGGATCTCACGCTGCACAGCTCTCTGTCGACTCCCCGCCGCCGTGGCAGCCAGCTGCTGCAGTAGGGTCAGCACATCACTCATACAGTGCTCCATCACATTGGTTCCTAGCACTATCTTCGGGTTATGATCACTGGGTTCATTCATTATCACAATCATACCCTGGTGTTGCAGTTCAGCTCGCCCCACAGTCATGGACACTTGTTTGTATCCCACTTGGGTCAATGGGAGTCCATCAGCAGCAATCAGTGTTATACTAGCATCTGGGGGAGCCAGCTCGTCTTTCCCCCAATACCGTTGATACAGTGTGTATGGTATAGTGGTTACCTGTGATCCAGCGTCCAGAAGAGCCATCACCGGTATGCCGTCCACAGCCACGGGAATGATAGGCCAGGCCCCGATGTACCGGTCCCGCCAGTCTGGGGGGCCATGGGGTTCTACTCCTGAGGATTGGCCCATGGCCCCAGGGGTGGCTCGTTTAATGGACACCGTCGGGAGTAGTGGCCGGGTTTGCTGCACCTGTAACAAATTGGGGGTCCATACCGTGAGTCATTGGTTCTTCTCCGCTGCATCCAGGGAACGTCCTCAGGACGGTCGGCGAGCTGTATCTTTGCCGGAGGCTGGGATCTGGTCTGAGGCTGGAGTGCGGCGAGGATCTTGGCAGCCAGTTCTTCCATCGTGCTGCTTGGAGCTGTAGGTACGGGAGATGCTGGTAGGGCAGGGGCCACCATGACGGGAGCCGTCTCAACTGGCCACGGGGCTGGTTCCAAGACTTCTGAAGCTGGAGGTTGCAGAGCTTTAATGGCCCGTTCCTTTAACACAGCAAAGTCCACATCAGGGTGTTCTAGGGCCCACAGCCGGAGTTGTTTGCGATCCTCGGAGGACCTCATCCCCTGCACAAATTGCTCTACTAACATTTTGTTGCTGTCCGCCTCATTGATGGTGTCCACCCGCTTCAGTGTGCGGAGGGCGGTTTGCAGACGTAAAGCGTAGTCCCGAATGCTGTCCACAGGCCGTTGCCGACATTGGTAAAACTGCATCCTCAGCTCGGCTTCGGTACGGGTCTCAAAGGCAGTCTGTAGTTTCTCAAAGATGGTGGCTACAGAGAACCGGTCCCCCTCGGTCCAGGTCTCCGCCTCCTGCTCAGCTAAGCTTCTTCCGGAAGACCTGTAACGCATCAGGTTTCCCGTCGTACTGCAGCAGCCAGGTAGCTCCGGCCACATATGGCAAGGAGAATGGCATCAGCTGAGCGAGAGCTGGGACCGCGGCACCCCCCGCCAGCACGGCCGGGACCTGGGCAGGCCCATTCCCATCCACGGGTGCCACTGCGGCTGCACCCGCCGCTCCTCCAGCAGCTCCGTTGGGCGCAGACATCTTGTTTCCATCCCCCTTAGCCTCTTTCCGGCTCCTACTCTATCGGGGCGGGGTTTTGGCCTTCGCGCCTCCACTACTCAAGGAGACGCTCGAGCGGGAACTTTTCCCGCCAAAGATAATGGCTTCTGAAATTTTCTGGCCGGACACCTCCGGCGGTAACAAGGCGCACCTCTACCAGACGGCAGAACGGTAAGATCCTGTTCGTGACGCCAAGTTATCGTTTGCGGAGGAGGGGATGCCGCGCTCTCCCACTGCTCGGGTCCGGCTGCCGCTGCTCTGCGGCTGCTGCTGCTCGGTGGCTCGAGCGATGGGCCGGATCCCGGGGACTCAAGCGGCGCTCCTCGCCCGTGAGTGAAAAGGGGTGGTTTGGTTTTGGGGATATTGTCCGTGACGCCACCCACGGTTGTGGTGATTGTGTGGACACCACCGCTGCTCTGGACGGGGATCCCGGGAGCGGAGACAGGGAGCAGCTTTGTTGTTATTTCTCCCCTCCGTGGGTAGGGGGTTGGTTGTCCCGGGGCCCGGTGATGGGGTAGGAGTGGATGGCAGGCGGGTTGCGGGGCCTGGTGAGGTGCAGGGTCGCAGGGGCAGCGCTGTGCCGCACGGCACGGAGGTACTCACTCAGCCCAATGATGATGACACAGTTCACGGTAAAACAAGCGGCTGGATGGACGGGTCCCTCGGACGGCTGCGGTGTTGTTGTTCCCTGCAGGTTAGTGATGACTGTCTCTCCCTGCACCTATGTTCTATGTTGATTCCGATGGGTTCCCACCGGTAACCCGCTCACCGACCTGGATGTGGGACGGAGGAGCCCCTTTTGCCCGCAGGCGCTGGCCCTGGGAAACGGTTGCCCTTGGCGGTGGCGGTGTCTCCCCTTCACGGTTGGACGGTTGCCTTCTGTCGGGACTTGACTGTTTGGAAACCCGGAGGTCCCCTTCACTAACGGATTCGGCAACTTCACGGCGACTCCTAGCCTTGCCGGGGTCCGAAAAGCCCCTGCCAATGGTGCTAGCTTCTCCTTGTGTACCGGTCCGGTACCGCCGGGCCACCGCCCGTCCACGGTCCTTACGGCAAACTCCGATAGGCCACTCCTGCAGACGGTCACCACCGTCTGCCAACCTTGCTGTTCTGTCCGGGCCACACACCCGGACCAACTTCAGGCTCTTTAGCTGTCACTTTACTCTTTCCACTTTCACTGTCAAAACTGAACTCTTTCCTCTCCAAACTCTCTCTCTACTTCACCTCCTTCCACTTCTTCCTCCAAACTAGACTGCTTGTCTTTCCCGCCTCCAGGACTGTGAACTCCTCGGTAGGCGGAGACCAACCGCCTGGCTCCACCCCCTGGTGTGGACATCAGCCCCTGGAGGAAGGCAACAAGGGTTTTGTGTCTCACCTTGATGTGCCTGCAGGGAGTGTTTGGTGTGTAGGTGTTGTGCTCTGTGGCCCCTGGCTTGTCCAGGGCGACACACTACAACACTTAGGTTATTGTGCTTTTTGTACAGCTTGCAGGGTTACATGATACTTCATATACGATTTTTAGCTTTCTTGTTAGTAAATCACATTTTTTTTCCTCTTTTTCTTTCCTTAATTGAAGGCGGCATATCTCCAAGGCATTCTGATCTCTCAGCAAATCAAGAGGAGCTGCAGACCGGGAAGACCGACCCTAAGGAGCCTCCTGGACTTCAGAGAACAAGCATGGCTGCCGACAGAGGAGCAACCTGTCCTCCAAGAAGCTCAGAAGAAGAGGCGATGCCCGGCAGCTTATCTGTTTTTGTCTTTTAAATGTGGTTTATACTTTTGCTGATGGTAATTTAATACTATTCTCCTTAAGGAGACTTTGCAAGCCAGTCTGGCTGCCAGGTAAGGGGACTTATAGCTGCAATGCCCCTCTGGGAAATATTCAAATTGTCTCTCCAGTAAAGGAGACAAACTCTAGCACAGCGCCACCTATTGGAAGTAGCGATCCTAAAAGTCACAAGTGGATTTTCAACAATCCTTTGAAATATGACTCAGGATATATAAGCCAGATCAGAATCCCAATTTGCAGACACGGTGTTTCGGGGTGCTTGCCCCTCGTCAGTGCAAAGTATGGGGGTGTCTGATCTGGCTCATGAGAAAGCTATGTGGGGACCACGGGGGAACACTATTCTCCTTAAGGAGACTTTGCAAGCCAGTCTGGCTGCCAGGTAAGGGGACTTATAGCTGCAATGCCCCTCTGGGAAATATTCAAATTGTCTCTCCAGTAAAGGAGACAAACTCTAGCACAGCGCCACCTATTGGAAGTAGCGATCCTAAAAGTCACAAGTGGATTTTCAACAATCCTTTGAAATATGACTCAGGATATATAAGCCAGATCAGAATCCCAATTTGCAGACACGGTGTTTCGGGGTGCTTGCCCCTCGTCAGTGCAAAGTATGGGGGTGTCTGATCTGGCTCATGAGAAAGCTATGTGGGGACCACGGGGGAACACTATTCTCCTTAAGGAGACTTTGCAAGCCAGTCTGGCTGCCAGGTAAGGGGACTTATAGCTGCAATGCCCCTCTGGGAAATATTCAAATTGTCTCTCCAGTAAAGGAGACAAACTCTAGCACAGCGCCACCTATTGGAAGTAGCGATCCTAAAAGTCACAAGTGGATTTTCAACAATCCTTTGAAATATGACTCAGGATATATAAGCCAGATCAGAATCCCAATTTGCAGACACGGTGTTTCGGGGTGCTTGCCCCTCGTCAGTGCAAAGTATGGGGGTGTCTGATCTGGCTCATGAGAAAGCTATGTGGGGACCACGGGGGAACACTATTCTCCTTAAGGAGACTTTGCAAGCCAGTCTGGCTGCCAGGTAAGGGGACTTATAGCTGCAATGCCCCTCTGGGAAATATTCAAATTGTCTCTCCAGTAAAGGAGACAAACTCTAGCACAGCGCCACCTATTGGAAGTAGCGATCCTAAAAGTCACAAGTGGATTTTCAACAATCCTTTGAAATATGACTCAGGATATATAAGCCAGATCAGAATCCCAATTTGCAGACACGGTGTTTCGGGGTGCTTGCCCCTCGTCAGTGCAAAGTATGGGGGTGTCTGATCTGGCTCATGAGAAAGCTATGTGGGGACCACGGGGGAATACTAATCTCCTTAAGGAGACTTTGCAAGCCAGTCTGGCTGCCAGGTAAGGGGACTTATAGCTGCAATGCCCCTCTGGGAAATATTCAAATTGTCTCTCCAGTAAAGGAGACAAACTCTAGCACAGCGCCACCTATTGGAAGTAGCGATCCTAAAAGTCACAAGTGGATTTTCAACAATCCTTTGAAATATGACTCAGGATATATAAGCCAGATCAGAATCCCAATTTGCAGACACGGTGTTTCGGGGTGCTTGCCCCTCGTCAGTGCAAAGTATGGGGGTGTCTGATCTGGCTCATGAGAAAGCTATGTGGGGACCACGGGGGAACACTATTCTCCTTAAGGAGACTTTGCAAGCCAGTCTGGCTGCCAGGTAAGGGGACTTATAGCTGCAATGCCCCTCTGGGAAATATTCAAATTGTCTCTCCAGTAAAGGAGACAAACTCTAGCACAGCGCCACCTATTGGAAGTAGCGATCCTAAAAGTCACAAGTGGATTTTCAACAATCCTTTGAAATATGACTCAGGATATATAAGCCAGATCAGAATCCCAATTTGCAGACACGGTGTTTCGGGGTGCTTGCCCCTCGTCAGTGCAAAGTATGGGGGTGTCTGATCTGGCTCATGAGAAAGCTATGTGGGGACCACGGGGGAACACTATTCTCCTTAAGGAGACTTTGCAAGCCAGTCTGGCTGCCAGGTAAGGGGACTTATAGCTGCAATGCCCCTCTGGGAAATATTCAAATTGTCTCTCCAGTAAAGGAGACAAACTCTAGCACAGCGCCACCTATTGGAAGTAGCGATCCTAAAAGTCACAAGTGGATTTTCAACAATCCTTTGAAATATGACTCAGGATATATAAGCCAGATCAGAATCCCAATTTGCAGACACGGTGTTTCGGGGTGCTTGCCCCTCGTCAGTGCAAAGTATGGGGGTGTCTGATCTGGCTCATGAGAAAGCTATGTGGGGACCACGGGGGAACACTATTCTCCTTAAGGAGACTTTGCAAGCCAGTCTGGCTGCCAGGTAAGGGGACTTATAGCTGCAATGCCCCTCTGGGAAATATTCAAATTGTCTCTCCAGTAAAGGAGACAAACTCTAGCACAGCGCCACCTATTGGAAGTAGCGATCCTAAAAGTCACAAGTGGATTTTCAACAATCCTTTGAAATATGACTCAGGATATATAAGCCAGATCAGAATCCCAATTTGCAGACACGGTGTTTCGGGGTGCTTGCCCCTCGTCAGTGCAAAGTATGGGGGGTGTCTGATCTGGCTCATGAGAAAGCTATGTGGGGACCACGGGGGAACACTATTCTCCTTAAGGAGACTTTGCAAGCCAGTCTGGCTGCCAGGTAAGGGGACTTATAGCTGCAATGCCCCTCTGGGAAATATTCAAATTGTCTCTCCAGTAAAGGAGACAAACTCTAGCACAGCGCCACCTATTGGAAGTAGCGATCCTAAAAGTCACAAGTGGATTTTCAACAATTCTTTGAAATATGACTCAGGATATATAAGCCAGATCAGAATCCCAATTTGCAGACACGGTGTTTCGGGGTGCTTGCCCCTCGTCAGTGCAAAGTATGGGGGTGTCTGATCTGGCTCATGAGAAAGCTATGTGGGGACCACGGGGGAACACTATTCTCCTTAAGGAGACTTTGCAAGCCAGTCTGGCTGCCAGGTAAGGGGACTTATAGCTGCAATGCCCCTCTGGGAAATATTCAAATTGTCTCTCCAGTAAAGGAGACAAACTCTAGCACAGCGCCACCTATTGGAAGTAGCGATCCTAAAAGTCACAAGTGGATTTTCAACAATCCTTTGAAATATGACTCAGGATATATAAGCCAGATCAGAATCCCAATTTGCAGACACGGTGTTTCGGGGTGCTTGCCCCTCGTCAGTGCAAAGTATGGGGGTGTCTGATCTGGCTCATGAGAAAGCTATGTGGGGACCACGGGGGAACACTATTCTCCTTAAGGAGACTTTGCAAGCCAGTCTGGCTGCCAGGTAAGGGGACTTATAGCTGCAATGCCCCTCTGGGAAATATTCAAATTGTCTCTCCAGTAAAGGAGACAAACTCTAGCACAGCGCCACCTATTGGAAGTAGCGATCCTAAAAGTCACAAGTGGATTTTCAACAATCCTTTGAAATATGACTCAGGATATATAAGCCAGATCAGAATCCCAATTTGCAGACACGGTGTTTCGGGGTGCTTGCCCCTCGTCAGTGCAAAGTATGGGGGTGTCTGATCTGGCTCATGAGAAAGCTATGTGGGGACCACGGGGGAACACTATTCTCCTTAAGGAGACTTTGCAAGCCAGTCTGGCTGCCAGGTAAGGGGACTTATAGCTGCAATGCCCCTCTGGGAAATATTCAAATTGTCTCTCCAGTAAAGGAGACAAACTCTAGCACAGCGCCACCTATTGGAAGTAGCGATCCTAAAAGTCACAAGTGGATTTTCAACAATCCTTTGAAATATGACTCAGGATATATAAGCCAGATCAGAATCCCAATTTGCAGACACGGTGTTTCGGGGTGCTTGCCCCTCGTCAGTGCAAAGTATGGGGGGTGTCTGATCTGGCTCATGAGAAAGCTATGTGGGGACCACGGGGGAACACTATTCTCCTTAAGGAGACTTTGCAAGCCAGTCTGGCTGCCAGGTAAGGGGACTTATAGCTGCAATGCCCCTCTGGGAAATATTCAAATTGTCTCTCCAGTAAAGGAGACAAACTCTAGCACAGCGCCACCTATTGGAAGTAGCGATCCTAAAAGTCACAAGTGGATTTTCAACAATCCTTTGAAATATGACTCAGGATATATAAGCCAGATCAGAATCCCAATTTGCAGACACGGTGTTTCGGGGTGCTTGCCCCTCGTCAGTGCAAAGTATGGGGGTGTCTGATCTGGCTCATGAGAAAGCTATGTGGGGACCACGGGGGAACACTATTCTCCTTAAGGAGACTTTGCAAGCCAGTCTGGCTGCCAGGTAAGGGGACTTATAGCTGCAATGCCCCTCTGGGAAATATTCAAATTGTCTCTCCAGTAAAGGAGACAAACTCTAGCACAGCGCCACCTATTGGAAGTAGCGATCCTAAAAGTCACAAGTGGATTTTCAACAATCCTTTGAAATATGACTCAGGATATATAAGCCAGATCAGAATCCCAATTTGCAGACACGGTGTTTCGGGGTGCTTGCCCCTCGTCAGTGCAAAGTATGGGGGTGTCTGATCTGGCTCATGAGAAAGCTATGTGGGGACCACGGGGGAACACTATTCTCCTTAAGGAGACTTTGCAAGCCAGTCTGGCTGCCAGGTAAGGGGACTTATAGCTGCAATGCCCCTCTGGGAAATATTCAAATTGTCTCTCCAGTAAAGGAGACAAACTCTAGCACAGCGCCACCTATTGGAAGTAGCGATCCTAAAAGTCACAAGTGGATTTTCAACAATCCTTTGAAATATGACTCAGGATATATAAGCCAGATCAGAATCCCAATTTGCAGACACGGTGTTTCGGGGTGCTTGCCCCTCGTCAGTGCAAAGTATGGGGGTGTCTGATCTGGCTCATGAGAAAGCTATGTGGGGACCACGGGGGAACACTATTCTCCTTAAGGAGACTTTGCAAGCCAGTCTGGCTGCCAGGTAAGGGGACTTATAGCTGCAATGCCCCTCTGGGAAATATTCAAATTGTCTCTCCAGTAAAGGAGACAAACTCTAGCACAGCGCCACCTATTGGAAGTAGCGATCCTAAAAGTCACAAGTGGATTTTCAACAATCCTTTGAAATATGACTCAGGATATATAAGCCAGATCAGAATCCCAATTTGCAGACACGGTGTTTCGGGGTGCTTGCCCCTCGTCAGTGCAAAGTATGGGGGTGTCTGATCTGGCTCATGAGAAAGCTATGTGGGGACCACGGGGGAACACTATTCTCCTTGAGGAGACTTTGCAAGCCAGTCTGGCTGCCAGGTAAGGGGACTTATAGCTGCAATGCCCCTCTGGGAAATATTCAAATTGTCTCTCCAGTAAAGGAGACAAACTCTAGCACAGCGCCACCTATTGGAAGTAGCGATCCTAAAAGTCACAAGTGGATTTTCAACAATCCTTTGAAATATGACTCAGGATATATAAGCCAGATCAGAATCCCAATTTGCAGACACGGTGTTTCGGGGTGCTTGCCCCTCGTCAGTGCAAAGTATGGGGGTGTCTGATCTGGCTCATGAGAAAGCTATGTGGGGACCACGGGGGAACACTATTCTCCTTAAGGAGACTTTGCAAGCCAGTCTGGCTGCCAGGTAAGGGGACTTATAGCTGCAATGCCCCTCTGAGAAATATTCAAATTGTCTCTCCAGTAAAGGAGACAAACTCTAGCACAGCGCCACCTATTGGAAGTAGCGATCCTAAAAGTCACAAGTGGATTTTCAACAATCCTTTGAAATATGACTCAGGATATATAAGCCAGATCAGAATCCCAATTTGCAGACACGGTGTTTCGGGGTGCTTGCCCCTCGTCAGTGCAAAGTATGGGGGTGTCTGATCTGGCTCATGAGAAAGCTATGTGGGGACCACGGGGGAACACTATTCTCCTTAAGGAGACTTTGCAAGCCAGTCTGGCTGCCAGGTAAGGGGACTTATAGCTGCAATGCCCCTCTGGGAAATATTCAAATTGTCTCTCCAGTAAAGGAGACAAACTCTAGCACAGCGCCACCTATTGGAAGTAGCGATCCTAAAAGTCACAAGTGGATTTTCAACAATCCTTTGAAATATGACTCAGGATATATAAGCCAGATCAGAATCCCAATTTGCAGACACGGTGTTTCGGGGTGCTTGCCCCTCGTCAGTGCAAAGTATGGGGTTGTCTGATCTGGCTCATGAGAAAGCTATGTGGGGACCACGGGGGAACACTATTCTCCTTAAGGAGACTTTGCAAGCCAGTCTGGCTGCAAGGTAAGGGGACTTATAGCTGCAATGCCCCTCTGGGAAATATTCAAATTGTCTCTCCAGTAAAGGAGACAAACTCTAGCACAGCGCCACCTATTGGAAGTAGCGATCCTAAAAGTCACAAGTGGATTTTCAACAATCCTTTGAAATATGACTCAGGATATATAAGCCAGATCAGAATCCCAATTTGCAGACACGGTGTTTCGGGGTGCTTGCCCCTCGTCAGTGCAAAGTATGGGGGTGTCTGATCCTTAAGGAGAATAGTGTTCCCCCGTGGTCCCCACATAGCTTTCTCATGAGCCAGATCAGACACCCCCATACTTTGCACTGACGAGGGGCAAGCACCCCGAAACACCGTGTCTGCAAATTGGGATTCTGATCTGGCTTATATATCCTGAGTCATATTTCAAAGGATTGTTGAAAATCCACTTGTGACTTTTAGGATCGCTACTTCCAATAGGTGGCGCTGTGCTAGAGTTTGTCTCCTTTACTGGAGAGACAATTTGAATATTTCCCAGAGGGGCATTGCAGCTATAAGTCCCCTTACCTGGCAGCCAGACTGGCTTGCAAAGTCTCCTTAAGGAGAATAGTGTTCCCCCGTGGTCCCCACATAGCTTTCTCATGAGCCAGATCAGACACCCCCATACTTTGCACTGACGAGGGGCAAGCACCCCGAAACACCGTGTCTGCAAATTGGGATTCTGATCTGGCTTATATATCCTGAGTCATATTTCAAAGGATTGTTGAAAATCCACTTGTGACTTTTAGGATCGCTACTTCCAATAGGTGGCGCTGTGCTAGAGTTTGTCTCCTTTACTGGAGAGACAATTTGAATATTTCCCAGATGGGCATTGCAGCTATAAGTCCCCTTACCTGGCAGCCAGACTGGCTTGCAAAGTCTCCTTAAGGAGAATAGTGTTCCCCCGTGGTCCCCACATAGCTTTCTCATGAGCCAGATCAGACACCCCCATACTTTGCACTGACGAGGGGCAAGCACCCCGAAACACCGTGTCTGCAAATTGGGATTCTGATCTGGCTTATATATCCTGAGTCATATTTCAAAGGATTGTTGAAAATCCACTTGTGACTTTTAGGATCGCTACTTCCAATAGGTGGCGCTGTGCTAGAGTTTGTCTCCTTTACTGGAGAGACAATTTGAATATTTCCCAGAGGGGCATTGCAGCTATAAGTCCCCTTACCTGGCAGCCAGACTGGCTTGCAAAGTCTCCTTAAGGAGAATAGTGTTCCCCCGTGGTCCCCACATAGCTTTCTCATGAGCCAGATCAGACACCCCCATACTTTGCACTGACGAGGGGCAAGCACCCCGAAACACCGTGTCTGCAAATTGGGATTCTGATCTGGCTTATATATCCTGAGTCATATTTCAAAGGATTGTTGAAAATCCACTTGTGACTTTTAGGATCGCTACTTCCAATAGGTGGCGCTGTGCTAGAGTTTGTCTCCTTTACTGGAGAGACAATTTGAATATTTCCCAGAGGGGCATTGCAGCTATAAGTCCCCTTACCTGGCAGCCAGACTGGCTTGCAAAGTCTCCTTAAGGAGAATAGTGTTCCCCCGTGGTCCCCACATAGCTTTCTCATGAGCCAGATCAGACACCCCCATACTTTGCACTGACGAGGGGCAAGCACCCCGAAACACCGTGTCTGCAAATTGGGATTCTGATCTGGCTTATATATCCTGAGTCATATTTCAAAGGATTGTTGAAAATCCACTTGTGACTTTTAGGATCGCTACTTCCAATAGGTGGCGCTGTGCTAGAGTTTGTCTCCTTTACTGGAGAGACAATTTGAATATTTCCCAGAGGGGCATTGCAGCTATAAGTCCCCTTACCTGGCAGCCAGACTGGCTTGCAAAGTCTCCTTAAGGAGAATAGTGTTCCCCCGTGGTCCCCACATAGCTTTCTCATGAGCCAGATCAGACACCCCCATACTTTGCACTGACGAGGGGCAAGCACCCCGAAACACCGTGTCTGCAAATTGGGATTCTGATCTGGCTTATATATCCTGAGTCATATTTCAAAGGATTGTTGAAAATCCACTTGTGACTTTTAGGATCGCTACTTCCAATAGGTGGCGCTGTGCTAGAGTTTGTCTCCTTTACTGGAGAGACAATTTGAATATTTCCCAGAGGGGTATTGCAGCTATAAGTCCCCTTACCTGGCAGCCAGACTGGCTTGCAAAGTCTCCTTAAGGAGAATAGTGTTCCCCCGTGGTCCCCACATAGCTTTCTCATGAGCCAGATCAGACACCCCCATACTTTGCACTGACGAGGGGCAAGCACCCCGAAACACCGTGTCTGCAAATTGGGATTCTGATCTGGCTTATATATCCTGAGTCATATTTCAAAGGATTGTTGAAAATCCACTTGTGACTTTTAGGATCGCTACTTCCAATAGGTGGCGCTGTGCTAGAGTTTGTCTCCTTTACTGGAGAGACAATTTGAATATTTCCCAGAGGGGCATTGCAGCTATAAGTCCCCTTACCTGGCAGCCAGACTGGCTTGCAAAGTCTCCTTAAGGAGAATAGTGTTCCCCCGTGGTCCCCACATAGCTTTCTCATGAGCCAGATCAGACACCCCCATACTTTGCACTGACGAGGGGCAAGCACCCCGAAACACCGTGTCTGCAAATTGGGATTCTGATCTGGCTTATATATCCTGAGTCATATTTCAAAGGATTGTTGAAAATCCACTTGTGACTTTTAGGATCGCTACTTCCAATAGGTGGCGCTGTGCTAGAGTTTGTCTCCTTTACTGGAGAGACAATTTGAATATTTCCCAGAGGGGCATTGCAGCTATAAGTCCCCTTACCTGGCAGCCAGACTGGCTTGCAAAGTCTCCTTAAGGAGAATAGTGTTCCCCCGTGGTCCCCACATAGCTTTCTCATGAGCCAGATCAGACACCCCCATACTTTGCACTGACGAGGGGCAAGCACCCCGAAACACCGTGTCTGCAAATTGGGATTCTGATCTGGCTTATATATCCTGAGTCATATTTCAAAGGATTGTTGAAAATCCACTTGTGACTTTTAGGATCGCTACTTCCAATAGGTGGCGCTGTGCTAGAGTTTGTCTCCTTTACTGGAGAGACAATTTGAATATTTCCCAGAGGGGCATTGCAGCTATAAGTCCCCTTACCTGGCAGCCAGACTGGCTTGCAAAGTCTCCTTAAGGAGAATAGTGTTCCCCCGTGGTCCCCACATAGCTTTCTCATGAGCCAGATCAGACACCCCCATACTTTGCACTGACGAGGGGCAAGCACCCCGAAACACCGTGTCTGCAAATTGGGATTCTGATCTGGCTTATATATCCTGAGTCATATTTCAAAGGATTGTTGAAAATCCACTTGTGACTTTTAGGATCGCTACTTCCAATAGGTGGCGCTGTGCTAGAGTTTGTCTCCTTTACTGGAGAGACAATTTGAATATTTCCCAGAGGGGCATTGCAGCTATAAGTCCCCTTACCTGGCAGCCAGACTGGCTTGCAAAGTCTCCTTAAGGAGAATAGTGTTCCCCCGTGGTCCCCACATAGCTTTCTCATGAGCCAGATCAGACACCCCCATACTTTGCACTGACGAGGGGCAAGCACCCCGAAACACCGTGTCTGCAAATTGGGATTCTGATCTGGCTTATATATCCTGAGTCATATTTCAAAGGATTGTTGAAAATCCACTTGTGACTTTTAGGATCGCTACTTCCAATAGGTGGCGCTGTGCTAGAGTTTGTCTCCTTTACTGGAGAGACAATTTGAATATTTCCCAGAGGGGCATTGCAGCTATAAGTCCCCTTACCTGGCAGCCAGACTGGCTTGCAAAGTCTCCTTAAGGAGAATAGTGTTCCCCCGTGGTCCCCACATAGCTTTCTCATGAGCCAGATCAGACACCCCCATACTTTGCACTGACGAGGGGCAAGCACCCCGAAACACCGTGTCTGCAAATTGGGATTCTGATCTGGCTTATATATCCTGAGTCATATTTCAAAGGATTGTTGAAAATCCACTTGTGACTTTTAGGATCGCTACTTCCAATAGGTGGCGCTGTGCTAGAGTTTGTCTCCTTTACTGGAGAGACAATTTGAATATTTCCCAGAGGGGCATTGCAGCTATAAGTCCCCTTACCTGGCAGCCAGACTGGCTTGCAAAGTCTCCTTAAGGAGAATAGTGTTCCCCCGTGGTCCCCACATAGCTTTCTCATGAGCCAGATCAGACACCCCCATACTTTGCACTGACGAGGGGCAAGCACCCCGAAACACCGTGTCTGCAAATTGGGATTCTGATCTGGCTTATATATCCTGAGTCATATTTCAAAGGATTGTTGAAAATCCACTTGTGACTTTTAGGATCGCTACTTCCAATAGGTGGCGCTGTGCTAGAGTTTGTCTCCTTTACTGGAGAGACAATTTGAATATTTCCCAGAGGGGCATTGCAGCTATAAGTCCCCTTACCTGGCAGCCAGACTGGCTTGCAAAGTCTCCTTAAGGAGAATAGTGTTCCCCCGTGGTCCCCACATAGCTTTCTCATGAGCCAGATCAGACACCCCCATACTTTGCACTGACGAGGGGCAAGCACCCCGAAACACCGTGTCTGCAAATTGGGATTCTGATCTGGCTTATATATCCTGAGTCATATTTCAAAGGATTGTTGAAAATCCACTTGTGACTTTTAGGATCGCTACTTCCAATAGGTGGCGCTGTGCTAGAGTTTGTCTCCTTTACTGGAGAGACAATTTGAATATTTCCCAGAGGGGCATTGCAGCTATAAGTCCCCTTACCTGGCAGCCAGACTGGCTTGCAAAGTCTCCTTAAGGAGAATAGTGTTCCCCCGTGGTCCCCACATAGCTTTCTCATGAGCCAGATCAGACACCCCCATACTTTGCACTGACGAGGGGCAAGCACCCCGAAACACCGTGTCTGCAAATTGGGATTCTGATCTGGCTTATATATCCTGAGTCATATTTCAAAGGATTGTTGAAAATCCACTTGTGACTTTTAGGATCGCTACTTCCAATAGGTGGCGCTGTGCTAGAGTTTGTCTCCTTTACTGGAGAGACAATTTGAATATTTCCCAGAGGGGCATTGCAGCTATAAGTCCCCTTACCTGGCAGCCAGACTGGCTTGCAAAGTCTCCTTAAGGAGAATAGTGTTCCCCCGTGGTCCCCACATAGCTTTCTCATGAGCCAGATCAGACACCCCCATACTTTGCACTGACGAGGGGCAAGCACCCCGAAACACCGTGTCTGCAAATTGGGATTCTGATCTGGCTTATATATCCTGAGTCATATTTCAAAGGATTGTTGAAAATCCACTTGTGACTTTTAGGATCGCTACTTCCAATAGGTGGCGCTGTGCTAGAGTTTGTCTCCTTTACTGGAGAGACAATTTGAATATTTCCCAGAGGGGCATTGCAGCTATAAGTCCCCTTACCTGGCAGCCAGACTGGCTTGCAAAGTCTCCTTAAGGAGAATAGTGTTCCCCCGTGGTCCCCACATAGCTTTCTCATGAGCCAGATCAGACACCCCCATACTTTGCACTGACGAGGGGCAAGCACCCCGAAACACCGTGTCTGCAAATTGGGATTCTGATCTGGCTTATATATCCTGAGTCATATTTCAAAGGATTGTTGAAAATCCACTTGTGACTTTTAGGATCGCTACTTCCAATAGGTGGCGCTGTGCTAGAGTTTGTCTCCTTTACTGGAGAGACAATTTGAATATTTCCCAGAGGGGCATTGCAGCTATAAGTCCCCTTACCTGGCAGCCAGACTGGCTTGCAAAGTCTCCTTAAGGAGAATAGTGTTCCCCCGTGGTTCCCACATAGCTTTCTCATGAGCCAGATCAGACACCCCCATACTTTGCACTGACGAGGGGCAAGCACCCCGAAACACCGTGTCTGCAAATTGGGATTCTGATCTGGCTTATATATCCTGAGTCATATTTCAAAGGATTGTTGAAAATCCACTTGTGACTTTTAGGATCGCTACTTCCAATAGGTGGCGCTGTGCTAGAGTTTGTCTCCTTTACTGGAGAGACAATTTGAATATTTCCCAGAGGGGCATTGCAGCTATAAGTCCCCTTACCTGGCAGCCAGACTGGCTTGCAAAGTCTCCTTAAGGAGAATAGTGTTCCCCCGTGGTCCCCACATAGCTTTCTCATGAGCCAGATCAGACACCCCCATACTTTGCACTGACGAGGGGCAAGCACCCCGAAACACCGTGTCTGCAAATTGGGATTCTGATCTGGCTTATATATCCTGAGTCATATTTCAAAGGATTGTTGAAAATCCACTTGTGACTTTTAGGATCGCTACTTCCAATAGGTGGCGCTGTGCTAGAGTTTGTCTCCTTTACTGGAGAGACAATTTGAATATTTCCCAGAGGGGCATTGCAGCTATAAGTCCCCTTACCTGGCAGCCAGACTGGCTTGCAAAGTCTCCTTAAGGAGAATAGTGTTCCCCCGTGGTCCCCACATAGCTTTCTCATGAGCCAGATCAGACACCCCCATACTTTGCACTGACGAGGGGCAAGCACCCCGAAACACCGTGTCTGCAAATTGGGATTCTGATCTGGCTTATATATCCTGAGTCATATTTCAAAGGATTGTTGAAAATCCACTTGTGACTTTTAGGATCGCTACTTCCAATAGGTGGCGCTGTGCTAGAGTTTGTCTCCTTTACTGGAGAGACAATTTGAATATTTCCCAGAGGGGCATTGCAGCTATAAGTCCCCTTACCTGGCAGCCAGACTGGCTTGCAAAGTCTCCTTAAGGAGAATAGTGTTCCCCCGTGGTCCCCACATAGCTTTCTCATGAGCCAGATCAGACACCCCCATACTTTGCACTGACGAGGGGCAAGCACCCCGAAACACCGTGTCTGCAAATTGGGATTCTGATCTGGCTTATATATCCTGAGTCATATTTCAAAGGATTGTTGAAAATCCACTTGTGACTTTTAGGATCGCTACTTCCAATAGGTGGCGCTGTGCTAGAGTTTGTCTCCTTTACTGGAGAGACAATTTGAATATTTCCCAGAGGGGCATTGCAGCTATAAGTCCCCTTACCTGGCAGCCAGACTGGCTTGCAAAGTCTCCTTAAGGAGAATAGTGTTCCCCCGTGGTCCCCACATAGCTTTCTCATGAGCCAGATCAGACACCCCCATACTTTGCACTGACGAGGGGCAAGCACCCCGAAACACCGTGTCTGCAAATTGGGATTCTGATCTGGCTTATATATCCTGAGTCATATTTCAAAGGATTGTTGAAAATCCACTTGTGACTTTTAGGATCGCTACTTCCAATAGGTGGCGCTGTGCTAGAGTTTGTCTCCTTTACTGGAGAGACAATTTGAATATTTCCCAGAGGGGCATTGCAGCTATAAGTCCCCTTACCTGGCAGCCAGACTGGCTTGCAAAGTCTCCTTAAGGAGAATAGTGTTCCCCCGTGGTCCCCACATAGCTTTCTCATGAGCCAGATCAGACACCCCCATACTTTGCACTGACGAGGGGCAAGCACCCCGAAACACCGTGTCTGCAAATTGGGATTCTGATCTGGCTTATATATCCTGAGTCATATTTCAAAGGATTGTTGAAAATCCACTTGTGACTTTTAGGATCGCTACTTCCAATAGGTGGCGCTGTGCTAGAGTTTGTCTCCTTTACTGGAGAGACAATTTGGTAATTTAATAAAATCTTTCTCCAATACGAGTTCTTCTTGTGTTGCCTCCAGTGAGTTCTGGCTTTGGTGATAAATATAGCACCCAACATAAATATAGCAGCAAAGCGCCAACTCAGTGGGAAAATAGCAGCAGGCAAATATAATGTGCAAAATCCGATGGCTAAATGATTATAAATAATGATGAAGTCAAAGCCTCAATATATATAAATATATATTTTGTAGCAGTGAGATATAACCAAGGCACAGACAGCACTGGGGTCATACACGTTACTGTGGGGCATATACATTACTGGGGGCATACAGCTCTGGAGGGCAAACACATTACTGGGGTGGGTGGGATACAGCTCTGGGAGCTCATACAGCTTAGTGGCGGGCACATATAGCTATGGGGGCCCCATAGAGCTCAGGGAGGCATACACAGCTCTAAGGGACACATACAGCTCATGAGGGGACATTCAGTTCTAAGTGGCTCATACAGCTCAGGAGGGGCACATACAGCTCAGGAGGGGCTAGTTACCACCTTTGAACTGACTCTTACTTCTGAACAGGGTCGGCATCAGCACCCGGCGCACAAGGCAGTGTCAGGTGCTCCTGCCCTGACACTGTACACTGACACTGCTGCACGGTGCTCCTGCCCTGACACTATACACTAGCACTGCTACACGGTGCTCCTGCGCTGACACTGTACATTGACACTGCTGCTCGGTGCTCCTGTCCTGACACTGTACACTGACGCCTGCTGCACGGTGCTCCTGCCCTGACACTGTACACTGACACTGCTGCACGGTGCTCCTGCCCTGACACTGTACATTTACACTGCTGCACGGTGCTCCTGCCCTGACACTATGCAATAACACTGCTGCACGGTGCTCCTGCCCTGACACTGTACATTTACACTGCTGCACGGTGCTCCTGCCCTGACACTGTACACTGACACTGCTGCACGGTGCTCCTGCACTGACACTGTACACTTACACTGCTGCACGGTGCTCTTGCCCTGAAACTGTACACTTACAGTGCTGCACGGTGCTCCTGCCCTGACACTGTACATTTACACTGCTGCACGGTGCTCCTGCCCTGACACTGTACACTGACACTGCTGCACGGTGCTCCTGCACTGACACTGTACACTTACACTGCTGCACGGTGCTCTTGCCCTGACACTGTACACTGACACTGCTGCACGGTGCTCTTGCCCTGACACTTCACTGACACTGCTGCACGGTGCTCCTGCCTGACACTGTACACTTACACTGCTGCACGGTGCTCCTGCCCTGACACTGTACACTGACACTGCTGCACGGTGCTCCTGCACTGACACTGTACACTGACGCTGCTGCACGGTGCTCCTGCACTGACACTGTACACTGACGCTGCTGCACAGAACTCCTGCACTGACACAGTTCACTGACACTGCTGCACGGTGCTCCTGTCCAGACACTGTACTGAACTGTAACCATAGGACAATGCCACCAGTCATAGTGACCCCATCACAACCTTAAAGCTCTGTGTGCACACTGCGGTTATTTGGCGCGGATTTGCCGCAGATTTTGCTGCAAAAAAAGTGCAGCTTTTGTTCATAACCTTTCTGCAGTCCTTCCCCAGCAAAATCTATGGGAAAATCAAAATGCTGTGCGCTCACTGCATTTTTCTTCCTATACGTTTTGCTGCAAAATTTCAACTCGCGGAAAAAACGCATGCGGGTGACGGGTACGTTTTTGACTCTGGTGCGGAATTCTGCTAAAGGGTGCAGATTTTTCTTAAGAAAAGCAAATTTCCCAGTGTGCACAGACCCTAAAGTAGATTTTTCACTTAATCTTCGTCCAAGAGTTCACTTCAGTGTAAAAACAAAAATACAAACCCTGCTGTCCCCCCCTTCCCCGTCCATGGGTCTACTGGCCAGTCTCTGCCGCTAGTGTCTGGTATTGACCATTTCACTGGTCACGATGACAGTGCAGCAGCCAATCAGTAAGCTCTGCCAGTGTAAACCGAACGCCCCACTCAGAGCTGCTGAGCTCACTGATTGGCTGCTGCACTGTCCTCGTGATATCAGTGAAATGGTCAATGCCAGACTCATCAGTTGTTTCCCTGTCTATACCTCGCATGTAAATTTACCCGTGTACTTTTATCCATGTGTTATTAGACATCATGTGGATGGTAGTCTGTATGGGGCATGGGGGGCACTACAGGAGGGCATGCGATGATTGTGCAGCGCACTAAGTGGGAACAAGATTAGACATTACACAGATCATCACTGTACATTCTGATGTCTGGTTTTCTCTTCCGAGTTTTATCCGTGTTTCTCACAGATAGAGCCCCTACCTATGAGAGTCTATGGGGCTGATCACAGATAGAGCCTGTACCTATGAGAGTCTATGGGGCTGATCACAGATAGAGCCCATACCTATGACAGTCTATGGGGCTGATCACAGATAGAGCTCATACTTATGAGAGTCTATGGGGCTGATCCCAGATAGAGCCTGTACTTATGAGAGTCTATGGGGCTGATCACAGATAGGGCCCCTACCTGTGAGAGTCTATGGGGCTGATCACAGATAAAGCCCGTAACTATGAGAGTCTATGGGGCTGATCACAGATAAAGCCCGTACCTATGAGAGTTTATGGGGTTGATCACATAGCCCATACCTATGAGAGTCTATGGGGCTGATCACAGATAGAGACTGTACTTATGAGAGTCTATGGGACTGATCACAGATAGGGCCCATACCTATGACAGTCTATGGGGCTGATCACAGATAGAGCTCGTACTTATGAGGGTCTATGGGGCTGATCACAGATAGAGCCTGTACTTATGAGAGTCTAACTGTCAGAGGTACAGGTATCTATCTGTGATCAGTCCCATAGACTCTCATAGGTACGGGCCCTATCTGTGATCAGCCCAATAGACTCTCATAGGTACAGGCTCTATCTGTGATCAGCCCCATAGACTCTCATAAGTACAGGTTCTATCTGTGATCAGCCCCATAGACTCTCATAGGTACAGGCTCTATCTGTGATCAGCCCCATAGACTCTTGTCGCGGGCGGAGGAGGGGACGCTGCGCTCTCCCACTGCTCGGGTCCGGCTGCTGCTGCTGCTCGGTGGTGGCTCGAGCGGTGGGCCGGATCCCGGGGTCTCGAGCGGCGTTCCTCGCTGCTGCTGCTTGGATAGCATGTGTATCTATTGTGAACAGCTTATCAATGGTGGCAAATCGGGGCAGCTTAACCTCTTGCTCTCCGCAATTCAACACTCTCACGCGCACTCTTCCCTTCCGTATTAATGAATAAAACTGTGATATAAACAGTATATAGATACCCCACAAATGCAGATAAAGGTAGGATATGGGAAAAGGGAGAAGAGGGAAACAGGAAAATAGTGTAATAAAGTATACCTTCCAGGGGGGAGAGGAAATGGCAGCACAGCCAGTGGAGGTGAAGCAACGGGAAGCCTGCAACTAAATTGTTGAGAGCGTTATCACATGGTGACTGAGCCTGATTGTAACGGGAGCATAGAGGTGCCGATCCTGTCTTACCTGCGTTGGTGTAGAAGTGGGTTTCCAGTAGTGGAGTCAGCTGTGTGCAGTGGTGGCTGTGAGTTCTTTTATGTGCGACCGTAGTAATAGCTGCGCCCACTTCCTGTATGGGAGTGGAATGCAGTGAGGCTAATGGAACGCACGTCTGCGCCTGCGCATTTGTGAAGAAGGCGAGGGAGAGGGGGGAGGCTGTAATTGGCCTCCTCAACCTCGTGTGGGTCCTTCACCTCGGCCCAAACCCTGTGTGGTCAGGGCACCCTTCCTTGTAACTGCGCACAAGGAATACCACACACCTCCTTACTATGCTGGCAACAGAGCTCAATGCCATCATGCGGTCAAATATACGCCGAATATTATGGAAGAGGTAGAGAATCTCCTCATAAAGCAAATTGATAAAGCAGCGAGTCTCGGAGAGGTAATTATTATGGGGGACTTTAACTATCCTGATATAAATTGGGGAACAGAAACTTGCAGTTCCAGCAAAGGAAATAGATTTTTGATAACAATGAAAGATAATTACCTTTCACAAATGGTACAGGACCCCACAAGAGGGGGAGCACTACTAGACCTTGTACTAACCAATAGGCCAGACCGCATATCAAATATACAAGTTGGGGGTTACTTGGGGAATAGTGATCACAAAATAATAAGTTTTCATGTATTCTTTAGTAAGATGTATAGTAGAGGGGCTACAAGGACACTAAACTTCAGGAAAGCAAATTTTAAACGGTTGAGAGATGATCTTAGTGCAATAAACTGGGATGATGTACTAAGTAATAAAAGTACACAAAGCAAATGGGAGACTTTTATGAGCATCCTGAATAGGGCTTGTGCAGAAAATATACCCTATGGGAACAAACATGCTAGAAATAGGAGGAAACCCCTATGGCTAAATAGAGCTGTAAGGGAAGCAATAAAAGAAAAACAGAAAGCCTTAAAAGAATTAAAGAGGGTAGGTAGTGATGAGGCATTATATAATTATAGAAAATTAAATAAAATATGTAAAAAGCAAATTAAGTTAGCTAAGTTTGAGACAGAGAGACTCATTGCGAGAGAAAGTAAAAATAATCCTAAAATATTCTTTAACTACATAAACAGTAAAAAACTGAAAAGCGATAGTGTTGGCCCCCTTAAAAATAGTCTTGGTGAAATGGTGGAAGGGGATGAGGGTAAAGCCAACCTGCTGAATGACTTTTTTTCTACGGTTTTTATACAAGAAAATGCCATGGCAGATGACATGACCAGTGATGCCATAAATTCACCCTTGAATATTACCTGCTTAACCCAGCAGGAAGTACGCCGCCGCCTCGAAATCACTAAGGTTGACAAATCTCCGGGCCCGGATGGCATACACCCCAGAGTACTACAGGAATTGAGTTCTGTGATAGATAGACCATTATTTTTAATCTTCTCAGATTCCTTAATAACAGGGTCGGTACCGCAGGACTGGCGCATAGCAAATGGGGTGCCAATATTCAAAAAGGGGACAAAAACTGAGCCGGGAAATTATAGGCCGGTAAGTTTAACCTCTACGGTTGGTAAAATCCTTGAGGGTTTCTTGAGAGATGCTATACTGGAGTATCTCAAGAAAAATAACCTTATGACAGAGTATCAACATGGGTTTATGAGGGATCGATCCTGTCAAACTAATTTGATCAGCTTCTATGAAGAGGTAAGTTCAAGCCTGGACCAGGGAAATGCAGTGGATGTTGTGTATATGGACTTTTCAAAAGCTTTTGATACGGTGCCACACAAAAGGTTGGTACATAAAATGAGAATAATGGGGATAGGGGAAAATATGTGTAACTGGGTTAAAAACTGGCTCAGTGATAGGAAACAAAGGGTGGTTATTAATGGTACGTACTCGGACTGGGTCTCAGTTTATAGTGGGGTACCACAGGGGTCAGTATTGGGCCCGCTTCTTTTCAACATATTTATAAATGACCTTGTTGGGGGCATGCGGAGTAGAATTTCAATATTTGCAGATGATACTAAACTCTGCAGGGTAATCAATACAGAGGAGGATAATTTTATATTACAGGGAGATTTATGTAAATTGGAGGATTGGGCTGAGAAGTGGCAATTGAAGTTTAATGTAGATAAATGTAAGGTCATGCACTTGAGTAGAGGAAATAACATTTATGATTATGTACTTAATTGTAGAACACTGGGTAAAACAGACACAGAAAAAGACTTGGGTGTATGGGTGGATGGTAAACTTCACTTTAGTGGACAGTGTCAGGCAGCTGCTGCCAGGGCTAATAAAATAATGGGATGTATTAAAAGAGGTATAAGTGTTCATGAAAAAAATATAGTTCTACCTCTGTACAAGTCACTAGTGCGACCGCACGTAGAATACTGTGTACAATTCTGGTCACCGATATATAAGAAGGACATAGCTGAACTGGAGAGGGTGCAAAGAAGAGCGACCAAGATTATTAGAGGAATGGGTGGGCTGCAATACCAAGACAGGTTATTAAACTTGGGGTTATTTAGTCTGGAAAAACGAAGGCTTAGGGGAGATCTAATCACAATGTATAAATATATGAGGGGACAGTACAGAGACCTTTCCAAAGATCTTTTTACACCTAGGCCTGCGACTGGAACACGGGGGCATCCGCTACGTCTTGAGGAAAGAAGGTTTAATCATAATCACAGACGAGGATTCTTTACTGTACGAGCAGTGAGACTATGGAATTCTCTGCCGCATGATGTTGTAATGAGTGATTCACTACTAACATTTAAGCAGAGCCTGGACGCCTTTCTTGAAAAATTTAATATTACCAGTTATGTATATTAGATTTTATGACAGGGTATTGATCCAGGGAACTAGTCTGATTGCCGGATGTGGAGTCAGGAAGGAAATTTTTTCCCCATTGGAACTTGTTTGCCACATTGGGGTTTTTTGCCTTCCTCTGGATCAACATGTTAGGCTACGGGTTGAACTAGATGGACTTAGAGTCTCCCTTCAACCTTAAAACTATGATACTATGATACTATGAAATGCATGGGAAATGTGAGTCACACCGCTGAGAAGTTGTGGACGGTTAGCTCTGGAGACCAAGTTTCATCAATGGTTGTCTCCACTCAACCAGCAGCCAGGGAAGGCCGGGTGTGACAATGATGCAAACATGGGTGCGGCCCTTCGCCGTGACAATGTGACACACGTGCCTTGTGTGGCTCACATGTTGAACCTGGTTGTCCAGCAATTTTTAAAGCACTATCCTGGCCTACATGGCCTTCTGCAGAGGGCACGGTGTAATGCCTTCCTTAATCCACACACTCAGATGGGCTGTAAAGGATAGGCTAGAGGGAAGCCACTCACCAAGCAGGACCTCCAGAACCCTGAAACCCTTTAACCCCTATACAGGGATTAGGAATTACACAGGGCCCAAGGTGATCAATACCTGTGGAAGGCTGCAGTTCCAGAGAATAGTAGTCAGGCAGGGACAAAACATTAATTGAGGAACAGGAACAGAATGGGACGGCCAGGACTTAATCAGAAAACAAGCAGAGGTGAAATGCGGATTGGCCAACAAGGTACATAAACAGCAAGCAGGAAAAGTAGTCAGGTAACAAGCACACAAAATCATAAAACTGAACTGGGGGTAAAAGTAACCAGAGGTCATAGCTATGTCTGGCAGTGGTCTGCAGACAGGATGGGCATAAAAAAGGGTGTGGTGTCTTCCCATTGGTTGTAGCTGAATGATGGTGAGCCGTAATCAAGTGCAGCATTGGGCCATGCACATTTTTTCTCCCGGTTCTTTTCCGTGTTCACACTATATGTGGTTCCACTATGTATGGAGTTCCATTATTTCTTGTTTTTTATTTGTCATGTCTGATCAACTGGTTACATTATGTCTGATTACCTTGTCTAACCTTTTTTTCTTCCTATTCTTCACTCTCCAGGTTCCCATAGTCACGTGAAATATCCCTGCTGCACTTGATTATGGCTCACTATTCACTATAGGATGTCATCAAATTGGTTTCAAATTGCATTTGGTGCATGGTGACAATTATCTCGAGAGTGCAAAGCACACTGGCCACCGGTGATGAAAAGTGTGTGCAAACTCATGTATGTCAGAGGAACGGGGCAAAGCTCAATGTTTCGTTGAGCCCCTTTGGGACCAGCGTGTCCAGGCGGTGAATCCAACGTGCCTCACATTGGGAAGCATTTTTTTAAGGTTACCACCCCTGGACCCGCTGCTCACCATGTCAATGCCCCGCACCTCCATCAGTGCAGAGTTACAATTATGGTAGATCTTAAAGTGTCGAGGCAGCGTTTTAAGTAATGTATTGTCCGTAATAGATTTAGCTGCCTCGATGTCATGGAAACGCTCCCTGACCCTAATGCGGAGCTCACGGGAAGTGAGCCCCACATAGATCAGGGAGCATGGGCACACAGCAAAGTACACCACGTGTGTGGAGACGCACGTGATGTATTTTCTGATTTGAAATGTCTGAGCTCCATCAGACGAGAAGAATGTCATACTGCGAACCACGTTTCTACAGGCCAAGCAGTGGCCACACTTATAACAGCCCACAGTCGGGCCTCTGGTACCAAATGGATTACGGGCAGGGGGGACATAGTGGCTCGCCACCAGGATGTCTCGCAAATTCTTGGCCCGACATGCTGCAACCACCGGAGTCTGTGGGAGGAAGTCCGAGAGCACGGGATCCGATAGAAGCAACGGCCAGTGCTTGCTCAAATATCTCTCACAGTAACCCATTCATAGTTGAAAGTGCCAATAAAACGCAGTTCAGGCTCAGAAGGACCCCGTTTGGACTTATATGAGAGCAACTGAGGTCTAGGGGTATTCCTAGCACGAAGGTAGCCCTTTTTGATGGCTCGATTGCTATAGCCTCGGTCCCGGAAGCGGCGCTGGAGGTCGACAGACTGTTGTACAAAAGCAATGTCTGACGAACAAATTCGCTTCCTCCTGACGAACTGGCCAGTCGGTACGGCCCGGATGGTGGAGGGGGTATGAGCAGAAGAAGCATGCAGCAGTGCGTTGACTGATGTTTCCTTCCTATGAACGTCGGTCTGAACAATTCGCACCGAACCGACTGAAATTTAAATATCCAGGAAGTCAACGTAACTGCTGCTATGCTTATGCGTCAATCTGATGTTAAAGGTATTGTTATTAAGTTCCCCCATAAATGTCTCGAGCTGCTCCACAGTGGCCTGCCAAAAAATCAAAATATCATCGATATACCTTAGCCAGCACTGCACATGGGCGCCAGCCCCTGCACCTCCGTCACCAAAAACCAACCACTCCCAGTACCCTAGGAAGAGGTTGGCGTATGAAGGCACGCAGACCGCGCCCATCGCAGTGCCGCGCCCCTGAAGGTAATACCGATCATTGAATGCAAAAAAAATTCTCATACTACTGTATGGGGGTCCCTATATTTAATATGATATCCAAGCCACAGCATCCACCGTTACTTCACCACACCCATTCAGTGACAGCTCACCAAGTCAGCCAGAGGAGTGGTGTAAGGAATTACACGTAGGCACTGACTCCACACCTTCACATCACAAGAAGCGGGTCCACAGGGTAGTGCAAGAATACGAGCAAGTCTTCAGCAAACATCCGCTAGACTTTGGGAGAATAAAAGGGGTCTATATTCATGGTAGAACTTGGGTTCTAACGTGCCCAGAGTATGCTCCACTCTATGCTCCCTTTACAATCAGGCTCAGTCACCATGTGATAACGCTCTCAACTCTTTAGTTGCAGGCTTCCTTTTGCTTCACCTCCACTGGCTGTGCTGCCATTTCCTCTCACCCCCAGAAGGTATACTTTATTACACTATTTTCCTCTTTCCCTGTTCCCCCTTTTCCCATAACCTACCTTTATTTACAATTGTGGGGTATCTATATGATATTTACATCATAGTTTTATTCATTAATGCGGAAGGGAAGAGTGCCCGTGAGAGTGTTGAACTGCGGAGAGCAGGAGGTTAAGCTGCCCCGACTTGCCACCATTGATAAGCTGTTCACAGTAGATACACATGCTATCCAAGTAGCAGCATCCACCATTACTGCACCCCACCCAGTCAGTGACTGCTCACCAAGTCAGCCAGAGGAGTGGTGTCAGGAATTACACGTAGGCACTGACTCCACACCTTCACATCACAAGAAGGGGGTCTACAGGGTAGTGCAAGAATACGAGCAAGTCTTCAGCAAACATCCGCTAGACTTTGGGGGAATAAAAGGGGTCCAACACTACATCCCCACAGGTGCACACCCACCCATCAAAAAGAGCTATAAGCCAATACCACCTTCACATTACCCGTGTACCAAGGACATGTTGAGCAACATGAAGGCGGCTGGGGATATCCGTGACAGTTGTAGCCTTTGGGCAGCTCCGTTGGTCCTGTTAAAAAAGAAGGACGGCACCACTCCCCCGTATTGAGGAATCACTAGCTGCATTGAGAACTGCAAATTATTTTTCTACCCTTGATCTCACTAGTCACTATTGGCAAGTGTCCGTTGCTGAGGCAGACCGGGAGAAGACCGCCTTCGCCACCCCTATGGGTCTCTGCGAGTTCAAAAGCAAGCCCTTCGAGCTGTGCAATGTGCCAGGAACCTTCCAGAGGCTGATGGAATGCTGCTTGGGACAAGATTTTAGGGTGTATAAAAAAGGAGATTAGATCCCGTGATCCCAACGTATTGTTACACCTCTGTAAATCACTTGTAAGGCCACATCTGGAATATGGGAACCAGTTTTGGGCTCCACATTTTAAAAAAGGACATTCAGAAGTTAGAGTCAGTTCAAAGGTGGGCAACTAGACTACTACAAGGAATGGAAGGCCTCCCATATGATGACAAGTTGAAAAAGTTATTAAGTGATTATTGGCTGTAATGGGGCTTTCTGGCTGGTGCCAGCCTCTCTTCTTAGCACACAGGAACCACAATCCCTACACCATGCTTCAATGGATTCTCTCATCCCAGCCCAGTAAAACTACATATTTTACACAGTCATAAGCAGCCCATGGGCATTCACATGCATTCAAACCCATAACAGCTCATAGACCAAACAATCAATCTACCACTGGACCAAAGACAGGAAGCTAAATCCACTGCCTGCGGTAACTAACTTAATCCTATAGGCTACTCACACAACAAACCCAAGAGAAAGGAAAAAAACATGGCTTCGATTATCCATCCAATGAAAACGCATAACCATTGTGAGCCATTGGACAATGCAATTGCACACATGGTGACATGGTGCACGGCCCAATGAATCAAGTCTGTACTTCATATTCACGGTTTAAGCCCTTGGGTGTCCAGAGTGCATATCCAGAAAGATTCCCTTTCTTTGTGCTAAGCACAAGTCAACAATACGTTGTAAGCAGATTCTATTACCAGTCCCACACCATTTTGTGACGCATAATCACCCAGTGGCCCAATTAAGATTCCAAGTCATCGAACATGTCCCAGCCATACGCAGAGGAGGCGATAGAATTAGGAAGCTCAAAGAAAGGGAATCTTTCTGGATATATACTCTGGGCACGTTGGAACCCAAGGGCTTAAACCATGAATATGAAGAACAGACTTGATTCATTGGGCTGTGCACATTTTTTCTAACGCCCGGTTCTTTTTCGTGTTCACACTATATATGGCTCCTCTATGTATGGAGTTCCATTCTTCCTTGTTTTTTATTTGTCATGTTTGTCATGTCTGATCAACTGGTTACATTATGCCTGATTACCTTGTCTAACAGTTTTTTCTCCCCTTTCTTTACCTTCCAGGTTCCCATAGTCACGTGAAATATCCCTGTTGCACTTGATTACGGCTCACTATTCACTATAGGATGTCTTATATCTAACATCACACTCTCACCCATCAGCACTCTATAGGTTTGTATAAGGTATGCGCTTACACATCCGGTCCTCCATCGGTATTTCCACTTATGTAACACTATTCCTATGATCACTCATAACTCATACCCTTGTAGTCAATTACAGCCTCCCCTCTCCCCCCTCCCCTTCTCCCTTTCCATCTATAATTTTGCCAGTACAATATTAGTTTACATTAGGCACACACTCACATATTCCTTTCCTTAGTGACTTATTGTAATTCACATTCGCATACAATTCTCTATGCCTGCCCCATTACTACATTCATACCTACTTGACCCTATCCTGATACCCCTTGTCTCACCTTGTTGGTCCCTACACCTGTTATCCTGTCCTTTCCTGTGTCTGTCTTGTCACACAACACATTTTAGCATATCCCTTGTGCTCCTTATTACCTGTCCTGCCTATTAGAATTATGTCCATTATGTCCATGCATGGCCCAATGAATCAAGTCTGTACTTCATATTCATGGTTTAAGCCTTTGGGTTCAAACGTGCCCAGAGTATATATCCAGAAATATTCCCTTTCTTTGAGCTTCCTAATTCTATTGCCTCCTCTGCGTATGGCTTGGACATGTTCGATGACTTGGAATCTTAATTGGATCACTGTGTAATTATGCGTCACAAAATGGTGTGGGACTGGTAATAGAATCTGCTTACAATGTATTGTTGACTTGTGTTTAGCTCAAAGAAAGAGAATCTTGTTGCATATGTACTCTGGGCACATTAGAACACAAGGGCTTAAACCGTGAATATGAAGTAAAGACCTGATTCATTGGGCCGTGCACCATGTCACCATGTGTCCAATTGCATTGTCCAATGGCTTACAATGGTTATGCGTTTTCATTGGATGGATAATCAAAGCCATGTTTTTTTCCTTTCTGTTGGGTTTGTTGTGTGAGTAGCCTATAGGATTAAGTTGGTTACCACAGGCAGTGGATTTAACTTCTTGTCTTTGGTCCAGTGGTAGATGGATTGTCTGGTCTATGAGCTGTTATTGGTTTGAATGCATATGAATGCCCATGGGCTGCTTATGACTGTGTAAAATATGTAGTTTTACTGGGCTGGGATGAGAGAATCCATTGAAGCATGGTGTAGGGATTGTGGTTCCTGTGTGCTAAGAAGAGAGGCTGGCACCAGCCAGAAAGCCCCATTACAGCCAATAATCACTTAATAACTTTTTCAACTTGTCATCATATGGGAGGCCTTCCATTCCTTGTAGTAGTCTAGTTGCCCACCTTTGAACTGACTCTAACTTCTGAATGTCCTTTTTTAAAATGTGGAGCCCAAAACTGGTTCCCATATTCCAGATGTGGCCTTACAAGTGATTTATAGAGGTGTAACAATACGTTGGGATCACGGGATCTAATCTCCCTTTTTATACACCCTAAAATCTTGTCCCAAGCAGCATTCCATCAGCCTCTGGAAGGTTCCTGGCACATTGCACAGCTCGAAGGGCTTGGTTTTGAACTCGCAGAGACCCATAGGGGTGGCAAAGGCGGTCTTCTCCCGGTCTGCCTCAGCAACGGACACTTGCCAATAGTGACTAGTGAGATCAAGGGTAGAAAAATAATTTGCAGTTCTCAATGCAGCTAGTGATTCCTCAATACGGGGGAGTGGTGCCGTCCTTCTTTTTTAACAGGACCAACGGAGCTGCCCAAAGGCTACAACTGTCACGGATATCCCCAGCCGCCTTCATGTTGCTCAACATGTCCTTGGTACACGGGTAATGTGAAGGTGGTATTGGCTTATAGCTCTCTTTGATGGGTGGGTGTGCACCTGTGGGGATGTAGTGTTGGACCCCTTTTATTCCCCCAAAGTCTAGCGGATGTTTGCTGAAGACTTGCTCGTATTCTTGCACTACCCTGTAGACCCCCTTCTTGTGATGTGAAGGTGTGGAGTCAGTGCCTACGTGTAATTCCTGACACCACTCCTCTGGCTGACTTGGTGAGCAGTCACTGACTGGGTGGGGTGCAGTAATGGTGGATGCTGCTACTTGGATAGCATGTGTATCTACTGTGAACAGCTTATCAATGGTGGCAAGTCGGGGCAGCTTAACCTCCTGCTCTCCGCAGTTCAACACTCTCAGGGGCACTCTTCCCTTCCGCATTAATGAATAAAACTATGATGTAAATATCATATAGATACCCCACAATTGTAAATAAAGGTAGGTTATGGGAAAAGGGGGAACAGGGAAAGAGGAAAATAGTGTAATAAAGTATACCTTCTGGGGGTGAGAGGAAATGGCAGCACAGCCAGTGGAGGTGAAGCAAAAGGAAGCCTGCAACTAAAGAGTTGAGAGCGTTATCACATGGTGACTGAGCCTGATTGTAAAGGGAGCATAGAGTGGAGCATACTCTGGGCACGTTAGAACCCAAGTTCTACCATGAATATAGACCCCTTTTATTCTCCCAAAGTCTAGCGGATGTTTGCTGAAGACTTGCTCGTATTCTTGCACTACCCTGTGGACCCGCTTCTTGTGATGTGAAGGTGTGGAGTCAGTGCCTACGTGTAATTCCTTACACCACTCCTCTGGCTGACTTGGTGAGCTGTCACTGAATGGGTGTGGTGAAGTAACGGTGGATGCTGTGGCTTGGATATCATATTAAATATAGGGACCCCCATACAGTAGTATGAGAATTTTTTTTTTATTCAATGATTGGTATTACCTTCAGGGGCGCGGCACTGCGATGGGCGCAGTCTGCGCGCCTTCATACGCCAACCTCTTCCTAGGGTACTGGGAGTGGTTGGTTTTTGGTGACGGAGGTGCAGGGGCTGGCGCCCATGTGCAGTGCTGGCTAAGGTATATCGATGATATTTTGATTTTTTGGCAGGGCACTGTGGAGCAGCTCGAGACATTTATGGGGGAACTTAATAACAATACCTTTAACATCAGATTGACGCATAAGCATAGCAGCAGTTACGTTGACTTCCTGGATATTTAAATTTCAGTCGGTTCGGTGCGAATTGTTCAGACCGACGTTCATAGGAAGGAAACATCAGTCAACGCACTGCTGCATGCTTCTTCTGCTCATACCCCCTCCACCATCCGGGCCGTACCAACTGGCCAGTTCGTCAGGATGAAGCGAATTTGTTCGTCAGACATTGCTTTTGAACAACAGTCTGTCGACCTCCAGCGCCGCTTCCGGGACCGAGGCTATAGCAATCGAGCCATCAAAAAGGGCTACCTTCGTGCTAGGAATACCCCTAGACCTCAGTTGCTCTCATATAAGTCCAAACGGGATCCTTCTGAGCCTGAACTGCGTTTTATTGGCACTTTCAACTATGAATGGGTTACTGTGAGAGATATTTGAGCAAGCACTGGCCGTTGCTTCTATCGGATCCCGTGCTCTCGGACTTCCTCCCACAGACTCCGCTGGTTGCAGCATGTCGGGCCAAGAATTTGCGAGACATCCTGGTGGCGAGCCACTATGTCCCCCCTGCCCGTAATCCATTTGGTACCAGAGGCCCGACTGTGGGCTGTTATAAGTGTGGCCACTGCTTGGCCTGTAGAAACGTGGTTCGCAGTATGACATTCTTCTCGTCTGATGGAGCTCAGACATTTCAAATCAGAAAATACATCACGTGCGTCTCCACACACGTGGTGTACTTTGCTGTGTGCCCATGCTCCCTGATCTATGTGGGGCTCACTTCCCGTGAGCTCCGCATTAGGGTCAGGGAGCATTTCCATGACATCAAGGCAGCTAAATCTATTACGGACAATACATTACTTAAAACGCTGCCTCGACACTTTAAGATCTACCATAATTGTAACTCTGCACTGATGGAGGTGCGGGGCATTGACATGGTGAGCAGCGGGTCCAGGGGTGGTAACCTTAAAAAAATGCTTCCCAATGTGAGGCACGTTGGATTCACCGCCTGGACACGCTGGTCCCAAAGGGACTCAACGAAACATTGAGCTTTGCCCCGTTCCTCTGACATACATGAGTTTGCACACACTTTTCATCACCGGTGGCCAGTGTGCTTTGCACTCTCGAGATAATTGTCACCATGCGCCAAATGCAATTTGAAACCAATTTGAAGACATCCTATAGTGAATAGTGAGCCATAATCAAGTGCAGCAGGGATATTTTACGTGACTATGGGAACCTGGAGAGTAAAGAATAGGAAGAAAAAAAGGTTAGACAAGGTAATCAGACATAATGTAACCAGTTGATCAGACATGACAAATAAAAAACAAGAAATAATGGAACTCCATACATAGTGGAACCACATATAGTGTGAACACGGAAAAGAACCGGGAGAAAAAATGTGCATGGCCCAATGCTGCACTTGATTACGGCTCACCATCATTCAGCTACAACCAATGGGAAGACACCACACCCTTTTTTATGCCCATCCTGTCTGCAGACCACTGCCAGACATAGCTATGACCTCTGGTTACTTTTACCCCCAGTTCAGTTTTATGATTTTGTGTGCTTGTTACCTGACTACTTTTCCTGCTTGCTGTTTATGTACCTTGTTGGCCGATCCGCATTTCACCTCTGCTTGTTTTCTGATTAAGTCCTGGCCGTCCCATTCTGTTCCTGTTCCTCAATTAATGTTTTGTCCCTGCCTGACTACTATTCTCTGGAACTGCAGCCTTCCACAGGTATTGATCACCTTGGGCCCTGTGTAATTCCTAATCCCTGTATAGGGGTTAAAGGGTTTCAGGGTTCTGGAGGTCCTGCTTGGTGAGTGGCTTCCCTCTAGCCTATCCTTTACAGCCCATCTGAGTGTGTGGATTAAGGAAGGCGTTACACCGTGCCCTCTGCAGAAGGCCATGTAGGCCAGGATAGTGCTTTAAAAATTGCTGGACAACCAGGTTCAACATGTGAGCCACACAAGGCACGTGTGTCGCATTGTCACGGCGAAGGGCCGCACCCATGTTTGCATCATTGTCACACCCGGCCTTCCCTGGCTGCTGGTTGAGTGGAGACAACCATTGATGAAACTTGGTCTCCAGAGCTAACCGTCCACAACTTCTCAGCGGTGTGACTCACATTTCCCATGCATTTCAAAGTAAACATTTGACCGCATGATGGCATTGAGCTCTGCTGCCAGCATAGTAAGGAGGTGTGTGGTATTCCTTGTGCGCAGTTACAAGGAAGGGTGCCCTGACCACACAGGGTTTGGGCCGAGGTGAAGGACCCACACGAGGTTGAGGAGGCCAATTACAGCCTCCCCCCTCTCCCTCGCCTTCTTCACAAATGCGCAGGCGCAGACGTGCGTTCCATTAGCCTCACTGCATTCCACTCCCATACAGGAAGTGGGCGCAGCTATTACTACGGTCGCACATAAAAGAACCCACAGCCACCACTGCACACAGCTGACTCCACTACTGGAAACCCACTTCTACACCAACGCAGGTAAGACAGGATCGGCACCTCTATGCTCCCGTTACAATCAGGCTCAGTCACCATGTGATAACGCTCTCAACAATTTAGTTGCAGGCTTCCCGTTGCTTCACCTCCACTGGCTGTGCTGCCATTTCCTCTCCCCCTGGAAGGTATACTTTATTACACTATATTCCTGTTTCCCTCTTCTCCCTTTTCCCATAACCTACCTTTATCTGCATTTGTGGGGTATCTACATACTATTTATATCACAGTTTTATTCATTAATACGGAAGGGAAGAGTGCGCGTGAGAGTATTGAATTGCGGAGAGCAAGAGGTTAAGCTGCCCCGATTTGCCACCATTGATAAGCTGTTCACAATAGATACACATGCTATCCAAGCAGCAGCAGCGAGGAACGCCGCTCGAGACCCCGGGATCCGGCCCACCGCTCGAGCCACCACCGAGCAGCAGCAGCAGCCGGACCCGAGCAGTGGGAGAGCGCAGCGTCCCCTCCTCCGCCCGCGACAAGAGTCTATGGGGCTGATCACAGATAGAGCCTGTACCTATGAGAGTCTATTGGGCTGATCACAGATAGGGCCCGTACCTATGAGAGTCTATGGGACTGATCACAGATAGATACCTGTACCTCTGACAGTTAGACTCTCATAAGTACAGGCTCTATCTGTGATCAGCCCCATAGACCCTCATAAGTACGAGCTCTATCTGTGATCAGCCCCATAGACTGTCATAGGTATGGGCCCTATCTGTGATCAGTCCCATAGACTCTCATAGTTACGGGCTTTATCTGTGATCAGCCCCATAGACTCTCACAGGTAGGGGCCCTATCAGTGATCAGCCCCATAGACTCTCATAAGTACAGGCTCTATCTGTGATCAGCCCCATAGACTCTCATAAGTATGAGCTCTATTTGTGATCAGCCCCATAGACTGTCATAGGTATGGGCTCTATCTGTGATCAGCCCCATAGACTCTTATAGGTACAGGCTCTATCTGTGATCAGCCCCATAGACTCTCATAGGTAGGGGCTCTATCTGTGAGAAACACGGATAAAACTTGGATGAGAAAACCAGACATCAGAATGTACAGTGATGATCTGTGTAATGTCTAATCTTGTTCCCACTTAGTGCGCTGCACAATCATCGCATGCCCTCCTGTAGTGCCCCCCATGCCCCATACAGACCACCATCCACATGATGTCTAATAACACATGGATAAAAGTACACGGGTAAATTTACATGCGAGGTATAGACAGGGAAACAACTGATGAGTCTGGCATTGACCATTTCACTGATATCGCGAGGACAGTGCAGCAGCCAATCAGTGAGCTCAGCAGCTCTGAGTGGGGAGTTCGGTTTACACTGGCAGAGCTCACTGATTGGCTGCTGCACTGTCATCGTGACCAGTGAAATGGTCAATACCAGACACTAGCGGCAGAGACTGGCCAGTAGACCCATGGACGGGGAAGGGGGGGACAGCAGGGTTTGTATTTTTTTTTTTACACTGAAGTGAACTCTTGGACGAAGATTAAGTGAAAAATCTACTTTAGGGTCTGTGCGCACTGGGAAATTTGCTTTTCTTAAGAAAAATCTGCACCCTTTGGCAGAATTACGCACCAGAGTGAAAAGCGTACCCGGCACCCGCATGCGTTTTTTCCGCGAGTTGAAATTCTGCAGCAAAACGTATAGGAAGAAAAATGCAGTGAGCGCACAGCATTTTGATTTTCCCATAGATTTTGCTGGGGAAGGACTGCAGAAAGGTTATGAACAAAATCTGCACTTTTTTTGCAGCAAAATCTGCGGCAAATCCGCGCCAAATAACCGCAGTGTGCACACAGAGCTTTAAGGTTGTGATGGGGTCACTATGACTGGTGGCATTGTCCTATGGTTACTGTTCAGTACAGTGTCTGGACAGGAGCACCGTGCAGCAGTGTCAGTGAACTGTGTCAGTGCAGGAGTTCCGTGCAGCAGCGTCAGTGTACAGTGTCAGTCCAGGAGCACCGTGCAGCAGCGTCAGTGTACAGTGTCAGGGCAGGGGCACCGTGCAGCAGTGTCAGTGTACAGTGATATGAAGTATCATGTAACCCTGCAAGCTGCACAAAAAGCACAATAACCTAAGTGTTGTAGTGTGTCGCCCTGGACAAGCCAGGGGCCACAGAGCACAACATCTACACACCAAACACTCCCTGCAGGCACATCAAGGTGAGACACAAAACCCTTGTTGCCTTCCTCCAGGGGCTGATGTCCACACCAGGGGGTGGAGCCAGGCGGTTGGTCTCCGCCCACCGAGGAGTTCACAGTCCTGGAGGCGGGAAAGACAAGCAGTCTAGTTTGGAGGAAGAAGTGGAAGGAGGTGAAGTAGAGAGATAGAGTTTGGAGAGGAAAGAGTTCAGTTTTGACAGTGAAAGTGGAAAGAGTAAAGTGACAGCTAAAGAGCCTGAAGTTGGTCCGGGTGTGTGGCCCGGACAGAACAGCAAGGTTGGCAGATGGTGGTGACCGTCTGCAGGAGTGGCCTATCGGAGTTTGCCGTAAGGACAGGCTCTATCTGTGATCAGCCCCATAGACTCTCATAAGTACAGGTTCTATCTGTGATCAGCCCCATAGACTCTCATAGGTACAGGCTCTATCTGTGATCAGCCCCATAGACTCTTGTCGCGGGCGGAGGAGGGGACGCTGCGCTCTCCCACTGCTCGGGTCCGGCTGCTGCTGCTCGGTGGTGGCTCGAGCGGTGGGCCGGATCCCGGGGTCTCGAGCGGCGTTCCTCGCTGCTGCTGCTTGGATAGCATGTGTATCTATTGTGAACAGCTTATCAATGGTGGCAAATCGGGGCAGCTTAACCTCTTGCTCTCCGCAATTCAACACTCTCACGCGCACTCTTCCCTTCCGTATTAATGAATAAAACTGTGATATAAATAGTATATAGATACCCCACAAATGCAGATAAAGGTAGGTTATGGGAAAAGGGAGAAGAGGGAAACAGGAAAATAGTGTAATAAAGTATACCTTCCAGGGCGGAGAGGAAATGGCAGCACAGCCAGTGGAGGTGAAGCAACGGGAAGCCTGCAACTAAATTGTTGAGAGCGTTATCACATGGTGACTGAGCCTGATTGTAACGGGAGCATAGAGGTGCCGATCCTGTCTTATCTGCGTTGGTGTAGAAGTGGGTTTCCAGTAGTGGAGTCAGCTGTGTGCAGTGGTGGCTGTGGGTTCTTTTATGTGCGACCGTAGTAATAGCTGCGCCCACTTCCTGTATGGGAGTGGAATGCAGTGAGGCTAATGGAACGTCTGCGCCTGCGCATTTGTGAAGAAGGCGAGGGAGAGGGGGGAGGCTGTAATTGGCCTCCTCAACCTCGTGTGGGTCCTTCACCCCGGCCCAAACCCTGTGTGGTCAGGGCACCCTTCCTTGTAACTGCGCACAAGGAATACCACACATCTCCTTACTATGCTGGCAGCAGAGCTCAATGCCATCATGCGGTCAAATGTTTACTTTGAAATGCATGGGAAATGTGAGTCACACCGCTGAGAAGTTGTGGACGGTTAGCTCTGGAGACCAAGTTTCATCAATGGTTGTCTCCACTCAACCAGTAGCCAGGGAAGGCCGGGTGTGACAATGATGCAAACATGGGTGCGGCCTTTCGCCGTGACAATGTGACACACGTGCCTTGTGTGGCTCACATGTTGAACCTGGTTGTCCAGCAATTTTTAAAGCACTATCCTGGCCTACATGGCCTTCTGCAGAGGGCACGGTGTAACGCCTTCCTTAATCCACACACTCAGATGGGCTGTAAAGGATAGGCTAGAGGGAAGCCACTCACCAAGCAGGACCTCCAGAACCCTGAAACCCTTTAACCCCTATACAGGGATTAGGAATTACACAGGGCCCAAGGTGATCAATACCTGTGGAAGGCTGCAGTTCCAGAGAATAGTAGTCAGGCAGGGACAAAACATTAATTGAGGAACAGGAACAGAATGGGACGGCCAGGACTTAATCAGAAAACAAGCAGAGGTGAAATGCGGATCGGCCAACAAGGTACATAAACAGCAAGCAGGAAAAGTAGTCAGGTAACAAGCACACAAAATCATAAAACTGAACTGGGGGTAAAAGTAACCAGAGGTCATAGCTATGTCTGGCAGTGGTCTGCAGACAGGATGGGCATAAAAAAGGGTGTGGTGTCTTCCCATTGGTTGTAGCTGAATGATGGTGAGCCGTAATCAAGTGCAGCATTGGGCCATGCACATTTTTTCTCCCGGTTCTTTTCCGTGTTCACACTATATGTGGTTCCACTTTGTATGGAGTTCCATTATTTCTTGTTTTTTATTTGTCATGTCTGATCAACTGGTTACATTATGTCTGATTACCTTGTCTAACCTTTTTTTCTTCCTATTCTTTACTCTCCAGGTTCCCATAGTCACGTGAAATATCCCTGCTGCACTTGACTATGGCTCACTATTCACTATAGGATGTCTTCAAATTGGTTTCAAATTGCATTTGGCGCATGGTGACAATTATCTCGAGAGTGCAAAGCACACTGGCCACCGGTGATGAAAAGTGTGTGCAAACTCATGTATGTCAGAGGAACGGGGCAAAGCTCAATGTTTCGTTGAGTCCCTTTGGGACCAGCGTGTCCAGGCGGTGAATCCAACGTGCCTCACATTGGGAAGCATTTTTTTAAGGTTACCACCCCTGGACCCGCTGCTCACCATGTCAATGCCCCGCACCTCCATCAGTGCAGAGTTACAATTATGGTAGATCTTAAAGTGTCGAGGCAGCGTTTTAAGTAATGTATTGTCCGTAATAGATTTAGCTGCCTCGATGTCATGGAAATGCTCCCTGACCCTAATGCGGAGCTCACGGGAAGTGAGCCCCACATAGATCAGGGAGCATGGGCACACAGCAAAGTACACCACGTGTGTGGAGACGCACGTGATGTATTTTCTGATTTGAAATGTCTGAGCTCCATCAAACGAGAAGAATGTCATACTGCGAACCACGTTTCTACAGGCCAAGCAGTGGCCACACTTATAACAGCCCACAGTCGGGCCTCTGGTACCAAATGGATTACGGGCAGGGGGGACATAGTGGCTCACCACCAGGATGTCTCGCAAATTCTTGGCCCGACATGCTGTACCAGCGGAGTCTGTGGGAGGAAGTCCGAGAGCACGGGATCCGATAGAAGCAACGGCCAGTGCTTGCTCAAATATCTCTCACAGTAACCCATTCATAGTTGAAAGTGCCAATAAAACGCAGTTCAGGCTCAGAAGGACCCCGTTTGGACTTATATGAGAGCAACTGAGGTCTAGGGGTATTCCTAGCACGAAGGTAGCCCTTTTTGATGGCTCGATTGCTATAGCCTCGGTCCCGGAAGCAGCGCTGGAGGTCGACAGACTGTTGTTCAAAAGCAATGTCTGACGAACAAATTCGCTTCATTCTGACGAACTGGCCAGTCGGTAGGGCCCGGATGGTGGAGGGGGTATGAGCAGAAGAAGCATGCAGCAGTGCGTTGACTGATGTTTCCTTCCTATGAACGTCGGTCTGAACAATTCGCACCGAACCGACTGAAATTTAAATATCCAGGAAGTCAACGTAACTGCTGCTATGCTTATGCGTCAATCTGATGTTAAAGGTATTGTTATTAAGTTCCCCCATAAATGTCTCGAGCTGCTCCACAGTGGCCTGCCAAAAAATCAAAATATCATCGATATACCTTAGCCAGCACTGCACATGGGCGCCAGCCCCTGCACCTCCGTCACCAAAAACCAACCACTCCCAGTACCCTAGGAAGAGGTTGGCGTATGAAGGCGCGCAGACCGCGCCCATCGCAGTGCCGCGCCCCTGAAGGTAATACCGATCATTGAATACAAAAAAAATTCTCATACTACTGTATGGGGGTCCCTATATTTAATATGATATCCAAGCCACAGCATCCACCGTTACTTCACCACACCCATTCAGTGACAGCTCACCAAGTCAGCCAGAGGAGTGGTGTAAGGAATTACACGTAGGCACTGACTCCACACCTTCACATCACAAGAAGCGGGTCCACAGGGTAGTGCAAGAATACGAGCAAGTCTTCAGCAAACATCCGCTAGACTTTGGGAGAATAAAAGGGGTCTATATTCATGATAGAACTTGGGTTGTAACGTGCCCAGAGTATGCTCCACTCTATGCTCCCTTTACAATCAGGCTCAGTCACCATGTGATAACGCTCTCAACTCTTTAGTTGCAGGCTTCATTTTGCTTCACCTCCACTGGCTGTGCTGCCATTTCCTCTCACCCCCAGAAGGTATACTTTATTACACTATTTTCCTCTTTCCCTGTTCCCCCTTTTCCCATAACCTACCTTTATTTACAATTGTGGGGTATCTATATGATATTTACATTATAGTTTTATTCATTAATGCGGAAGGGAAGAGTGCCCGTGAGAGTGTTGAACTGCGGAGAGCAGGAGGTTAAGCTGCCCCGACTTGCCACCATTGATAAGCTGTTCACAGTAGATACACATGCTATCCAAGTAGCAGCATCCACCATTACTGCACCCCACCCAGTCAGTGACTGCTCACCAAGTCAGCCAGAGGAGTGTGTCAGGAATTACACGTAGGCACTGACTCCACACCTTCACATCACAAGAAGGGGGTCTACAGGGTAGTGCAAGAATACGAGCAAGTCTTCAGCAAACATCCGCTAGACTTTGGGGGAATAAAAGGGGTCCAACACTACATCCCCACAGGTGCACACCCACCCATCAAAGAGCGCTATAAGCCAATACCACCTTCACATTACCCGTGTACCAAGGACATGTTGAGCAACATGAAGGCGGCTGGGGATATCCGTGACAGTTGTAGCCTTTGGGCAGCTCCATTGGTCCTGTTAAAAAAGAAGGACGGCACCACTCCCCCGTATTGAGGAATCACTAGCTGCATTGAGAACTGCAAATTATTTTTCTACCCTTGATCTCACTAGTCACTATTGGCAAGTGTCCGTTGCTGAGGCAGACCGGGAGAAGACCGCCTTCGCCACCCCTATGGGTCTCTGCGAGTTCAAAACCAAGCCCTTCGAGCTGTGCAATGTGCCAGGAACCTTCCAGAGGCTGATGGAATGCTGCTTGGGAAAAGATTTTAGGGTGTATAAAAAGGGAGATTAGATCCCGTGATCCCAACGTATTGTTACACCTCTATAAATCACTTGTAAGGCCACATCTGGAATATGGGAACCAGTTTTGGGCTCCATATTTTAAAAAAGGACATTCAGAAGTTAGAGTCAGTTCAAAGGTGGGCAACTAGACTACTACAAGGAATGGAAGGCCTCCCATATGATGACAAGTTGAAAAAGTTATTAAGTGATTATTGGCTGTAATGGGGCTTTCTGGCTGGTGCCAGCCTCTCTTCTTAGCACACAGGAACCACAATCCCTACACCATGCTTCAATGGATTCTCTCATCCCAGCCCAGTAAAACTACATATTTTACACAGTCATAAGCAGCCCATGGGCATTCACATGCATTCAAACTAATAACAGCTCATAGACCAGACAATCCATCTACCACTGGACCAAAGACAAGAAGTTAAATCCACTGCCTGTGGTAACCAACTTAATCCTATAGGCTACTCACACAACAAACCCAACAGAAAGGAAAAAAACATGGCTTTGATTATCCATCCAATGAAAACGCATAACCATTGTGAGCCATTGGACAATGCAATTGGACACATGGTGACATGGTTCACGGCCCAATGAATCAAGTCTTTACTTCATATTCACGGTTTAAGCCCTTGGGTTCTAATGTGCCCAGAGTACATATCCAGAAAGATTTTCTTTCTTTGAGCTAAACACAAGTCAACAATACATTGTAAGCAGATTCTATTACCAGTCCCACACCATTTTGTGACGCATAATCACACAGTGATCCAATTAAGATTCCAAGTCATCGAACATGTCCAAGCCATACGCAGAGGAGGCAATAGAATTAGGAAGCTCAAAGAAAGGGAATATTTCTGGATATATACTCTGGGCACGTTGGAACCCAAAGGCTTAAACCATGAATATGAAGTACAGACTTGATTCATTGGGCCATGCATGGACATAATGGACATAATTCTAATAGGCAGGACAGGTAATAAGGAGCACAAGGGATATGGTAAAATGTGTTGTGTGACAAGACAGACACAGGAAAGGACAGGATAACAGGTGTAGGGACCAACAAGGTGAGACAAGGGGTATCAGGATAGGGTCAAGTAGGTATGAATGTAGTAATGGGGCAGGCATAGAGAATTGTATGCGAATGTGAATTACAATAAGTCACTAAGGAAAGGAATATGTGAGTGTGTGCCTAATGTAAACTAATATTGTACTGGCAAAATTATAGATGGAAAGGGAGAAGGGGAGGGGGAGAGGGGAGGCTGTAATTGACTACAAGGGTATGAGTTATGAGTGATCATAGGAATAGTGTTACATAAGTGGAAATACCGATGGAGGACCGGATGTGTAAGCGCATACCTTATACAAACCTATAGAGTGCTGATGGGTGAGAGTGTGATGCTAGATATAAGACATCCTATAGTGAATAGTGAGCCGTAATCAAGTGCAACAGGGATATTTCACGTGACTATGGGAACCTGGAAGGTAAAGAAAGGGGAGAAAAAACTGTTAGACAAGGTAATCAGGCATAATGTAACCAGTTGATCAGACATGACAAACATGACAAATAAAAAACAAGGAAGAATGGAACTCCATACATAGAGGAACCATATATAGTGTGAACACGAAAGAGAAACGGGCGTTAGAAAAAATGTGCACGGCCCAATGAATCAAGTCTGTTCTTCATATTCATGGTTTAAGCCCTTGGGTTCCAACGTGCCCAGAGTATATATCCAGAAAGATTCCCTTTCTTTGAGCTTCCTAATTCTATCGCCTCCTCTGCGTATGGCTGGGACATGTTCGATGACTTGGAATCTTAATTGGGCCACTGGGTGATTATGCGTCACAAAATGGTGTGGGACTGGTAATAGAATCTGCTTACAACGTATTGTTGACTTGTGCTTAGCACAAAGAAAGGGAATCTTTCTGGATATGCACTCTGGACACCCAAGGGCTTAAACCGTGAATATGAAGTACAGACTTGATTCATTGGGCCGTGCACCATGTCACCATGTGTGCAATTGCATTGTCCAATGGCTCACAATGGTTATGCGTTTTCATTGGATGGATAATCGAAGCCATGTTTTTTTCCTTTCTCTTGGGTTTGTTGTGTGAGTAGCCTATAGGATTAAGTTAGTTACCGCAGGCAGTGGATTTAGCTTCCTGTCTTTGGTCCAGTGGTAGATTGATTGTTTGGTCTATGAGCTGTTATGGGTTTGAATGCATGTGAATGCCCATGGGCTGCTTATGACTGTGTAAAATATGTAGTTTTACTGGGCTGGGATGAGAGAATCCATTGAAGCATGGTGTAGGGATTGTGGTTCCTGTGTGCTAAGAAGAGAGGCTGGCACCAGCCAGAAAGCCCCATTACAGCCAATAATCACTTAATAACTTTTTCAACTTGTCATCATATGGGAGGCCTTCCATTCCTTGTAGTAGTCTAGTTGCCCACCTTTGAACTGACTCTAACATCTGAATGTCCTTTTTTAAAATGTGGAGCCCAAAACTGGTTCCCATATTCCAGATGTGGCCTTACAAGTGATTTACAGAGGTGTAACAATACGTTGTGATCACGGGATCTAATCTCCCTTTTTATACACCCTAAAATCTTGTCCCAAGCAGCATTCCATCAGCCTCTGGAAGGTTCCTGGCACATTGCACAGCTCGAAGGGCTTGGTTTTGAACTCGCAGAGACCCATAGGGGTGGCGAAGGCGGTCTTCTCCCGGTCTGCCTCAGCAACGGACACTTGCCAATAGTGACTAGTGAGATCAAGGGTAGAAAAATAATTTGCAGTTCTCAATGCAGCTAGTGATTCCTCAATACGGGGGAGTGGTGCAGTCCTTCTTTTTTAACAGGACCAACGGAGCTGCCAAAAGGCTACAACTGTCACGGATATCCCCAGCCGCCTTCATGTTGCTCAACATGTCCTTGGTACACGGGTAATGTGAAGGTGGTATTGGCTTATAGCTCTCTTTGATGGGTGGGTGTGCACCTGTGGGGATGTAGTGTTGGACCCCTTTTATTCCCCCAAAGTCTAGCGGATGTTTGCTGAAGACTTGCTCGTATTCTTGCACTACCCTGTAGACCCCCTTCTTGTGATGTGAAGGTGTGGAGTCAGTGCCTACGTGTAATTCCTGACACCACTCCTCTGGCTGACTTGGTGAGCAGTCACTGACTGGGTGGGGTGCAGTAATGGTGGATGCTGCTACTTGGATAGCATGTGTATCTACTGTGAACAGCTTATCAATGGTGGCAAGTCGGGGCAGCTTAACCTCCTGCTCTCCGCAGTTCAACACTCTCACGGGCACTCTTCCCTTCCGCATTAATGAATAAAACTATGATGTAAATATCATATAGATACCCCACAATTGTAAATAAAGGTAGGTTATGGGAAAAGGGGGAACAGTGAAAGAGGAAAATAGTGTAATAAAGTATACCTTCTGGGGGTGAGAGGAAATGGCAGCACAGCTAGTGGAGGTGAAGCAAAAGGAAGCCTGCAACTAAAGAGTTGAGAGCGTTATCACATGGTGACTGAGCCTGATTGTAAAGGGAGCATAGAGTGGAGCATACTCTGGGCACGTTAGAACCCAAGTTCTACCATGAATATAGACCCCTTTTATTCTCCCAAAGTCTAGCGGATGTTTGCTGAAGACTTGCTCGTATTCTTGCACTACCCTGTGGACCCGCTTCTTGTGATGTGAAGGTGTGGAGTCAGTGCCTACGTGTAATTCCTTACACCACTCCTCTGGCTGACTTGGTGAGCTGTCACTGAATGGGTGTGGTGAAGTATTGGTGGATGCTGTGGCTTGGATATCATATTAAATATAGGGACCCCCATACAGTAGTATGAGAATTTTTTTTGTATTCAATGATCGGTATTACCTTCAGGGGCGCGGCACTGCGATGGGCGCGCCTTCATACGCCAACCTCTTCCTAGGGTACTGGGAGTGGTTGGTTTTTGGTGACGGAGGTGCAGGGCCTGGCGCCCATGTGCAGTGCTGGCTAAGGTATATCGATGATATTTTGATTTTTTGGCAGGGCACTGTGGAGCAGCTCGAGACATTTATGGGGGAACTTAATAACAATACCTTTAACATCAGATTGACGCATAAGCATAGCAGCAGTTACGTTGACTTCCTGGATATTTAAATTTCAGTCGGTTCGGTGCGAATTGTTCAGACAGACGTTCATAGGAAGGAAACATCAGTCAACGCACTGCTGCATGCTTCTTCTGCTCATACCCCCTCCACCATCCGGGCCGTACCGACTGGCCAGTTCGTCAGGATGAAGCGAATTTGTTCGTCAGACATTGCTTTTGAACAACAGTCTGTCGACCTCCAGCGCCGCTTCCGGGACCGAGGCTATAGCAATCGAGCCATCAAAAAGGGCTACCTTCGTGCTAGGAATACCCCTAGACCTCAGTTGCTCTCATATAAGTCCAAACGGGGTCCTTCTGAGCCTGAACTGCGTTTTATTGGCACTTTCAACTATGAATGGGTTACTGTGAGAGATATTTGAGCAAGCACTGGCCGTTGCTTCTATCGGATCCCGTGCTCTCGGACTTCCTCCCACAGACTCCGCTGGTTGCAGCATGTCGGGCCAAGAATTTGCGAGACATCCTGGTGGCGAGCCACTATGTCCCCCCTGCCCGTAATCCATTTGGTACCAGAGGCCCGACTGTGGGCTGTTATAAGTGTGGCCACTGCTTGGCCTGTAGAAACGTGGTTCGCAGTATGACATTCTTCTCGTCTGATGGAGCTCAGACATTTCAAATCAGAAAATACATCACGTGCGTCTCCACACACGTGGTGTACTTTGCTGTGTGCCCATGCTCCCTGATCTATGTGGGGCTCACTTCCCGTGAGCTCCGCATTAGGGTCAGGGAGCATTTCCATGACATCGAGGCAGCTAAATCTATTACGGACAATACATTACTTAAAACGCTGCATCGACACTTTAAGATCTACCATAATTGTAACTCTGCACTGATGGAGGTGCGGGGCATTGACATGGTGAGCAGCGGGTCCAGGGGTGGTAACCTTAAAAAAATGCTTCCCAATGTGAGGCACGTTGGATTCACCGCCTGGACACGCTGGTCCCAAAGGGACTCAACGAAACATTGAGCTTTGCCCCGTTCCTCTGACATACATGAGTTTGCACACACTTTTCATCACCGGTGGCCAGTGTGCTTTGCACTCTCGAGATAATTGTCACCATGCGCCAAATGCAATTTGAAACCAATTTGAAGACATCCTATAGTGAATAGTGAGCCATAATCAAGTGCAGCAGGGTTATTTCACGTGACTATGGGAACCTGGAGAGTAAAGAATAGGAAGAAAAAAAGGTTAGACAAGGTAATCAGACATAATGTAACCAGTTGATCAGACATGACAAATAAAAAACAAGAAATAATGGAACTCCATACATAGTGGAACCACATATAGTGTGAACACGGAAAAGAACCGGGAGAAAAAATGTGCATGGCCCAATGCTGCACTTGATTACGGCTCACCATCATTCAGCTACAACCAATGGGAAGACACCACACCCTTTTTTATGCCCATCCTGTCTGCAGACCACTGCCAGACATAGCTATGACCTCTGGTTACTTTTACCCCCAGTTCAGTTTTATGATTTTGTGTGCTTGTTACCTGACTACTTTTCTTGCTTGCTGTTTATGTACCTTGTTGGCCAATCCGCATTTCACCTCAGCTTGTTTTCTGATTAAGTCCTGGCCGTCCCATTCTGTTCCTGTTCCTCAATTAATGTTTTGTCCCTGCCTGACTACTATTCTCTGGAACTGCAGCCTTCCACAGGTATTGATCACCTTGGGCCCTGTGTAATTCCTAATCCCTGTATAGGGGTTAAAGGGTTTCAGGGTTCTGGAGGTCCTGCTTGGTGAGTGGCTTCCCTCTAGCCTATCCTTTACAGCCCATCTGAGTGTGTGGATTAAGGAAGGCGTTACACCGTGCCCTCTGCAGAAGGCCATGTAGGCCAGGATAGTGCTTTAAAAATTGCTGGACAACCAGGTTCAACATGTGAGCCACACAAGGCACGTGTGTCACATTGTCACGGCGAAGGGCCGCACCCATATTTGCATCATTGTCACACCCGGCCTTCCCTGGCTGCTGGTTGAGTGGAGACAACCATTGATGAAACTTGGTCTCCAGAGCTAACCGTCCACAACTTCTCAGCGGTGTGACTCACATTTCCCATGCATTTCAAAGTAAACATTTGACCGCATGATGGCATTGAGCTCTGCTGCCAGCATAGTAAGGAGGTGTGTGGTATTCCTTGTGCGCAGTTACAAGGAAGGGTGCCCTGACCACACAGGGTTTGGGCCGAGGTGAAGGACCCACACGAGGTTGAGGAGGACAATTACAGCCTCCCCCCTCTCCCTCGCCTTCTTCACAAATGCGCAGGCGCAGACGTGCGTTCCATTAGCCTCACTGCATTCCACTCCCATACAGGAAGTGGGCGCAGCTATTACTACGGTCGCACATAAAAGAACCCACAGCCACCACTGCACACAGCTGACTCCACTACTGGAAACCCACTTCTACAGCAACGCAGGTAAGACAGGATCGGCACCTCTATGCTCCCGTTACAATCAGGCTCAGTCACCATGTGATAACGCTCTCAACAATTTAGTTGCAGGCTTCCCGTTTCTTCACCTCCACTGCTGTGCTGCCATTTCCTCTCCCCCCTGGAAGGTATACTTTATTACACTATTTTCCTGTTTCCCTCTTCTCCCTTTTCCCATAACCTACCTTTATCTGCATTTGTGGGGTATCTATATACTATTTATATCACAGTTTTATTCATTAATACGGAAGGGAAGAGTGCGCGTGAGAGTGTTGAATTGCGGAGAGCAAGAGGTTAAGCTGCCCCGATTTGCCACCATTGATAAGCTGTTCACAATAGATACACATGCTATCCAAGCAGCAGCAGCGAGGAACGCCGCTCGAGACCCCGGGATCCGGCCCACCGCTCGAGCCACCACCGAGCAGCAGCAGCAGCCGGACCCGAACAGTGGGAGAGCGCAGCGTCCCCTCCTCCGCCCGCGACAAGAGTCTATGGGGCTGATCACAGATAGAGCCTGTACCTATGAGAGTCTATGGGGCTGATCACAGATAGAACCTGTACTTATGAGAGTCTATGGGGCTGATCACAGATAGAGCCTGTACCTATGAGAGTCTATTGGGCTGATCACAGATAGGGCCCGTACCTATGAGAGTCTATGGGACTGATCACAGATAGATACCTGTACCTCTGACAGTTAGACTCTCATAAGTACAGGCTCTATCTGTGATCAGCCCCATAGACCCTCATAAGTTCGAGCTCTATCTGTGATCAGCCCCATAGACTGTCATAGGTATGGGCCCTATCTGTGATCAGTCCCATAGACTCTCATAAGTACAGTCTCTACCTGTGATCAGCCCCATAGACTCTCATAGGTATGGGCTCTGTGATCAACCCCATAAACTCTCATAGGTACGGGCTTTATCTGTGATCAGCCCCATAGACTCTCATAGTTACGGGCTTTATCTGTGATCAGCCCCATAGACTCTCACAGGTAGGGGCCCTATTTGTGATCAGCCCCATAGACTCTCATAAGTACAGGCTCTATCTGTGATCAGCCCCATAGACTCTCATAAGTATGAGCTCTATCTGTGATCAGCCCCATAGACTGTCATAGGTATGGGCTCTATCTGTGATCAGCCCCATAGACTCTCATAGGTACAGGCTCTATCTGTGATCAGCCCCATAGACTCTCATAGGTAGGGGCTCTATCTGTGAGAAACACGGATAAAACTCGGATGAGAAAACCAGACATCAGAATGTACAGTGATGATCTGTGTAATGTCTAATCTTGTTCCCACTTAGTGCGCTGCACAATCATCGCATGCCCTCCTGTAGTGCCCCCCATGCCCCATACAGACCACCATCCACATGATGTCTAATAACACATGGATAAAAGTACACGGGTAAATTTACATGCGAGGTATAGACAGAGAAACAACTGATGAGTCTGGCATTGACCATTTCACTGATATCACGAGGACAGTGCAGCAGCCAATCAGTGAGCTCAGCAGCTCTGAGTGGGGCGTTCGGTTTACACTGGCAGAGCTCACTGATTGGCTGCTGCACTGTCATCGTGACCAGTGAAATGGTCAATACCAGACACTAGGGGCAGAGACTGGCCAGTAGACCCATGGACGGGGAAGGGGGGGACAGCAGGGTTTGTATTTTTTTTTTCACACTGAAGTGAACTCTTGGACGAAGATTAAGTGAAAAATTTACTTTAGGGTCTGTGCGCACTGGGAAATTTGCTTTTCTTAAGAAAAATCTGCACCCTTTGGCAGAATTCCGCACCAGAGTCAAAAACGTACCCGGCACCCGCATGCGTTTTTTCCGCGAGTTGAAATTCTGCAGCAAAACGTATAGGAAGAAAAATGCAGTGAGCGCACAGCATTTTGATTTTCCCATAGTTTTTGCTGGGGAAGGACTGAAGAAAGGTTATGAACAAAAGCTGCACTTTTTTTGCAGCAACATCTGTGGCAAATCCGCGCCAAATAACCGCAGTGTGCACACAGAGCTTTAAGGTTGTGATGGGGTCACTATGACTGGTGGCATTGTCCTATGGTTACAGTTCAGTACAGTGTCTGGACAGGAGCACCGTGCAGCAGTGTCAGTGAACTGTGTCAGTGCAGGAGTTCCGTGCAGCAGCGTCAGTGTACAGTGTCAGTGCAGGAGCACCGTGCAGCAGCGTCAGTGTACAGTGTCAGTGCAGGAGCACCGTGCAGCAGTGTCAGTGTACAGTGTCAGGGCAGGAGCACCGTGCAGCAGTGTAAGTGTACAGTGTCAGGGCAGGAGCACCGTGCAGCAGTGTCAGTGTAGTGTCAGTGCAAGAGCACCGTGCAGCAGTGTCAGTGTACAGTGTCAGGGCAAGAGCACCGTGCAGCAGTGTAAGTGTACAGTGTCAGTGCAGGAGCACCATGCAGCAGTGTCAGTGTACAGTGTCAGGGCAGGAGCACCGTGCAGCAGTATAAATGTACAGTGTCAGGGCAGGAGCACCGTGCAGCACTGTAAGTGTACAGTTTCAGGGCAAGAGCACCGTGCAGCAGTGTAAGTGTACAGTGTCAGTGCAGGAGCACCGTGCAGCAGTGTCAGTGTACAGTGTCAGGGCAGGAGCACCGTGCAGCAGTGTAAATGTACAGTGTCAGGGCAGGAGCACCGTGCAGCAGTGTCAGTGTACAGTGTCAGGGCAGGAGCACCGTGCAGCAGTGTAAATGTACAGTGTCAGGGCAGGAGCACCGTGCAGCAGTGTCAGTGTACAGTGTCAGGGCAGGAGCACCGTGCAGTAGGCGTCAGTGTACAGTGTCAGGACAGGAGCACCGTGCAGCAGTGTCAGTGTACAGTGTCAGCGCAGGAGCACCGTGTAGCAGTGCTAGTGTATAGTGTCAGGGCAGGAGCACCGTGCAGCAGTGTCAGTGTACAGTGTCAGGGCAGGAGCACCTGACACTGCCTCGTGCGCCGGGTGCTGATGCCGACCCTGTTCAGAAGTTAGAGTCAGTTCAAAGGTGGTAACTAGCCTCTCCTGAGCTGTATGTGCCCCTCCTGAGCTGTATGAGCCACTTAGAACTGAATGTTTCCTCATGAGCTGTATGTGCCCCCTAGAGCTGTTTATGCCTCCCTGAGCTCTATGGGGCCCCCATAGCTATATGTGCCCCCCACTAAGCTGTATGAGCTCCCAGAGCTGTATCCCACCCACCCCAGTAATGTGTTTGCCCTCCAGAGCTGTATGCCCCCAGTAATGTATATGCCCCACAGTAACGTGTATGACCCCAGTGCTGTCTGTGCCTTGGTTATATCTCACTGCTACAAAATATATATTTATATATATTGAGGCTTTGACTTCATCATTATTTATAATCATTTAGCAATCGGATTTTGCACATTATATTTGCCTGCTGCTATTTTCCCACTGAGTTGCCGCTTTGCTGCTATATTTATGTTGGGTGCTATATTTATCACCAAAGCCAGAACTCACTGGAGGCAACACAAGAAGAACTCGTATTGGAGAAAGATTTTATTAAATTACCATCAGCAAAAGTATAAACCACATTTAAAAGACAAAAACAGATAAGCTGCCGGGCATCGCCTCTTCTTCTGAGCTTCTTGGAGGACAGGTTGCTCCTCTGTCGGCGGCCATGCTTGTTCTCTGAAGTCCAGGAGGCTCCTGAGGGTCGGTCTTCCCGGTCTGCAGCTCCTCTTGATTTGCTGAGAGATCAGAATGCCTTGGAGATATGCCGCCTTCAGTTAAGGAAAGAAAAAGAGGAAAAAAAATGTGATTTACTAACAAGAAAGCTAAAAATCGTATATGAAGTATCATGTAACCCTGCAAGCTGCACAAAAAGCACAATAACCTAAGTGTTGTAGTGTGTCGCCCTGGACAAGCCAGGGGCCACAGAGCACAAAACCTACACACCAAACACTCCCTGCAGGCACATCAAGGTGAGACACAAAACCCTTGTTGCCTTCCTCCAGGGGCTGATGTCCACACCAGGGGGTGGAGCCAGGCGGTTGGTCTCCGCCCACCGAGGAGTTCACAGTCCTGGAGGCGGCAAAGACAAGCAGTCTAGTTTGGAGGAAGAAGTGGAAGGAGGTGAAGTAGAGAGAGAGTTTGAAGAGGAAAGAGTTCAGTTTTGACAGTGAAAGTGGAAAGAGTAAAGTGACAGCTAAAGAGCCTGAAGTTGGTCCGGGTGTGTGGCCCGGACAGAACAGCAAGGTTGGCAGACGGTGGTGACCGTCTGCAGGAGTGGCCTATCGGAGTTTGCCGTAAGGACCGTGGACGGGCGGTGGCCCGGCGGTACCGGACCGGTAGACAAGGAGAAGCTAGCACCATTGGTAGGGGCTTTTCGGACCCCGGCAAGGCTAGGAGTCACCGTGAAGTTGCCGAATCCGTTAGTGAAGGGGACCTCCGGGTTTCCAAACAGTCAAGTCCCGACAGAAGGCAACCGTCCAACCGTGAAGGGGAGACACCGCCACCGCCAAGGGCAACCGTTTCCCAGGGCCAGCGCCTGCGGGCAAAAGGGGCTCCTCCGGCCCACATCCAGGTCGGTGAGCGGGTTACCGGTGGGAACCCATCGGAATCAACATAGAACATAGGTGCAGGGAGAGACAGTCATCACTAACCTGCAGGGAACAACAACACCGCTGCCGTCCGAGGGACCCGTCCATCCAGCCACTTGTTTTACTGTGAACTGTGTCATCATCATTGGGCTGAGTGAGTACCTCCGTGCCGTGCGGCACAGCGCTGCCCCTGCGACCCTGCACCTCACCAGGCCCCGCAACCCGCCTACCATCCACTCCTACCCCATCACCGGGCCCCGGGACAACCAACCCCCTACCCACGGAGGGGAGAAATAACAACAAAGCTGCTCCCTGTCTCCGCTCCCGGGATCCCCGTCCAGAGCAGCGGTGGTGTCCACACAATCACCACAACCGTGGGTGGCGTCACGGACAATATCCCTAAAACCAAACCACCCCTTTTCACTCACGGGCGAGGAGCGCCGCTTGAGTCCCCGGGATCCGGCCCATCGCTCGAGCCACCGAGCAGCAGCAGCCGCAGAGCAGCGGCAGCCGGACCCGAGCAGTGGGAGAGCGCGGCATCCCCTCCTCCGCCCGCGATAACTTGGCGTCACGAACAGGATCTTACCGCTCTGCCGTCTGGTAGAGGTGCGCCTTGTTACCGCCGGAGGTGTCCGGCCAGAAAATTTCAGAAGCCGCCATCTTTGGCGGGAAAAGTTCCCGCTCGAGCGTCTCCTCGAGTAGTGGAGGCGCGAAGGCCAAAACCCCGCCCCGATAGAGTAGGAGCCGGAAAGAGGCTAAGGGGGATGGAAACAAGATGTCTGCGCCCAACGGAGCTGCTGGAGGAGCGGCGGGTGCAGCCGCAGTGGCACCCGTGGATGGGAATGGGCCTGCCCAGGTCCCGGCCGCGCTGGCGGGGGGTGCCGCAGTCCCAGCTCTCGCTCAGCTGATGCCATTCTCCTTGCCATATGTGGCCAGAGCTACCTGGCTGCCGCAGTACGACGGGAAACCTGATGCGTTACAGGTCTTCCGGAAGAAGCTTAGCCCGCTCCTAGAAATGTACCCCCTGACTGATAAGCAACGTGCAGCGGTAGTGCTGGGGCAGCTAACCGGCGCGGCTGAGCAGGAGGCGGAGACCTGGGCCGAGGGGGACCAGTTCCCTGTAGCCAGCATCTTTGAGAAACTACAGACTGCCTTTGAGACCCGTACCGAAGCCGAGCTGAGGATGCAGTTTTACCAATGTCGGCAACGGCCTGTGGACAGCATTCGGGACTACGCTTTACGTCTGCAAACCGCCCTCCGCACACTGAAGCGGGTGGACACCATCAATGAGGCGGACAGCAACAAAATGTTAGTAGAGCAATTTGTGCAGGGGATGAGGTCCTCCGAGGATCGCAAACAACTCCGGCTGTGGGCCCTAGAACACCCTGATGTGGACTTTGCTGTGTTAAAGGAACGGGCCATTAAAGCTCTGCAACCTCCAGCTTCGGAAGTCTTGGAACCAGCCCCGTGGCCAGTTGAGACGGCTCCCGTCATGGTGTCCCCTGCCCTACCAGCATCTCCCGTACCTACAGCTCCAAGCAGCACGATGGAAGAACTGGCTGCCAAGATCCTCGCCGCACTCCAGCCTCAGACCAGATCCCAGCCTCCGGCAAAGATACAGCTCGCCGACCGTCCTGAGGACGTCCCCTTGATGCAGCGGAGAAGAACCAATGACTCACGGTATGGACCCCCAATTTGTTACAGGTGCAGCAAACCCGGCCACTACTCCCGACGGTGTCCATTAAACGAGCCACCCCTGGGGCCATGGGCCAATCCTCAGGAGTAGAACCCCATGGCCCCCCAGACTGGCGGGACCAGTGCATCGGGGCCTGGCCTATCATTCCCGTGGCTGTGGACGGCATACCGGTGATGGCTCTTCTGGACGCTGGATCACAGGTAACCACTATACCATACACACTGTATCAACGGTATTGGGGGAAAGACGAGCTGGCTCCCCCAGATGCTAGTATAACACTGATTGCTGCTGATGGACTCCCATTGACCCAAGTGGGATACAAACAAGTGTCCATGACTGTGGGGCGAGCTGAACTGCAACACCAGGGTATGATTGTGATAATGAATGAACCCAGTGATCATAACCCGAAGATAGTGCTAGGAACCAATGTGATGGAGCACTGTATGAGTGATGTGCTGACCCTACTGCAGCAGCTGGCTGCCACGGCGGCGGGGAGTCGACAGAGAGCTGTGCAGCGTGAGATCCGAGCCTTGATGTACCGTCAGCATGTGAACTCGACAGGAGGAGATATTGGTGGGGTGAGAGTGATGGATGTTGCCCCGTTGATTGTACCCCTTAGGAGCGAGATGATGATTTGGTGTAGGGCAGCAGTAGGGCCCCAGGGACGTGACTACCCTGCCATGATAGAGCCCATGCCCTCCGAGCACTGGCCCACAGTAATGGACGCCCGAGGGGTGGTAGATGTAAAGAAGGGGAGAGTGCCTGTGAGGTTGCTGAACTGCGGGGAGGAAGAAGTCAGGCTTCCCCGGTATGCTACACTTGCCAAGTTGCTCACTCTGGATCCCCACACCATCCGCGAGGCAGTTCCCCCAACCTCACCACCGACTGCCAGCACTCACCCGCCCCAAGGGGAGTTAGATGAGTGGCACCAACAGCTACATGTAGGCACTGACGATACCCCTACACATCACAAAGAAGGGGTATACCGGGTGGTACGGGAGTATGAGCAAGTTTTTAGCAAACATCCCCTAGACTTTGGGCAGGTTAAAGGGGTCCAACACCATATTCCCACCGGTGAACACCCCCCTATCAAAGAGAGGTACAGGCCTATTCCCCCTGCACACTACCAATGTGCCAAGGACATGTTGAGGAACATGAAGGAGGCAGGGGTCATCAGGGACAGCTGTAGTCCCTGGGCCGCCCCATTGGTACTGGTTAAGAAGAAGGGCGGCACCATGCGGATGTGCGTGGATTACCGGAAGATTAACCAGATAACGCATAAAGATGCTTACCCACTGCCCCGTAATGAAGAGTCTTTGGCCGCACTGAGAACTGCAAATTACTTCTCCACCCTTGACCTCACCAGCGGGTACTGGCAAGTGGCTGTGGCACCGGAGGACCGGGAGAAAACTGCCTTCACCACCCCAATGGGGCTCTGTGAATTCAATAGTATGCCGTTCAGGCTGTGCAACGCCCCTGGAACCTTCCAACGGCTGATGGAGTGCTGTCTGGGGCATCTAAACTTCGAAACCGTCCTGTTATACCTGGATGATGTGAATGTGTACTCCCAGACATATGAAGCCCACCTGGAGAACCTCGCCGAAGTGTTCGCGTCCCTTGCCAAATACGGGATGAAGTTGAAGCCCTCCAAGTGTCACCTGCTGAAACCCAGAGTGCAGTACCTGGGGCATGTGGTGGGTGCAGAAGGTGTCGCCCCCGACCCCAAGAAGATCACTGCCATCCAAGACTGGCCGAGACCAACCACAGTGAGGGAAGTAAGGCAGTTTCTGGGTCTGGTGGGGTACTACCGGCGCTTCATCAAGGAGTACACGAAGATGGCTGCCCCCATGCAAGACCTCCTCGTGGGACAGACCAAAGGTGGTAGACCCATCGGAGCCCCACTGGTGTGGGAAGAGAGGCATGAGGAATCCTTCCGTCAACTGAAGGCGGCCTTGACCGGAGAGGAGATCCTGGCGTATCCCGATTACAGCAACCCGTTCATCCTCTACACCGATGCCAGCAATGTGGGCTTGGGGGCAGTCTTGTCCCAGGTCCAAGATGGGAAGGAAAAGGTGATTGCTTATGCTAGCCGAAAGCTCCGACCGACTGAAAGGAATCCTGAGAACTACAGCTCTTTCAAGCTCGAGCTCCTGGCGCTGGTGTGGGCTATCACCGAGCGGTTCCACCATTACCTGGCCGCAGCAAAGTTCACCGCTTTCATGGATAATAATCCGCTGACCCACCTGAACACGGCCAAGTTGGGCGCGTTGGAACAGCGGTGGGTGGCCAGGCTAGCCAACTACGATTTCACCATCAAATACAGGGCCAGTCGTGCCAACGTTAATGCTGATGCACTCTCTCGGATGCCCCACTTGTCAGAAGAAGGGTGCGAGGTTGACGACCTCGAGGAGATCGAGTTGCCTGCATTTCACCAGCCACCAACTGAGAAGGTGCATGTCCACCAGCAACGGGCGAATCTGGACCCGCTGCCCAGTCAGGAGTGGCAGGAAGCTCAAAACCAGGTGCCCGCTGTCCGCCTAGTTAAGATCCTGGTGGAGCAAGGTGCTGCTGGAATAGACCCTGCCACCCCGGCTGAAGCCCAGCGCCTGTGGCGAGAACGGACCCGGTTGTATCTACACCAGGGGAAGTTGTACCGTGAGCTGATTAACCCGAAGACTCATGAGAAAATCCGCCAGTTAGTGATTCCCCAAGCTAATGTGCCCACCGTTCTACAAGCGTACCATGATGGTGCCGGACACTTCGGATGGAAGAAGCTGGAGATGCTGTTGAGGGAGCGGTTCTATTGGAGTGGGATGCGGGAGTCTGTAGAGGCCTGGTGCCGAGAGTGCGGTCCTTGCACGCTGAGAAGGAAGGACGAGGCCAGCCAGAAGGCGCCCCTACACCCGATCGTTACACATCAACCGCTGGAGCTGGTCGCCCTGGACCATGTAAAGCTCACCCCCAGCCGAAGTGGGTACACCTACGCTCTAACCATAGTAGACCACTATTCAAGGTTCATGGTGGTTGTCCCAGTCAAAGACCTAACTGGTCGTACTGCCGCTAGAGCGTTCCAGGCTTATTTCTGCCGACCACATGGATACCCTGAGAAGGTGCTTACTGACTAAGGCCCGACCTTTGAAGCGGAGGTGTTCCATGAGTTTTGCCAGTTGTACGGCTGCAAGAAGATCCGGTCCACCCCTTACCATGCCCAGACCAATGGCATGTGTGAGAAGATGAACCACTTGGTCCTGAGCCTCCTCAAGACGTTGCCGCTGGAAGAGCGGAACCTGTGGCCGGAGAAGCTACCCGACTTGGTCGATATGTACAACAATATCCCTTCCAGCTCAACGAAGTGCACCCCAGCATACCTTATGAGGGCTCACCCCGGTCGGCTACCGGTGGATCTGGACATGGGATTGGAGGCCCCAGAAGCACTCCCTTCGACAGCTGAATGGGAAATTCGGCGGAGGGTGCAGTACCGACAGATTCAAGAATATGTCGAGAAGAACTTGAGTCGGAGTCGGGAACAGCAAGAGCAGCGCTTCAACCAGAAGGCGTCTGCTGGCCCTTTCCAGCCTGGAGATGTAGGAAGAAAAATGCAGTGAGCGCACAGCATTTTGTTTTTCCCATAGATTTTGCTGGGGAAGGACTGCAGAAAGGTTATGAACAAAAGCTGCACTTTTTTTGCAGCAAATCTGCGGCAAATCCGCGCCAAATAACCGCAGTGTGCGCACAGAGCTTTAAGGTTGTGATGGGGTCACTATGACTGGTGGCATTGTCCTATGGTTACAGTTCAGTACAGTGTCTGCACAGGAGCACCGTGCAGCAGTGTCAGTGAACTGTGTTAGTGCAGGAGCACCGTGCAGCAGCGTCAGTGTACAGTGTCAGTGCAGGAGCACCGTGCAGCAGCGTCAGTGTACAGTGTCAGTGCAGGAGCACCGTGCAGCAGTGTCAGTGTACAGTGTCAGGGCAGGAGCACCGTGCAGCAGTGTAAGTGTACAGTGTCAGGGCAGGAGCACCGTGCAGTAGTGCTAGTGTATAGTTTCAGGTCAGGGGCACCGTGCAGCAGTGTCAGTGTACAGTGTCAGGGCAGGAGCACCTGACACTGCCTGGTGCGCCGGGTGCTGATGCCGACCCTGTTCAGAAGTTAGAGTCAGTTCAAAGGTGGTAACTAGCCCCTCCTGAGCTGTATGTGCCCCTCCTAAGCTGTATGGGCTACTTAGAACTGAATGTCCCCTCATGAGCTGTATGTGCCCCCTAGAGCTGTGTATGCCTCCCTGAGCTCTGTGGGCCCCTTATAGCTATATGTGCCCCCCACTAAGCTGTCTGAGCTCCCAGAGCTGTATCCCACCCACCCCAGTAATGTGTTTTCCCTCCAGAGCTGTATGCCCCCAGTAATGTATATGCCCCACAGTAACGTGTATGACCCCAGTGCTGTCTGTGCCTTGGTTATATCTCACTGCTACAAAATATATATTTATATATATTGAGGCTTTGACTTCATCATTATTTATAATCATTTAGCCATCGGATTTTGCACATTATATTTGCTTGCTGCTATTTTCCCACTGAGTTGCCGCTTTGCTGCTATATTTATGTTGGGTGCTATATTTATCACCAAAGCCAGAACTCACTGGAGGCAACGCAAGAAGAACTCGTATTGGAGAAAGATTTTATTAAATTACCATCAGCAAAAGTATAAACCACATTTAAAAGACAAAAACAGATAAGCTGCCGGGCATCGCCTCTTCTTCTGAGCTTCTTGGAGGACAGGTTGCTCCTCTGTCGGCGGCCATGCTTGTTCTCTGAAGTCCAGGAGGCTCCTGAGGGTCGGTCTTCCCGGTCTGCAGCTCCTCTTGATTTGCTGAGAGATCAGAATGCCTTGGAGATATGCCGCCTTCAGTTAAGGAAAGAAAAAGAGGAAAAAAAATGTGATTTACTAACAAGAAAGCTAAAAATCGTATATGAAGTATCATGTAACCCTGCAAGCTGCACAAAAAGCACAATAACCTAAGTGTTGTAGTGTGTCACCCTGGACAAGCCAGGGGCCACAGAGCACAACACCTACACACCCCACACTCCCTGCAGGCACATCAAGGTCAGACACAAAACCCTTGTTGCCTTCCTCCAGGGACGGGGATCCTGGGAGCGGTGACAAGGAGCAGCTTTGTTGTTATTTCTCCCCTCCGTGGGTAGGGGGTTGATTTTCCCGGGGCCCGGTGATGGGGTAGGAGTGGATGGCAGGCGGGTTGCGGGGCCTGGTGAGGTGCAGGGTCGCAGGGGCAGTGCTGTGCCGCACGGCATGGAGGTACTCACTCAGCCCAATGATGATGACACAGTTCACGTTAAAACAAGCGGCTGGATGGACGGGTCCCTCGGACGGCTGCGGTGTTGTTGTTCCTGCAGGTTAGTGATGACTGTCTCTCCCTGCACCTATGTTTTATGTTGATTCCGATGGGTTCCCACCGGTAACCCGCTCCCCGACCTGGATGTGGGCCGCAGGAGGCCCTTTTGCCCGCAGGCGCTGGCCCTGGGAAACGGTTGCCCTTGGCGGTGGCGGTGTCTCCCCTTCACGGTTGGACGGTTGCCTTCTGTCGGGACTTGACTGTTTGGAAACCCGGAGGTCCCCTTCACTAACGGATTCGGCAACTTCACGGCGACTCCTAGCCTTGCCGGGGTCCGAAAAGCCCCTGCCAATGGTGCTAGCTTCTCCTTGTGTACCGGTCCGGTACCGCCAGGCCACCGCCCGTCCACGGTCTTTACGACAAACTCCGATAGGCCACTCCTGCAGGCGGTCACCACTGTCTGCCAACCTTGCTGTTCTGTCCGGGCCACACACCCGGACCAACTTCAGGCTCTTTAGCTGTCACTTTACTCTTTCCACTTTCACTGTCAAAACTGAACTCTTTCCTCTCCAAACTCTATCTCTCTACTTCACCTCCTTCCACTTCCTCCTCCAAACTAGACTGCCTGTCTTTCCCGCCTCCAGGACTGTGAACTCCTCGGTGGGCGGAGACCAACCGCCTGGCTCCACCCCCTGGTGTGGACATCAGCCCCTGGAGGAAGGCAACAAGGGTTTTGTGTCTGACCTTGATGTGCCTGCAGGGAGTGTGGGGTGTGTAGGTGTTGTGCTCTGTGGCCCCTGGCTTGTCCAGGGCGACACATTAACCCTTAGCAAAATGCAGACCGTTCTCGGGCTGCCCGTCCATCACCGGTTTTATTTTCACCAACTGGAAAATATAAAAATATAGAAAACTGTAACAGACATACAAGTATAATAACATCTTCCCACATCGGGAGGTACTCTTACTTAAACGTTACGGTAAACGGTTGCGGCTTCCGCTCTCTCCCACCCAAGCAGCCTGGCTCTGATGCTGCCCCTAAGCAAACAGACAGCACCCCTTGACCCCAGTCCTGCACAAATTGCCCGAGCGGGTTCTGTCCTTTCCAGGGGACCCACGTCCATGGGGAACCCCTGAAACCCCCAGAGGATTGCCACCGGTTCCTGTGGTGGCTGGGCCCCAGCCTACTCCACTGCGGGCCCTTCCTCCAATCTGCCTCTCCGGAGGCGGCAACGGTGGAAGCTGCAACAACCATTTATTTACAGGCCACAAGTTTGTGGTTGCCTTGCAAGTTCTCAGGCATGTTCATAGAAGTTTCTATGCAAGGTGAAGGGGGTCCCTCTTTTGCCTTCTCCGCTGGTGGAGGAACCGGAACTTCAGCCGTTGCCCTCAATGCTGGTGGGCACCTTTTTAGATTGTCCCGGGAAACCGTGGCCAAAGTGCCCCTTTGGTCACGACTGATCTGGTAGGCCTTCCCATCTTCCCATCCTGTGGGCTGTATGACGTATGGGGTTTGTTTCCATTGATCATCCAGCTTGTGGGTTCTCCTCTTCCGCTTCATACATTCATATCTACTTGACCCTATCCTGATACCCCTTGTCTCACCTTGTTGGTCCCTACACCTGTTATCCTGTCCTTTCCTGTGTCTGTCTTGTCACACAATACATTTTAGCATATCCCTTGTGCTCCTTATTACCTGTCCTGCCTATTAGAATTATGTCCATTATGTCCATGCATGGCCCAATGAATCAAGTCTGTACTTCATATTCATGGTTTAAGCCTTTGGGTTCCAACGTGCCCAGAGTATATATCCAGAAATATTCCCTTTCTTTGAGCTTCCTAATTCTATTGCCTCCTCTGCGTATGGCTTGGACATGTTCGATGACTTGGAATCTTAATTGGATCACTGTGTGATTATGCGTCACAAAATGGTGTGGGACTGGTAATAGAATCTGCTTATTTATTACACTATTTTCCTGTTTCCCTCTTCTCCCTTTTCCCATAACCTACCTTTATCTGCATTTGTGGGGTATCTATATACTATTTATATCACAGTTTTATTCATTAATACGGAAGGGAAGAGTGCGCGTGAGAGTGTTGAACTGCGGAGAGCAAGAGGTTAAGCTGTCCCGATTTGCCACCATTGATAAGCTGTTCACAGTAAATACACATGCTATCCAAGTAGCAGCATCCACCATTACTGCACCCCACCCAGTCAGTGACTGCTCACCAAGTCAGCCAGAGGAGTGGTGTCAGGAATTACACGTAGGCACTGACTCCACACCTTCACATCACAAGAAGGGGGTCTACAGGGTAGTGCAAGAAATCAAGCAAGTCTTCAACAAACATCCGCTAGACTTTGGGGGAGTAAAAGGGGTCCAACACTACATCCCCACAGGTGCACACCCACTCATCAAAGAGAGCTGTAAGGCAATACCACCTTCACATTACCAGTGTACCAAGGACATGTTGAGCAACATGAAGGAGGCTGGGGTTATCCGTGACAGTTGTAGCCTTTGGGCAGCCTTGTTGGTCCTGTTAAAGAAGAAGGACGGCACCACTCCCCCGTATTGAGGAATCGCTAGCTGCATTGAGAAGTGCAAATTCGTTTTCTACCCTTGATCTCACTAGTCACTATTGGCAAGTGTCCGTTGCTGAGGCAGACCGGGAGAAGACCGCCTTCGCCACCCCTATGGGTCTCTGCGAGTTCAAAAGCATGCCCTTCGAGCTGTGCTGTGCAGAGGCTGATGGAATGCTGCTTGGGACAAGATTTTAGGGTGTATAAAAAGGGAGATTAGATCCGTGATCCCAACGTATTGTTACACCTCTATAAATCACTTGTAAGGCCACATCTGGAATATGGGAACCAGTTTTGGGCTCCACATTTTAAACAGGACTTTCAGAAGTTAGAGTCAGTTCAAAGGTGGACAACTAGACTACTACAAGGAATGGAAGGCCTCCCATATGATGACAAGTTGAAAAAGTTATTAAGTGATTATTGGCTGTAATGGGGCTTTCTGACTGGTGCCAGCCTCTCTTCTTAGCACACAGGAACCACAATCCCTACACCATGCTTCAATGGATTCTCTCATCCCAGCCCAGTAAAACTACATATTGTACACAGTCATAAGCAGCCCATGGGCATTCACCTGCATTCAAACCAATAACAGCTCATAGACCAGACACTCCATCTACCACTGGACCAAAGACAGGAAGCTAAATCCACTGCCTGCGGTAACCAACTTAATCCTATAGGCTACTCACACAACAAACCCAACAGAAAGGAAAAAAACATGGCTTTCATTATCCATCCAATGAAAACGCATAACCATTGTGAGCCATTGGACAATGCAATTGGACACATGGTGACATGGTGCACGGCCCAATGAATCAAGTCTTTACTTCATATTCACGGTTTAAGCCCTTGGGTTCTAATGTGCCCAGAGTACATATCCAGAAAGATTTTCTTTCTTTGAGCTAAACACAAGTCAACAATACATTGTAAGCAGATTCTATTACCAGTCCCACACCATTTTGTGACGCAAAATCACACAGTGATCCGATTAAGATTCCAAGTCATCGAACATGTCCAAGCCATACGCAGAGGAGGCAATAGAATTAGGAGGCTCAAAGAAAGGGAATCTTTCTGGATATATACTCTGTGGTGATACGCCCTAGGGAGCACTCGTTGCCCGCAGGCGCTGGCCCTTTGGATCTCTAGCCCTTGGCGGTGGCTCAATATCCTAACGGGTTGGGCGGTTGCCTTCTGACGAGACTTGGTAGTTAGGGAACCCCGGGGGTTCTGGTCACACTCGGATTTGACCTTTTCCGGCGGCTTCTAGCCTGGTTGGGGTCCGATGGCCCTGCCCTTTTGTGCTGGTACAGGTTCTGCTTCCCGGTTCGGTACCGGCGGGTCACCGCCCCTCTCTGGTCCTTCGGTTTCACCGACCTGCACCTACACCTTCAGACAGCCACCACCGTCTGCCAACCTTGTGCACGGTGCCTGGGCTCCTTCCCAGACACTGGCAGTCCAGCATCTCCACTTAACTCCACTCTCCTCTGTCTCCAACCTTCTCTCACTACTCAATGACTGCCCTTTTCCCGCCTCCTGGACTGTGAACTCCTCGGTGGGTGGGGCCAACCGCCTGGCTCCACCTCACCTGGTGTGGACATCAGCCCCTGGAGGGGGCAACAAGGGTTTTGTGTTTGACTGATCTAACTGCCCGGGGGAGGGGGTGTGGGCGATGTTGAGCCTGTGAATACCTGGCTAGTCCAGGGTGTCACAGAACCAAATATAGTGTGAACACGGAAAAGAACCGGGCGTTAGAAAAAATGTGCACGGCCCAATGAATCAAGTCTGTACTTCATATTCATGGTTTAAGCCCTTAGGTTCTAACGTGCCCAGAGTATATCATAGTATCATAGTATCATCATAGTTTTAAGGTTGAAGGGAGACTCTAAGGCGGGCTTTGCACATTGCGACATCGGTAACAATGTTTTACCGATGCTGCAGCGATAGTCCCCCGCCCCCGTCGCGAATATTATCGCTACGGCAGCTTTACATGCACTCACCTGTTCAGCGACGTCGATCTGGCCGGTGACCCACCTCCTTCCTAAGGGGGCGGGTCATGCAGCGTCACAGCGACGTCACACGGCAGGCGGCCAATAGCAGCGGAGGGGCGGAGATGAGCATGATGTAAACATCCCACCCACCTCCGTCCTTCTGCATTGCAGCCGGGATGCAGGTAGGAGATGTTCCTCGCTCCTGTGGCGTCATACACAGCGATGTGTGCTGCCGCAGGAACGAGGAACAACATCGTACCTGTCGCTGCACCGGCATTATGGAAATGTCGGACACTGCACTGATGATATGATAACGACGCTATTGCGCTCGTTAATCATATCCAAAAGGATTTGCACACTGCGATATCGACTGCGAGGCCGGATGTGCGTCACTTTCGATTTGACCCCATCGACATCGTACCTGCGATATCGCAACATGCAAAGCCGCCCGTAGTCCATCTAGTTCAACCCGTAGCCTAACATGTTGATCCAGAGGAAGGCAAAATAAACCCAATGTGGCAAACAAGCTCCAATGGGGAAAAAAAATCCTTCCTGACTCCATATATGGAAATCAGACTAGTTCCCTGTCATAAAATCTAATATACATAACTGGTAATATTAAATTTTTCAAGAAAGGCATTCAGGCTCTGCTTAAATGTTAGTAGTGAATCACTCATTACAACATCATGCGGCAGAGAGTTCCATAGTTTCACTGCTCGTACAGTAAAGAATCCTCGTCTGTGATTATGATTAAACCTTCTTTCCTCAAGACGTAGCGGATGCCCCCATGTTCCAGTCGCAGGCCTAGGTGTAAAAAGATCTTTGGAAAGGTCTCTGTACTGTCCCCTCATATATTTATACATTGTGATTAGATCCCCCTAAGCCGTCGTTTTTCTAAACTAAATAACCCCAAGTTTAATAACCTGTCTTGGTATTGCAGCCCACCCATTTCTCTAATAACATTGGTTGCTCTTCTCTGCACCCTCTCCAGTTCAGCTATGTCCTTCTTATATATCGGTGACCAGAATTGTACACAGTATTCTAAGTGCGGTCGCACTAGTGACTTGTACAGGGGTAGAACTATATTTTTTTCATGAACACGTATACCTCTTTTAATACATCCCATTATTTTATTAGCCCTGGCAGCTGTTGCCTGACATTGTCCAATAAAGTTAAGTTTAACATCCACCCATACACCCAAGTCTTTTTCTGTGCCTGTTTTACCCAGTGTTCTACAATTAAGTACATAATCATAAATTTTATTTCCTCTACCCAAGTGCATGACCTTACATTTATCTACATTAAAATTCAATTGCCACTTCTCAGCCCAATCCTCCAATTTACATAAATCTCCCTGTAATATAAAATTATCCTCCTCTGTATTGATTACCCTGCAGAGTTTAGTATCATCTGCAAATATTGAAATTCTACTCCGCATGCCCCCAACAAGGTCATTAATAAATATGTTGAAAAGAAGTGGGCCCAATACTGACCCCTGTGGTACCCCATTATGAACTGAGACCCAGTCCGAGTAGGTACCATTAATAACCACCCTTTGTTTCCTATCACTGAGCCAGTTTTTAACCCAGTTACACATATTTTCCCCTATCCCCATTATTCTCATTTTATGTACCTACCTTTTGTGTAGCACTGTATCAAAAGCTTTTGAAAAGTCCATATACACAACATCCACTGCATTTCCCTGGTCCAGGCCCTGGTCCCTTTCTTTGAGCTCCCTAATTCTACCACCTCCTCTGCGTATGGGTGGGACATGTTCGATGACTTAGAATCTTAATTGGGCCACTGTGTGATTATGCGTCACAAAATGGTGTGGGACTGGTAATAGAATCTGCTTACAACGTATTGTTGACTTATGCTTAGCTCAAAGAAAGGGAATCTTTCTGGATATGTACTCTGGGCACATTAGAACCCAAGGGCTTAAACCGTGAATATGAAGTACAGACTTGATTCATTGGGCCGTGCACCATGTCACCATGTGTGCATTTGCTTTGTCCAATGGCTCACAATGGTTATGCGTTTTCATTGGATGGATAATCGAAGCCATGTTTTTTTCCTTTCTCTTGGGTTTGTTGTGTGAGTAGCCTATAGGATTAAGTTAGTTACCGCAGGCATTGGATTTAGCTTCCTGTCTTTGGTCCAGTGGTAGATTGATTGTTTGGTCTATGAGCTGTTATGGGTTTGAATCCAGGTGAATGCCCATGGGCTGCTTATGACTGTGTGAAATATGTAGTTTTACTGGGCTGGGATGAGAGAATCCATCGAAGTATGGTGTAGGGATTGTGGTTCCTGTGTGCTAAGAAGAAAGGCTGGCACCAGCCAGAAAGCCCCATTACAGCCAATAATCACCCGCCAGCTGCTGGAACTCGTTGCTCTAGATCATGTCAAACTCACACCAAGCAGGAATGGATACACGTATGCACTTACGATGGTAGACAACTACTCGAGATTTATGGTTGTGGCACCTGTCAAAGATCAAATGGCCCATACTGCAGTGAAGGTCTTCCAAGCACAATTCTGCAGACCTCATGGCTACCCAGAGAGAATGCTCACAGATCAAGGCCCTGCCTTTGAAGCGGAAACCTTCAAGGAGTTCTGCAGCTTGTACCAATGCAGGAAGATACGCCCAAACGCCCATGCCAAAACCAATGGTAATCAACCTTCTTAAGACTCTACCCCATATTCCAGATGTGGCCTTACAAGTGATTGATAGAGGGGTAACAATACGTTGGGATCAAGGGATCTAATCTCTCTTTTAATACACCCTAAAATCTTGTTTGCTTTAGAATAAACAATAACATCAACTAGATATAGCAGTACCGTTTCAAAGTTACGGTGTCCGAGGCAGTATTCCATCAGCCTCTGGAAGGTTCCTGGTGCATTGCACAGCTCAAAAGGCATGCTCTTGAACTCGCAGAGACCCATCGGGGTGGCGAAGGCGGTCTTCTCCCGGTCTGCCTCAGCAAAGGACACTTGCCAATAGCGACTAGTGAGATCAAGGGTAGAAAAATAATTTGCAGTTCTCAATGCAGCTAGCGATTCCTCAATACGCGGGAGTGGCGCCGTCCTTCTTCTTTAACAGTACCAACGGAGCTGCCCAGAGGCTACAACTGTTACGGATAACTCCAGCCTCCTTCATGTTGTTCAACTTGGTACACTGGTAATGTGCAGGTGGTATTGGCTTATATCTCTCTTTGATGGGTGAATGTACACCTGTGGGGATGTAGTGTTGGACCCCTTTTATTCACCCAAAGTCTAGCGGATGTTTGCTAAAGACTTGCTCGTATTCTTGCACTACCCTGTTGACCCCCTTCTTGTGATGTGAAGGTGTGGAGTCAGTGCCTACGTGTAATTCCTGACACCACTCGGATGTGTAAGTGCATACCTTATACAAACCTATAGAGTGCTGACGGGTGAGAGTGTGATGTTAGATACAAGACATCCTATAGTGAATAGTGAGCCATAATCAAGTGCAGCATTGGTTCATGAACATTTTTTCTAACTCCCGGTTCCTTTCCGTGTTCACACTATATGTGGTTCCACTATGTATGGAGTTCCATTATTCCTTGTTTTTTATTTGTCATGTCTGATCAACTGGTTACATTATGTCTGATTACCTTGTCTAACCTTTTTTTCTCCCCTTTCTTTACTTTGCAGGTTCCCATAGTCACGTGAAATATCCCTGCTGCACTTGATTACGGCTCACTATTCACTATAGGATGTCTTGTATCTAACATCACACTCTCACCCGTCATCACTCTATAGGTTTGTGTAAGGTATGCACTTACACATCCGGTCTTCCATAGGTTTTTCCACTTATGTAACTGACTCGCCCACCCCAGGGCTATGGGACACCCGGTGCCGGGCCGGACTAGTCCGGGGGTCGTCAGTGGTGGCGACTTGTGGAGGTTTGTATAAGGTATGCACTTACACATCCGGTCCTCCATAGGTTTTTCCACTTATGTAACACTATCCCTATGATCACTCATAACTCATACCCTTGTAGTCAATTACAGCCTCCCCCCTCCCCCCTCCCGTTCTTCACAAATGCGCAGGCGTGCGTTCCATTAGACTCACTGCATTCCACTCCCATACAGGAAGTGGGCGCAGCTATTACTACGGTCGCACATAAAAGAACCCACAGCCACCACTGCACACAGCTGACTCTGTCGCGGGCGGGGAGGAGGGTGTCAGCACACCGCGCTCACCCCTTCTGCTCGGGTCCGGCAGCTGCTCCTGGTGGCTCGAGCTGTGGGCCGGATCCCGGGGTTTCTCGAGCGACACTCCTCGCCCGTGAGTGAAAAGGGGGGTGTTGGTTGGGGTTATAGTTCGTGACGCCACCCATGGTTGTGGTGATTGCACCACCGCTGCTTTGGATGGGGATCCCGGGGATGGTGATGGGAGCAGCCAGGTGTTGTGTTGCCCCTCCGTGGGTAGGGGTTGGTGATCCCGGGGCCCAGTGATGAGATGTGAAGTGTAGGGCCTGGAGGGCGCAGGGACGCGGGGGCAGCGCTGTGCCTTGCGGCACTATGGTACTCACTCAGCCTGACACGGACACAGTTTGTACGGTAAACCAACGGCTGGTAGGACGGTCCCACAGACGGCTGCACCTGCACTCCCGGTAGGTGACGGTGATGTTACTCTTCTTTGCACCTATGTTGTCTGATGGTAGCGGTGGATTCCCTCCGGTTACCCGCTCCCCGACTGCAATCTGGGCCGGAGGAGCCCTACACTTTGCCCGCAGGCGCTGGCCCTGGGGAAACTGGTGCCCTGGCGGTGGCGGTGTCTCCCCGGTAATGGTCGGGCGGTTGCCTTCACTCGGGACTTGGTTGCTGGGGGATCTGCGTCCCCGTCACTGACGGATTTGGCAAATTTGGCGACTCCTAGCCTTGCCGGGGTCCGAGAGGCCCCTGCCCTGGTGCTGACTGTCCTTCGGAACACTGCTCCAGACCACCGGGCACACAGCCAACGGGGTCCTTCCAGGAACTTCCAAACGGTCCCCCTCCAAACAGTCACCGCCGTCGCTGACCTTGCTGTTCTAGCCCTACACTAAGCTGGGCTCTCAGGCTTTCTTTCTCCTCTGTTACTTTACTTGCTTTTCTCCTTTTCCACTTTGCTTTCCTTTACTTTCACTTCTTGGTTGTTTACTCTAGCCCTGCCTGGGCTTCACTTTCCTCCTTCCACTTCCTCCTCCCTGACTAGACTGCCTGGTTTCTTCCTGCCTCCAGTGTTGTGAGCTCCTCGATGGGCGGAGCCAACCGCCTGGCCCACCCCCTGGTGTGCATCATCAGACTCCTGGAGCAAGGCAACAAGGATTTCTGGTTAGCAGGTGTGCCTACCTGGAGTGTGGGGTGTGGTGGTGTTGTGACCCGTGTCCCCTGGCTTGCCCAGGGCGACACATTCCCCCTTAGCAAAATACAGACCGTCCGCGGGCTGCCGTCCTACACCGGTTTTATTTTTCTGTAAAAGGGGATAACAAGGGTTAATCAAACATCAATACATTTTTAATCAAAAACTCTTCCCAAGACGGGAGGCACATTTACTTAAACGTTGCAACGGTATACGGTCACGGTTTCCGCTCTCTCCCACCCAAGCAACCTGGCCCTGATGCTGCCCCTAAAACCCAGGCAGCACCCCTTGACCCACAGTCCAGCACAAGTTACCCGAGCGGGATCTGTCCTTCCCCTCCAGAGGGTGGCCACCGGTTCCTTTGGTGGCTGGGCCCTGGCCTGCTCTGCTCAGGGCCCTCCCTCCAACCTGCCTCTCCGGAGGCGGCATTGCGGAAACGGTAACGGTACCCAACATATTTACAAGCCACTTAACGTTTGTGGTTGCCCTGCAGAGTTCACGGGCTTGTCCATGGATAGTTCCCATGCAAATAAACTTTAACGGTCCCCACGGGGACAACGGTGCCGGCTACAGCCGGTTGCAAATCACACGGTGAATCAGGTAAAGTACTCGGTTCAATCAGTGTTTTTCCATTTTTCTAAACTTTCAACTTTTCAAACAAACAGCAACTTCAGTGATGGTCCCAACGGGGACGGTGTCCACGGGCATCCGCTGCCCTACTCCGGCTCCTCTGCTAAGGCGAACCCATCCTCTGCCACCAGCACACCAAACAGGCACTGACATGCCTGCTGTGACAGGGGTACCCGGTACCCATTTCCTCCGGTACGCGGGGTATGATAAACCACGGGGTCACCCACATAGCGGGAGCGCTCAATTGCTCCTTCAGCCGCAACAGCGGACCTGGAGCTGGGGCAGGAGTCGTCGTCTCTTAGTCCTGCGTCAGGCGGGTTGCCGCCAGCTGCCGCAGCCTCCTGGCCCCCAGTATCCAACACCTCAGACCCTTCTACGGTAGCACGGGGCAGCAGATTAGGCGAGCTTACACGGAGGCGCTCCATAGATAACGGTAAGGATGATGTATAGGCCGAAACTAGGCCGGGCCCCTCAGCCGCAGCGGCCGGTCCAGGCAGGACATAGGGACGTGGGTCACCAGTCGGTTCTGCTACATCCATTTCCCCTCCGTACCTCGGGGCAGTTGTAAGCAGCTCCTCCACCTCGTTGGTCCACTGCTCCAGCATCCTGAAGATCTGATCCTGCTGACGCTGGTGGAATTGTATCACCCGGGCCTTCATCCAGGCCACGGTCCCGGGCTCAGGGTCTGGCACAGTCTCTATTGGGACGTCTGGCACCACGCTGTTAAGGGGCCGTGGTTGTAGCGGTTCCCCTTGGGGCACTTCAGGGCCGTCCTGGACATCTGCAGCCGGCTGATCCGCCGGAGCGGGCTGGGCAGGGTATCGCTACCGATTGGGCAGGTAGCGGGCCTAATGGCGGGGCGGCAGCAACTATCACGGGTAGCGGGGAGAGAGGCAGGGTGAGCGGAAGCCGGCCGGGCCCCTCAGCTCCAACGGCCGATCCTTCAGGAATACAGGGGCGTGGGTCGCTTACCCGCTCCTCCAAATCCTCTTCCGCCTCGCGTCTCCACATAGCAGCCACCACGTCCGCCATGTCGGTCTCCCACTCCTCCAGGAGGAGTTGCATCTGGGCCTGCAGACGGTTACTCAGCGGGACGGTCCGGTCCCTCAACCACGTCGCCGTGCCGGGCGCAGGGGCTTCTTCGTTGGGAGCGGGGTGGTACATCTTGGCACTCGTGCCTTCCAGGAACCCAGTATGTCGGCAGAGTCCTGGCGTCCCTGCTTCTATAGCCGCAGCTACATGCGTCAAGCCGCCATCGCGTCCCCCTTAGCTCTTTCCGGCCCCTCCTCTCTCGGGGCGGGGTTCTAGCCTTCGCGCTTCTACTGCTCGAGAAGACGCTCGAGCGGGAACTTTTCGCGCCAAAGATGGCGGCTTCTGAAATTTTTTCTGCCGGATGCCTCCGGCGGTAACAAGGCGCACCTCTACCTGACGGCAGAGCGGTAAGATCCTGTTCGTGACGCCACGTTGTCGTGGGCGGGGAGGAGGGTGTCAGCACACCGCGCTCACCCCTTCTGCTCGGGTCCGGCAGCTGCTCCTGGTGGCACGAGCTGTGGGCCGGATCCCGGGGTTTCTCGAGCGACACTCCTCGCCCGTGAGTGAAAAGGGGGGTGTTGGTTGGGGTTATAGTTCGTGACGCCACCCACGGTTGTGGTGATTGCACCACCGCTGCTTTGGATGGGGATCCCGGGGATGGTGATGGGAGCAGCCAGGTGTTGTGTTGCCCCTCCGTGGGTAGGGGTTGGTGATCCCGGGGCCCAGTGATGAGATGTGAAGTGTAGGGCCTGGAGGGCGCAGGGACGCGGGGCAGCGCTGTGCCTTGCGGCACTATGGTACTCACTCAGCCTGACACGGACACAGTTTGTACGGTAAACCAACGGCTGGTAGGACGGTCCCACAGACGGCTGCACCTGCACTCCCGGTAGGTGACGGTGATGTTACTCTTCTTTGCACCTATGTTGTCTGATGGTAGCGGTGGATTCCCTCCGGTTACCCGCTCCCCGACTGCAATCTGGGCCGGAGGAGCCCTACACTTTGCCCGCAGGCGCTGGCCCTGGGGAAACTGGTGCCCTGGCGGTGGCGGTGTCTCCCCGGTAATGGTCGGGCGGTTGCCTTCACTCGGGACTTGGTTGCTGGGGGATCTGCGTCCCCGTCACTGACGGATTTGGCAAATTTGGCGACTCCTAGCCTTGCCCGGGGTCCGAGAGGCCCCTGCCCTGGTGCTGACTGTCCTTCGGAACACTGCTCCAGACCACCGGGCACACAGCCAACGGGGTCCTTCCAGGAACTTCCAAACGGTCCCCCTCCAAACAGTCACCGCCGTCGCTGACCTTGCTGTTCTAGCCTACACTAAGCTGGGCTCTCAGGCTTTCTTTCTCCTCTGTTACTTTACCTTGCTTTTCTCCTTTTCCACTTTGCTTTCCTTTACTTTCACTTCTTGGTTGTTTACTCTAGCACTGCCTGGGCTTCACTTTCCTCCTTCCACTTCCTCCTCCCTGACTAGACTGCCTGCGTTTCTCCCTGCCTCCAGTGTTGTGAGCTCCTCGATGGCAGAGCCAACCGCCTGGCCCACCCCCTGGTGTGCATCATCAGACTCCTGGAGCAAGGCAACAAGGATTTCTGGTTAGCAGGTGTGCCTACCTGGAGTGTGGGGTGTGGTGGTGTTGTGACCCGTGTCCCCTGGCTTGCCCAGGGCGACACAACTCCACCACAGGAGACCCACTTCTACACCAACACAGGTAAGACAGGATCGGCACCTCTATGCTCCCATTACAATCAGGCTCAGTCACCATGTGATAACGCTCTCAACTCTTTAGTTGCAGGCTCCCCTTGCTTCACCTCCACTGGCTGTGCTGCCATTTTCTCTCCCCCCTGGAAGTTAGACTTTATTACACTATTTTCCTGTTTCTCTCTTCCCCCTTTTCCCATAACCTACCTTTATCTGCATTTGTCGGGTATCTATATGCTATTTACATCATAGTTTTATTCATTAATACGGAAGGGAAGAGTGCCCGTGAGAGTGTTGAACTGCGGAGAGCAAAAGGTTAAGCTGCCCCGATTTGCCACCATTAATAAGCTGTTCACAGTAGATACACATGCTATTCAATACAGTAGCATCCACCATTACTTCACCCCACCCATTCAGTGACAGCTCACCAAGTCAGCCAGAGGAGTGGTGTAAGGAATTACACGTAGGTACTGACTCCACACCTTCACATCAGAAGAAGGGGGTCTACAGGGTCTTCCAAGAATACGAGCAAGTCTTCAGAAAACAGACTTTGGGAGAATAAAAGGGGTCCAATACTACATCCCTACAAGTGCACACCCACCCATCAAAGAGAGATATAAACCAATACCACCAGCACATTAACAGTGTACCAAGGACATGTTGAGCAACATGAAGGAGGCTGGGGTTATCCGTGACAGTTGTAGCCTCTGGCAGCTCCGTTGGTCCTGTTAAAGAAGAAGGACGGCACCACTCCCCCGTATTGAGGAATCGCTAGCTGCATTGAGAACTGCAAATTATTTTTCTACCCTTGATCTCACTAGTCGCAAGGCAGACCGGAGAAGACGGCCTTTGCCACCCCGATGGGTATTTGCGAGTTCAAAAGCATGCCCTTCGAGCTGTGCAATTTGCAAGGAACCTTCCAGAGGCTGATGGAATGCTGCTTGGACACCGAAACTTTGAAACGGTACTGCTATACCTTGATGATGTTATTGTTTATTCTAAAGCAAACAAGATTTTAGGGTGTATAAAAAGAGAGATTAGATCCCGTGATCCCAATGTATTGTTATTACCCCTCTATAAATCACTTGTAGGGCCACATCTGGAATATGGGGTAGAGTCTTGAGCAGATTGATGACCATTGGTTTGGGCATGGTAGGGTGTAGTGCATATCTTCCTGCATCGGTAAAAGCTGCAGAACTCCTTGAAGATTTCCGCTTCAACGGCAGGGCCTTGATCTGTGAGGACTCTCTCTGGGTAGCCATGAGGTCTGCATAAGTGTGCTTGGACGAACTACGCTGCAGTATGTGCCATTAGATCTTTAACTTGTACCACAACCATAAATCTTGAGTAGTTTTCTACCATCGTAAGTGCATACGTGTATCTATACCTGCTTGGTGTGAGTTTGACATGATCTAGAGCAACGAGTTCCAGCAGCTCGCGGTTGATTATTGGCTGTAATGGGGCTTTCTGGCTGGTACCAGCCTTTCTTCTTAGCACACAGGAACCACAATCCCTACACCATGCTTCGATGGATTCTCTCATCCCAGCCCAGTAAAACTACATATTTCACACAGTCATAAGCAGCCTATGGGCATTCACCTGGATTAAAACCCATAACAGCTCATAGACCAAACAGTCAATCTACCACTGGACCAAAGACAGGAAGCTAAATCCACTGCCTGCGGTAACTAACTTAATCCTATAGGCTACTCACACAACAAACCCAAGAGAAAGGAAAAAAACATGGCTTCGATTATCCATCCAATGAAAACACATAACCATTTTGAGCCATTGGACAATGCAATTGCACACATGGTGACATGGTGCACGGCCCAATGAATCAAGTCTGTACTTAATATTGACGGTTTAAGCCCTTGGGTTCTAATGTGCCCAGAGTACATATCCAGAAAGATTCCCTTTCTTTGAGCTAAGTACAAGTCAACAATACGTTGTAAGCAGATTCTATTAACAGTCCCACACCATTTTGTGATGCATAATCACACAGTTGCCCAATTAAGATTCCAAGTCATCGAACATGTCCCAGCCATACGCAGAGGAGGCGATAGAATTAGGACGCTCAAAGAAAGGGAATCTTTCTGGATATATACTCTGGGCACGTTGGAACCCAAGGGCTTAAACCATGAATATGAAGAACAGACTTGATTCATTGGGCCGTGCACATTTTTTCTAACGCCCGATTCTTTTTCGTGTTCACACTATATATGGTTCCACTATGTATGGAGTTCCATTTTTCCTTGTTTTTTATTTGTCATGTTTGTCATGTCTGATCAACTGGTTACATTATGTCTGATTACCTTGTCTAACAGTTTTTTCTCCCCTTTCTTTACCTTCCAGGTTCCCATAGTCACGTGAAATATCCCTGTTGCACTTGATTACGGCTCACTATTCACTATAGGATGTCTTATATCTAACATCACACTCTCACCCATCAGCACTCTATAGGTTTGTATAAGGTATGCGCTTACACATCCGGTCCTCCATAGGTATTTCCACTTATGTAACACTATTCCTATGATCACTCATAACTCATACCATTGTAGTCAATTACAGCCTCCCCTCTCCCCCCTCCCCTTCTCCCTTTCCATCTATAATTTTGCCAGCACAATATTAGTTTACATTAGGCACACACTCACATATTCCTTTCCTTAGTGACTTATTGTAATTCACATTCGCATACAATTCTCTATGCCTGCCCCATTACTACATTCATACCTACTTGACCCTATCCTGATACCCCTTGTCTCACCTTGTTGGTCCCTACACCTGTTATCCTGTCCTTTCCTGTGTCTGTCTTGTCACACAACACATTTTAGCATATCCCTTGTGCTCCTTATTACCTGTCCTGCCTATTAGAATTATGTCCATTATGTCTATGCATGGCCCAATGAATCAAGTCTGTACTTCATATTCATGGTTTAAGCCTTTGGGTTCCAACGTGCCCAGAGTATATATCCAGAAATATTCCCTTTCTTTGAGCTTCCTAATTCTATTGCCTCCTCTGCGTATGGCTTGGACATGTTCGATGACTTAGAACCTTAATTGGATCACTGTGTGATTATGCGTCACAAAATGGTGTGGGACTGGTAATAGAATCTGCTTACAATGTATTGTTGACTTGTGTTTAGCTCAAAGAAAGAGAATCTTTCTGGATATGTACTCTGGGCACATTAGAACCCAAGGGCTTAAACCGTGAATATGAAGTAAAGACTTGATTCATTGGGCCGTGCACCATGTCACCATGTGTCCAATTGCATTGTCCAATGGCTCACAATGGTTATGCGTTTTCATTGGATGGATAATCAAAGCCATGTTTTTTTCCTTTCTGTTGGGTTTGTTGTGTGAGTAGCCTATAGGATTAAGTTGGTTACCGCAGGCAGTGGATTTAACTTCCTGTCTTTGGTCCAGTGGTAGATGGATTGTCTGGTCTATGAGCTGTTATTGGTTTGAATGCAGGTGAATGCCCATGGGCTGCTTATGACTGTGTAAAATATGTAGTTTTACTAGGCTGGGATGAGAGAATCCATTGAAGCATGGTGTAGGGATTGTGGTTCCTGTGTGCTAAGAAGAGAGGCTGGCACCAGCCAGAAAGCCCCATTACAGCCAATAATCACTTAATAACTTTTTCAACTTGTCATCATATGGGAGGCCTTCCATTCCTTGTAGTAGTCTAGTTGCCCACCTTTGAACTGACTCTAACTTCTGAATGTCCTTTTTTAAAATGTGGAGCCCAAAACTGGTTCCCATATTCCAGATGTGGCCTTACAAGTGATTTATAGAGGTGTAACAATACGTTGGGATCACGGGATCTAATCTCCCTTTTTATACACCCTAAAATCTTGTCCCAAGCAGCATTCCATCAGCCTCTGGAAGGTTCCTGGCACATTGCACAGCTCGAAGGGTTTGCTTTTGAACTCGCAGAGACCCATAGGGGTGGCGAAGGCGGTCTTCTCCCTTTCTGCCTCAGCAACGGACACTTGCCAATAGTGACTAGTGAGATCAAGTGTAGAAAAATAATTTGCAGTTCTCAATGCAGCTAGTGATTCCTCAATATGGGGGAGTGGTGCCGTCCTTCTTTTTTAACAGGACCAACGGAGCTGCCCAAAGGCTACAACTGTCACGGATATCCCCAGCCGCCTTCATGTTGCTCAACATGTCCTTGGTACACGGGTAATGTGAAGGTGGTATTGGCTTATAGCTCTCTTTGATGGGTGTGTGTGCACCTGTGGGGATGTAGTGTTGGACCCCTTTTATTCCCCCAAAGTCTAGCGGATGTTTGCTGAAGACTTGCTCGTATTCTTGCACTACCCTGTAGACCCCCTTCTTGTGATGTGAAGGTGTGGAGTCAGTGCCTACGTGTAATTCCTGACACCACTCCTCTGGCTGACTTGGTGAGCAGTCACTGACTGGGTGGGGTGCAGTAATGGTGGATGCTGCTACTTGGATAGCATGTGTATCTACTGTGAACAGCTTATCAATGGTGGCAAGTTGGGGCAGCTTAACCTCCTGCTCTCCGCAGTTCAACACTCTAACGGGCACTCTTCCCTTCCGCATTAATGAATAAAACTATGATGTAGATATCATATAGATACCCCACAATAGTAAATAAAGGTAGGTTATGGGAAAAGGGGGAACAGGGAAAGAGGAAAATAGTGTAATAAAGTATACCTTCCGGGGGTGAAAGGAAATGGCAGCACAGCCAGTGGAGGTGAAGCAAAAGGAAGCCTGCAACTAAAGAGTTGAGAGCGTTATCACATGGTGACTGAGCCTGATTGTAAAGGGAGAATAGAGTGGAGCATACTCTGGGCACGTTAGAACCCAAGTTCTACCATGAATATGGACCCCTTTTATTCTCCCAAAGTCTAGCGGATGTTTGCTGAAGACTTGCTCGTATTCTTGCACTACCCTGTGGACCCGCTTCTTGTGATGTGAAGGTGTGGAGTCAGTGCCTACGTGTATTTCCTTACACCACTCCTCTGGCTGACTTGGTGAGCTGTCACTGAATGGGTGTGGTGAAGTAACAGTGGATGCTGTGGCTTGGATATCATATTAAATATAGGGACCCCCATACAGTAGTATGAGAATTTTTTTTGTATTCAATGATCGGTATTACCTTCAGGGGCGCGGCACTGCGATGGGCGCGGTCTGCACGCCTTCATACGCCAACCTCTTCCTAGGGTACTGGGAGTGGTTGGTTTTTGGTGACGGAGGTGCAGGGCCTGGCGCCCATGTGCAGTGCTGGCTAAGGTATATCGATGATATTTTGATTTTTTGGCAGGGCACTGTGGAGCAGCTCGAGACATTTATGGGGGAACTTAATAACAATACCTTTAACATCAGATTGATGCATAAGCATAGCAGCAGTTACGTTGACTTCCTGGATATTTAAATTTCAGTCGGTTCAGTGCGAATTGTTCAGACCGACGTTCATAGGAAGGAAACATCAGTCAACGCACTGCTGCATGCTTCTTCTGCTTATACCCCCTCCACCATCCGGGCCATACCGACTGGCCAGTTCGTCAGGATGAAGCGAATTTGTTCGTCAGACATTGCTTTTGAACAACAGTCTGTCGATCTCCAGCGCCGCTTCCGGGACCGAGGCTATAGCAATCGAGCCATCAAAAAGGGCTACCTTCGTGCTAGGAATACCCCTAGACCTCAGTTGCTCTCATATAAGTCCAAACGGGGTTCTTCTGAGCCTGAACTGCGTTTTATTGGCACTTTCAACTATGAATGGGGTACTGTGAGAGATATTTGAGCAAGCACTGGCCTGTGCTTCTATCGGATCCCGTGCTCTCGGACTTCCTCCCACAGACTCCGCTGGTTGCAGCATGTCGGGCCAAGAATTTGCGAGACATCCTGGTGGCGAGCCACTATGTCCCCCCTGCCCGTAATCCATTTGGTACCAGAGGCCCGACTGTGGGCTGTTATAAGTGTGGCCACTGCTTGGCCTGTAGAAACGAGGTTCGCAGTATGACATTCTTCTCGTCTGATGGAGCTCAGACATTTCAAATCAGAAAATACATCACGTGCGTCTCCACACACGTGGTGTACTTTGCTGTGTGCCCATGCTCCCTGATCTATGTGGGGCTCACTTCCCGTGAGCTCCGCATTAGGGTCAGGGAGCATTTCCATGACATCGAGGCAGCTAAATCTATTACGGACAATACATTACTTAAAACGCTGCCTCGACACTTTAAGATCTACCATAATTGTAACTCTGCACTGATGGAGGTGCGGGGCATTGACATGGTGAGCAGCGGGTCCAGGGGTGGTAACCTTAAAAAAATGCTTCCCAATGTGAGGCACGTTGGATTCACCGCCTGGACACGCTGGTCCCAAAGGGACTCAACGAAACATTGAGCTTTGCCCCGTTCCTCTGACATACATGAGTTTGCACACACTTTTCATCACCGGTGGCCAGTGTGCTCTGCACTCTCGAGATAATTGTCACCATGCGCCAAATGCAATTTGAAACCATTTTGAAGACATCCTATAGTGAATAGTGAGCCATAATCAAGTGCAGCAGGGATATTTCACGTGACTATGGGAACCTGGAGAGTAAAGAAAAGGAAGAAAAAAAGGTTAGACAAGGTAATCAGACATAATGTAACCAGTTGATCAGACATGACAAATAAAAAACAAGAAATAATGGAACTCCATACATAGTGGAACCACATATAGTGTGAACACGGAAAAGAACCGGGAGAAAAAATGTGCACGGCCCAATGCTGCACTTGATTACGGCTCACCATCATTCAGCTACAACCAATGGGAAGACACCATACCCTTTTTTATGCCCATCCTGTCTGCAGACCACTGCCAGACATAGCTATGACCTCTGGTTACTTTTACCCCCAGTTCAGTTTTATGATTTTGTGTGCTTGTTACCTGACTACTTTTCCTGCTTGCTGTTTATGTACCTTGTTGGCCGATCCGCATTTCACCTCTGCTTGTTTTCTGATTAAGTCCTGGCCGTCCCATTCTGTTCCTGTTCCTCAATTAATGTTTTGTCCCTGCCTGACTACTATTCTCTGGAACTGCAGCCTTCCACAGGTATTGATCACCTTGGGCCCTGTGTAATTCCTAATCCCTGTATAGGGGTTAAAGGGTTTCAAGGTTCTGGAGGTCCTACTTGGTGAGTGGCTTCCCTCTAGCCTATCCTTTACAGCCCATCTGAGTGTGTGGATTAAGGAAGGCGTTACACCGTGCCCTCTGCAGAAGGCCATGTAGGCCAGGATAGTGCTTTAAAAATTGCTGGACAACCAGGTTCAACACGTGAGCCACACAAGGCACGTGTGTCACATTGTCACGGCGAAGGGCCGCACCCATGTTTGCATCATTGTCACACCCGGCCTTCCCTGGCTGCTGGTTGAGTGGAGACAACCATTGATGAAACTTGGTCTCCAGAGCTAACCGTCCACAACTTCTCAGCGGTGTGACTCACATTTCCCATGCATTTCAAAGTAAACATTTGACCGCATGATGGCATTGAGCTCTGCTGCCAGCATAGTAAGGAGGTGTGTGGTATTCCTTGTGCGCAGTTACAAGGAAGGGTGCTGTCAGGGCCAGGTGGACGGGCAGACCCAGGAGGTGGATCCACTGGGCCGAACTCATAGATGGTGGTAAGGGGTCCGGTAGCTGGAGCACTATAGGCAGCAGAACAGTCCGTGCACACGAGTATAACGGAGAAGTTCCTGGGACCACGGAGTCACTGATGGTAGTCCGGGTGACGCAGCTCAGGTTCGGAAGCCGAGAAGATGTCAGGCGGGGTCCGGAACCTTTGGAGCGAGATGACGGGTCACCGCAGGGATCCGAGATGGTACGGACTGTCAGGATGGCAGATGGACAGCGTTCGGGGTTCGGGATTCGGCAGGACCGGATGGCGAGGCAGGCACGGCTCTACAAGAGAGATAGGTGAGTATATCATAGAGACACCAGGAGACCTGACTCCTAGCTTAAGAAACATGAAGATCAAGCCCCGCCCCCTTGGACATTAAACCCCTTTATACCCTGTACCTGTTTGCATCATTTCCTGTTAATGGACGCTGGCCCTTTAAGAAAGGGTCAATGACCGCGCGCGCGCCCTAATGCGCATGCGCGCGGCCCGAGTGCCAGAAGCCAGAGCAGGAAGCTGCGAGGAGGAAGCAGCAGGGCCGGGCTGGGGCTGAGAGGCCGACGGGCACCGGGAGCGGGGACCAGGACGCCGGGGACGCGCCGGCAATGGCTGCTGGAGAGCGGGGAGCGGCGGTGACCGGACCGAGGAACCGGGAAGCGAGGCAGGGGAGCCAGGGAGCGTGACAGGTGAGCCGGAGGGCAGCGCAGGGGACCCGGGGAGCGTGACAGTACCCCCCCCCCCACGCCCACCTCCCCACAACCGGGATAGGAAGGCACGGATCAGCGGAGTACCCACATTCTCCCGGGGCTCCCAGGACCTATCCTCAGGACCATACCCTGCCCAGTCCACCAGGAAGAACTGTCGACCCCGTACGGTCTTCATGGCCACGATATCCCTTACCGCATAGATGTCGTCATCGGCAATAGGAGGAGGAGCCGAACTGGCAGCAGCGGAGAAGGGACCAAGGACAACCGGCTTGAGCAGGGAGACGTGGAATGAGTTGGGTATCCTCATCGTGGCCGGGAGCTGTAGCTTGCAGGAGACCTCATTGATCTTGTTGAGGACTTTAAACGGCCCGATGTAGCGAGGACCCAGCTTGTAGGATGGTATCTTCAATCGGACGTACTTAGAAGCAAGCCAGACTAGATCTCCAGGAGAGAAACACGGAGGGTCCAGACGTCTCTTGTCCGCGTGTCTCTTCATCCGCAGGGAAGCACGCCCAAGGGACGCCTTGACAGAGTCCCAAATGGTTGCAAAGTCACGGGCTACAGTATCAGCAGCAGGGACATCCGAAGAAGGGGATACAGGCAATGGGACGGAAGGCTGAAGTCCGTAAACGACATGGAAGGGAGAGCTGGAGGACGACTCACTGATGTGGTGGTTATGGGAGAATTCAGCCCAAGGAAGAAGCGTGGACCAGTCGTCGTGATGGGCGTTGACATAGTGACGCAAGAAGGAGGTCAAGATTTGATTGACCCTCTCCACTTGGCCATTAGACTGAGGATGGTAGGCAGAAGAAAAGTCCAGAGTCACTCCCAGATGTTTGCAGAGAGCCCTCCAGAAGCGGGAGGTGAACTGAGTTCCTCTGTCGGATACGATGTGTGATGGAAAGCCATGCAAGCGGAAGATGTGATGTATATAGGCGTCCGCGAGTTCCTGAGCAGAGGGCAGTCCAGCCATAGGGACGAAATGAGCCATTTTAGAGAACCGATCCACCACGACCCATATGACTGTGTGTCCGGAGGACAATGGCAAGTCCGTAATAAAGTCCATCGCTATGTGTTGCCACGGAACTGAGGGTATCGGCAGAGGCAGAAGACGGCCATATGGCAGGTGTTTGGGCGTCTTGTTCCTGGCACAAGAGGAGCAGGCAGAGACAAAAGCAGCGACGTCCGTGCGAAGGGATGGCCACCAGTAATGACGTACAATCGCACCCCATGTTCTCTTCTGACCAGCATGACCGGCTGTTTTCGAGGCATGACCCCAGTGTAACACTTTTTGCCTGTCAGTCTCAGAGACATAGGTCTTCCCGGGCGGTATCTGGGCCAGGGTGACAGGGGCCACCGGAATGATTTTGCTAGGACAGATGATGGGTTGGGTAGTCTCCTCCTCCTGCTCCATGGGCATGAAAGACCTGGACAAGGCATCAGCGCGTACATTCTTGTCCGCGGGTCGGAAATGGAGCTGGAAATCAAACCTGGCAAAGAATAAGGACCACCTGGCTTGCCGTGGGTTCAGTCGCTGAGCGGACCGCAGGTATTCCAGGTTCTTGTGGTCCGTGTAAATAATCACGGGGTACACTGCTCCTTCCAGAAGGTAGCGCCATTCCTCCAGAGCCAGTTTGACTGCCAAAAGCTCTCGGTCACCGATGGTGTAGTTGCGTTCAGGCGCTGAGAAGCTCTTGGAGAAGAATCCGCAAGTCACCATCTTCCCGGAGGAGGACTTCTGCATGAGCACTGCTCCGGCTCCCGAGGAGGAGGCATCCACCTCCAAGGTGAACTGGCGGTTTAACTCCGGACGGTGGAGTACAGGAGAGGAGGCAAATGCCCGCTTCAGAGAGCCAAACGCGGCGTCGGCCGCAGGGGACCAGTCCTTTGGATTAGCCTCCTTTTTGGTCAAAGCGGAGAGAGGAGCAGTCAGAGCAGAGAAGTGAGGGATGAACTGGCGGTAGTAGTTGGCGAATACCAGGAAGCGTTGGATTGCCTTCAGTCCAGAAGGAGGAGGCCAGTTGAGAATGGAGGAGACCTTCTTTGGATCCATCTGCAGTCCGGTATCAGAGATGATGTACCCCAGGAAGGGGAGAGAAGACTGCTCAAAGACACACTTCTCGTACTTGGCGTACAGACGATTCTCTCTCAGTCTCTGTAGAACCAGCTGTACGTTCTCTCTGTGGGTCTGGAGGTCCGGAGAGAAGACAAGGATGTCATCCAGATACACTACCACACAGACGTAGAGAAGGTCCCGGAAAACGTCGTTCACCAGTTCTTGAAAGACGGCTGGGGCGTTACACAGGCCGAAGGGCATCACGCAGTATTCATAGTGCCCATCGCGAGTATTGAACGCGGTCTTCCATTCGTCCCCAGAGCGGATGCGTACCAGATTGTAAGCACCCCGAAGATCCAGCTTGGTGAACACACAAGCTCCTCTAAGCCGGTCAAACAATTCGGGGATGAGCGGCAGAGGGTACTTGTTTTTTACGGTGATTTGATTCAATCCCCGGTAGTCTATGCATGGGCGTAGGTCGCCCTCTTTCTTCTTGACGAAGAAGAAGCCTGCTCCAGCAGGAGAGGAGGATCTCCGAATGAATCCCCTTGCCAGGCTCTCTGTGATGTAAGTAGACATGGCCCTTGTTTCGGCTGGAGACAATGGATATATCCGTCCTCGAGGTGGTGTTGTTCCTGGGAGCAGGTCGATGGCACAATCGTAAGGACGATGTGGCGGAAGTACCTCAGATTCCTTTTTATCAAAGACGTCTGCGAAGGACCAATAGGCCGAGGGCAGTCCTGGTAGGTTCTCTGGAACCGGAGGTCGTCGGATGGGTTGTATGGTCTTTAGACACGTCTCCTGGCACGAAGAGCCCCATCGGGTGATTTCGCCAGTGCCCCAGCTGACTGATGGTTCGTGTGTCCGCAACCAGGGAAGTCCCAGCAGGATTTGATGGGACATGTGTGGGAGGACGTAGAGAGCGATGTTCTCGGTGTGCAGGGCACCGATACGCAGTTCGACCGGCCTGGTGATCCAGGAGATGGTGTCAGAGAGGGGTCTCCCATCCACAGAGGCAATCACTAGGGGCTTGTCGAGTGGAGTAACAGGCACCTGGTACTTGTCCACCGTGGCCTGCTGGATGAAATTGCCTGCTGCCCCTGAATCGAGGTATGCCTCAGCCGTGAACCGCGTCTCTCCCGTTGTCACTTGCACAGTCCACGTAACCGGGTCTGAGAGAGTCCCAGCACCTAGGGTGGCCTCTCCTACCAACCCTAGGCTTTGGAGTTTCCCGGCCTCTCTGGACAGGAGCGTAGCAGATGTGTGCCCTCTCCGCAGTAAAAGCAGAGACCCTTGGCGAGCCGCTCTGCTCGACGTTGTTCAGACTGCCGCACTCGGTCGATCTGCATGGGCTCGTGGACGGGGGCCCCAGCTGTCGATGACTGAAGTACGGAGGACTTCTGCGGAGGAGAGGAATGCCGTACCGGACGTCTCTCACGGGACACTTCCTTGGATCGCTCCTGAAAGCGAATGTCCACTCGAGTCGCTAGGGCAATCAGGGCATCCAGGGTGGTCGGTACGCCACGACCCGCCAGCTCATCTTTAATTCGCCCCGAGAGTCCTTCCCAGAAGGCGGCGGTTAGGGCCTCGTTGTTCCAGCCGAGTTCCGAAGCCAAGGTGCGAAACCGGATTGCGTATTGACCCACCGTCAGAGTCCCCTGACGTAACCGGAGAAGAGACGAAGCAGACGCGGAGGCGCGTCCGGGCTCATCAAAGGTGCCACGGAATGCCTGCAGGAACACCTGGATGTTCGTGGTCACAGGATCCCCCTTCTCCCACAAGGGGTTCATCCACGCCAGTGCCTCACCCTCTAGATGGGACATGATGAAGGCGACCTTGGCTTGGTCGGAGGCAAACAAATGCGGCAGCTGCGTGAAATGGAGGGAGCATTGGTTTAAGAATCCCCTGCAGGTCTTGGGGTCTCCGGCGTACCGGGGTGGTGAGGCCAAACGAAGTCTGGAAGTATCTGAAGAAGTCGCCACGGGAGCTGGAGCCGTGGATTGACTAGTGGAAGCCCGGGATGTTGAAGACGTAACTGCCGCTTTTAGCGTGTTCAGGCGGGCGTCCACAGAAGACATGAATTGCAGCATGCGGGTCTGAGTCTCACGCTGGCGTTGGAGTTCCTCCTGTACGGCTGCTAGTGCTGCAGCGGGATCCATGGCCTGATCTTACTGTCAGGGCCAGGTGGACGGGCAGACCCAGGAGGTGGATCCACTGGGCCGAACTCCTAGATGGTGGTAAGGGGTCCGGTAGCTGTAGCACTATAGGCAGCAGAACAGTCCGTGCACACGAGTATAACGGAGAAGTCCCTGGGACCACGGAGTCACTGATGGTAGTCCGGGTGACGCAGCTCAGGTTCGGAAGCCGAGAAGATGTCAGGCGGGGTCCGGAACCTTTGGAGCGAGATGACGGGTCACCGCAGGGATCCGAGATGGTACGGACTGTCAGGATGGCAGATGGACAGCGTTCGGGGTTCGGGATTCGGCAGGACCGGATGGCGAGGCAGGCACGGCTGTACAAGAGAGATAGGTGAGTATATCATAGAGACACCAGGAGACCTTACTCCTATCTTAAGAAACACGAAGATCAGGCCCCGCCCCCTTGGACATTAAACCCCTTTATACCCTGTACCTGTTTGCATCATTTCCTGTTAATGGACGCTGGCCCTTTAAGAAAGGGTCAATGACCGCGCGCGCCCTAATGCGCATGCGCGCGGCCCGAGTGCCAGAAGCCAGAGCAGGAAGCTGCGAGGAGGAAACAGCAGGGCCGGGCTGGGGCTGAGAGGCCGACGGGCGCCGGGAGCGGGGACCAGGACGCCGGGGACGCGCCGGCAATGGCTGCTGGAGAGCGGGGAGCGGCGGTGACCGGATCGAGGAACCGGGAAGCGAGGCAGGGGAGCCGGGGAGCGTGACAGGTGAGCCGGAGGGCAGCGCAGGGGACCCGGGGAGCGTGACAGGTGCCCTGACCACACAGGGTTTGGGCCGAGGTGAAGGACCCACACGAGGTTGAGGAGGCCAATTACAGCCTCCCCCCTCTCCCTCCCCTTCTTCACAAATGCGCAGGCGCAGACGTGCGTTCCATTAGCCTCACTGCATTCCAATCCCATACAGGAAGTGGGCGCAGCTATTACTACGGTCGCACATAAAAGAACCCACAGCCACCACTGCACACAGCTGACTCCACCACTGGAAACCCACTTCTACACCAATGCAGGTAAGACAGGATCGGCACCTCTATGCTCCCGTTACAATCAGGCTCAGTCACCATGTGATAACGCTCTCAACAATTTAGTTGCAGGCTTCCCGTTGCTTCACCTCCACTGCCTGTGCTGCCATTTCCTCTCCCCCCTGGAAGATACACTATTTTCCTGTTTCCCTCCTCTCCCTTTTCCAATAACCTACCTTTATCTGCATTTGTGGGGTATCTATATACTATTTATATCACAGTTTTATTCATTAATACGGAAGGGAAGAGTGCGCGTGAGAGTGTTGAATTGCGGAGAGCAAGAGGTTAAGCTGCCCCGATTTGCCACCATTGATAAGCTGTTCACAGTAGATACACATGCAATCCAAGCAGCAGCAGCGAGGAACGCCGCTCGAGACCCCGGGATCCGGCCCACCGCTCGAGCCACCACCAAGCAGCAGCAGCAGCCGGACCCGAGCAGTGGGAGAGCGCAGCGTCCCCTCCTCCGCCCGCGACAAGAGTCTATGGGGCTGATCACAGATAGAGCCTGTACCTATGAGAGTCTATGGGGCTGATCACAGATAGAACCTGTACTTATGAGAGTCTATGGGGCTGATCACAGATAGAGCCTGTACCTATGAGAGTCTATTGGGCTGATCACAGATAGGGCCCGTACCTATGAGAGTCTATGGGACTGATCACAGATAGATACCTGTACCTCTGACAGTTAGACTCTCATAAGTACAGGCTCTATCTGTGATCAGCCCCATAGACCCTCATAAGTACGAGCTCTATCTGTGATCAGCCCCATAGACTGTCATAGGTATGGGCCCTATCTGTGATCAGTCCCATAGACTCTCATAAGTACAGTCTCTATCTGTGATCAGCCCCATAGACTCTCATAAGTATGGGCTCTGTGCTCAACCCCATAAACTCTCATAGGTACGGGCTTTATCTGTGATCAGCCCCATAGACTCTCATAGTTACGGGCTTTATCTGTGATCAGCCCCATAGACTCTCACAGGTAGGGGCCCTATCTGTGATCAGCCCCATAGACTCTCATAAGTACAGGCTCTATCTGTGATCAGCCCCATAAACTCTCATAAGTATGAGCTCTATCTGTGATCAGCCCCATAGACTGTCATAGGTATGGGCCCTATCTGTGATCAGCCCCATAGACTCTCATAGGTACAGGCTCTATCTGTGATCAGCCCCATAGACTCTCATAGGTACAGGCTCTATCTGTGATCAGCCCCATAGACTCTCATAGGTAGGGGCTCTATCTGTGAGAAACACGGATAAAACTCGGATGAGAAAACCAGACATCAAAATGTACAGTGATGATCTGTGTAAGGTCTAATCTTGCTCCCACTTATTGCGCTGCACAATCATCGCATGCCCTGCTAGAGTGCCCCCCATGCCCCATACAGACCACCATCCACATGATGTCTGATAACACATGGATAAAAGTACACAGGTAAATTTACATGCGAGGTATAGACAGGGAAACAACTGATGAGTCTGGCATTGACCATTTCACTGACATCACGAGGACAGTGCAGCAGCCAATCAGTGAGCTCAGCAGCTCTGAGTGGGGCGTTCGGTTTACACTGGCAGAGCTCACTGATTGGCTGCTGCACTGTCATCGTGACCAGTGAAATGGTCAATACCAGACACTAGCGGCAGAGACTGGCCAGTAGACCCATGGACGGGGAAGGGGGGGACAGCAGGGTTTGTATTTTTTTTTTTACACTGAAGTGAACTCTTGGACGAAGATTAAGTGAAAAATCTACTTTAGGGTCTGTGCGCACTGGGAAATTTGCTTTTCTTAAGAAAAATCTGCACCCTTTGGCAGAATTCCGCACCAGAGTCAAAAACGTACCCGGCACCCGCATGCGTTTTTTCCGCGAGTTGAAATTCTGCAGCAAAACGTATAGGAAGAAAAATGCAGTGAGCGCACAGCATTTTGATTTTCCCATGGATTTTGCTGGGGAAGATAAATCCAAAAGCGGAGATAGAAATCCATATCATATATTATATGAGCATGTCCACCAGACTCAGCATATAAACCTATATTAGACCTGCACAGTCACGTAGTACATCACAGAGACATTTACACAAAAGTTCAAACAAGTGTATAAATTTTATTAACATGATATCAAAAAAACATATGTCACATGATTAGAGACGGATATCAAAAAACACAGTAAAAACCGTTACCCCTTAAAAACACAGAAAAAATTCTGGGACAGTGTGGTATTTGTTATATTATAATGGTCAAAAGGTTAAGTGTATGCCTATACCAAAGTTTGCAGCAGAAATGATGCCATAAGGCCAACAGTATAATATGCTGTGGCAATAACACCAGGACATATAAGTATTATTCCAAAGATATCAAGGATAATCATGCAAACTTTGGCACTCCAGCAAACCTTAGAAAATGCCAATAATTACATTAGATTAACATACCATGTGGATACATATAAGTTGTGCACATGAGGAAACACTTCGGGTTCACAGAAAAAGTCAGAGCATATTTTTATACACTAGAATTATTATGTCAATGCTTTGTATCCACCCCAAAAGTCAAGGGTTAATTCATAGAGCCAATAGTGAAACGTACTATGGCAAACCCAGAGGGGGGTACATAAATAAATCACAGAAACACAAAACAGATGCTCCGACAGGCGAGATAAAACGGTGTATAAATTACCATGCCATACAAATGCATATATGTTATAAGGACCCTTGTGTTCCATAAATCAAAGCACACAGCTCTATGATGAATTTAGAGCCATTATCCAAATGGTAGCTTGCCAGTATTCACATTGCCAAATCCAAAGAGTTACTTGAGAAGTTTTTAAGGCTATTGGAGACCACTACCTGTAGGACCACACTGCCCAGCACCTCTACGCGCGTTTCACATTCGCTTCCTGACGAAGCGAATGTGAAACGCGCGTAGAGGTGCTGGGCAGTGTGGTCCTACAGGTAGTGGTCTCCAATAGCCTTAAAAACTTCTCAAGTAACTCTTTGGATTTGGCAATGTGAATACTGGCAAGCTACCATTTGGATAATGGCTCTAAATTCATCATAGAGCTGTGTGCTTTGATTTATGGAACACAAGGGTCCTTATAACATATATGCATTTGTATGGCATGGTAATTTATACACCGTTTTATCTCGCCTGTCGGAGCATCTGTTTTGTGTTTCTGTGATTTATTTATGTACCCCCCTCTGGGTTTGCCATAGTACGTTTCACTATTGGCTCTATGAATTAACCCTTGACTTTTGGGGTGGATACAAAGCATTGACATAATAATTCTAGTGTATAAAAATATGCTCTGACTTTTTCTGTGAACCCGAAGTGTTTCCTCATGTGCACAACTTATATGTATCCACATGGTATGTTAATCTAATGTAATTATTGGCATTTTCTAAGGTTTGCTGGAGTGCCAAAGTTTGCATGATTATCCTTGATATCTTTGGAATAATACTTATATGTCCTGGTGTTATTGCCACAGCATATTATACTGTTGGCCTTATGGCATCATTTCTGCTGCAAACTTTGGTATAGGCATACACTTAACCTTTTGACCATTATAATATAACAAATACCACACTGTCCCAGAATTTTTTCTGTGTTTTTAAGGGGTAACGGTTTTTACTGTGTTTTTTGATATCCGTCTCTAATCATGTGACATATGTTTTTTTGATATCATGTTAATAAAATTTATACACTTGTTTGAACTTTTGTGTAAATGTCTCTGTGATGTACTACGTGACTGTGCAGGTCTAATATAGGTTTATATATTTTGCTGGGGAAGGACTGCAGAAAGGTTATGAACAAAAGCTGCACTTTTTTTGCAGCAAAATCTGCGGCAAATCCGCGCCAAATAACCGCGGTGTGCGCACAGAGCTTTAAGGTTGTGATGGGGTCACTATGACTGGTGGCATTGTCCTATGGTTACAGTTCAGTACAGTGTCTGGACAGGAGCACCGTGCAGCAGTGTCAGTGTACAGTGTCAGTACAGGAGCACCGTGCAGCAGCGTCAGTGTACAGTGTCAGTGCAGGAACACCGTGCAGCAGTGTCAGTGTACAGTGTCAGGGCAGGAGCACCGTGCAGCAGTGTAAGTGTACAGTGTCAGGGCAGGAGCACCGTGCAGCAGTGTCAGTGTAGTGTCAGGGCAAGAGCACCGTGCAGCAGTGTCAGTGTACAGTTTCAGGGCAAGAGCACCGTGCAGCAGTGTAAGTGTACAGTGTCAGTGCAGGAGCACCGTGCAGCAGTGTCAGTGTACAGTGTCAGGGCAGGAGCACCGTGCAGCAGTGTAAATGTACAGTGTCAGGGCAGGAGCACCGTGCAGCACTGTAAGTGTACAGTGTCAGGGCAGGAGCACCGTGCAGCAGGCGTCAGTGTACAGTGTCAGCGCAGGAGCACCGTGCAGCAGTGTCAGTGTATAGTTTCAGGGCAGGAGCACCGTACAGCAGTGTCAGTGTACAGTGTCAGGGCAGGAGCACCTGACACTGCCTGGTGCGCCGGGTGCTGATGCCGACCCTGTTCAGAAGTTAGAGTCAGTTCAAAGGTGGTAACTAGCCCCTCCTGAGCTGTATGTGCCCCTCCTGAGCTGTATGGGCCACTTAGAACTGAATGTCCCCTCATGAGCTGTATGTGCCAGCTAGAGCTGTGTATGCCTCCCTGAGCTCTATGGGCCCCTTATAGCTATATGTGCCCCCCACTAAGCTGTATGAGCTCCCAGAGCTGTATCCCACCCACCCCAGTAATGTGTTTGCCCTCCAGAGCTGTATGCCCCCAGTAATGTATATGCCCCACAGTAACGTGTATGACCCCAGTGCTGTCTGTGACTTGGTTATATCTCACTGCTACAAAATATATATTTATATATATTGAGGCTTTGACTTCATCATTATTTATAATCATTTAGCCATCGGATTTTGCACATTATATTTGCCTGCTGCAATTTTCCCACTGAGTTGCCGCTTTGCTGCTATATTTATGTTGGGTGCTATATTTATCACCAAAGCCAGAACTCACTGGAGGCAACGGAAGAAGAACTCGTATTGGAGAAAGATTTTATTAAATTACCATCAGCAAAAGTATAAACCACATTTAAAAGACAAAAACAGATAAGCTGCCGGGCATCGCCTCTTCTTCTGAGCTTCTTGGAGGACAGGTTGCTCCTCTGTCGGCGGCCATGCTTGTTCTCTGAAGTCCAGGAGGCTCCTGAGGGTCGGTCTTCCCGGTCTGCAGCTCCTCTTGATTTGCTGAGAGATCAGAATGCCTTGGAGATATGACGCCTTCAGTTAAGGAAAGAAAAAGAGGAAAAAAATTGTGATTTACTAGCAAGAAAGCTAAAAATCGTATATGAAGTATCATGTAACCCTGCAAGCTGCACAAAAAGCACAATAACCTAAGTGTTGTAGTGTGTCGCCCTGGACAAGCCAGGGGCCACAGAGCACAACACCTACACACCCCACACTCCCTGCAGGCACATCAAGGTCAGACACAAAACCCTTGTTGCCTTCCTCCAGGGACGGGGATCCCGGGAGCAGTGACAAGGAGCAGCTTTGTTGTTATTTCTCCCCTCCGTGGCTAGGGGGTTGATTGTCCCGGGGCCTGGAAAACTGAGAGATTTGATTATTCTCTTTATGCTGCAAGAAAATCTGTCAAGTGTTCTCGTTCATTTTCAGCTGCTTCCTCTGCGCATAGAAACTTCTCTAGAAAGACATCTTTTGGTGGATGGCAGGCGGGTTGCGGGGCCTGGTGAGGTGCAGGGTCTCAGGGGCAGCGCTGTGCCGCACGGCATGGAGGTACTCACTCAGCCCAATGATGATGACACAGTTCACGGTAAAACAAGCGGCTGGATGGACGGGTCCCTCGGACGGCTGCGGTGTTGTTGTTCCTGCAGGTTAGTGATGACTGTCTCTCCCTGCACCTATGTTCTATGTTGATTCCGATGGGTTCCCACCGGTAACCCGCTCCCCGACCTGGATGTGGGCCGCAGGAGCCCCTTTTGCCCGCAGGCGCTGGCCCTGGGAAACGGTTGCCCTTGGTGGTGGCGGTGTCTCCCCTTCACGGTTGGACGGTTGCCTTCTGTCGGGACTTGACTGTTTGGAAACCCGGAGGTCCCCTTCACTAACGGATTCGGCAACTTCACGGCGACTCCTAGCCTTGCCGGGGTCCGAAAAGCCCCTGCCAATGGTGCTAGCTTCTCCTTGTGTACTGGTCCGGTACCGCCGGGCCACCGCCCGTCCACGGTCTTTACGACAAACTCCGATAGGCCACTCCTGCAGACGGTCACCACTGTCTGCCAACCTTGCTGTTCTGTCCGGGCCACACACCCGGACCAACTTCAGGCTCTTTAGCTGTCACTTTACTCTTTCCACTTTCACTGTCAAAACTGAACTCTTTCCTCTCCAAACTCTATCTCTCTACTTCACCTCCTTCCACTTCCTCCTCCAAACTAGACTGCCTGTCTTTCCCGCCTCCAGGACTGTGAACTCCTCGGTGGGCGGAGACCAACCGCCTGGCTCCACCCCCTGGTGTGGACATCAGCCCCTGGAGGAAGGCAACAAGGGTTTTGTGTCTGACCTTGATGTGCCTGCAGGGAGTGTGGGGTGTGTAGGTGTTGTGCTCTGTGGCCCCTGGCTTGTCCAGGGCGACACATTCCCCCTTAGCAAAATGCAGACCATTCTCGGGCTGCCCGTCCATCACCGGTTTTATTTTCACCAACTGGAAAATATAAAAATATAGAAAACTGTAACAGACATACAAGTATAATAACATCTTCCCACATCGGGAGGTACTTTTACTTAAATGTTACGGTAAACGGTTGCGGCTTCCGCTCTCTCCCACCCAAGCAACCTGGCCCTGATACTGCCCCTAAGCAAACAGACAGCACCCCTTGACCCCAGTCCTGCACAAATTGCCCGAGAGGGTTCTGTCCTTTCCAGGGGACCCACGTCCATGGGGAACCCCTGAAACCCCCAGAGGATTGCCACCGGTTCCTGTGGTGGCTGGGCCCCAGCCTACTCCACTGCGGGCCCTTCCTCCAATCTGCCTCTCCGGAGGCGGCAACGGTGGAAGCTGCAACAACCATTTATTTACAGGCCACAAGTTTGTGGTTGCCTTGCAAGTTCTCAGGCATGTTCATAGAAGTTTCTGGTACTGTGAGAGGGATTTTGAGCAAGCACTGGCCGGTGCTTCTCTCGGATCCCGTGCTCTCGGACTTCCTCCCACAGACTCCGCTGGTTGCAGCATGTCGGGCCAAGAATTTGCGAGACATCCTGGTGGCGAGCCACTATGTCCCCCCTGCCCGTAATCCATTTGGTACCAGAGGCCCGACTGTGGGCTGTTATAAGTGTGGCCACTGCTTGGCCTGTAGAAACGTGGTTCGCAGTATGACATTCTTCTCGTCTGATGGAGCTCAGACATTTCAAATCAGAAAATACATCACGTGCGTCTCCACACACGTGGTGTACTTTGCTGTGTGCCCATGCTCCCTGATCTATGTGGGGCTCACTTCCCGTGAGCTCCGCATTAGGGTCAGGAAGCATTTCCATGACATCGAGGCAGCTAAATCTATTACAGACAATACATTACTTAAAACGCTGCCTCGACACTTTAAGATCTACCATAATTGTAACTCTGCACTGATGGAGGTGCGGGGCATTGACATGGTGAGCAGCGGGTCCAGGGGTGGTAACCTTAAAAAAATGCTTGCCCAATGTGAGGCACGTTGGATTCACCGCCTGGACACGCTGGTCCCAAAGGGACTCAACGAAACATTGAGCTTTGCCCCGTTCCTCTGACATACATGAGTTTGCACACACTTTTCATCACCGGTGGCCAGTGTGCTTTGCACTCTCAAGATAATCGTCACCATGCACCAAATGCAATTTGAAACCAATTTGAAGACATCCTATAGTGAATAGTGAGCCATAATCAAGTGCAGCAGGGATATTTCACGTGACTATGGGAACCTGGAGAGTAAAGAAAAGGAAGAAAAAAAGGTTAGACAAGGTAATCAGACATAATGTAACCAGTTGATCAGACATGACAAATAAAAAACAAGAAATAATGGAACTCCATACATAGTGGAACCACATATAGTGTGAACACGGAAAAGAACCGGGAGAAAAAATCTGCACGGCCCAATGCTGCACTTGATTACGGCTCACCATCATTCAGCTACAACCAATGGGAAGACACCACACCCTTTTTTATGCCCATCCTGTCTGCAGACCACTGCCAGACATAGCTATGACCTCTGGTTACTTTTACCCCCAGTTCAGTTTTATGATTTTCTGTGCTTGTTACATGACTTCTTTTCCTGCTTGCTGTTTATGTACCTTGTTGGCCGATCCGCATTTCACCTCTGCTTGTTTTCTGATTAAGTCCTGGCCGTCCCATTCTGTTCCTGTTCCTCAATTAATGTTTTGTCCCTGCCTGACTACTATTCTCTGGAACTGCAGCCTTCCACAGGTATTGATCACCTTGGGCCCTGTGTAATTCCTAATCCCTGTATAGGGGTTAAAGGGTTTCAGGGTTCTGGAGGTCCTGCTTGGTGAGTGGCTTCCCTCTAGCCTATCCTTTACAGCCCATCTGAGTGTGTGGATTAAGGAAGGCGTTACACCGTGCCCTCTGCAGAAGGCCATGTAGGCCAGGATAGTGCTTTAAAAATTGCTGGACAACCAGGTTCAACACGTGAGCCACACAAGGCACGTGTGTCACATTGTCAAGGCGAAGGGCCGCACCCATGTTTGCATCATTGTCACACCCGGCCTTCCCTGGCTGCTGGTTGAGTGGAGACAACCATTGATGAAACTTGGTCTCCAGAGCTAACCGTCCACAACTTCTCAGCAGTGTGACTCACATTTCCCATGCGGCTGCTGCTGCTCGGTGGCTCGAGCGATGGGCCGGATCCCGGGGACTCGAGCGGCGCTCCTCGCCCGTGAGTGAAAAGGGGTGGTTTGGTTTTGGGGATATTGTCCGTGACGCCACCCACGGTTGTGGTGATTGTGTGGACACCACCGCTGCTCTGGACGGGGATCCCGGGAGCGGAGACAGGGAGCAGCTTTGTTGTTATTTCTCCCCTCCGTGGGTAGGGGGTTGGTTGTCCCGGGGCCCGGTGATGGGGTAGGAGTGGATGGCAGGCGGGTTGCGGGGCCTGGTGAGGTGCAGGGTCGCAGGGGCAGCGCTGTGCCGCACGGCACGGAGGTACTCACTCAGCCCAATGATGATGACACAGTTCACGGTAAAACAAGCGGCTGGATGGACGGGTCCCTCGGACGGCTGCGGTGTTGTTGTTCCCTGCAGGTTAGTGATGACTGTCTCTCCCTGCACCTATGTTCTATGTTGATTCCGATGGGTTCCCACCGGTAACCCGCTCCTCGACCTGGATGTGGGCCGGAGGAGCCCCTTTTGCCCGCAGGCGCTGGCCCTGGGAAACGGTTGCCCTTGGCGGTGGCGGTGTCTCCCCTTCACGGTTGGACGGTTGCCTTCTGTCGGGACTTGTCTGTTTGGAAACCCGGAGGTCCCCTTCACTAACGGATTCGGCAACTTCACGGCGACTCCTAGCCTTGCCGGGGTCCGAAAAGCCCCTGCCAATGGTGCTAGCTTCTCTTTGTGTACCGGTCCGGTACCACCGGGCCACCGCCCGTCCACGGTCCTTACGGCAAACTCCGATAGGCCACTCCTGCAGACGGTCACCACCGTCTGCTAACCTTGCTGTTCTGTCCGGGCCACACACCCGGACCAACTTCAGGCTCTTTAGCTGTCACTTTACTCTTTCCACTTTCACTGTCAAAACTGAACTCTTTCCTCTCCAAACTCTATCTCTCTACTTCACCTCCTTCCACTTCTTCCTCCAAACTAGACTGCCTGTCTTTCCCGCCTCCAGGACTGTGAACTCCTCGGTGGGCGGAGACCAACCGCCTGGCTCCACCCCCTGGTGTGGACATCAGCCGCTGGAGGAAGGCAACAAGGGTTTTGTGTCTCACCTTGATGTGCCTGCAGGGAGTGTTTGGTGTGTAGGTGTTGTGCTCTGTGGCCCCTGGCTTGTCCAGGGCGACACACTACAACACTTAGGTTATTGTGCTTTTTGTGCAGCTTGCATGGTTACATGATACTTCATATACGATTTTTAGCTTTCTTGTTAGTAAATCACATTTTTTTTCCTCTCTTTCTTTCCTTAACTGAAGGCGGCATATCTCCAAGGCATTCTGATCTCTCAGCAAATCAAGAGGAGCTGCAGACCGGGAAGACAAACCCTCAGGAGCCTCCTGGACTTCAGAGAACAAGCATGGCTGCCGACAGAGGAGCAACCTGTCCTCCAAGAAGCTCAGAAGAAGAGGCGATGCCCGGCAGCTTATCTGTTTTTGTCTTTTAAATGTGGTTTATACTTTTGCTGATGGTAATTTAATAAAATCTTTCTCCAATACGAGTTCTTCTTGCGTTGCCTCCAGTGAGTTCTGGCTTTGGTGATAAATATAGCACCCAACATAAATATAGCAGCAAAGCGGCAACTCAGTGGGAAAATAGCAGCAGGCAAATATAATGTGAAAAATCCGATGGCTAAATGATTATAAATAATGATGAAGTCAAAGCCTCAATATATATAAATATATATTTTGTAGCAGTGAGATATAACCAAGGCACAGACAGCACTGGGGTCATACACGTTACTGTGGGGCATATACATTACTGGGGGCATACAGCTCTGGAGGGAAAACACATTACTGGGGTGGGTGGGATACAGCTCTGGAAGCTGATACAGCTTAGTGGGGGGAACATATAGCTATGGGGGGCCCATAGAGCTCAGGGAGGCATACACAGCTCTAGGGGGCACATACAGCTCATGAGGGGACATTCAGTTCTAAGTGGCCCATACAGCTCAGGAGGGGCACATACAGCTCAGGAGGGGCTAGTTACCACCTTTGAACTGACTCTAACTTCTGAACAGGGTCGGCATCAGCACCCGGCGCACCAGGCAGTGTCAGGTGCTCCTGCCCTGACACTGTACACTGACACTGCTGCACGGTGCTCCTGCCCTGACACTATACACTAGCACTGCTGCACGGTGCTCCTGCGCTGACACTGTACACTGACACTGCTGCACGGTGCTCCTGTCCTGACACTGTACACTGACGCCTGCTGCACGGTGCTCCTGCCCTGACACTGTACACTGACACTGCTGCACGGTGCTCCTGCCCTTACACTGTACATTTACACTGCTGCACGGTGCTCCTGCCCTGACACTGTACACTGACACTGCTGCACGGTACTCCTGCACTGACACTGTACACTTACACTGCTGCATGGTGCTCTTGCCCTGAAACTGTACACTTACAGTGCTGCACGGTGCTCTTGCCCTGACACTACACTGACACTGCTGCACGGTGCTCCTGCCCTGACACTGTACACTTACACTGCTGCACGGTGCTCCTGCCCTGACACTGTACACTGACACTGCTGCACGGTGCTCCTGCACTGACACTTTACACTGACGCTGCTGCACGGTGCTCCTGCACTGACACTGTACACTGACGCTGCTGCACGGTGCTCCTGCACTGACACAGTTCACTGACACTGCTGCACGGTGCTCCTGTCCAGACACTGTACTGAACTGTAACCATAGGACAATGCCACCAGTCATAGTGACCCCATCACAACCTTAAAGCTCTGTGCGCACACTGCGGTTATTTGGCGCGGATTTGCCGCAGATTTTGCTGCAAAAAAAGTGCAGCTTTTGTTCATAACCTTTCTGCAGTCCTTCCCCAGCAAAATCTATGGGAAAATCAAAATGCTGTGCGCTCACTGCATTTTTTTTCCTATACGTTTTGCTGCAGAATTTCAACTCGCGGAAAAAACGCATGCGGGTGCCGGGTACGTTTTTGACTCTGGTGCCGAATTCTGCCAAAGGGTGCAGATTTTTCTTAAGAAAAGCAAATTTCCCAGTGTGCACAGACCCTAAAGTAGATTTTTCACTTAATCTTCGTCCAAGACTTCACTTCAGTGTAAAAAAAAAATACAAACCCTGCTGTCCCCCCCTTCCCCGTCCATGGGTCTACTGGCCAGTCTCTGCCGCTAGTGTCTGGTATTGACCATTTCACTGGTCACGATGACAGTGCAGCAGCCAATCAGTGAGCTCTGCCAGTGTAAACCGAACTCCCCACTCAGAGCTGCTGAGCTCACTGATTGGCTGCTGCACTGTCCTCGTGATATCAGTGAAATGGTCAATGCCAGACTCATCAGTTGTTTCTCTGTCTATACCTCGCATGTAAATTTACCCGTGTACTTTTATCCATGTGTTATTAGACATCATGTGGATGGTGGTCTGTATGGGGCATAGGGGGCACTACAGGAGGGCATGCGATGATTGTGCAGAGCAATAAGTGGGAACAAGATTAGACATTACACAGATCATCACTGTATATTCTGATGTCTGGTTTTCTCATCCGAGTTTTATCCGTGTTTCTCACAGATAGAGCCCCTACCTATGAGAGTCTATGGGGCTGATCACAGATAGAGCCTGTACCTATGAGAGTCTATGGGGCTGATCACAGATAGAGCCCATACCTATGACAGTCTATGGGGCTGATCACAGATAGAGCTCATACTTATGAGAGTCTATGGGGCTGATCACAGATAGAGCCTGTACTTATGAGAGTCTATGGGGCTGATCACAGATAGGGCCCCTACCTGTGAGAGTCTATGGGGCTGATCACAGATAAAGCCCGTAACTATGAGAGTCTATGGGGCTGATGACAGATAAAGCCCGTACCTATGAGAGTTTATGGGGTTGATCACAGAGCCCATACCTATGAGAGTCTATGGGGCTGATCACAGATAGAGACTGTACTTATGAGAGTCTATGGGGCTGATCACAGATAGAGACTGTACTTATGAGAGTCTATGGGACTGATCACAGATAGGGCCCATACCTATGACAGTCTATGGGGCTGATCACAGAGAGAGCTCATACTTATGAGAGTCTAAGGGGCTGATCACAGATAGAGCCTGTACCTATGAGAGTCTATGGGGCTGATCACAGATAGAGCCTGTACTTATGAGAGTCTATGGGGCTGATCACAGATAGGGCCCCTACCTGTGAGAGTCTATGGGGCTGATCACAGATAAAGCCCGTAATTATGAGAGTCTATGGGGCTGATCACAGAGCCCATACCTATGAGAGTCTATGGGGCTGATCACAGATAGAGACTGTACTTATGAGAGTCTATGGGACTGATCACAGATAGGGCCCATACCTATGACAGTCTATGGGGCTGATCACAGATAGAGCTCGTACTTATGAGGGTCTATGGGGCTGATCACAGATAGAGCCTGTACTTATGAGAGTCTAACTGTCAGAGGTACAGGTATCTATCTGTGATCAGTCCCATAGACTCTCATAGGTACGGGCCCTATCTGTGATCAGCCCAATAGACTCTCATAGGTACAGGCTCTATCTGTGATCAGCCCCATAGACTCTCATAAGTACAGGTTCTATCTGTGATCAGCCCCATAGACTCTCATAGGTACAGGCTCTATCTGTGATCAGCCCCATAGACTCTTGTCGCGGGCGGAGGAGGGGACGCTGCGCTCTCCCACTGCTCGGGTCCGGCTGCTGCTGCTCGGTGGTGGCTCGAGCGGTGGGCCGGATCCCGGGGTCTCGAGCGGCGTTCATCGCTGCTGCTGCTTGGATAGCATGTGTATCTATTGTGAACAGCTTATCAATGGTGGCAAATCGGGGCAGCTTAACCTCTTGCTCTCCGCAATTCAACACTCTCACGCGCACTCTTCCCTTCCGTATTAATGAATAAAACTGTGATATAAATAGTATATAGATACCCCACAAATGCAGATAAAGGTAGGTTATGGGAAAAGGGAGAAAAGGGAAACAGGAAAATAGTGTAATAAAGTATACCTTCCAGGGGGGAGAGGAAATGGCAGCACAGCCAGTGGAGGTGAAGCAACGGGAAGCCTGCAACTAAATTGTTGAGAGCGTTATCACATGGTGACTGAGCCTGATTGTAACGGGAGCATAGAGGTGCCGATCCTGTTTTACCTGCGTTGTTGTAGAAGTGGGATTCCAGTGGTGGAGTCAGCTGTGTGCAGTGGTGGCTGTGGGTTCTTTTATGTGCGACCGTAGTAATAGCTGCGCCCACTTCCTGTATGGGAGTGGAATGCAGTGAGGCTAATGGAACGCACGTCTGCGCCTGCACATTTGTGAAGAAGGGGAGGGAGAGGGGGGAGGCTGTAATTGGCCTCCTCAACCTCGTGTGGGTCCTTCACCTCGGCCCAAACCCTGTGTGGTCAGGGCACCCTTCCTTGTAACTGCGCACAAGGAATACCACACACCTCCTTACTATGCTGGCAGCAGAGCTCAATGCCATCATGCGGTCAAATGTTTACTTTGAAATGCATGGGAAATGTGAGTCACACCGCTGAGAAGTTGTGGACGGTTAGCTCTGGAGACCAAGTTTCATCAATGGTTGTCTCCACTCAACCAGCAGCCAGGGAAGGCCGGGTGTGACAATGATGCAAACATGGGTGCGGCCCTTCGCCGTGACAATGTGACACACGTGCCCTGTGTGGCTCACGTGTTGAACCTGGTTGTCCAGCAATTTTTAAAGCACTATCCTGGCCTACATGGCCTTCTGCAGAGGGCACGGTGTAACACCTTCCTTAATCCACACACTCAGATGGGCTGTAAAGGATAGGCTAGAGGGAAGCCACTCACCAAGCAGGACCTCCAGAACCCTGGAACCCTTTAACCCCTATACAGGGATTAGGAATTACACAGGGCCCAAGGTGATCAATACCTGTGGAAGGCTGCAGTTCCAGAGAATAGTAGTCAGGCAGGGACAAAACATTAATTGAGGAACAGGAACAGAATGGGACGGCCAGGACTTAATCAGAAAACAAGCAGAGGTGAAATGCGGATCGGCCAACAAGGTACATAAACAGCAAGCAGGAAAAGTAGTCAGGTAACAAGCACACAAAATCATAAAACTGAACTGGGGGTAAAAGTAACCAGAGGTCATAGCTATGTCTGGCAGTGGTCTGCAGACAGGATGGGCATAAAAAAGGGTGTGGTGTCTTCCCATTGGTTTTAGCTGAATGATGGTGAGCCGTAATCAAGTGCAGCATTGCGCCGTGCACATTTTTTCTCCCGGTTCTTTTCCGTGTTCACACTATATGTGGTTCCACTATGTATGGAGTTCCATCAGCCTCTGGAAGGTTCCTGGCAAATTGCACAGCTCGAAGGGCATGCCTTTTGAATTCGTTGAATTCGCAGAGACCCATCGGGGTGGCAAAGGCGGTCTTCTCCCGGTCTGCCTCAGCAACGGACACTTGCCAATAGCGACTACTGAGATCAAGGGTAGAAAAATAATTTGCAGTTCTCAATGCAGCTAGCTATTCCTCAATACAGGGGAGTGGTGCTGTCCTTCTTCTTTAACAGGACCAACGAAGCTGCCCAGAGGCTACAACTGTCAGGGATAACCCCAGCCTCCTTCATGTTGCTCAACATGTCCTTGGTACACTGGTAATGTGCAGGTAGTATTGGCTTATATCTCTCTTTGATGGGTGGGTGTGCACTTGTGGGGATGTAGTGTTTGATCAAGATTAGGGACCAAGGCCCGGGAATATTTTTCAGCAAAAAGTATATGCGTTATTCCCATTAACAAATTTTATTAAGATATAGAAAAAACACACCAGCAGTGTAAAAAGTATTTTGACCATCAAGTCACAATAAACATGATACAATATAGACATACAATATTTAAAAGAGAGGTTACAAATATAGGGGATCAAATCGAGGCTCAGGACTTAACTTTGAGACCATATTAGGTTCATCCAGGCAGCGCCACACAATAAAAGAAATAGGATGCTTGCTGTCCATAAACGTCCAGATCGATGTATGCCGATGCTCTCCAAAAGTCCCCTTAGTACTTATAATAGCAGAGATGAGACATCAAATCCTTCAATTTAGCAGAAGTGAGCCATCAATTTCATGGTAGATTTACAACAGTCTCCACCTAGACGCGTTTCCCCACATGCTATACATGTGGTTCATCAGGAGGCTATAAGACAGACAAGCTCTATCAGCAACAAGTTGTAATAGTATTAACCATAGATTGCACATTCATAAGCTACACCACAGAAAGGCATGTAAGATAAAGAGACAATATCAAAGATACAAGAGTACTTGCCCAGGGAGATGAGGTATTAGATATGCAGATCCATGGCGCCCATCAAACAGGATCCACGGCCGATCAGAAAATGCTAAAGAGATAGTACTGCCATAGTCCAGAGAGGCGTCATGGAGCTGCATACCACCATGAGGTTTAAATAGCCTGTAATCCCATAATCAGCTGTAAGCGGTCAGGGCAATCATGCAGATGCCGGCACCGCCATGTATGCGCATGCCTAATGCATTGCGCACACCTGGGAAAGCCCAGGATGCCGATATAATTAGAACGCCGCCGTCCCTATCCCCATTGCGCCTGCCCAGAACCTCCCAGGCAGCGCGCACGTGCGGACGGAGGCCCTCAGGTGCCACAGTCAGATAGAAATAGACAAAAGCACAGCGCATGCGTGAGGGTCCTGAATGTTATGGCGTCTGCATGGAAACGCCGCCGTCCACATCCCCATCGCGCCTGCCCAGACAACAGGCGGCGCGCACTTGTGGACGGAGGCCTTGAGATGCCATAATCAGATGGACATAAACAAGAGCACAGCGCATGCGCAGGGGTCTTAAGTACTACGGCGTCTGCATAAAAGTCGTAAGATGATACAGAGCACCGTGTGCCCACGCATGCGCAATAAAGCAAGGGGAATACTTAGTGCTTTACTGCACGTCTAACATTAATATAAAGCACCCGCTGCAATATATATTTGTTGAAGAAAGGTTACTTTAAAGATAAGGCCATATTATAGGGGGCTCCCATTCATAGGAATATAAGTATGATATAATTTAATTTAGCCGATGTAAATAGATTGTAGACGCCATAATAGACATGACCCCCATTTGTAGGCACATAGATAAAATAGGCATCATAGGATATACAATAAAAATAGATACAATAGATTATAGACGCCATAATAGACATAATGGGATATACAATAACAGGCAGATATACCATTATATATTATTACATCAACCCTGTCAGAAATATAACAGGGATACCATCCTTCTAGACAGATATACCCTCCATGTATACATTATGAGGGTACATCCATAACGAGTCTCCCAGGGCAAGGACAAGAATACATAGATATTAACCATTAATATGGTCCATTCCTAAAAAGGGAAGAAGTCTTACAAAGTAGAGCAAAAATGGATTTAAATTAACAATTTGGGTTCCGCTTAAGGCTAGGTGGGAAGAAAACAGCTAAAGGAGAGCTGTTCGTTCAGCCCTCCTGGGATCAAAGATCCCATTTTGAATATCCAAGCTGATTCCTTCTGCAGTAATACCCTATCAAAGTCTCCTCCCCTAGGGTTGGGTTTCACCACCTCCAGAATGGAAAAACGAATTTGAGCCGTATCTCCCCCATGGATCATATTAATATGGCGAGAGATTGATGTATCTCGTCCATTCCTAATATCCGTAAGATGTTCGCCCACCCGCCTCCGGAGTTCTCTCAGGGTCTTCCCTATATAGTCCATAGGTGGCCCTATAGATAACTCCGGAGGTTTTACAGTTACCAAAATCACGTAGGGAGAAGATTTTCCCCGTGGCTGCACTAGTCACCCTTTTGCATTGTTCCATGGATCCACAATATTTACAGTTTCCACAGCGGAACATCCCGCAGATACGTCTATCTAGCCATGTTCCCTGTGGTCTAGGTCCCTGGTACATGCTGTGCACCAATTTATCGCCTATGGTACGACCCCGCCTGTAAGTAATGCTAGGGGATTTATTAATATACTTTACCAAATCGGGGTCAGCCATCAAGATCTTCCAGTGCTTTTTTATCACTGAAAAGACTCTTTCAGATTGTACATCGTACGTGCCAATGATACGCGTGATGTTACAATCATATTCACGCATCCGGGGAATCATAAGACTGTGTCTATTGGTATTTTTTGCAAGGGCATAAGAGTGCTGAATGATCTTTTTGGGATAGCCACGGTCTAAAAATCGACCAAAAAGGTCCGAGGCCTGTGCCTTGAAATCTTCTTCTCTTGAGCAATTTCTGCGTATCCGCAGAAACTGCCCTTTAGGAATACCCCTCTTTAGGGGAAAGGGATGATGGCTGTCCCATTTCAATAGGGAGTTGGTCGCTGTGGGTTTACGATGGGTAAATGTGTGGATCTTGCCCCCCTCATCCTTTTGTATAACCAGATCTAAAAAGGTGATAGAATTCTGATCACAGGTATGGGTAAATCTCAGGCCTAGGGAGTTGTTATTGAGGCCCTTGACAAATTTTTCAAAATCAAAAATAGACCCTGTCCAAAGGATGAGGATGTCATCAATGTATCGGACCCACAGTCCGATACATTGATGAGATTCCTCATCCTCCCCCCCAAAAACTACTGTTTCTTCCCACCAGCCCAGGTACAGATTGGCGTAACTGGGGGCACAAGGGCTCCCCATTGCTGTACCCCTGAGCTGGTGGAAGTACTTAGTATTCCTCAATACAGGGGAGTGGTGCTGTCCTTCTTCTTTAACAGGACCAACGGAGCTGCCCAGAGGCTACAACTGTCAGGGATAACCCCAGCCTCCTTCATGTTGCTCAACATGTCCTTGGTACACTGGTAATGTGCAGGTAGTATTGGCTTATATCTCTCTTTGATGGGTGGGTGTGCACTTGTGGGGATGTAGTGTTTGACCCCTTTTATTCTCCAAAAGTCTAGCGGATGTTTGCTGAAGACTTGCTCGTATTCTTGCACTACCCTGTAGACCCCCTTCTTGTGATGTGAAGGTGTGGACTCTCATGGGCACTCTTCCCTTCCGTATTAATGAATAAAACTATGATGTAAATAGCATATAGATACCCTACAAATGCAGATAAAGGTAGGTTATGGGAAAAGGGGGAAGAGAGAAACAGGAAAATAGTGTAATAAAGTATACCTTCCAGGTGGGAGAGGAAATGGCAGCACAGCCAGTGGAGGTGAAGCAAGGGGAGACTGCAACTAAAGAGTTGAGAGCGTTATCACATGGTGACTGAGCCTGATTGTAACTGGAGCATAGAGGTGCCGATCCTGTCTTACCTGCGTTGGTGTAGAAGTGGGTGTCCTGTGGTGGAGTCAGCTGTGTGCAGTGGTGGCCGTTGGTTCTTTTATGTGCGACCGTAGTAATAGCTGCGCACACTTCCTGTATGGGAGTGGAATGCAGTGAGGCTAATGGAATGCACGCCTGCGCCTGCGCATTTGTGTTTAACGTCGCGCATGTGCAGAATGGAAAAAAGGCTGCGCTCACTTCCTAATGAAAGGGAGTGAGACGCAGCTGGGAAGGGAAGGGAAAAGATTAGGGTTTGGGGATGATGAAAGGGCTTTCAACGGGTAAGGATGGCAAAGGGTTGCAGTGACGGAAAGTCAGGCAGCCTGTCCTGTCCTGTCCTGTCCGTCCGTCTTTTTGTATCATGAATTGGAAAGACTGCAAGGGAGAGGGGAGGTGCTTGTGCCCAAAAGGAGGAGTTATTCAGATTCATTGCAGTGGGCGGCGGCTGCAAAAAGCACCATTCTTCTTGTTTTTGCTCTGCAAAACAACCTTTTCAAGGGTTGGCTTGGGCGACAAAATGTCTTCTGTAGGCGTGGGTTTCTCTCCCTCTCCCTAAGATGTGTCCGGTATAGGCCAGGGTGCCACTCAAGGCTGTAACCAATTCGGGTTATAGCTTCTCGGCCTTTTGGCTAAGATCAAGTGTAGTTTTGGAGGACGCTACTTTGGTCAGTACTGGACGGTGCCTGGGATTGCATGACTGCCAGTCTTGGGGGAGTGTGTGCACCTTCTGATGACACATAGCCCTCTTGTGCCTGGACGGTTCCCAGGCAACGGGAGGCGATCACCTTTGTTATTTTGAAGTCCTACTGATAAACAGAAAAAAAAAAAATCTGTTCTTAGTTTAATATCTGATACGTCCCCTATCTGGGGACCATATATTAAATGGATTTTTAGAACAAGGAGATGGAAAAAATCTTGCTCTGTCCACTCCACGCATTGACCTGGTATTGTAGTACCTCCAGGACCGGTGCACCCCTTCTTAACCCAGTTTCCAAAAGCAGAACTCAATTCACCTGATTAAAATGAACCCAATTAGTGAATTGAAAGAAAGCAAACAACTTTATTTGCACCTTAATTTAGCCAATTCACTTTTCACACTTTCACCCTTTTTTATCTTTCACGCCTTTTACTTGCTTTATTCATCCAAAAGCTGCGCCAATTAGCAAACTCATCTCCACTCAACTTGACGAACTCTGCTATGTCCCGTGCAGTATCTTGTTCTCAGTCTTATCTAGATCATTTGCAATTGAATAGAATAGATCCCTTTTGGACACATTAGATTCAGCTGCTGCAGTGACTGCAGGTGTTAGAAGATGCAGATTTGGCATCAGGTGCTGTCTACCAGATTCCACTCCAATTAAAGGTTCCATGTTTATTCCTACCATGCATTGTTTTTCGGTGTTTTCTTTGAGCAATGATGATGTCTTTAGTGATCTGTTGGCTCCCTCTCCTGGAGGAAGAGTTTGCTTGCTCTTGGACTTTCAAAAAGAGAGGTCATGATAGACATTTAGCTTCTGAGCCCAATTGGGGACAGTCATGGGTGATGAATGTCTTGCAACCTGCTGCGAAGCCTGATACCGCAATATAAGGAACGTCAAATACTAAGAATGGGCGGCCTATGAAAGAATTAGTACTTTCATTAAGCATACTTAAACGGCTAATTGGGAATAGACAAACTGTAAAAAGCCCTCTGAGAAAGCCCCTTTCTAATCTTTGTTAGTAAGCTTTTCTGTAGTCTGCCTGTTGATGTATTTTCCGTTTGAACAGTGCACAACATGAAGTGACGGAACACTGGCTTGTCACAATGTCCCCCGCTGACATCACAATAGCACTGCTGCCTAGAAAGCCAGCTGCGCAGCAGAAGTTGCTCTTTGGGTGGGATGGTGGGCTAATGTATCTATTCCTGCTTGGTGTGAGTTTGACATGATCTAGAGCAACGAGTTCCAGCGGCTGGCGGTTGATTATTGGCTGTAATGGGGCTTTCTGGCTGGTGCCAGCCTTTCTTCTTAGCACACAGGAACCACAATCCCTACACCATGCTTCGATGGATTCTCTCATCCCAGCCCAGTAAAACTACATATTTCACACAGTTATAAGCAGCCCATGGGCATTCACCTGGATTAAAACCCATAACAGCTCATAGACCAAACAATCAATCTACCACTGGACCAAAGACAAGAAGCTAAATCCACTGCCTGCGGTAACTAACTTAATCCTATAGGCTACTCACACAACAAACCCAAGAGAAAGGAAAAAAACATGGCTTTGATTATCCATCCAATGAAAACGCATAACCATTGTGAGCCATTGGACAATGCAATTGCACACATGGTGACATGGTGCACGGCCCAATGAATCAAGTCTGTACTTCATATTCACGGTTTAAGCCCTTGGGTTCTAATGTGTCCAGAGTACATATCCAGAAAGATTCCCTTTCTTTGTGCTAAGCACAAGTCAACAATACGTTGTAAGCAGATTCTATTACCAGTCCCACACCATTTTGTAACGCATAATCACACAGTGGCCCAATTAAGATTCCAAGTCATCGAACATGTTCCAGCCATACGCAGAGGAGGCGATAGAATTAGGAAGCTCAAAGAAAGGGAACCTTTCTGGATATATACTCTGGGCACGTTGGAACCCAAGGGCTTAAACCATGAATATGAAGTACAGACTTGATTCATTGGGCCGTGCACATTTTTTCTAACGCCCGGTTCTTTTTCGTGTTCACACTATATATGGTTCCACTATGTATGGAGTTCCATTCTTCCTTGTTTTTTATTTGTCATGTTTGTCATGTCTGATCAACTGGTTACATTATGTCTAATCAGACATAATGTAACCAGTTGATCAGACATGACAAACATGACAAATAAAAAACAAGGAAGAATGGAACTCCATACATAGTGGAACCATATATAGTGTGAACACGAAAAAGAACCGGGCGTTAGAAAAAATGTGCACGGCCCAATGAATCAAGTCTGTACTTCATTTTCATGGTTTAAGCCCTTGGGTTCCAAGGTGCCCAGAGTATATATCCAGAAAGGTTCCCTTTCTTTGAGCTTCCTAATTCTATCGCCTCCTCTGCGTATGGCTGGAACATGTTCGATGACTTGGAATCTTAATTGGGCCACTGTGTGATTATGCGTTACAAAATGGTGTGGGACTGGTAATAGAATCTGTTTACAACGTATTGTTGACTTGTGCTTAGCACAAAGAAAGGGAATCTTTCTGGATATGTACCTTGTCTAACAGTTTTTTCTCCCCTTTCTTTACCTTCCAGGTTCCCATAGTCACGTGAAATATCCCTGTTGCACTTGATTACGGCTCACTATTCACTATAGGATGTCTTATATCTAACATCACACTCTCACCCGTCAGCACTCTATAGGTTTGTATAAGGTATGCGCTTACACATCCGGTCCTCCATAAATATTTCCACTTATGTAACACTATCCCTATGATCACTCATAACTCATACAAAGGTATGACTACAAAGGTAGTCAATTACAGCCTCCCCTCTCCCCCCACCCCTTCTCCCTTTCCATCTATAATTTTGCCAGTACAATATTAGTTTACATTAGGCACACACTCACATATTCCATTCCTTAGTGACTTATTGTAATTCACATTCGCATACAATTCTCTATGCCTGCCCCATTACTACATTCATACCTACTTGACCCTATCCTGATACCCCTTGTCTCACCTTGTTGGTCCCTACACCTGTTATCCTGTCCTTTCCTGTGTCTGTCTTGTCACACCACACATTTTAGCATATCCCTTGTGCTCTTTATTTCCTGTCCTGCCTATTAGAATTATGTCCATTATGTCCATGCATGGCCAAATGAATCAAGTCTGTACTTCATATTCATGTACTCTGGGCACATTAGAACCCAAGGGCTTAAACCGTGAATATGAAGTAAAGACTTGATTCATTGGGCCGTGCACCATGTCACCATGTGTCCAATTGCATTGTCCAATGGCTCACAATGGTTATGCGTTTTCATTGGATGGATAATGAAAGCCATGTTTTTTTCCTTTCTGTTGGCTTTGTTGTGTGAGTAGCCTATAGGATTAAGTTGGTTACCGCAGGCAGTGGATTTAGCTTCCTGTCTTTGGTCCAGTGGTAGATGGATTGTCTGGTCTATGAGCTGTTATTGGTTTGAATGCAGGAGAATGCCCATGGGCTGCTTATGACTGTGTACAATATGTAGTTTTATTGGGCTGGGATGAGAGAATCCATTGAAGCATGGTGTAGGGATTGTGGTTCCTGTGTGCTAAGAAGAGAGGCTGGCACCAGTCAGAAAGCCCCATTACAGCCAATAATCACTTAATAACTTTTTCAACTTGTCATCATATGGGAGGCCTTCCATTCCTTGTAGTAGTCTAGTTGTCCACCTTTGAACTGACTCTAACTTCTGATTGTCCTTTTTAAAATGTGGAGCCCAAAACTGGTTCCCATATTCCAGATGTGGCCTTACAAGTGATTTATAGAGGTGTAACAATACGTTGGGATCACGGGATCTAATCTCCCTTTTTATACACCCTAAAATCTTGTCCCAAGCAGCATTCCATCAGCCTCTGGAAGGTTCCTGGCGCATTGCACAGCTCGAAGGGCATGCTTTTGAACTCGCAGAGACCCATAGGGGTGGTGAAGGCGGTCTTCTCCCGGTCTGCCTCAGCAACGGACACTTGCCAATAGTGACTAGTGAGATCAAGGGTAGAAAAATAATTTGCAGTTCTCAATGCAGCTAGCGATTCCTTAATACGGGGGAGTGGTGCCGTCCTTCTTCTTTAAAAGGACCAACGGAGCTGCCCAAAGGCTACAACTGTCACGGATAACCCCAGCCTCCTTCATGTTGCTCAACATGTCCTTGGTACACTGGTAATGTGAAGGTGGTATTGCCTTACAGCTCTCTTTGATGGGGTGGGTGTGCACCTGTGGGGATGTAGTGTTGGACCCCTTTTATTCCCCAAAGTCTAGCGGATGTTTGCTGAAGACTTGCTTGATTTCTTGCACTACCCTGTAGACCCCCTTCTTGTGATGTGAAGGTGTGGAGTCAGTGCCTACGTGTAATTCCTGACACCACTCCTCTGGCTGACTTGGTGAGCAGTCACTGACTGGGTGGGGTGCAGTAATGGTGGATGCTGCTACTTGGATAGCATGTGTATCTACTGTGAACAGCTTATCAATGGTGGCAAATCGGGGCAGCTTAACCTCTTGCTCTCCGCAGTTCAACACTCTCACCCGCACTCTTCCCTTCCGTATTAATGAATAAAACTGTGATATAAATAGTATATAGATACCCCACAAATGCAGATAAAGGTAGGTTATGGGAAAAGGGAGAAGAGGGAAACAGGAAAATAGTGTAATAAATAAGCAGATTCTATTACCAGTCCCACACCATTTTGTGACGCATAATCACACAGTGATCCAATTAAGATTCCAAGTCATCAAACATGTCCAAGCCATACGCAGAGGAGGCAATAGAATTAGGAAGCTCAAAGAAAGGGAATATTTCTGGATATATACTCTGGGCACGTTGGAACCCAAAGGCTTAAACCATGAATATGAAGTACAGACTTGATTCATTGGGCCATGCATGGACATAATGGACATAATTCTAATAAGCAGGACAGGTAATAAGGAGCACAAGGGATATGCTAAAATGTGTTGTGTGACAAGACAGACACAGGAAAGGACAGGATAACAGGTGTAGGGACCAACAAGGTGAGACAAGGGGTATCAGGATAGGGTCAAGTAGGTATGAATGTATGAAGCGGAAGAGGAGAACCCACAAGCTGGATGATCAATGGAAACAAACCCCATACGTCATACAGCCCACAGGATGGGAAGATGGGAAGGCCTACCAGATCAGTCGTGACCAAAGGGGCACTTTGGCCATGGTTTCCCGGGACAATCTAAAAAGGTGCCCACCAGCATTGAGGGCAACGGCTGAAGTTCCGGTTCCTCCACCAGCGGAGATGGCAAAAGAGGTAATTCACACCGTGATGGGTGACTTCCCAGCGGACTGGCCTACACAGAACGGCGCGGTGATTCTTCCAGTGATACTGTTCCCACAACCCGTGGATGAAGAAGTGATGGAGGTGGTCAACCGTGAGCCAGAGCCAGTGCCAGTGCCCAGGGATGAAACTGTGCCCAGCTCCCCTATGCTTCTGCCTGCCCCACACGATAACAGGGAAGAGAGACTGATTGTTCCCTCTCCCCCGCTGCCTGTCACCACTGACACTGGACCCCGGAGGTCCACTCGCCCCAACCTAGGTAGACCCCCACTTAGGTACAGGGAAACTACTATTTAGAGGGGGGGTGAACATTGTGTGTTGAAAGCACTGTTTAAAAGTTTTAAAGTTTGAAAATGAAAATGAATAATTGCTGGAAAGTTACCTGATTTACTGCTGATTGGAACCAGTCGTAGCCGGCAGCTGGACCCCATTGGGACCCCCTTCACCTTGCATAGAAACTTCTATGAACATGCCTGAGAACTTGCAAGGCAACCACAAACTTGTGGCCTGTAAATAAATGGTTGTTGCAGCTTCCACCGTTGCCGCCTCCGGAGAGGCAGATTGGAGGAAGGGCCCGCAGTGGAGTAGGCTGGGGCTCAGCCACCACAGGAACCGGTGGCAATCCTCTGGGGGTTTCAGTGGTTCCCCATGGACATGGGTCCCCTGGAAAGGACAGAACCCGCTCGGGCAATTTGTGCAGGACTGGGGTCAAGGGGTGCTGTCTGTTTGCTTAGGGGCAGCATCAGTGCCAGGTTGCTTGGGTGGGAGAGAGCGGAAGCCGCAACCGTTTACCGTAACGTTTAAGTAAGAGTACCTCCCGATGTGGGAAGATGTTATTATACTTGTATGTCTGTTACAGTTTTCTATATTTTTATATTTTCCAGTTGGTGAAAATAAAACCGGTGATGGACGGGCAGCCCGAGAACGGTCTGCATTTTGCTAAGGGGGAATGTGTCGCCCTGGACAAGCCAGGGGCCACAGAGCACAACACCTACACACCCCACACTCCCTGCAGGCACATCAAGGTCAGACACAAAACCCTTGTTGCCTTCCTCCAGGGGCTGATGTCCACACCAGGGGGTGGAGCCAGGCGGTTGGTCTCCGCCCACCGAGGAGTTCACAGTCCTGGAGGCGGGAAAGACAGGCAGTCTAGTTTGGAGGAGGAAGTGGAAGGAGGTGAAGTAGAGAGATAGAGTTTGGAGAGGAAAGAGTTCAGTTTTGACAGTGAAAGTGGAAAGAGTAAAGTGACAGCTAAAGAGCCTGAAGTTGGTCCGGGTGTGTGGCCCGGACAGAACAGCAAGGTTGGCAGACAGTGGTGACCGCCTGCAGGAGTGGCCTATCGGAGTTTGTCGTAAAGACCGTGGACGGGCGGTGGCCCGGCGGTACCGGACCGGTACACAAGGAGAAGCTAGCACCATTGGCAGGGGCTTTTCGGATCCCGGAAAGGCTAGGAGTCGCCGTGAAGTTGCCGAATCCGTTAGTGAAGGGGACCTCCGGGTTTCCAAACAGTCAAGTCCAGACAGAAGGCAACCGTCCAACCGTGAAGGGGAGACACCGCCACCGCCAAGGGCAACCGTTTCCCAGGGCCAGCGCCTGCGGGCAAAAGGGGCTCCTGCGGCCCACATCCAGGTCGGGGAGCGGGTTACCGGTGGGAACCCATCGGAATCAACATAGAACATAGGTGCAGGGAGAGACAGTCATCACTAACCTGCAGGAACAACAACACCGCAGCCGTCCGAGGGACCCGTCCATCCAGCCGCTTGTTTTAACGTGAACTGTGTCATCATCATTGGGCTGAGTGAGTACCTCCATGCCGTGCGGCACAGCGCTGCCCCTGTGACCCTGCACCTCACCAGGCCCCGCAACCCACCTGCCATCCACTCCTACCCCATCACCGGGCCCCGGGACAATCAACCCCCTACCCACGGAGGGGAGAAATAACAACAAAGCTGCTCCTTGTCACCGCTCCCAGGATCCCCGTCTCTGGAGGAAGGCAACAAGGGTTTTGTGTCTGACCTTGATGTGCCTGCAGGGAGTGTGGGGTGTGTAGGTGTTGTGCTCTGTGGCCCCTGGCTTGTCCAGGGTGACACACTACAACACTTAGGTTATTGTGCTTTTTGTGCAGCTTGCAGGGTTACATGATACTTCATATACGATTTTTAGCTTTCTTGTTAGTAAATCACATTTTTTTTCCTCTTTTTCTTTCCTTAACTGAAGGCGGCATATCTCCAAGGCATTCTGATCTCTCAGCAAATCAAGAGGAGCTGCAGACCGGGAAGACCGACCCTCAGGAGCCTCCTGGACTTCAGAGAACAAGCATGGCCGCCGACAGAGGAGCAACCTGTCCTCCAAGAAGCTCAGAAGAAGAGGCGATGCCCGGCAGCTTATCTGTTTTTGTCTTTTAAATGTGGTTTATACTTTTGCTGATGGTAATTTAATAAAATCTTTCTCCAATACGAGTTCTTCTTGCGTTGCCTCCAGTGAGTTCTGGCTTTGGTGATAAATATAGCACCCAACATAAATATAGCAGCAAAGCGGCAACTCAGTGGGAAAATAGCAGCAAGCAAATATAATGTGCAAAATCCGATGGCTAAATGATTATAAATAATGATGAAGTCAAAGCCTCAATATATATAAATATATATTTTGTAGCAGTGAGATATAACCAAGGCACAGACAGCACTGGGGTCATACACGTTACTATGGGGCATATACATTACTGGTAGCATACAGCTCTGGAGGGCAAACACATTACTGGGGTGGGTGGGATACAGCTCTGGGAGCTCAGACAGCTTAGTGGGGGGCACATATAGCTATAAGGGGCCCATAGAGCTCAGGGAGGCATACACAGCTCTAGGGGGCACATACAGCTCATGAGGGGACATTCAGTTCTAAGTGGCCCATACAGCTTAGGAGGGGAACATACAGCTCAGGAGGGGCTAGTTACCACCTTTGAACTGACTCTAACTTCTGAACAGGGTCGGCATCAGCACCCGGCGCACCAGGCAGTGTCAGGTGCTCCTGCCCTGACACTGTACACTGACACTGCTGCACGGTGCCCCTGCCCTGAAACTATACACTAGCACTACTGCACGGTGCTCCTGCGCTGACACTGTACACTGACGCCTGCTGCACGGTGCTCCTGCCCTGACACTGTACACTTACAGTGCTGCACGGTGCTCCTGCCCTGACACTGTACATTTACACTGCTGCACGGTGCTCCTGCCCTGACACTGTACACTGACACTGCTGCACGGTGCTCCTGCACTGACACTGTACACTGACACTGCTGCACGGTGCTCTTGCCCCGACACCACACTGACACTGCTGCACGGTGCTCCTGCCCTGACACTGTACACTTACACTGCTGCACGGTGCCCCTGCCCTGAAACTATACACTAGCACTACTGCACGGTGCTCCTGCGCTGACACTGTACACTGACACTGCTGCACGGTGCTCCTTTCCTGACCCTGTACACTGACGCCTGCTGCACGGTGCTCCTGCCCTGACACTGTACACTTACAGTGCTGCACGGTGCTCCTGCCCTGACACTGTACATTTACACTGCTGCAAGGTGCTCCTGCCCTGACACTGTACACTGACACTGCTGCACGGTGCTCCTGCACTGACACTGTACACTGACACTGCTGCACGGTGCTCTTGCCCCGACACTACACTGACACTGCTGCACGGTGCTCCTGCCCTGACACTGTACACTTACACTGCTGCACGGTGCTCCTGCCCTGACACTGTACACTGACACTGCTGCACGGTGCTCCTGCACTGACACTGTACACTGACGCTGCTGCACGGTGCTCCTGCACTGACACTGTACACTGACGCTGCTGCACGGTGCTCCTGCACTGACACAGTTCACTGACACTGCTGCACGGTGCTCCTGTCCAGACACTGTACTGAACTGTAACCATAGGACAATGCCACCAGTCATAGTGACCCCATCACAACCTTAAAGCTCTGTGCGCACAGTGCGGTTATTTGGCGCGGATTTGCCGCAGATTTTGCTGCAAAAAAAGTGCAGCTTTTGTTCATAACGTTTCTGCAGTCCTTCCCCAGCAAAATCTATGGGAAAAACAAAATGCTGTGCGCTCACTGCATTTTTCTTCCTACATCTCCAGGCTGGAAAGGGCCAGCAGACGCCTTCTGGTTGAAGCGCTGCTCTTGCTGTTCCCGACTCCGACTCAAGTTCTTCTCGACATATTCTTGAATCTGTCGGTACTGCACCCTCCGCCGAATTTCAAATTCAGTTTTCGAAGGGAGTGCCTCTGGGACCTCCAATCCCATGTCCAGATCCACCGGTAGCCGACCGGGGTGACCCCTCATCAGGTTTGCTGGGGTGTACTTCGTTGAGCTGGAAGGGATATTGTTGTACATATCGACCAAGTCGGGTAGCTTCTCCGGCCACAGGTTCCGCTCTTCCAGCGGCAACGTCTTGAGGAGGCTCAGGACCAAGTGGTTCATCTTCTCACACATGCCATTGGTCTGGGCATGGTAAGGGGTGGACCGGATCTTCTTGCAGCCGTACAACTGGCAAAACTCATGGAACACCTCCGCTTCAAAGGTCGGGCCTTAGTCAGTAAGCACCTTCTCAGGGTATCCATGTGGTCGGCAGAAATAAGCCTGGAACGCTCTAGCGGCAGTACGACCAGTTAGGTCTTTGACTGGGACAACCACCATGAACCTTGAATAGTGGTCTACTATGGTTAGAGCGAAGGTGTACCCACTTCGGCTGGGGGTGAGCTTTACATGGTCCAGGGCGACCAGCTCCAGCGGTTGATGTGTAACGATCGGGTGTAGGGGCGCCTTCTGGCTGGCCTCGTCCTTCCTTCTCAGCGTGCAAGGACCGCAGTCTCGGCACCAGGCCTCTACAGACTCCCGCATCCCACTCCAATAGAACCGCTCCCTCAACAGCATCTCCAGCTTCTTCCATCCGAAGTGTCCGGCACCATCATGGTACGCTTGTAGAACGGTGGGCACATTAGCTTGGGGAATCACTAACTGGCGGATTTTCTCATGAGTCTTCGGGTTAATCAGCTCACGGTACAACTTCCCCTGGTGTAGATACAACCGGGTCCGTTCTCGCCACAGGCGCTGGGCTTCAGCCGGGGTGGCAGGGTCTATTCCAGCAGCACCTTGCTCCACCAGGATCTTAACTAGGCGGACAGCGGGCGCCTGGTTTTGAGCTTCCTGCCACTCCTGACTGGGCAGCGGGTCCAGATTCGCCCGTTGCTGGTGGACATGCACCTTCTTAGTTGGTGGCTGGTGAAATGCAGGCAACTCGATCTCCTCGAGGTCGTCAACCTCGCACCCTTCTTCTGACAAGTGGGGCATCCGAGAGAGTGCATCAGCATTAACGTTGGCACGACCGGCCCTGTATTTGATGGTGAAATCGTAGTTGGCTAGCCTGGCCACCCACCGCTGTTCCAACGCGCCCAACTTGGCCGTGTCCAGGTGGGTCAGCGGATTATTATCCATGAAAGTGGTGAACTTTGCTGCGGCCAGGTAATGGCGGAACCGCACGGTGATAGCCCACACCAGCGCCAGGAGCTCGAGCTTGAAAGAGCTGTAGTTCTCAGGATTCCTTTCAGTCGGTCAGAGCTTTCGGTTAGCATAAGCAATCACCTTTTCCTTCCCATCTTGGACCTGGGACAAGACTGCCCCCAAGCCCACATTGCTGGCATCGGTGTAGAGGATGAACGGGTTGCTGTAATCGGGATACGCCAGGATCTCCTCTCCGGTCAAGGCCGCCTTCAGTTGACGGAAGGATTCCTCATGCCTCTCTTCCCACACCAGTGGGGCTCCGATGGGTCTACCACCTTTGGTCTGTCCCACGAGGAGGTCTTGCATGGGGGCAGCCATCTTCGTGTACCCCTTGATGAAGCGCCGGTAGTACCCCACCAGACCCAGAAACTGCCTTACTTCCCTCACTGTGGTTGGTCTCGGCCAGTGTTGGATGGCAGTGATCTTCTCGGGGTCGGGGGCGACACCTTCTGCACCCACCACATGCCCCAGGTACTGCACTCTGGGTTTCAGCAGGTGACACTTGGAGGGCTTCAACTTCATCCCGTATTTGGCAAGGGACGTGAACACTTCAGCCAGGTTCTCCAGGTGGGCTTCATATGTCTGGGAGTACACATTCACATCATCCAGGTATAACAGGACGGTTTCGAAGTTTAGATGCCCCAGACAGCACTCCATCAGCCGTTGGAAGGTTCCAGGGGCGTTGCACAGCCTGAACGGCATACTATTGAATTCACAGAGCCCCATTGGGGTGGTGAAGGCAGTTTTCTCCCGGTCCTCCGGTGCCACAGCCACTTGCCAGTACCCGCTGGTGAGGTCAAGGGTGGAGAAGTAATTTGCAGTTCTCAGTGCGGCCAAAGACTCTTCATTACGGGGCAGTGGGTAAGCATCTTTATGCGTTATCTGGTTAATCTTCCGGTAATCCACGCACATCCGCATGGTGCCGTCCTTCTTCTTAACCAGTACCAATGGGGCGGCCCAGGGACTACAGCTGTCCCTGATGACCCCTGCCTCCTTCATGTTCCTCAACATGTCCTTGGCACATTGGTAGTGTGCAGGGGGAATAGGCCTGTACCTCTCTTTGATAGGGGGGTGTTCACCGGTGGGAATATGGTGTTGGACCCCTTTAACCTGCCCAAAGTCTAGGGGATGTTTGCTAAAAACTTGCTCATACTCCCGTACCACCCGGTATACCCCTTCTTTGTGATGTGTAGGGGTACCGTCAGTGCCTACATGTAGCTGTTGGTGCCACTCATCTAACTCCCCTTGGGGCGGGTGAGTGCTGGCAGTCGGTGGTGAGGTTGGGGGAACTGCCTCGCGGATGGTGTGGGGATCCAGAGTGAGCAACTTGGCAAGTGTAGCATACCGGGGAAGCCTGACTTCTGCCTCCCCGCAGTTCAGCAACCTCACAGGCACTCTCCCCTTCTTTACAGCTACCACCCCTCGGGCGTCCATTACTGTGGGCCAGTGCTCGGAGGGCATGGGCTCTATCATGGCAGGGTAGTCACGTCCCTGGGGCCCTACTGCTGCCCTACACCAAATCATCATCTCACTCCTAAGGGGTACAATCAACGGGGCAACATCCATCACTCTCACCCCACCAATCTCTCCTCCTGTCGAGTTCACATGCTGGCGGTACATCAAGGCTCGGATCTCACGCTGCACAGCTCTCTGTCGACTCTCCGCCACCGTGGCAGCCAGCTGCTGCAGTAGGGTCAGCACATCAATCATACAGTGCTCCATCACATTGGTTCCTAGCACTATCTTCGGGTTACGATCACTGGGTTCATTCATTATCACAATCATACCCTGGTGTTGCAGTTCAGCTCGCCCCACAGTCATGGACACTTGTTTGTATCCCACTTGGGTCAATGGGAGTCCATCAGCAGCAATCAGTGTTATACTAGCATCTGGGGGAGCCAGCTCGTCTTTCCCCCAATACCGTTGATACAGTGTGTATGGTATAGTGGTTACCTGTGATCCAGCGTCCAGAAGAGCCATCACCGGTATGCCGTCCACAGCCACGGGAATGATAGGCCAGGCCCCGATGTACCGGTCCCGCCAGACTGGGGGGCCATGGGGTTCTACTCCTGAGGATTGGCCCGTGGCCCCAGGGGTTGCTCGTTTAATGGACACCGTCGGGAGTAGTGGCCGGGTTTGCTGCACCTGTAACAAATTGGGGGTCCATACCGTGAGTCATTGGTTCTTCTCCGCTGCATGCAGGGGACGTCCTCAGGACGGTCGGCGAGCTGTATCTTTGCCGGAGGCTGGGATCTGGTCTGAGGCTGGAGTGCGGCGAGGATCTTGGCAGCCAGTTCTTCCATCGTGCTGCTTGGAGCTGTAGGTACAGGAGATCCTGGTAGGGCAGGGGCCACCATGACGGGAGCCGTCTCAACTGGCCACGGGGCTGGTTCCAAGACTTCCGAAGCTGGAGGTTGCAGAGCTTTAATGGCCCGTTCCTTTAACACAGCAAAGTCCACATCAGGGTGTTCTAGGGCCCACAGCCGGAGTTGTTTGCGATCCTCGGAGGACCTCATCCCCTGCACAAATTGCTCTACTAACATTTTGTTGCTGTCCGCCTCATTGATGGTGTCCACCCGCTTCAGTGTGCGGAGGGCGGTTTGCAGACGTAAAGCGTAGTCCCGAATGCTGTCCACAGGCCGTTGCCGACATTGGTAAAACTGCATCCTCAGCTCGGCTTCGGTACGGGTCTCAAAGGCAGTCTGTAGTTTCTCAAAGATGGTGGCTACAGAGAACCGGTCCCCCTCGGCCCAGGTCTCCGCCTCCTGCTCAGCCGCGCCGGTTAGCTGCCACAGCACTACCGCTGCACGTTGCTTATCAGTCAGGGGGTACATTTCTAGGAGCGGGCTAAGCTTCTTCCGGAAGACCTGTAACGCATCAGGTTTCCCGTCGTACTGCGGCAGCCAGGTAGCTCCGGCCACATATGGCAAGGAGAATGGCATCAGCTGAGCGAGAGCTGGGACCGCGGCACCCCCCGCCAGCGTGGCCGGGACCTGGGCAGGCCCATTCCCATCCACGGGTGCCACTGCGGCTGCACCCGCCGCTCCTCCAGCAGCTCCGTTGGGCGCAGACATCTTGTTTCCATCCCCCTTAGCCTCTTTCCGGCTCCTACTCTATCGGGGCGGGGTTTTGGCCTTCGCGCCTCCACTACTCGAGGAGACGCTCGAGCGGGAACTTTTCCCGCCAAAGATGGCGGCTTCTGAAATTTTCTGGCCGGACACCTCCCGCGGTAACAAGGCACACCTCTACCAGACGGCAGAGCGGTAAGATCCTGTTCGTGACGCCAAGTTATCGCGGGCGGAGGAGGGGATGCCGCGCTCTCCCACTGCTCGGGTCCGGCTGCTGCTGCTCTGCGGCTGCTGCTGCTCGGTGGCTCGAGCGATGGGCCGGATCCCGGGGACTCAAGCGGCGCTCCTCGCCCGTGAGTGAAAAGGGGTGGTTTGGTTTTGGGGATATTGTCCGTGACGCCACCCACGGTTGTGGTGATTGTGTGGACACCACCGCTGCTCTGGACGGGGATCCCGGGAGCGGAGACAGGGAGCAGCTTTGTTGTTATTTCTCCCCTCCGTGGGTAGGGGGTTGGTTGTCCCGGGGCCCGGTGATGGGGTAGGAGTGGATGGCAGGCGGGTTGCGGGGCCTGGTGAGGTGCAGGGTTGCAGGGGCAGCGCTGTGCCGCACGGCACGGAGGTACTCACTCAGCCTAATGATGATGACACAGTTCACGGTAAAACAAGCGGCTGGATGGACGGGTCCCTCGGACGGCTGCGGTGTTGTTGTTCCCTGCAGGTTAGTGATGACTGTCTCTCCTGGCACCTATGTTCTATGTTGATTCCGATGGGTTCCCACCGGTAACCCGCTCACCGACCTGGATGTGGGCCGGAGGAGCCCCTTTTGCCCGCAGGCGCTGGCCCTGGGAAACGGTTGCCCTTGGCGGTGGCGGTGTCTCCCCTTCACGGTTGGACGGTTGCCTTCTGTCGGGACTTGACTGTTTGGAAACCCAGAGGTCCCCTTCACTAACGGATTCGGCAACTTCACGGCGACTCCTAGCCTTGCCGGGGTCCGAAAAGCCCCTGTCAATGGTGCTAGCTTCTCCTTGTGTACCGGTCCGGTACCGCCGGGCCACCGCCCATCCACGGTCCTTACGGCAAACTCCGATAGGCCACTCCTGCAGACGGTCACCACCGTCTGCCAACCTTGCTGTTCTGTCCGGGCCACACACCCGGACCAACTTCAGGCTCTTTAGCTGTCACTTTACTCTTTCCACTTTCACTGTCAAAACTGAACTCTTTCCTCTCCAAACTCTATCTCTCTACTTCACCTCCTTCCACTTCTTCCTCCAAACTAGACTGCCTGTCTTTCCCGCCTCCAGGACTGTGAACTCCTCGGTGGGCGGAGACCAACCGCCTGGCTCCACCCCCTGGTGTGGACATCAGCCCCTGGAAGAAGGCAACAAGGGTTTTGTGTCTCACCTTGATGTGCCTGCAGGGAGTGTTTGGTGTGTAGGTGTTGTGCTCTGTGGCCCCTGGCTTGTCCAGGGCGACACACTACAACACTTAGGTTATTGTGCTTTTTGTGCAGCTTGCAGGGTTACATGATACTTCATATACGATTTTTAGCTTTCTTGTTAGTAAATCACATTTTTTTTCCTCTTTTTCTTTCCTTAACTGAAGGCGGCATATCTCCAAGGCATTCTGATTTCTCAGAAAATCAAGAGGAGCTGCAGACCGGGAAGACCGACCCTCAGGAGCCTCCTGGACTTCAGAGAACAAGCATGGCTGCCGACAGAGGAGCAACCTGTCCTCCAAGAAGCTCAGAAGAAGAGGCGATGCCCGGCAGCTTATCTGTTTTTGTCTTTTAAATGTGGTTTATACTTTTGCTGATGGTAATTTAATAAAATCTTTCTCCAATACGAGTTCTTCTTGTGTTGCCTCCAGTGAGTTCTGGCTTTGGTGATAAATATAGCACCCAACATAAATATAGCAGCAAAGCGGCAACTCAGTGGGAAAATAGCAGCAGGCAAATATAATGTGCAAAATCCGATGGCTAAATGATTATAAATAATGATGAAGTCAAAGCCTCAATATATATAAATATATATTTTGTAGCAGTGAGATATAACCAAGGCACAGACAGCACTGGGGTCATACACGTTACTGTGGGGCATATACATTACTGGGGGCATACAGCTCTGGAGGGCAAACACATTACTGGGGTGGGAGGGATACAGCTCTGGGAGCTCATACAGCTTAGTGGGGGGCACATATAGCTATGGGGGCCCCATAGAGCTCAGGGAGGCATACACAGCTCTAGGGGGCACATACAGCTCATGAGGGGACATTCAATTCTAAGTGGCTCATACAGCTAAGGAGGGGCACATACAGCTCAGGAGGGGCTAGTTACCACCTTTGAACTGACTCTAACTTCTGAACAGGGTCGGCATCAGCACCCGGCGCACGAGGCAGTGTCAGGTGCTCCTGCCCTGACACTGTACACTGACACTGCTGCATGGTGCTCCTGCCCTGACACTATACACTAGCACTGCTACACGGTGCTCCTGCACTGACACTGTACACTGACACTGCTGCACGGTGCTCCTGTCCTGACACTGTACACTGACGCCTGCTGCACGGTGCTCCTGCCCTGACACTGTACACTGACACTGCTGCACGGTGCTCCTGCCCTGACACTGTACATTTACACTGCTGCACGGTGCTCCTGCCCTGACACTGTACACTGACACTGCTGCACGGTGCTCCTGCCCTGACACTGTACATTTACAGTGCTGCACGGTGCTCCTACCCTGACACTGTACACTGACACTGCTGCACGGTGCTCCTGCACTGACACTGTACACTTACACTGCTGCGCGGTGCACTTGCCCTGAAACTGTAAACTTACAGTGCTGCACGGTGCTCCTGCCCTGACACTGTACATTTACACTGCTGCACGGTGCTCCTGCCCTGACACTGTACACTGACACTGCTGCACGGTGCTCCTGCACTGACACTGTACACTTACACTGCTGCACGGTGCTCTTGCCCTGACACTGTACACTGACACTGCTGCACGGTGCTCTTGCCCTGACACTACACTGACACTGCTGCACGGTGCTCCTACCCTGACACTGTACACTTACACTGCTGCACGGTGCTCCTGCCCTGACACTGTACACTGACACTGCTGCACGGTGCTCCTGCACTGACACTGTACACTGACGCTGCTGCACGGAACTCCTGCACTGACACAGTTCACTGACACTGCTGCACGGTGCTCCTGTCCAGACACTGTACTGAACTGTAACCATAGGACAATGCCACCAGTCATAGTGACCCCATCACAACCTTAAAGCTCTGTGTGCACACTGCGGTTATTTGGCGCGGATTTGCCGCAGATTTTGCTGCAAAAAAAGTGCAGCTTTTGTTCATAACCTTTCTGCAGTCCTTCCCCAGCAAAATCTATGGGAAAATCAAAATGCTGTGCGCTCACTGCATTTTTCTTCCTATACGTTTTGCTGCAGAATTTCAACTCGCGGAAAAAACGCATGCGGGTGCCGGGTACGTTTTTGACTCTGGTGCGGAATTCTGCCAAAGGGTGCAGATTTTTCTTAAGAAAAGCAAATTTCCCAGTGCGCACAGACCCTGAAGTAGATTTTTCACTTAATCTTCGTCCAAGAGTTCACTTCAGTGTAAAAAAAAAAATACAAACCCTGCTGTCCCCCCCTTCCCCGTCCATGGGTCTACTGGCCAGTCTCTGCCGCTAGTGTCTGGTATTGACCATTTCACTGGTCACGATGACAGTGCAGCAGCCAATCAGTGAGCTCTGCCAGTGTAAACCGAACGCCCCACTCAGAGCTGCTGAGCTCACTGATTGGCTGCTGCACTGTCCTCGTGATATCAGTGAAATGGTCAATGCCAGACTCATCAGTTGTTTCACTGTCTATACCTCGCATGTAAATTTACCCGCGTACTTTTATCCATGTGTTATTAGACATCATGTGGATGGTGGTCTGTATGGGGCATGGGGGGCACTACAGGAGGGCATGCGATGATTGTGCAGCGCACTAAGTGGGAACAAGATTAGACATTACACAGATCATCACTGTACATTCTGATGTCTGGTTTTCTCATCCGAGTTTTATCCGTGTTTCTCACAGATAGAGCCCCTACCTATGAGAGTCTATGGGGCTGATCACAGATAGAGCCTGTACCTATGAGAGTCTATGGGGCTGATCACAGATAGAGCCCATACCTATGACAGTCTATGGGGCTGATCACAGATAGAGCTCATACTTATGAGAGTCTATGGGGCTGATCACAGATAGAGCCTGTACTTATGAGAGTCTATGGGGCTGATCACAGATAGGGCCCCTACCTGTGAGAGTCTATGGGGCTGATCACAGATAAAGCCCATAACTATGAGAGTCTATGGGGCTGATCACAGATAAAGCCCGTACCTATGAGAGTTTATGGGGTTGATCACAGAGCCCATACCTATGAGAGTCTATGGGGCTGATCACAGATAGAGACTGTACTTATGAGAGTCTATGGGACTGATCACAGATAGGGCCCATACCTATGACAGTCCATGGGGCTGATTACAGATAGAGCTCATACTTATGAGGGTCTATGGGGCTGATCACAGATAGAGCCTGTACTTATGAGAGTCTAACTGTCAGAGGTACAGGTATCTATCTGTGATCAGTCCCATAGACTCTCATAGGTACGGGCCCTATCTGTGATCAGCCCAATAGACTTTCAAAGGTACAGGCTCTATCTGTGATTAGCCCCATAGACTCTCATAAGTACAGGTTCTATCTGTGATCAGCCCCATAGACTCTCATAGGTACAGGCTCTATCTGTGATCAGCCCCATAGACTCTTGTCGCGGGCGGAGGAGGGGACGCTGCGCTCTCCCACTGCTCGGGTCCGGCTGCTGCTGCTGCTCGGTGGTGGCTCGAGCGGTGGGCCGGATCCCGGGGTCTCGAGCGGCGTTCCTCGCTGCTGCTGTTTGGATAGCATGTGTATCTATTGTGAACAGCTTATCAATGGTGGCAAATCAGGGCAGCTTAACCTCTTGCTCTCCGCAATTCAACACTCTCACGCGCACTCTTCCCTTCCGTATTAATGAATAAAACTGTGATATAAATAGTATATAGATACCCCACAAATGCAGATAATGGTAGGTTATGGGAAAAGGGAGAAGAGGGAAACAGGAAAATAGTGTAATAAAGTATACCTTCAAGGGGGGAGAGGAAATGGCAGCACAGCCAGTGGAGGTGAAGCAACGGGAAGCCTGCAACTAAATTGTTGAGAGCGTTATCACATGGTGACTGAGCCTGATGGTAACGGGAGCATAGAGGTGCCGATCCTGTCTTACCTGCGTTGGTGTAGAAGTGGGTTTCCAGTAGTGGAGTCAGCTGTGTGCAGTGGTGGCTGTGGGTTCTTTTATGTGCGACCGTAGTAATAGCTGCGCCCACTTCCTGTATGGGAGTGGAATGCAGTGAGGCTAATGGAACGCACGTCTGCGCCTGCGCATTTGTGAAGAAGGCGAGGGAGAGGGGGGAGGCTGTAATTGGCCTCCTCAACCTCGTGTGGGTCCTTCACCTCGGCCCAAACCCTGTGTGGTCAGGGCACCCTTCCTTGTAACTGCGCACAAGGAATACCACACACCTCCTTACTATGCTGGCAGCAGAGCTCAATGCCATCATGCGGTCAAATGTTTACTTTGAAATGCATGGGAAATGTGAGTCACACCGCTGAGAAGTTGTGGACGGTTAGCTCTGGAGACCAAGTTTCATCAATGGTTGTCTCCACTCAACCAGCAGCCAGGGAAGGCCGGGTGTGACAATGATGCAAACATGGGTGCGGCCCTTCGCCGTGACAATGTGACACACGTGCCTTGTGTGGCTCACATGTTGAACCTGGTTGTCCAGCAATTTTTAAAGCTCTATCCTGGCCTACATGGCCTTCTGCAGAGGGCACGTTGTAACGCCTTCCTTAATCCACACACTCAGATGGGCTGTAGAGGATAGGCTAGAGGGAAGCCACTCACCAAGCAGGACCTCCAGAACCCTGAAACCCTTTAACCCCTATACAGGGATTAGGAATTACACAGGGCCCAAGGTGATCAATACCTGTGGAAGGCTGCAGTTCCAGAGAATAGTAGTCAGGCAGGGACAAAACATTAATTGAGGAACAGGAACAGAATGGGACGGCCAGGACTTAATCAGAAAACAAGCAGAGGTGAAATGCGGATCGGCCAACAAGGTACATAAACAGCAAGCAGGAAAAGTAGTCAGGTAACAAGCACACAAAATCATAAAACTGAACTGGAGGTAAAAGTAACCAGAGGTCATAGCTATGTCTGGCAGTGGTCTGCAGACAGGATGGGCATAAAAAAGGGTGTGGTGTCTTCCCATTGGTTGTAGCTGAATGATGGTGAGCCGTAATCAAGTGCAGCATTGGGCCATGCACATTTTTTCTCCCGGTTCTTTTCCGTGTTCACACTATACGTGGTTCCACTATGTATGGAGTTCCATTATTTCTTGTTTTTTATTTGTCATGTCTGATCAACTGGTTACATTATGTCTGATTACCTTGTCTAACCTTTTTTTCTTCCTATTCTTTACTCTCCAGGTTCCCATAGTCACGTGAAATATCCCTGCTGCACTTGATTATGGCTCACTATTCACTATAGGATGTCTTCAAATTGGTTTCAAATTGCATTTGGCGCATGGTGACAATTATCTCGAGAGTGCAAAGCACACTGGCCACCGGTGATGAAAAGTGTGTGCAAACTCATGTATGTCAGAGGAACGGGGCAAAGCTCAATGTTTCGTTGAGTCCCTTTGGGACCAGCGTGTCCAGGCGGTGAATCCAACGTGCCTCACATTGGGAAGCATTTTTTTAAGGTTACCACCCCTGGACCCGCTGCTCACCATGTCAATGCCCCGCACCTCCATCAGTGCAGAGTTACAATTATGGTAGATCTTAAAGTGTCGAGGCAGCATTTTAAGTAATGTATTGTCCGTAATAGATTTAGCTGCCTCGATGTCATGGAAATGCTCCCTGACCCTAATGCGGAGCTCACGGGAAGTGAGCCCCACATAGATCAGGGAGCATGGGCACACAGCAAAGTACACCACGTGTGTGGAGACGCACGTGATGTATTTTCTGATTTGAAATGTCTGAGCTCCATCAGACGAGAAGAATGTCATACTGCGAACCACGTTTCTACAGGCCAAGCAGTGGCCACACTTATAACAGCCCACAGTCGGGCCTCTGGTACCAAATGGATTACGGGCAGGGGGGACATAGTGGCTCGCCACCAGGATGTCTCGCAAATTCTTGGCCCGACATGCTGCAACCAGCGGAGTCTGTGGGAGGAAGTCCGAGAGCACAGGATCCGATAGAAGCAACGGCCAGTGCTTGCTCAAATATCTCTCACAGTAACCCATTCATAGTTGAAAGTGCCAATAAAACGCAGTTCAGGCTCAGAAGGACCCCGTTTGGACTTATATGAGAGCAACTGAGGTCTAGGGGTATTCCTAGCACGAAGGTAGCCCTTTTTGATGGCTCGATTGCTATAGCCTCGGTCCCGGAAGCGGCGCTGGAGGTCGACAGACTGTTGTTCAAAAGCAATGTCTGACGAACAAATTCGCTTCATCCTGACGAACTGGCCAGTCGGTACGGCCCGGATGGTGGAGGGGGTATGAGCAGAAGAAGCATGCAGCAGTGCGTTGACTGATGTTTCCTTCCTATGAACGTCGGTCTGAACAATTCGCACCGAACCGACTGAAATTTAAATATCCAGGAAGTCAACGTAACTGCTGCTATGCTTATGCGTCAATCTGATGTTAAAGGTATTGTTATTAAGTTCCCCCATAAATGTCTCGAGCTGCTCCACAGTGCCCTGCCAAAAAATCAAAATATCATCCATATACCTTAGCCAGCACTGCACATGGGCGCCAGGCCCTGCACCTCCGTCACCAAAAACCAAACACTCCCAGTACCCTAGGAAGAGGTTGGCGTATGAAGGCGCGCAGACCGCACCCATCGCAGTGCCGCGCCCCTGAAGGTAATACCGATCATTGAATACAAAAAAAATTCTCATACTACTGTATGGGGGTCCCTATATTTAATATGATATCCAAGCCACAGCATCCACCGTTACTTCACCACACCCATTCAGTGACAGCTCACCAAGTCAGCCAGAGAAGTGGTGTAAGGAATTACACGTAGGTACTGACTTCACACCTTCACATCACAAGAAGCGGGTCCACAGGGTAGTGCAAGAATACGAGCAAGTCTTCAGCAAACATCCGCTAGACTTTGGGAGAATAAAAGGGGTCTATATTCATGGTAGAACTTGGGTTCTAACGTGCCCAGAGTATGCTCCACTCTATGCTCCCTTTACAATCAGGCTCAGTCACCATGTGATAACGCTCTCAACTCTTTAGTTGCAGGCTTCCTTTTGCTTCACCTCCACTGGCTGTGCTGCCATTTCCTCTCACCCCCAGAAGGTATACTTTATTACACTATTTTCCTCTTTCCCTGTTCCCCCTTTTCCCATAACCTACCTTTATTTACAATTGTGGGGTATCTATATGATATTTACATCATAGTTTTATTCATTAATGCGGAAGGGAAGAGTGCCCGTGAGAGTGTTGAACTGCGGAGAGCAGGAGGTTAAGCTGCCCCGACTTGCCACCATTGATAAGCTGTTCACAGTAGATACACATGCTATCCAAGTAGCAGCATCCACCATTACTGCACCCCACCCAGTCAGTGACTGCTCACCAAGTCAGCCAGAGGAGTGGTGTCAGGAATTACACGTAGGCACTGACTCCACACCTTCACATCACAAGAAGGGGGTCTACAGGGTAGTGCAAGAATACGAGCAAGTCTTCAGCAAACATCCGCTAGACTTTGGGGGAATAAAAGGGGTCCAACACTACATCCCCACAGGTGCACACCCACCCATCAAAGAGAGCTATAAGCCAATACCACCTTCACATTACCCGTGTACCAAGGACATGTTGAGCAACATGAAGGCGCCTGGGGATATCCGTGACAGTTGTAGCCTTTGGGCAGCTCCGTTGGTCCTGTTAAAAAAGAAGGACGGCACCACTCCCCCGTATTGAGGAATCACTAGCTGCATTGAGAACTGCAAATTATTTTTCTACCCTTGATCTCACTAGTCACTATTGGCAAGTGTCCGTTGCTGAGGCAGACCGGGAGAAGACCGCCTTCGCCACCCCTATGGGTCTCTGCGAGTTCAAAACCAAGCCCTTCGAGCTGTGCAATGTGCCAGGAACCTTCCAGAGGCTGATGGAATGCTGCTTGGGGCAAGATTTTAGGGTGTATAAAAAGGGAGATTAGCTCCCGTGATCCCAACGTATTGTTACACCTCTATAAATCACTTGTATGGCCACATCTGGAATATGGGAACCAGTTTTGGGCTCCACATTTTAAAAAAGGACATTCAGAAGTTAGAGTCAGTTCAAAGGTGGGCAACTAGACTACTACAAGGAATGGAAGGCCTCCCATATGATGACAAGTTGAAAAAGTTATTAAGTGATTATTGGCTGTAATGGGGCTTTCTGACTGGTGCCAGCCTCTCTTCTTAGCACACAGGAACCACAATCCCTACACCATGCTTCAATGGATTCTCTCATCCCTGCCCAGTAAAACTACATATTTTACACAGTCATAAGCAGCCCATGGGCATTCACATGCATTCAAACCAATAACAGCTCATAGACCAGACAATTCATCTACCACTGGACCAAAGACAAGAAGTTAAATCCACTGCCTGCGGTAACCAACTTAATCCTATAGGCTACTCACACAACAAACCCAACAGAAAGGAAAAAAACATGGCTTTGATTATCCATCCAATGAAAACGCATAACCATTGTGAGCCATTGGACAATGCAATTGGACACATGGTGACATGGTGCACGGCCCAATGAATCAAGTCTTTACTTCATATTCACGGTTTAAGCCCTTGGGTTCTAATGTGCCCAGAGTACATATCCAGAAAGATTCTCTTTCTTTGAGCTAAACACAAGTCAACAATACATTGTAAGCAGATTCTATTACCAGTCCCACACCATTTTGTGACGCATAATTACACAGTGATCCAATTAAGATTCCAAGTCATCGAACATGTCCAAGCCATACGCAGAGGAGGCAATAGAATTAGGAAGCTCAAAGAAAGGGAATATTTCTGGATATATACTCTGGGCACGTTGGAACCCAAAGGCTTAAACCATGAATATGAAGTACAGACTTGATTCATTGGGCCATGCATGGACATAATGGACATAATTCTAATAGGCAGGACAGGTAATAAGGAGCACAAGGGATATGCTAAAATGTGTTGTGTGACAAGACAGACACAGGAAAGGACAGGTTAACAGGTGTAGGGACCAACAAGGTGAGACAAGGGGTATCAGGATAGGGTCAAGTAGGTATGAATGTAGTAATGGGGCAGGCATAGAGAATTGTATGTGAATGTGAATTACAATAAGTCACTAAGGAAAGGAATATGTGAGTGTGTGCCTAATGTAAACTAATATTGTACTGGCAAAATTATAGATGGAAAGGGAGAAGGGGAGGGGGGAGAGGGGAGGCTGTAATTGACTACAAGGGTATGAGTTATGAGTGATCATAGGAATAGTGTTACATAAGTGGAAATACCGATGGAGGACCGGATGTGTAAGCGCAAACCTTATACAAAGCTATAGAGTGCTGATGGGTGAGAGTGTGATGTTAGATATAAGACATCCTATAGTGAATAGTGAGCCGTAATCAAGTGCAACAGGGATATTTCACGTGACTATGGGAACCTGGAAGGTAAAGAAAGGGGAGAAAAAACTGTTAGACAAGGTAATCAGGCATAATGTAACCAGTTGATCAGACATGACAAATATGACAAATAAAAAACAAGGAAGAATGGAACTCCATACATAGATGAACCATATATAGTGTGAACACGAAAAAGAACCGGGCGTTAGAAAAAATGTGCACGGCTCAATGAATCAAGTCTGTTCTTCATATTCATGGTTTAAGCCCTTGGGTTCCAACGTGCCCAGAGTATATATCCAGAAAGATTCCCTTTCTTTGAGCTTCCTAATTCTATCGCCTCCTCTGCGTATGGCTGGGACATGTTCGATGACTTGGAATCTTAATTGGGCCACTGTGTGATTATGCGTCACAAAATGGTGTGGGACTGGTAATAGAATCTGCTTACAACGTATTGTTGACTTGTGCTTAGCACAAAGAAAGGGAATCTTTCTGGATATGTACTCTGGACACCCAAGGGCTTAAACCGTGAATATGAAGTACAGACTTGATTCATTGGGCCGTGCACCATGTCACCATGTGTGCAATTGCATTGTCCAATGGCTCACAATGGTTATGCGTTTTCATTGGATGGATAATCGAAGCCATGTTTTTTTCCTTTCTCTTGGGTTTGTTGTGTGAGTAGCCTATAGGATTAAGTTAGTTACTGCAGGCAGTGGATTTAGCTTCCTGTCTTTGGTCCAGTGGTAGATTGATTGTTTGGTCTATGAGCTGTTATGGGTTTTAATCCAGGTGAATGCCCATGGGCTGCATATAACTGTGTGAAATATGTTGTGGGAATGGGAGACACTAAAAGTGTAGTTGGAGAGGTATGAAGAGATCCAAGAGAGGGCGAGGTCTCTGACGCCAAGGGAAGAGAGGATCTGTAGTAGCAGGGAGTGGTCAACAGTGTCAAAGGCTGAGGATAGGTCTAGAAGTAGGAGTACAGAGAAGTGGTTGTTAGCTTTGGCGGTAAGTAAGTCATTTGTGATTTTAGTCAGGGCAGTTTCAGTGGAATGATGTGGACGGAAGCCGGACTGTAGGTTGTCAAAGAGAGAGTTAGAGGAGAGGTGGGAGGAAAGTTCAGCATGGACGTGCTGTTCCAGGAGTTTTGAGGCAACTGGGAGTAGCGATATGGGTCTATAGCTGGTAGTAGAGGTTGGGTCGAGGGAAGGTTTCTTTAGGATAGGTGTGACTGTTGCATGCTTAAAGGCAGAAGGGAAGGTACCAGTTGTTAAAGATAGGTTGAAGAGATGGGATAAGGCTGGAATAAGGATAGTGGTGAGGTTGGGGAGGAGGTGGGATGGGATGGGGTCAAGTGCGCATGTGGTGAGGTGTGCTTTTGAGAGAAGATGTGCGAGCTCTCCTTCGGTGATGGTGGGGAGGGGGTTTATGGGGAAGAGCAGTGGTCTGTTATATGAAGGGGTTGTGGTGGTTCAGCAGAAAAGACTTGTCTGGTTTGGTCGATCTTTTCTTTGAAATATGTGGCAAATTCTTCTGCGGAAATGTGGGAGGTTGGAGGGGGCAGCGATGGGCGAAGGAGGGAGGTAAAAGTATTAAACAGCTGTTTGGGGTTGTGTGTTAAAGAGGATATGAGGTTTTTGAAGTAATCCTGTTTAGCAGAGGTAAGGGCCAAGCGAAATGTGTGAATTGTATTTTTGAATGTGGTGAAGTCTTCCTGGGAGTGCGTTTTCTTCCAGCGCCGCTCTGCAGCTCTAGACACTTGCCGTAGTTTTTTAGTGAGGCTGTTGTGCCAGGGTTGTCTATTGATTAGTCTTGCTCTGCCGTTCACAAGAGGAGCGACTGAATCAATAGCTGATGTGAGGGATTAGAAAGGGTGGTCCTTGTGGTGGACTGCAGGTATGGAGAGCTGTTGTCATCGTATTAGATAGATAAGAATGATTATATGTATTGTAGAAATGTCTCCTATCATGTTCCCTAATTTTTTATTATGTCCACATCCTGGTCCCCATCTTGGACATCATAACAAACGTGCACTTTTTTCTTTAATTTACACATTGGACCATAGGAAAAATGACACTACAGCTACAGAGGTGACCGTCTGATAGCCCAGCTCGACTATCCATCTCTACTGAAGACCCTTTCAGCTTTTTGAGAGTTGGGTGGAGGACATTATCTCTGAAAATAAGGTCCCACAGCTTCACCCCATCAGTGTGAGCAGGACACTTAGGACTCTTAGAAGAGTCAATGCTCTGAGACCATGGGGGGTGCTTAGCCCCCTCTCTTCGTCACTGAGGATGATTTCATTTTTCAGGGATTAAAAAGGGTGGTCCTTGTGGTGGACTGCAGGTATGGAGAGCTGTTGTCATCGTATTAGATAGATAAGAATGATTATATGTATTGTAGAAATGTCTCCTATCATGTTCCCTAATTTTTTATTATGTCCACATCCTGGTCCCCATCTTGGACATCATAACAAACGTGCACTTTTTTGTTTAATTTACACATTGGACCATAGGAAAAATGACACTACAGCTACAGAGGTGACCGTCTGATAGCCCAGCTCGACTATCCATCTCTACAGAAGACCCTTTCAGCTTTTTGAGAGTTGGGTGGAGGACATCATCTCTGAAAATAGGGTCCCACAGCTGCACCCCATCAGTGTGAGCAGGACTCTTAGGACTCTTAGAAGAGTCAATGCTCTGAGATCATGGGGGGCGCTTAGCCCCCTCTCTTCGTCACTGAGGATGATTTCATTTTTCAGGGATTAGAAAGGGTGGTCCTTGTGGTGGACTGCAGGTATGGAGAGCTGTTGTCATCGTATTAAATAGATAAGAATGATTATATGTATTGTAGAAATGTCTCCTATCATGTTCCCTAATTTTTAATTATGTCCACATCCTGGTCCCCATCTTGGACATCATAACAAACGTGCACTTTTTTGTTTAATTTACACATTGGACCATAGGAAAAATGACACTACAGCTACAGAGGTGACCGTCTGATAGCCCAGCTCGACTATCCATCTCTACTGAAGACCCTTTCAGCTTTTTGAGAGTTGGGTGGAGGACATCATCTCTGAAAATAGGGTCCCACAGCTGCACCCCTTTAGTGTGAGCAGGACTCTAAGGACTCTTAGAAGAGTCAATGCTCTGAGACCATGGGGGGCGCTTAGCCCCCTCTCTTCGTCACTGAGGATGATTTCATTTTTCAGGGATTAGAAAGGGTGGTCCTTGTGGTGGACTGCAGGTATGGAGACCTGTTGTCATCATATTAGATAGATAAGAATAATTTTATGTATTGTAGAAATGTCTCCTATCATGTTCCCTAATTTTTAATTATGTCCACATCCTGGTCCCCATCTTGGACATCATAACAAACGTGCACTTTTTTGTTTAATTTACACATTGGACCATAGGAAAAATGACACCACAGCTACAGAGGTGACCGTCTGATAGCCCAGCTCGACTATCCATCTCTACTGAAGACCCTTTCAGCTTTTTGAGAGTTGGGTGGAGGACATCATCTCTGAAAATAGGGTCCCACAGCTGCACCCCATCAGTGTGAGCAGGACTCTTAGGACTCTTAGAAGAGTCAATGTTCTGAGACCATGGGGGGCGCTTAGCCCCCTCTCTTCGTCACTGAGGATGATTTCATTTTTCAGGGATTAGAAAGGGTGGTCTTTGTGGTGGACTGCAGGTATGGAGAGCTGTTGTCATCGTATTAAATAGATAAGAATGATTATATGTTTTGTAGAAATGTCTCCTATCATGTTCCCTAATTTTTAATTATGTCCACATCCTGGTCCCCATCTTGGACATCATAACAAACGTGCACTTTTTTGTTTAATTTACACATTGGACCATAGGAAAAATGACACTACAGCTACAGAGGTGACCGTCTGATAGCCCAGCTCGACTATCCATCTCTACTGAAGACCCTTTCAGCTTTTTGAGAGTTGGGTGGAGGACATCATCTCTGAAAATAGGGTCCCACAGCTGCACCCCATCAGTGTGAGCAGGACTCTTAGGACTCTTAGAAGAGTCAATGCTCTGAGACCATGGGGGGCGCTTAGCCCCCTCTCTTCGTCACTGAGGATGATTTCATTTTTCAGGGATTAGAAAGGGTGGTCCTTGTGGTGGACTGCAGGTATGGAGAGCTGTTGTCATCGTATTAAATAGATAAGAATGATTATATGTATTGTAGAAATGTCTCCTATCATGTTCCCTAATTTTTAATTATGTCCACATCCTGGTCCCCATCTTGGACATCATAACAAACGTGCACTTTTTTGTTTAATTTACACATTGGACCATAGGAAAAATGACACTACAGCTACAGAGATGACCGTCTGATAGCCCAACTCGACTATCCATCTCTACTGAAGACCCTTTCAGCTTTTTGAGAGTTGGGTGGAGGACATCTTCTCTGAAAATAGTTTCCCACAGCTGCACCCCATTAGTGTGAGCAGGACTCTTAGGACTCTTAGAAGAGTCAATGCTCTGAGACCATGGGGGGCACTTAGCCCCCTCTCTTCGTCACGGAGGATGATTTCATTTTTCAGGGATTAGAAAGGGTGGTCCTTGTGGTGGACTGCAGGTATGGAGAGCTGTTGTCATCGTATTAAATAGATAAGAATGATTATATGTATTGTAGAAATGTCTCCTATCATGTTCCCTAATTTTTAATTATGTCCACATCCTGGTCCCCATCTTGGACATCATAACAAACGTGCACTTTTTTGTTTAATTTACACATTGGACCATAGGAAAAATGACACTACAGCTACAGAGGTGACCGTTTGATAGCCCAGCTCGACTATCCATCTCTACTGAAGACCCTTTCAGCTTTTTGAGAGTTGGGTGGAGGACATCATCTCTGAAAATAGGGTCCCACAGCTGCACCCCATCAGTGTGAGCAGGACTCTTAGGACTCTTAGAAGAGTCAATGCTCTGAGACCATGGGGGGCGCTTAGCCCCCTCTCTTCGTCACTGAGGATGATTTCATTTTTCAGGGATTAGAAAGGGTGGTCCTTGTGGTGGACTGCAGGTATGGAGAGCTGTTGTCATCGTATTAAATAGATAAGAATGATTATATGTATTGTAGAAATGTCTCCTATCATGTTCCCTAATTTTTAATTATGTCCACATCCTGGTCCCCATCTTGGACATCATAACAAACGTGCACTTTTTTGTTTAATTTACACATTGGACCATAGGAAAAATGACACTACAGCTACAGAGGTGACCGTCTGATAGCCCAGCTCGACTATCCATCTCTACTGAAGACCCTTTCAGCTTTTTGAGAGTTGGGTGGAGGACATCTTCTCTGAAAATAGTTTCCCACAGCTGCACCCCATTAGTGTGAGCAGGACTCTTAGGACTCTTAGAAGAGTCAATGCTCTGAGACCATGGGGGGCACTTAGCCCCCTCTCTTCGTCACGGAGGATGATTTCATTTTTCAGGGATTAGAAAGGGTGGTCCTTGTGGTGGACTGCAGGTATGGAGAGCTGTTGTCATCGTATTAAATAGATAAGAATGATTATATGTATTGTAGAAATGTCTCCTATCATGTTCCCTAATTTTTAATTATGTCCACATCCTGGTCCCCATCTTGGACATCATAACAAACGTGCACTTTTTTGTTTAATTTACACATTGGACCATAGGAAAAATGACACTACAGCTACAGAGGTGACCGTTTGATAGCCCAGCTCGACTATCCATCTCTACTGAAGACCCTTTCAGCTTTTTGAGAGTTGGGTGGAGGACATCATCTCTGAAAATAGGGTCCCACAGCTGCACCCCATTAGTGTGAGCAGGACTCTAAGGACTCTTAGAAGAGTCAATGCTCTGAGACCATGGGGGGCGCTTAGCCCCCTCTCTTCGTCACTGAGGATGATTTCATTTTTCAGGGATTAGAAAGGGTGGTCCTTGTGGTGGACTGCAGGTATGGAGAGCTGTTGTCATCGTATTAAATAGATAAGAATGATTATATGTATTGTAGAAATGTCTCCTATCATGTTCCCTAATTTTTAATTATGTCCACATCCTGGTCCCCATCTTGGACATCATAACAAACGTGCACTTTTTTGTTTAATTTACACATTGGACCATAGGAAAAATGACACTACAGCTACAGAGATGACCGTCTGATAGCCCAACTCGACTATCCATCTCTACTGAAGACCCTTTCAGCTTTTTGAGAGTTGGGTGGAGGACATCTTCTCTGAAAATAGTTTCCCACAGCTGCACCCCATTAGTGTGAGCAGGACTCTTAGGACTCTTAGAAGAGTCAATGCTCTGAGACCATGGGGGGCACTTAGCCCCCTCTCTTCGTCACGGAGGATGATTTCATTTTTCAGGGATTAGAAAGGGTGGTCCTTGTGGTGGACTGCAGGTATGGAGAGCTGTTGTCATCGTATTAGATAGATAAGAATGATTATATGTATTGTAGAAATGTCTCCTATCATGTTCCCTAATTTTTTATTATGTCCACATCCTGGATCCCATCTTGGACATCATAACAAACGTGCACTTTTTTGTTTAATTTACACATTGGACCATAAGAAAAATGACACTACAGCTACAGAGGTGACCGTCTGATAGCCCAGCTCGACTATCCATCTCTACTGAAGACCCTTTCAGCTTTTTGAGAGTTGGGTGGAGGACATCATCTCTGAAAATAGGGTCCCACAGCTGCACTTCATCAGTGTGAGCAGGACTCTTAGGACTCTTAGAAGAGTCAATGCTGTGAGACTATGGGGGGCGCTTATCCCCCTCTCTTCGTCACTGAGGAGGATTTCATTTTTCAGGGATTAGAAAGGGTGGTCCTTGTGGTGGACTGCAGGTATGGAGAGCTGTTGTCATCATATTAGATAGATAAGAATAATTTTATGTATTGTAGAAATGTCTCCTATCATGTTCCCTAATTTTTTATTATGTCCACATCCTTGTCCCCATCTTGGACATCATAATAAACGTGCACTTTTTTGTTTAATTTACACATTGGACCATAGGAAAAATGACACTACAGCTACAGAGGTGACCGTCTGATAGCCCAGCTCGACTATCCATCTCTACTGTGGACCCTTTCAGCTTTTTGAGAGTTGGGTGGAGGACATCATCTCTTAAAATAGGGTCCCACAGCTGCACCCCATCAGTGTGAGCAGGACTCTTAGGACTCTTAGAAGAGTCAATGCTCTGAGACCATGGGGGGCGCTTAGCCCCCTCTCTTCGTCACTGAGGATGATTTTATTTTTCAGGGATTAGAAAGGGTGGTCCTTGTGGTGGACTGCAGGTATGGAGAGCTGTTGTCATCGTATTAGATAGATAAGAATAATTATATGTATTGTAGAAATGTCTCCTATCATGTTCCCTAATTTTTTATTATGTCCACATCCTGGTCCCCATCTTGGACATCATAACAAACGTGCACTTTTTTGTTTAATTTACACATTGGACCATAGGAAAAATGACACTACAGCTACAGAGGTGACCGTCTGATAGCCCAGCTCGACTACCCATCTCTACTGAAGACCCTTTCAGCTTTTTGAGAGTTGGGTGGAGGACATTTTCTCTGAAAATAGGGTCCCACAGCTGCACCCCATTAGTGTGAGCAGGACTCTTAGGACTCTTAGAAGAGTCAATGCTCTGAGACCATGGGGGGCGCTTAGCCCCCTTTCTTCGTCACTGAGGATGATTTCATTTTTCAGGGATTAGAAAGGGTGGTCCTTGTGGTGGACTGCAGGTATGGAGAGCTGTTGTCATCGTATTAGATAGATAAGAATAATTATATGTATTGTAGAAATGTCTCCTATCATGTTCCCTAATTTTTTATTATGTCCACATCCTGGTCCCCATCTTGGACATCATAACAAACGTGCACTTTTTTGTTTAATTTACACATTGGACCATAGGAAAAATGACACTACAGCTACAGAGGTGACCGTCTGATAGCCCAGCTCGACTACCCATCTCTACTGAAGACCCTTTCAGCTTTTTGAGAGTTGGGTGGAGGACATTTTCTCTGAAAATAGGGTCCCACAGCTGCACCCCATTAGTGTGAGCAGGACTCTTAGGACTCTTAGAAGAGTCAATGCTCTGAGACCATGGGGGGCGCTTAGCCCCCTTTCTTCGTCACTGAGGATGATTTCATTTTTCAGGGATTAGAAAGGGTGGTCCTTGTGGTGGACTGCAGGTATGGAGAGCTGTTGTCATCGTATTAGATAGATAAGAATAATTATATGTATTGTAGAAATGTCTCCTATCATGTTCCCTAATTTTTTATTATGTCCACATCCTGGTCCCCATCTTGGACATCATAACAAAACGTGCACTTTTTTATTTAATTTCCACATTGGACCATAGGAAAAATGACACTACAGCTACAGAGGTTACCGTCTGATAGCCCAGCTCGACTACCCATCTCTACTGAAGACCCTTTCAGCTTTTTGAGAGTTAGGTGGAGGACATTTTCTCTGAAAATAGGGTCCCACAGCTGCACCCCATTAGTGTGAGCAGGACTCTTAGGACTCTTAGAAGAGTCAATGCTCTGAGACCATGGGGGGCGCTTAGCCCCCTCTCTTCGTCACTGAGGATGATTTCATTTTTCAGGGATTAGAAAGGGTGGTCCTTGTGGTGGACTGCAGGTATGGAGAGCTGTTGTCATCGTATTAGATAGATAAGAATAATTATATGTATTGTAGAAATGTCTCCTATCATGTTCCCTAATTTTTTATTATGTCCACATCCTGGTCCCCATCTTGGACATCATAACAAACGTGCACTTTTTTGTTTAATTTACACATTGGACCATAGGAAAAATGACACTACAGCTACAGAGGTGACCGTCTGATAGCCCAGCTCGACTACCCATCTCTACTGAAGACCCTTTCAGCTTTTTGAGAGTTGGGTGGAGGACATTTTCTCTGAAAATAGGGTCCCACAGCTGCACCCCATTAGTGTGAGCAGGACTCTTAGGACTCTTAGAAGAGTCAATGCTCTGAGACCATGGGGGGCGCTTAGCCCCCTTTCTTCGTCACTGAGGATGATTTCATTTTTCAGGGATTAGAAAGGGTGGTCCTTGTGGTGGACTGCAGGTATGGAGTGCTGTTGTCATCGTATTAGATAGATAAGAATAATTATATGTATTGTAGAAATGTCTCCTATCATGTTCCCTAATTTTTTATTATGTCCACATCCTGGTCCCCATCTTGGACATCATAACAAAACGTGCACTTTTTTATTTAATTTCCACATTGGACCATAGGAAAAATGACACTACAGCTACAGAGGTTACCGTCTGATAGCCCAGCTCGACTACCCATCTCTACTGAAGACCCTTTCAGCTTTTTGAGAGTTAGGTGGAGGACATTTTCTCTGAAAATAGGGTCCCACAGCTGCACCCCATTAGTGTGAGCAGGACTCTTAGGACTCTTAGAAGAGTCAATGCTCTGAGACCATGGGGGGCGCTTAGCCCCCTCTCTTCGTCACTGAGGATGATTTCATTTTTCAGGGATTAGAAAGGGTGGTCCTTGTGGTGGACTGCAGGTATGGAGAGCTGTTGTCATCGTATTAGATAGATAAGAATAATTATATGTATTGTAGAAATGTCTCCTATCATGTTCCCTAATTTTTTATTATGTCCACATCCTGGTCCCCATCTTGGACATCATAACAAAACGTGCACTTTTTTATTTAATTTCCACATTGGACCATAGGAAAAATGACACTACAGCTACAGAGGTGACAGTCTGATAGCCCAGCTCGACTACCCATCTCTACTGAAGACCCTTTCAGCTTTTTGAGAGTTAGGTGGAGGACATCTTCTCTGAAAATAGGGTCCCACAGCTGCACCCCATTAGTGGTATGTGATAGACTCCCAAACAAAATGAACCAAACAGAAACACACAAAATAAATACACAACACATTGCAATTAGGTGTCAAATGGTCCCAATTTTATTGAAATTTACATGACACTGAAAATGGCACACCCCCGACTGATGGAGAATCACCCTCCAGCGCTCAGGAGAGGAAAAAAACCCCTGTGGGTGAAACCTCTAGGGAACCATGGCCGGAGGATTTCCCTTCCCCTGGGCTTATAGAGTTAGCGCCGATATATAACAGATGTATATCATAAACAAAAAACTCCTAAAACCTAGAATTTATTAATAAGGTAAAAGGAGGGGAAACCCCACATCCAATACATTAAATAAGAAAACAACACACAAGGGGGCTGACCCTAATGAGCCCTATGACTGTCCCTACCTTGCAGCGGAGGTCGGCGCCCTATTACCTGAGCAGTTGGCGCCCCCGCTCACAGTCGACTTTTACCTAATGAGTCCCTATTAGTCCCTATTGTGAGATAAAGTGATTAACAATCTAGGATCAAATAACAGATGTACATACAGTATAACAGATGTAACAGCAGTTTTACAATTTGTACATTTTACCAGATTTACAGGCAATGAAATAATACATTTAGACTAAAAATGTGATAATCTGGATGGGGGGGAGATCTGGCTGCTATATGTGTCACCCCAAGAATTGATACAACTAATTTGGTTGACCTGATTGAACAATTTCTCCCTCACAGATCCAGGTTCAACTCTCCAGAAGTTGCACATTTGGTTACAGGGTTTGTTTATTTCGGATAACCTCTAATTGGTTGAATATCCCTCCCAATTTATCACCCATTAAAGGCATAGCCAGGAATTTCTAAATGAGAGCTACTCTCTGGAGAGGGTAACAGAAGTGGATCCTGTGCTGGGGTCCCCCCCTAAGTTACATTTATATACCCTGGGGGTGTCTAAAGCAGACAACCTCTTTACCTGCTAGAACCTCCAAATTACACCAAGGTGGGCACATTACGTGGGATGGTCAAGCTCAACGTCTCCAGGCGCATCAGTAATCTCACTGATCATGGCAACGCAACCTTCTTTTATGGAATCTTCTTTATGACCAGTGTTTATGAGCTCATAACAGTTGTCATGGTTATTACAGGGGCCTACTACATGAAGGACCAAAACTTTAACCCTTTCACCATTGGCAATTCTTTTCACTTTAGAAGTCAATCATTGCACTTGTTATCAAGCAGGCGCCCTATTGTTATGGCCTCCCATAGATACCAAAAGAAATAGAGGTCGTGGATTAAACGTTGTGTTTTTCATGAATATTGTGCATTTCTTGCATGGAAAGGTTGGGCTTATAAATATTAATTTGCACATAAAAAGTTAAGTGCAAATTACTTGTAAAACAATTGCATTTTAAGCAACTTCCTAATATACATCCTACATTGTTACCGGATGAATAGACATGGGTCCATCAAGTTCAACCTATCCTCAAAGTTATATATTTTCTGTCTCTTGATTATTTATATCCCACATTGCCTTGTGTAGTGAGATATGCAGGAAAGGACAGGATAACAAGTGTAGGGACCAACAAGGTGAGACAAGGGGTATCAGGATAGGTCACTAAGGAATAGAATATGTGAGTGTGTACCTAATGTAAACTAATATTGTACTGGCAAAATTATAGATGGAAAGTGAGAAGGGGAGAGGGGAGGGGGGAGGCTGAGTCACACGGCAGGGAATCTGCCGGTGACACAGGACCCTCACTTACTCAAGAAGTGCATCTTGCCCCATTAGTTGCTCCTGCTCTCGTGAATAGGATGAATCAGAGAAGACAGCGCATTACAGTATAACTCCCGCATTCTTGGAATAAGGACGTATTTTACAGCACTATTACACACACACAGTCAGTATTTTGGTCAGTATTTTCCATCAGTATTTGAAAGTCCTGAAAATCAAAGGGGAACAAACACAGAGAAAAAGAATAACTGAAACATTTGCACCTCTTATGTGTTTTGGATCTCACCTCTGTTCTTTCAAGCAAATACTGATGAAAAATCTCGCCATGTAAAAGTGCCATGAATCCATCCTGACTTTCTCACTACAGTCACATAAGCGGCTGATTTCACATTTTGGGTTGCAGATAAGCCGGAGAGGTTACAAGCATTAAAGAAGTTTTCCGGTTTGGGAAATCCCGTCCCCTGGTTGTAGTTTATTTAAAAAGGAAAAAAAACAACCAAAAAACCTGTATTTTACTCACCCTACCCAGGAAAGACTGAGCTGCCTATGATCGCTTCTATGAAAGCTGCCTAATACGGCAGAAATTGAAATGCATTGAGTTTTCTCACTTATCTTGCAGTTATGTGTTTTATTTACAGGTTTTCAACATAGAGTTTAATGAGATGCAGACAATCTGTATGTAAAATGCATATGTGTTTCTATTGGGATTCTGCAACAAAACATGTCATCCATGCACGACATTACCAATAAAGCATTATCAAAGCTCCGCAGACAGGAAGATTACTAAAGTAAGAAACAAGAGAAAAAAAGTCTTTAAATTTGACCATTTATCTTCACATCTCCAGGTCAACAGGGACTCAAACCAATATTTATAACAGTAAATTATATTGAGTGTCAAAAAAGAGGGTGCAGGAAAATGGAAAAATTACAAATTACAAAAGTACACAGGACATATGAAATAGGAGGGTGAAAAACATATTTTGCAGTGGTTTACATACAACAGCAGCACTGTCCCCATTACGGCGCACAATCTAAATTCCCTATCTGTATGTCTTTGGCGTGTGAGAGTAAACTGGAGAACCAGAAGGAAACCTACACAAACATGGGGAGAACATACAAAGTCCTTGCAGATGTTGTCCTTGGTGGGATTTGAACCAAGGATGGGATTAGATAATAGCTGTGGAGGAGAGGAAGAGATGTATCTTTCCATCTGCTGCATTGTAAGCTCGTGCGTATATCACACTTCGCTCGGACGTCATCTGAGTGCAGTTGCAGTCCAATGTTTCACTCGCACCCATAGACTTGTATGGGTGCAAGTGATGTGAGACTCATAGACAATTGCAGCATGCTGCATTCTTTCCTCAGTCCTGTTAGAGTTGAGGAAAAACTCGCAGATCTGAGCTGCAGCATTGTCTTACATGGAGCTGAGTGCAATGCGACATTTCCTCATACTGCACATGTGTGAGTCATATGCCAGGGTAACTCTAGCCTTAGAATTACATATAATTTAATATCTGGACATCTATGGTTTTATTTTTTTGCCTGTGTGGATTGGTTATACTGACATCTGGTGAGAAATTCATGTCAATAGTACCTTTAAAAAATATATTTCACACACTGTATATGTAAAAAAACATGTGTGATCATTACAAATGACTTGCACCTTCCTCTAAGTACCTTTCAAAAGAGACCAGGAAAAAATATAGCGGAAAGGTTGTTTTGGCAACTAAATAGGAAAGGGATCTTCACAGTTAGAGCAGTCAATAAAATACAAAAAGACAGTTTGCACTCTGATAATGCTAAAGTATGGAAACCATGAATGTGTGAACATGGACCTGCATTACTGCTAAGGAAAATCTGAGAAAAATTAGATATTTAGCATATATAAATGGCCATTTGTACAGTTAGGTCCAGAAATATTTGGACAGTGACACAAGTTTTGTTATTTTAGCTGTTTACAAAAACATGTTCAGAAATACAATTATATATATAATATGGGCTGAAAGTGCACACTCCCAGCTGCAATATGAGAGTTTTCACATCCAAATCGGAGAAAGGGTTTAGGAATCATAGCTCTGCAATGCATAGCCTCCTCTTTTTAAAGGAACCAAAAGTAATTGGACAAGGGACTCTAAGGGCTGCAATTAACTCTGAAGGTGTCTCCCTCGTTAACCTGTAATCAATGAAGTAGTTAAAAGGTCTGGGGTTGATTACAGGTGTGTGGTTTTGCATTTGGAAGCTGTTGCTGTGACCAGACAACATGCGGTCTAAGGAACTCTCAATTGAGGTGAAGCAGAACATCCTGAGGCTGAAAAAAAAGAAAAAATCCATCAGAGAGATAGCAGACATGCTTGGAGTAGCAAAATCAACAGTCGGGTACATTCTGAGAAAAAAGGAATTGACTGGTGAGCTTGGGAACTCAAAAAGGCCTGGGCGTCCACGGATGACAACAGTGGTGGATGATCGCCGCATACTTTCTTTGGTGAAGAAGAACCCGTTCACAACATCAACTGAAGTCCAGAACACTCTCAGTGAAGTAGGTGTATCTGTCTCTAAGTCAACAGTAAAGAGAAGACTCCATGAAAATAAATACAAAGGGTTCACATCGAGATGCAAACCATTCATCAATTCCAAAAATAGACAGGCCAGAGTTAAATTTGCTGAAAAACACCTCATGAAGCCAGCTCAGTTCTGGAAAAGTATTCTATGGACAGATGAGACAAAGATCAACCTGTACCAGAATGATTGGAATAAAAAAGTTTGGAGAAGAAAGGGAACGGCACATGATCCAAGGCACACCACATCCTCTGTAAAACATGGTGGAGGCAACGTGATGGCATGGGCATGCATGGCTTTCAATGGCACTGGGTCACTTGTGTTTATTGATGGCATAACAGCAGACAAGAGTAGCCGGATGAATTCTGAAGTGTACCGGGATATACTTTCAGCCCAGATTCAGTAAAACGCCGCAAAGTTGATCGGACGGCGCTTCATAGTACAGATGGACAATGACCCCAAGCTACCCAGGAGTTCATGAGTGCAAAAAAGTGGAACATTCTGCAATGGCCAAGTCAATCACCAGATCTTAACCCAATTGAGCATGCATTTCAATTGCTCAAATCCAGACTTAAGACGGAAAGACCCACAAACAAGCAAGACCTGAAGGCTGCGGCTGTAAAGGCCTGGCAAAGCATTAAGAAGGAGGAAACCCAGCGTTTGGTGATGTCCATGGGTTCCAGACTTAAGGCAGTGATTGCCTCCAAAGGATTCACAACAAAATATTGAAAATAAAAATATTTTGTTTGGGTTTGGTTTATTTGTCCAATTACTTTTGACCTCCTAAAATGTGGAGTGTTTGCAAAGAAATGTGTAGAATTCCTACAATTTCTATCAGATATTTTTGTTCAAACCTTCAAATTAAACATTACAATCTGCACTTCAATTCTGTTGTTGAGGTTTCATTTCAAATCCAATGTGGTGGCATGCAGAGCCCAACTCGCGAAAATTGTGTCACTGTCCAAATATTTCTGGACCTAACTGTATATCTGCCCAGTTGCCCCTTCATGGCATATCTCATAACTGGGTCCCTAATGCTATGCTGAAGCCTCTCTCTAGGTTAAAAACCTCCTGTGTATGGGCAAGTAGGAACCTGCTATATAGGATAAGATTACGTAAACCACAACTAGTAAAGAGAAGAGGTATTATAACCAGAGCAAACCACGTAAACAATACCTCTAAAAAAAATATCTTTATTTATAAGATTAATAAAATATAGACACCATATGTCTTTCAGACAACAAAAATAGACAACACAGTGTGAATAGTAGCTTAGATGGAGAATAGAAAGGCGTGAGGTAATAAGCAATAGGTCTGCAATAGATGTCAGGTTTAGAGATACTGATCTAGATCCTCAAATGACCCTTCCTGCCAGCGGAGGGTGTCATACTGTTTTGGACCTCCCCCGCTCAGGGTGGCTATCCCTATTTTCCACTAGCTCGTGTCCACCACCAAGCACCAAGTGCAAATTGTGTTTAGACAGACTACATATAATACATAATAGCGTTAGATGTAGGTTCTTCGCCGGATAATAAATTCTCCGGTCTATGAACTTGAGATTGTTAGAATAGAGCAACCGGGCCTGCCGCAGTGGGCTCCTGTAGCTCTCCCGACGCGTTTCCCCCACCTTCTAACGCAATGAAGGGGGTTCATCAGGGGTATTGGGTAGAAGACACCTGTAAGAAAGACAGAGGTGTCGCTAATTAGATTAGAAAAATAGATGCTTCCTTGTCCTCATGTGTGCAAAGAGGATAACTTACGTTGGAATCAGTGACTTAATACATCTGCTGACGATACTGATAATATTAACAGATAATGCTGTATTGTTTTTCAGAACATCCCCTATTATTTCATCAGAGTGATGGACTTATGGGAGAGGTTATACCTCTAAGCCTGTTGAGAAAAAAAGAGCATCATAGGGCAACATACAGACATCAAGGTCTCTATGAAGTGAAAAGTAATAATCGATTGAAAAGAACCTGAATCTTCCTTAGTGAGCTAGGGCACATGGATATAAATTTGAGAGTAATCTCCAAATTACTGAAGGCAAAATCTGCAGGGTATTCGCAGGATTGCAGGGGCAGCGCGGCGCAGTGCCGGATGGCACTGTGGTACTCACTCAGGTACAAAGTAACAGAGTCTTTGGTAAACCAAACGGCTGGATGGACGGGTCCCGCAGCCGGCTGCAGTGTCGTTGCTCTCCCCGGACAGGTGATGGTGGCTGTCTTTCCCTGCACATGTCTAACTGTGTTGACTCCAATGGCACCTCAACGGTAGTCCGCTCCCCGGCGTATAGGTACCGTAGGAGCCCGTTTTGCCCGCAGGCGCTGGCCCTTGGATCTCTATAAAATTATTAGACATGACAAACATGACAAATAAAAATCAAGGAAGAATGGAACTCCATACATAGTGGAATCACATATCGTGTGAACACGGAAAAGAACCGGGCATTAGAAAAAATGTGCACGGCCCAATGAATCAAGTCTGTACTTCATATTCATGGTTTAAGCCCTTGGGTTCTAACGTGCCCAGAGTATATATCCAGAAATATTCCCTTTCTTTGACCTTCCTAATTTTATCGCCGCCCCTCCCTCCTTATGGGTGGGACATGTTCGATAACTTGAAATCTTAATTGGGCCACTGTGTGATTATGCGTCACAAAATGGTGTGAGACTGGTAATAGAATCTGCTTACAACGTATTGTTGACTTGTGCTTAGCTCAAAGAAAGGGAATCTTTCTGGATATGTACTCTGGGCACGTTAGAACCCAAGGGCTTAAATCATGAATATGAAGTACAGACTTGATTCATTGGGCCGTGCACATTTTTTCTAACGCCTGGTTCTTTTCCGTGTTCACACTATATTTAATTCCACTATGTATGTAGTTCCATTATTCCTTGTTTTTTATTTGTCATGTCTGATCAACTGGTTACATTATGTCTCATTACCTTGTCTAACCTTTTTTTCTCCCTTTTCTTTACTTTCCAGGTTCCCATAGTCACGTGAAATATCCCTGCTGCACTTGATTACAGCTAACTATTCACTATAGGATGTCTTGTATCTAACATCACACTCTCACCCGTCAGCACTCTATAGGTTTGTATAAGGTATGCACTTACACATCCGGTCCTCCATAGGTTTTTCCACTTATGTAACACTATCCCTATGATCACTCATAACTCATACCCTTGTAGTCAAAAAAAGGCCTCCCCCTCCCCCCTCACCTTCTCCCTTTCCTTGCATAATTTTGCCAGTACAACATTAGTTTACATTAGGCACACACTCACATATTCCATTCCTTAGTGACTTATTGTAATTCACATTCGCACACAATTCCCTATGCCTGCCCCATTACTACATTCATACCTATTTGACCCTATCCTGATACCCCTTGTCTCACCTTGTTGGTCCCTACGCCTGTTATCCTGTCCTTTCCTGTGTCTGTCTTGTCACATAACACATTTTAGAATATACCTTGTGCTCCTTATTACCTGTCCTGCCTTTTAGAATTATGTCCATTTATGCCAATGTAATCATACTGTTGCACACATATCCATTTCTTATACCTATACAGCTCCTGGCGCTTATCGCCTGTGTTTATTATCAACCCCTCCTGTTGTTGCGACAGCGTGCATTCACCGCTGCCTAGCTGCGTATCACTCTCTTTTATTAGGAAGTGAGCACAGCCTTTCCTCCGTTTGCGCATGCGAGATTTTAAACACAAATGCGCATGCGCAGGCGTGCGTTCCATTAGCCTCACTGCGTTCCACTCCCATACAGGAAGTGGGCGCAGCTATTACTACGGTCGCACTGCACACAGCTGACTCCACCACAGGAGACCCACTTCTACACCAACGCAGGTAAGATAGGATCGGCACCTCTATGCTCCCGTTACAATCAGGCTCAGTCACCATGTGATAACGCTCTCAACTCTTTAGTTGCAGGCTCCCCTTGCTTCACCTCCACTGGCTGTGCTGCCATTTCCTCTCCCCCTGGAAGGTATACTTTATTATACTATTTTCCTGTTACTCTCTTCCCCCTTTTCCCATACCCTACCTTTACCTACATTTGTGGGGTATCTATATGCTATTTATTCATTAATATGGAAGGGAAGAGTGCCCGTGAGGGTGTTGAACTGCAGAGAGCAAGAGGTTAAGCTGCCACGATTTGCCACCATTGAGAAGCTGCTCACAGTAGATACACATGCTATCCAAACAGCAGCATCCACCATTACTTCACCCCACCCATTCAGTGACAGCTCCCCAAGTCAGCCAGAGCAGTGGTGTAAGGAATTACACGTAGGCACTGACTCCACACCTTCACATCACAAGAAGGGGGTCTACAGGGTAGTGCAAGAATACGAGCAAGTCTTGTCCTGCCCGACCGTCTTTTTGTATCATGAATTGGAAAGACTGCAAGCAAATGGCTAATTGGGAATAGACAAACTGTAAAAAACCCTCTGAGAAAGCTCCTCTCTAACCTTTGTTAATAAGCTTTTCTATAGTCTGCCTGTTGATGTATTTTCCGTTTGAACAGTGCACAACATGAAGAGACGGAACACTGGCTTGTCATAATGCCCCCCGCTGACATCACAATAGCGCTGCTGCCTAGAAAGCCAGCTGCGCAGCAGAAGTTGCTCTTTGGGTGGGATGGTGGGCTAGTGGAAGGAGGGGGCAAGCACTTTTTTTCCCGGGTGGTAGGGGGATGACAGGGGAAGGGATGCGGGTGGTGGGAGGGGTACAGAGGGCAGGGATTGGGGGCTGGGAAGGGAAAAGATTAGGGTTTGGGGATGATGAAAGGGCTTTCTACGGGTAAGGATGGCAAAGGGTGGCAGTGACGGAAAGTCAGGCAGCCTGTCCTGTCCTGTCCTGTCCGTCCGTCTTTTTGTATCATGAATTGGAAAGACTGCAAGGGGGAGGGGAGGTGCTTGTGCCCAAAAGGAGGAGTTATTCAGATTCATTGCAGTGGGCGGCGGCTGAGAAAAGCACCATTCTGCTTGTTTTTGCTCTGCAAAACAGCCTTTTCAAGGGTTGGCTTGGGTGACAAAATGTCTTCTGTAGGCGTGGGTTTGTCTCCCTCTCCCTAAGATGTGTCCAGCATAGGCCAGGGTGCCACTCAAGGCCGAAACCGCTCTCAACTCTTTAGTTGCAGGCTTCCTTTTGCTTCACCTCCACTGGCTGTGCTGCCATTTCCTCTCACCCCCAGAAGGTATACTTTATTACACTATTTTCCTCTTTCCCTGTTCCCCCTTTTCCCATAACCTACCTTTATTTACAATTGTGGGGTATCTATATGATATTTACATCATAGTTTTATTCATTAATGCGGAAGGGAAGAGTGCCCGTTAGAGTGTTGAACTGCGGAGAGCAGGAAGTTAAGCTGCCCCGACTTGCCACCATTGGTAAGCTGTTCACAGTAGATACACATGCTATCCAAGTAGCAGCATCCACCATTACTGCACCCCACCCAGTCAGTGACTGCTCACCAAGTCAGCCAGAGGAGTGGTGTCAGGAATTACACGTAGGCACTGATTCCACACCTTCACATCACAAGAAGGGGGTCTACAGGGTAGTGCAAGAATACGAGCAAGTCTTCAGCAAACATCCGCTAGACTTTGGGGGAATAAAAGGGGTCCAACACTACATCCCCACAGGTGCACACCCACCCATCAAAGAGAGCTATAAGCCAATACCACCTTCACATTACCCGTGTACCAAGGACATGTTGAGCAACATGAAGGCGGCTGGGGATATCCGTGACAGTTGTAGCCTTTGGGCAGCTCCGTTGGTCCTGTTAAAAAAGTAGGACGGCACCACTCCCCCGTATTGAGGAATCACTAGCTGCATTGAGAACTGCAAATTATTTTTCTACACTTGACCTCACTAGTCACTATTGACAAGTGTCCGTTGCTGAGGCAGACCGGGAGAAGACCGCCTTCGCCACCCCTATGGGTCTCTGCGAGTTCAAAAGCAAGCCCTTCGAGCTGTGCAATGTGCCAGGAACCTTCCAGAGGCTGATGGAATGCTGCTTGGGACAAGATTTTAGGGTGTATAAAAAGGGAGATTAGATCCCGTGATCCCAACGTATTGTTACACCTCTATAAATAACTTGTAAGGCCACATCTGGAATATGGGAACCAGTTTTGGGCTCCACATTTTAAAAAAGGACATTCAGAAGTTAGAGTCAGTTCAAAGGTGGGCAACTAGACTACTAAGAGGAATGGAAGGCCTCCCATATGATGACAAGTTGAAAAAGTTATTAAGTGATTATTGGCTGTAATGGGGCTTTCTGGCTGGTGCCAGCCTCTCTTCTTAGCACACAGGAACCACAATCCCTACACCATGCTTCAATGGATTCTCTCATCCCAGCCCAGTAAAACTACATATTTTACACAGTCATAAGCAGCCCATGGGCATTCACCTGCATTCAAACCAATGACAGCTCATAGACCAGACAATCCATCTACCACTGGAGCAAAGACAGGAAGTTAAATCCACTGCCTGCGTTAACCAACTTAATCCTATAGGCTACTCACACAACAAACCCAACAGAAAGGAAAAAAACATGGCTTTGATTATCCATCCAATGAAAACGCATAACCATTGTGAGCCATTGGACAATGCAATTGGACACATGGTGACATGGTGCACGGCCCAATGAATCAAGTCTTTACTTCATATTCACGGTTTAAGCCCTTGGGTTCTAATGTGCCCAGAGTACATATCCAGAAAGATTCTCTTTCTTTGAGCTAAACACAAGTCAACAATACATTGTAAGCAGATTCTATTACCAGTCCCACACCATTTTGTGACGCATAATCACACAGTGATCCAATTAAGATTCCAAGTCATCGAACATGTCCAAGCCATACGCAGAGGAGGCAATAGAATTAGGAAGCTCAAAGAAAGGGAATATTTCTGGATATATACTCTGGGCACGTTGGAACCCAAAGGCTTAAACCATGAATATGAAGTACAGACTTGATAAATTGGGCCATGCATAGACATAATGGACATAATTCTAATAGGCAGGACAGGTAATAAGGAGCACAAGGGATATGCTAAAATGTGTTGTGTGACAAGACAGACACAGGAAAGGACAGGATAACAGGTGTAGGGACCAACAAGGTGAGACAAGGGGTATCAGGATAGGGTCAAGTAGGTATGAATGTAGTAATGGGGCAGGCATAGAGAATTGTATGCGAATGTGAATTACAATAAGTCACTAAGGAAAGGAATATGTGAGTGTGTGCCTAATGTAAACTAATATTGTACTGGCAAAATTATAGATGGAAAGGGAGAAGGGGAGGGGGGAGAGGGGAGGCTGTAATTGACTACAAGGGTATGAGTTATGAGTGATCATAGGAATAGTGTTACATAAGTGGAAATACCTATGGAGGACCAGATGTGTAAGCGCATACCTTATACAAACCTATAGAGTGCTGATGGGTGAGAGTGTGATGTTAGATATAAGACATCCTATAGTGAATAGTGAGCCGTAATCAAGTGCAACAGGGATATTTCACGTGACTATGGGAACCTGGAAGGTAAAGAAAGGGGAGAAAAAACTGTTAGACAAGGTAATCAGACATAATGTAACCAGTTGATCAGACATGACAAACATGACAAATAAAAAACAAGGAAGAATGGAACTCCATACATAGTGGAACCATATATAGTGTGAACACGAAAAAGAACCGGGCGTTAGAAAAAATGTGCATGGCCCAATGAATCAAGTCTGTTCTTCATATTCATTGTTTAAGCCCTTGGGTTCCAACGTGCCCAGAGTATATATCCAGAAAGATTCCCTTTCTTTGAGCTTCCTAATTCTATCGCCTCCTCTGCGTATGGCTGGGACATGTTCGATGACTTGGAATCTTAATTGGGCCACTGTGTGATTATGCGTCACAAAATGGTGTGGGACTGGTAATAGAATCTACTTACAACGTATTGTTGACTTGTGCTTAGCACAAAGAAAGGGAATCTTTCTGGATATGTACTCTGGACATCCAAGGGCTTAAACCGTGAATATGAAGTACAGACTTGATTCATTGGGCCGTGCACCATGTCACCATGTGTGCAATTGCATTGTCCAATGGCTCACAATGGTTATACGTTTTCATTGGATGGATAATCGAAGCCATGTTTTTTTCCTTTCTCTTGGGTTTGTTGTGTGAGTAGCCTATAGGATTCAGTTAGTTACCGCAGGCAGTGGATTTAGCTTCCTGTCTTTGGTCCAGTGGTAGATTGATTGTTTGGTCTATGAGCTGTTATGGGTTTTAATCCAGGTGAATGCCCATGGGCTGCTTATAACAGTGTGAAATATGTAGTTTTACATACTGGGATGAGAGATGAGAGAATGGGATGAGAGAATCCATCGAAGCATGGTGTAGGGATTGTGGTTCCTGTGTGCTAAGAAGAAAGGCTGGCACCAGCCAGAAAGCCCCATTACAGCCAATAATCAACCGCTAGCCGCTGGAACTCGCTCTAGATCATGTAAAACTCACACCAAGCAGGAATAAATACCTTAGCCCACCATCCCACCCAAAGAGCAACTTCTGCTGCGCAGCTGGCTTTCTAGGCAGCAGCGCTATTGTGATGTCAGCGGGGGACATTGTGACAAGCCAGTGTTCCGTCACTTCATGTTGTGCACTGTTCAAACGGAAAATACATCAACAGGCAGACTACAGAAAAGCTTACTAACAAAGATTAGAGAGGGGCTTTCTCAGAGGGCTTTTTACAGTTTGTCTATTCCCAATTAGCCGTTTAAGTAGGCTTAATGAAAGTACTAATTCTTTCATAGGCCGCCCATTCGTAGTATTTGACGTTCCTTATATTGCGGTATCAGGCTTCGCAGCAGGTTGCAAAACATTCATCACCCATGACTGTCCCCAATTGGGCTCAGAAGCTAAATGTCTATCATGACCTCTCTTTTTGAAAGTCCAAGATCAAGCAAACTCTTCCTCCAGGAGAGGGAGCCAACAGATCACTAAAGACATCATCATTGCTCAAAGAAAACACCGAAAAACAATGCATGGTAGGAATAAACATGGAACCTTTAATTGGAGTGGAATCTGATAGACAGCACCTGATGCCAAATCTGCATCTTCTAACACCTGCAGTCACTGCAGCAGCTGAATCCAATGTGTCCAAAAGGGATCTATTCTATTCAATTGCAAATGATCTAGATAAGACTGAGAATAAGATACTGCACGGGACATAGCAGAGTTGGTCAAGTTGAGTGGAGATGAGTTTGCTATTTGGCGCAGCTTTTGGATGAATAAAGAAAATAAAAGGTGTGAAAGATAAAAAAAAAGGGTGAAAGTGTGAAAAGTGAATTGGCCAAATTGAGGTGCATATAAAGTTTTTTGCTTTCTTTCAATTCACTAATGGGGCTCATTTGAATCAGGTGAATTGAGTTCTGCTTTTGGAAACTGGGTTAAGAAGGGGTGCACCGGTCCTGGAGGTACTGCAATATCAGGTCAATGCGTGGATTGGACAGAGCAGGATTTATTCCATCTCCTTGTTCTAAAAAGCCATTTAATATATGGTCCCCAGATAGGGGACGTATCAGATATTAAACTAAGAACAGATTTTTTTTTTTTTTCTGTTTATCAGTAGGACTTCAAAATAACAAAGGTGATCGCCTCCCATTGCCTGGGAACCGTCCAGGCACAAGAGGGCTATGTGTCATCAGAAGGCGCACACACTCCCCCAAGGCCAGCAGTCGTACAATCCCAGGCACCTTCCAGTACCGACCAAGGTAGCGTCCTCCGAAACTACGGCCGAGAAGCTATAACCCGAATTGGTTACGGCCTTGAGTGGCACCCTGGCCTATACCGGACACATCTTAGGGAGAGGGAGACAAACCCACGCCTACAGAAGACATTTTGTCACCCAAGCCAACCCTTGAAAAGGCTGTTTTGCAGAGCAAAAAAAAGCAGAATGGTGCTTTTTTCAGCCGCCGCCCACTGCAATGAATCTGAATAACTCCTCCTTTTGGGCACAAGCACCTCCCCTCCCCCTTGCAGTCTTTCCAATTCATGATACAAAAAGACGGACGGACAGGACAGGACAGGACAGGCTGCCTGACTTTCCGTCACTGCCACCCTTTGCCATCCTTACCCGTAGAAAGCCCTTTCATCATCCCCAAACCCTAATCTTTTCCCTTCCCTTCCCAGCTGCGTCTCACTCCCTTTCATTAGGAAGTGAGCACAGCCTTTTCTCCGTTCTGCACATGCGCGACGTTAAACACAAATGCGCAGGCGCAGGCGTGCGTTCCATTAGCCTCACTGCATTCCACTCCCACTCCCATACAGGAAGTGGGCGCAGCTATTACTACGGTCGCACATAAAAGAACCCACGGCCACCACTGCACACAGCTGACTCCACCACAGGACACCCACTTCTACACCAACGCAGGTAAGACAGGATCGGCACCTCTATGCTCCAGTTACAATCAGGCTCAGTCACCATGTGATAACGCTCTCAACTCTTTAGTTGCAGGCTCCCCTTACTTCACCTCCACTGGCTGTGCTGCCATTTCCTCTCCCACCTGGAAGGTATACTTTATTCCACTATTTTCCTGTTTCTCTCTTCCCCCTTTTCCCATAACCTACCTTTATCTGCATTTGTGGGGCATCTATATGCTATTTACATCATAGTTTTATTCATTAATACGGAAGGGAAGAGTGCCCATGAGAGTGTTGAACAAGCAAGAGATTAAGCTGCCCCGATTTGCCACCATTGATAAGCTGTTCACAGTAGCTACACATGCCGTCCAAACAGCAGCATCCACCATTGCTTCAGCCCACCCATTAAGTGACAGCTAACCAAGTCAGCCAGAGGAGTGGTGTAAGGAATTACACGTAGGCACTGACTCCACACCTTCACATCACAAGAAGAGGGTCTACAGGCTAGTGCAAGAATACGAGCAAGTCTTCAGCAAACATCCGCTAGACTTTTGAAGAATAAAAGGGGTCAAACACTACATCCCCACAAGTGCACACCCACCCATCAAAGAGAGATATAAGCCAATACTACCTGCACATTACCAGTGTACCAAGGACATGTTGAGCAACATGAAGGAGGCTGGGGTTATCCGTGACAGTTGTAGCCTCTGGGCAGCTCCGTTGGTCCTGTTAAAGAAGAAGGACAGCACCACTCCCCTGTATTGAGGAATAGCTAGCTGCATTGAGAACTGCAAATTATTTTTCTTCCCTTGATCTCACTAGTCGCTATTGGCAAGTGTCCGTTGCTGAGGCAGACCGGGAGAAGACCGCCTTTGCCACCCCGATGGGTCTCTGCGAGTTCAAAAGCATGCCCTTCGAGCTGTGCAATTTGCCAGGAACCTTCCAGAGACTGATGCAATGCTGCTTGGGACACCGAAACTTTGAAACGGTACTGCTATACCTTTATGATGTTGTTGTTTATTCTAAAGCAAGCCAGATTTTAGGGTGTATAAAAAAGGAGGTTTCAAAGGCAGGGCCTTGATCTGTGAGGACTCTCTCTGGGTAGCCATGATTTCTGCATAAGTGTGCTTGGAAGACCTTCGCTGCAGTATGGGCCATTAGATCTTTGACTTGTACCGCAACCATAAATCTCGAGTAGTTGTCCACCATCGTAAGTGCATACGTGTATCCATTCCTGCTTGGTGTGAGTTTGACATGATCTAGAGCAACGAGTTCCAGCGGCTGGCGGGTGATTATTGGCTGTAATGGGGCTTCAATGGGGACATCCTATAGGGAATAGTGTGCCGTAATCAATTGCAGCAGGGATATTTCACGTGACTATTGTAACCAGTTGATCAGACATGACAAACATCACAAATAAAAAACAAGGAAGAATGGAACTCCATACATAGTGGAACCACATATAGTGTGAACACAAAAAAGAACCGGGCGTTAGAAAAAATGTGCACGGCCTAATGAATCAAGTCTGTACTTCAGCAGCCCTGGAAGGTGCAGAAGCCTCCCCCGAGAAACTCCCCGAGCCGGAGCCGACAGACCGCTCCGTGCCGAAGGCCTAGCGGAGGAAGACCCCTATGCCCATTCCCCACACCTCGGCTGAGGTTGCGCCGGGTTGCCGCTGCAAGGCAGCACCCCAGGCCAAGTCACCGCGAGACCTTCCACCCAGAACGCCAGCGGTTTGCAGTGTCCAGAAGGTCTCGCGGGGCCCGACCCGTGCGCCGGAGCTCGCAGCAGCAGCGTATTGGGATAGGGAGCCGACACCGCTGGGCCCGGAGATTGCAGAAAGAGAAAGGAAGAAGGCAGAGATGGTGGCCCGTACGATCCGGGAAAAGGAGAGCCTGAGACAAGCGACCTTCCGTGTCCGGGGCCCCCTGTATGAAGGGCAGATGAGGTGGTTTGATGTCCGCCGGGGCTATGGTTTCATATACGAACCGGGCCTGGAGGATGAAGTCTTTTTAGCCTAGCGGGACGTTAAAGCCCACCTGCCAGAAGAGCACCCAGGCCGCAACCTGATGCCAGGGGACCTGGTGCAGTACACCCGGCACTGCGGGGAGCGGGGGTGGTTTGCGCTGGATGCGAAGTTGAGGGGCAGCCAAGAGGCCCGTGTGTGCACCGCTCCCCCTCCCCCGACCGATGCCGAAGATTCAGAGTAATGGCAGCGGAATACCGTTGTCGTTGTCCCCCGTTGAGACCACCAGAGTGCCGTTCAAAAGGTTTTACAGAATGAAAAGAATGATTACCGTGAAGTTTACCTGATTGTCAGCTTGATTTAGTACCGGTCGTTGCCGGCAACTGGTCCCCGTTGGGACCCCCTTACCTGCGTAGGAACTATTACGGACAAGCCCGAGAACTAGCAGGGCAACCACAAACTGGTGGATAGTAAATAAAAGTTGTTGTTGGCTTAACCGTGACCGCCTCCGGAGAGGCAGATTGGAGGAAGGGCCCACAGTGGAGCAGGCTGGGGCCCTGCCACCACCGGAACCGGTGGCAATCCTCTGGAGGGGTTCAGGGGTCCCCATGGACGTGGGTCCCCTGAAAAGGACAGAACCCGCTCGGGTAACTTGTGCTGGACTGGGGTCAAGGGGTGCTGCCCATTTGCTTAGGGGCAGCATCAGGGCCAGGTAACTTGGGTGGGAGAGAGCGGAAGCCATTACTGTTACAAAACGTTAAGGTAAGAGTACCTCCCGATGTGGGAAGATGTTATAATATTTGTAATGTGTTACCGTTTTATCTTTTCCAGTTTGTGAAAATAAAACCGGTGATGGACGGGCAGCCGCGGGCGGTCTGCATTTTACTAAGGGGGAATGTGGCGCCCTGGACAAGCCAGGGGCCACAGAGAACAACACCAACACACCCCACACTCCCGGTCAGGCACACCAAAGTCAGACAAAAACCCTTGTTGCCTTCCTCCAGGGGCTGATGTCCACACCAGGGGGTGGAGCCAGGCGGTTGGTCTCCACCCACCGAGGAGTTCACAGTCCTGGAGGCGGGAAAACAGTCAGATAAGCTTTGGAGGAGAAAGTGAGAGCAAGGAAGTGGTAGTAGAGCAGACTGAAGTTGGTCCGGGTGTGTGGCCCGGACGGAACAGAAAGGTTGGCAGACGGTGGTGACCATCTGCAGGAGTGGCCTATTGGAGCAGACTGTAAGGACCGTGGACGGGCGGTGGCCCGGCGGTACCGGACCGGTATGCAAAGAGAAGCCAGCACCACCCGGCAGGGGTTTACGGACCCTGACAAGGCTAGGAGTCGCCGTGAATTTGTCAAATGCATTAGCGAAGGGAACCTCCTGGATTTCCCAGCAGCCAAGTCCCAACAGAAGGCAACAGTCCAACCGTGAAAGGGAGACACAGCCACTGCCAAGGCTACCGTTTCCAGGGCCAGAGCCTGCGGGCAAAAGGGGCTCCTCCGGCTCAAATCCAAGACGGGGAGCGGGTTACCGGTGGGAACCCATCGGAACCGTTACACTACGTAGGTGCAGGGAAAGGCAGTCACCATCAACCTGCTGGGAGAAACAACACCGCAGCCGCCTGTGGGACCTGTCCATCCAGCCGTGTGTTTTACCGAAAACTGTGTCCTCATCATTGGCTGAGTGAGTACCACCGTGCCGTGCGGCACAGCGCTGCCCCTGCGACCCTGCACCTTACCAGGCCCCGCAACCCGCCTGTCATCCATCCCTACCCCATCACCGGGCCCCGGGACAACCAACCCCCTACCCACGGAGGGGAGAAATAACATCCAAGCTGCTCCCTGTCATCGCTCCCGGGATCCCCGTCCAGAGCAGGCAGCGGTGGTGTCACTAATCTCACCACAACCATGGGTGGCATCACAGACAATATCCAATCCCCACAATCAAACCCCCCTTTTCACTCACGAGCGAGGAGCGCCGCTCGAGGCCCCGGGATCCGGCCCACCGCTCGAGCCACCACCGAGCAGCAGCAGCAGTAGAAGTAGCAGCCGGACCCGAGCAGTGGGTGAGCGCAGCGCACCTCCTCCGCCCGCGAGAAGACTGAGAACAAGATACTGCACGGGACATAGCAGAGTTGGTCAAGTTGAGTGGAGATGAGGAGGCGATAGAATTAGGACGCTCAAAGAAAGGGAATCTTTCTGGAAATATACTCTGGGCACGTTGGAACCCAAGGGCTTAAACCATGAATATGAAGAACAGACTTGATTCATTGGGCCGTGCACATTTTTTCTAACGCCCGGTTCTTTTTCGTGTTCACACTATATATGGCTCCACTATGTATGGAGTTCCATTTTTCCTTGTTTTTTATTTGTCATGTTTGTCATGTCTGATCAACTGGTTACATTATGTCTGATTACCTTGTCTAACAGTTTTTTCTCCCCTTTCTTTACCTTCCAGGTTCCCATAGTCATGTGAAATATCCCTGTTGCACTTGATTACGGCTCACTATTCACTATAGGATGTCTTATATCTAACATCACACTCTCACCCGTCAGCACTCTAAAGGTTTGTATAAGGTATGCGCTTACACATCCGGTCCTCCATAGGTTTTTACACTTATGTAACTCTATCCCTATGATCACTCATAACTCATACCCTTGTAGTCAATTACAGCCTCCCCTCTCCCCCCTCCCCTTCTCCCTTTCCATCTATAATTTTGCCAGTACAATATTAGTTTACATTAGGCACACACTCACATATTCCATTCCTTAGTGACTTATTGTAATTCAGATTCGCATACAATTCCCTATGCCTGCCCCATTACTACATTCATACCTACTTGACCTTATCCTGATACCCCTTGTCTCACCTTGTTGGTCCCTACACCTGTTATCCTGTCCTTTCCTGTGTCTGTCTTGTCACACAACACATTTTAGCATATCCCTTGTGCTCCTTATTACCTGTCCTGCCTATTAGAATTATGTCTATTATGTCCATGCACGGCCCTATGATTCAAGTCTGTACTTCATATTCATGGTTTAAGCCCTTGGGTTCCAATATGCCCAGAGTATACAGTATATCCAGAAAGATTCCCTTTTTTTGAGCTTCCTAATTCTATCGCCTCCTCTGTGTATGGCTAGGACATGTTTGATGACTTGGAATCTTAATTGGGTCACTGTGTGATTATGCGGCACAAAATGGTGTGGGACTGGTAATAGAATCTGCTTACAATGTATTGTTGACTTGTACTTAGCTCAAAGAAAGAAAATCTTTGACTGCGGTTATTTGGCGCGGATTTGCCGCAGATTTTGCTGCAAAAAAAGTGCAGCTTTTGTTCATAACCTTTCTGCAGTCCTTCCCCAGCAAAATCTATGGGAAAAACAAAATGCTGTGCGCTCACTGCATTTTTCTTCCTACATCTCCAGGCTGGAAAGGGCCAGCAAACGCCTTCTGGTTGAAGCACTGCTCTTGCTGTTCCCGACTCCGACTCAAGTTCTTCTCGACATATTGTTGAATCTGTCGGTACTGCACCCTCCGCCGAGTTTCCCATTCAGCTGTCGAAGGGAGTGATTCTGGGGCCTCCAATCCCATGTCCAGATCCACCGGTAGCCGACCGGGGTGAGCCCTCATCAGGTATGCTGGGGTGCACTTCGTTGAGCTGGAAGGGATATTGTTGTATATATCGACCAAGTCGGGTAGCTTCTCCGGCCACAGGTTCCGCTCTTCCAGCGGCAACGTCTTGAGGAGGCTCAGGACCAAGTGGTTCATCTTCTCACACATGCCATTGGTCTGGGCATGGTAAGGGGTGGACCGGATCTTCTTGCAGCCGTACAACTGGCAAAACTCATGGAACACCTCCACTTCAAAGGCCGGGCCTTAGTCAGTAAGCACCTTCTCAGGGTATCCATGTGGTCGGCAGAAATAAGCCTGGAACGCTCTAGCGGCAGTACGACCAGTTAGGTCTTTGACTGGGACAACCACCATGAACCTTGAATAGTGGTCTACTATGGTTAGAGCGTAGGTGTACCCACTTTGGCTGGGGGTGAGCTTTACATGGTCCAGGGCGACCAGCTCCAGCGGTTGATGTGTAACGATCGGGTGTAGGGGCGCCTTCTGGCTGGCCTCGTCCTTCCTTCTCAGCGTGCAAGGACCGCACTCTCGGCACCAGGCCTCTACAGACTCCCGCATCCCACTCCAATAGAACCGCTCCCTCAACAGCATCTCCAGCTTCTTCCATCCGAAGTGTCCGGCACCATCATGGTACGCTTGTAGAACGGTGGGCACATTAGCTTGGGGAATCACCAACTGGCGGTTTTTCTCATGAGTCTTTGGGTTAATCAGCTCACGGTACAACTTCCCCTGGTGTAGATACAACCGGGTCCGTTCTCGCCACAGGTGCTAGGCTTCAGCCGGGGCGGCAGGGTCTATTCCAGCAGCACCTTGCTCCACCAGGATCTTAACTAGGCGGACAGCGGGCGCCTGGTTTTGAGCTTCCTGCCACTCCTGACTGGGCAGCGGGTCCAGATTCGCCCGTTGCTGGTGGACATGCACCTTCTCAGTTGGTGGCTGGTGAAATGCAGGCAACTCGATCTCCTCGAGGTCGTCAACCTCGCACCCTTCTTCTGACAAGTGGGGCATCCGAGAGAGTGCATCAGCATTAACGTTGGCACGACCGGCCCTGTATTTGATGGTGAAATCGTAGTTGGCTAGCCTGGCCACCCACCGCTGTTCCAACGCGCCCAACTTGGCCGTGTCCAGGTGGGTCAGCGGATTATTATCCATGAAAGCGGTGAACTTTGCTGCGGCCAGGTAATGGCGGAACTGCTCGGTGATAGCCCACACCAGCGCCAGGAGCTCGAGCTTGAAAGAGCTGTAGTTCTCAGGATTCCTTTCAGTCGGTCGGAGCTTTCGGCTAGCATAAGCAATCACCTTTTCCTTCCCATCTTGGACCTGGGACAAGACTGCCCCCAAGACCACATTGCTGGCATCGGTGTAGAGGATGAACGGGTTGCTGTAATCGGGATACGCCAGGATCTCCTCTCCGGTCAAGGCCGCCTTCAGTTGACGGAAGGATTCCTCATGCCTCTCTTCCCACACCAGTGGGGCTCCGATGGGTCTACCACCTTTGGTCTGTCCCACGAGGAGGTCTTGCATGGGGGCAGCCATCTTCGTGTACCCCTTGATGAAGCGCCGGTAGTACCCCACCAGACCCAGAAACTGCCTTACTTCCCTCACTGTGGTTGGTCTCGGCCAGTCTTGGATGGCAGTGATCTTCTCGGGGTCGGGGGCGACACCTTCTGCACCCACCACATGCCCCAGGTACTGCACTCTGGGTTTCAGCAGGTGACACTTGGAGGGCTTCAACTTCATCCCGTATTTGGCAAGGGACGTGAACACTTCGGCCAGGTTCTCCAGGGGTGGGCTTCATATGTCTGGGAGTACACATTCACATCATCCAGGTATAACAGGACGGTCTCGAAGTTTAGATGCCCCAGACAGCACTCCATCAGCCGTTGGAAGGTTCCAGGGGCGTTGCACAGCCCGAACGGCATACTATTGAATTCACAGAGCCCCATTGGGGTGGTGAAGGCAGTTTTCTCCCCGGTCCTCCGGTGCCACAGCCACTTGCCAGTACCCGCTGGTGAGGTCAAGGGTGGAGAAGTAATTTGCAGTTCTCAGTGCGGCCAAAGACTCTTCATTACGGGGCAGTGGGTAAGCATCTTTATGCGTTATCTGGTTAATCTTCCGGTAATCCACGCACATCCGCATGGTGCCGTCGTTCTTCTTAACCAGTACCAATGGGGCGGCCCAGGGACTACAGCTGTCCCTGATGACCCCTGCCTCCTTCATGTTCCTCAACATGTCCTTGGACATTGGTAGTGTGCAGGGGGAATAGGCCTGTACCTCTCTTTGATAGGGGGGTGTTCATCGGTGGGAATATGGTGTTGGACCCCTTTAACCTGCCCAAAGTCTAGGGGATGTTTGCTAAAAACTTGCTCATACTCCCGTACCACCCGGTATACCCCTTCTTTGTGATGTGTAGGGGTATCATCAGTGCCTACATGTAGCTGTTGGTGCCACTCATCTAACTCCCCTTGGGGCGGGTGAGTGCTGGCAGTCGGTGGTGAGGTTGGGGGAACTGCCTCGTGGATGGTGTGGGGATCCAGAGTGAGCAACTTGGCAAGTGTAGCATACCGGGGAAGCCTGACTTCTTCCTCCCCGCAGTTCAGCAACCTCACAGGCACTCTCCCCTTCTTTACATCTACCACCCCTCGGGCGTCCATTACTGTGGGCCAGTGCTCGGAGGGCATGGGCTCTATCATGGCAGGGTAGTCACGTCCCTGGGGCCCTACTGCTGCCCTACACCAAATCATCATCTCGCTCCTAAGGGGTACAATCAACGGGGCAACATCCATCACTCTCACCCCACCAATCTCTCCTCCTGTCGAGTTCACATGCTGGCGGTACATCAAGGCTCGGATCTCACGCTGCACAGCTCTCTGTCGACTCTCCGCCGCCGTGGCAGCCAGCTGCTGCAGTAGGGTCAGCACATCACTCATACAGTGCTCCATCACATTGGTTCCTAGCACTATCTTCGGGTTATGATCACTGGGTTCATTCATTATCACAATCATACCCTGGTGTTGCAGTTCAGCTCGCCCCACAGTCATGGACACTTGTTTGTATCCCACTTGGGTCAATGGGAGTCCATCAGCAGCAATCAGTGTTATACTAGCATCTGGGGGAGCCAGCTCGTCTTTCTTCCAATACCGTTGATACAGTGTGTATGGTATAGTGGTTACCTGTGATCCAGCGTCCAGAAGAGCCATCACCGGTATGCCGTCCACAGCCACGGGAATGATAGGACGGGCCCCGATGTACCGGTCCCGCCAGTCTGGGGGGGCCATGGGGTTCTACTCCTGAGGATTGGCCCGTGGCCCCAGGGGTTGCTCGTTTAATGGACACCGTCGGGAGTAGTGGCCGGGTTTGCTGCACCTGTAACAAATTGGGGGTCCATACCGTGAGTCATTGGTTCTTCTCCGCTGCATCCAGGGGATGTCCTCAGGACGGTCGGCGAGCTGTATCTTTGCCGGAGGCTGGGATCTGGTCTGAGGCTGGAGTGCGGCGAGGATCTTGGCAGCCAGTTCTTCCATCGTGCTGCTTGGAGCTGTAGGTACGGGAGATGCTGGTAGGGCAGGGGCCACCATGACGGGAGCCGTCTCAACTGGCCACGGGGCTGGTTCCAAGACTTCTGAAGCTGGGGGTTGCAGAGCTTTAATGGCCCGTTCCTTTAACACAGCAAAGTCCACATCAGGGTGTTCTAGGGCCCACAGCCGGAGTTGTTTGCGATCCTCAGAGAACCTCATTCCCTGCACAAATTGCTCTACTAACATTTTGTTGCTGTCCGCCTTATTGATGGTGTCCACCCGCTTCAGTGTGCGGAGGGCGGTTTGCAGACGTAAAGCGTAGTCCCGAATGCTGTCCACAGGCCGTTGCCGACATTGGTAAAACTGCATCCTCAGCTCGGCTTCGGTACGGGTCTCAAAGGCAGTCTGTAGTTTCTCAAAGATGGTGGCTACAGAGAACCGGTCCCCCTCGGCCCAGGTCTCCGCCTCCTGCTCAGCCGCGCCGGTTAGCTGCCCCAGCACTACCGCTGCACGTTGCTTATCAGTCAGGGGGTACATTTCTAGGAGCGGGCTAAGCTTCTTCCGGAAGACCTGTAACGCATCAGGTTTCCCGTCGTACTGCGGCAGCCAGGTAACTGCGGCCACATATGGCAAGGAGAATGGCATCAGCTGAGCGAGAGCTGGGACCGCGGCACCCCCCGCCAGCGCGGCCGGGACCTGGGCAGGCCCATTTCCATCCACGGGTGCCACTGCGGCTGCACCCGCCGCTCCTCCAGCAGCTCCGTCGGGCGCAGACATCTTGTTTCCATCCCCCTTAGCCTCTTTCCGGCTCCTCCTCTATCGGGGCGGGGTTTTGGCCTTTGCGCCTCCACTACTCGAAGAGACGCTCGAGTGGGAACTTTTCGCGCCAAAGATGGCGGCTTCTGAAATTTTCTGGCCGGACACCTCCGGCGGTAACAAGGCGCACCTCTACCAGACGGCAGAGCGGTAAGATCCTGTTCGTGACGCCAAGTTATCACGGGCGGAGGAGGGGACGCCGCGCTCTCCCACTGCTCGGGTCCGGCTGCCGCTGCTCTGCGGCTACTGCTGCTCGGTGGCTCGAGCGATGGGCCGGATCCAGGGGACTCGAGCGGCGCTCCTCACCCGTGAGTGAAAAGGGGTGGTTTGGTTTTGGGGATATTGTCCGTGACGCCACCCACGGTTGTGGTGATTGTGTGGACACCACCGCTGCTCTGGACGGGGATCCCGGGAGCGGAGACAGGGAGCAGCTTTGTTGTTATTTCTCCCCTCCGTGGGTAGGGGGTTGGTTGTCCCGGGGCCCGGTGATGGGGTAGGAGTGGATGGCAGGTGGGTTGCGGGGCCTGGTGAGGTGCAGGGTCACAGGGGCAGCGCTGTGCCGCACGGCACGATGGTACTCACTCAGCCCAATGATGATGACACAGTTCACGGTAAAACAAGCGGCTGGATGGACGGGTCCCTCGGACGGCTGCGGTGTTGTTGTTCCCTGCAGGTTAGTGATGACTGTCTCTCCCTGCACCTATGTTCTATGTTGATTCCGATGGGTTCCCACCGGTAACCCGCTCACCGACCTGGATGTGGGCTGGAGGAGCCCCTTTTGCCCGCAGGCGCTGGCCCTGGGAAACGGTTGACCTTGGTGGTGGCGGTGTCTCCCCTTCACGGTTGGACGGTTGCCTTCTGTCGGGACTTGACTGTTTGGAAACCCAGAGGTCCCCTTCACTAACGGATTCGGCAACTTCACGGCGACTCCTAGCCTTGCCGGGGTCCGAAAAGCCCCTGCCAATGGTGCTAGCTTCTCCTTGTGTACCGGTCCGGTACCGCCGGGCCACCGCCTGTCCACGGTTCTTACGGAAAACTCCGATAGGCCACTCCTGCAGACGGTCACCACCTTGCTGTTCTGTCTGGGCCACACACCCGGACCAACTTCAGGCTCTTTAGCTGTCACTTTACTCTTTCCACTTTCACTGTCAAAACTGAACTCTTTCCTCTCCAAACTCTATCTCTCTACTTCACCTCCTTCCACTTCTTCCTCCAAACTAGACTGCCTGTCTTTCCCGCCTCGAGGACTGTGAACTCCTCGGTGGGCGGAGACCAACCGCCTGGCTCCACCCCCTGGTGTGGACATCAGCCCCTGGAGGAAGGCAACAAGGGTTTTGTGTCTCACCTTGATGTGCCTGCAGGGAGTGTTTGGTGTGTAGGTGTTGTGCTCTGTGGCCTCTGGCTTGTCCAGGGCGACACACTACAACACTTAGGTTATTGTGCTTTTTGTGCAGCTTGCAGGGTTACATGATACTTCATATACGATTTTTAGCTTTCTTGTTAGTAAATCACATTTTTTTTCCTCTTTTTCTTTCCTTAACTGAAGGCGGCATATCTCCAAGGCATTCTGATCTCTCAGCAAATCAAGAGGAGCTGCAGACCGGGAAGACCGACCCTCAGGAGCCTCCTGGACTTCAGAGAACAAGCATGGCTGCCGACAGAGGAGCAACCTGTCCTCCAAGAAGCTCAGAAGAAGAGGCGATGCCCGGAAGCTTATCTGTTTTTGTCTTTTAAATGTGGTTTATACTTTTGCTGATGGTAATTTAATAAAATCTTTCTCCAATACGAGTCCTTCTTGTGTTGCCTCCAGTGAGTTCTGGCTTTGGTGATAAATATAGCACCCAACATAAATATAGCAGCAAAGCGGCAACTCAGTGGGAAAATAGCAGCAGGCAAATATATTGTGCAAAATCCGATGGCTAAATGATTATAAATAATGATGAAGTCAAAGCCTCAATATATATAAATATATATTTTGTAGCAGTGAGATATAACCAAGGCACAGACAGCACTGGGGTCATACACGTTACTGTGGGGCATATACATTACTGGGGGCATACAGCTCTGGAGGGCAAACACATTACTGGGGTGGGTGGGTGGGATACAGCTCTGGGAGCTCATACAGCTTAGTGGGGGGCACATATAGCTATAGGGGGCCCATAGAGCTCAGGGAGGCATACACAGCTCTAGGGGGCACATACAGCTCATGAGGGGACATTCAGTTCTAAGTGGCCCATACAGCTCAGGAGGGGCACATACAGCTCAGGAGGGGCTAGTTACCACCTTTGAACTGACTCTAACTTCTGAACAGGGTCGGCATCAGCACCCGGCGCACCAGGCAGTGTCAGGTGCTCCTGCCCTGACACTGTACACTGACACTGCTGCACGGTGCTCCTGCCCTGACACTATACACTAGCACTGCTGCACGGTGCTCCTGCGCTGACACTGTACACTGACACTGCTGCACGGTGCTCATAGAGTCACACGGGAGGGAATCTGCCGGTGACACAGGACCCTCACTTACTCAATAAGTGCATCTTGCCCCATTAGTTGCTCCTGCTCTCGTGAATAGGATGAAGCAGAGAAGACAGCGCATTACAGTATTACTCCCGCATTCTTGGAATAAGAACGTATTTTACAGCACTATTACACACACAGTCAGTATTTTGGTCAGTATTTTCCATCAGTATTTGTAAGTCCCGAAAATCAAAGGGGAACAAACACAGAGAAAAAGAATAACTGAAACATTTGCACCTCTTCTGTGTTTTGGATCTACCTCTGTTCTCTCAAGCAAATACTGATGGTAAATCTCGCCATGTAAAAGTGCCATGAATCCATCCTGACATTCTCTCTATAGTCACATAAGCGGCTGATTTCACATTTTGGGTTACAGATAAGCCGGAGAGGTTACAAGCATTAATGGAGTTTTCCGGTTTGGGAAAACCCGTCCATTGGTTGTAGTTTATTTAAAAAGGAAAAAAACAACCAAAAAACCTGTATTTTACTCACCCTACCCAGGAAAGACTGAGCTGCCTATGATCGCTTCTATGAAAGCTGCCTAATACGGCAGAAATTGAAATGCATTGAGTTATCTCACTTATCTTGCAAATAAAACACGTATCATGTGTTTTATTTACAGGTTTTTCACATAGAGTTTAATGAGATGCAGACAATCTGCATTTAAAATGCATATGTGTTTCTATTGGGATTCTGCAACAAAACATGTCATCCATGCACGACATTACCAATAAAGCATTATCAAAGCTCTGCAGACAGGAAGATTACTAAAGTAAGAAACAAGAGAAAAAAAGTCTTTAAATTGCCCATATATCTTCACATCTCCAGGTCAACAGGGACTCAAACCAATATTTATAACAGTAAATTATATTGAGTGTCAAAAAAGAGGGTGCAGGGAAATGGAAAAATTACAAATTACAAAAGTACATAAGACATACGAAATAGGAGGGTGAAAAACATATTTTGCAGTGGTTTACATACAACAGCAGCACTCTCCCCATTACGGCGCACAATCTAAATTCCCTATCTGTATGTCTTTGGCGTGTGAGAGTAAACTGGAGAACCAGAAGGAAACCCACACAAACATGGGGAGAACATACAAAGTCTTTGCAGATGTTGTCCTTGGTGGGATTTGAACCCAGGATGGGATTAGATCATAGCTGTGGAGGAGAGGAAGAGATGAATCTTTCCATCTGCTGCATTGTAAGCTTGTGCGTATATCGCACTTCGCTCGGACGTCATCTAAGTGCAGTTGCAGTCCAATGTGTCACTCGCACCCATAGACTTGTATCGGTGCGAGTGATGAGAGACTCACAGACAATTGCAGCATGCTGCATTCTTTCCTCAGTCCTGTTAGAGTTGAGGAAAAACTCGCAGATCTGAGCTGCAGCATTGTCTTACATGGAGCTGAACGCAATGCGACATTTTCTCATACTGCACATGTGTGAGTCATATGCCAGGGTAACTCTAGCCTTAGAATTACATATAATTTAATATCTGGACATCTATGGTTTTATTTTTTTGCCTGTGTGGATTGGTTATACTGATATCTGGTGAGAAATTCATGTCAATAGTACCTTTAAAAAATGTATTTCACACACTGTATATGTAAAAAAACATGTGTGATCAATCAAATGACTTGCACCTTCCTCTAAGTACCTTTCAAAAGAGACCAGGAAAAAATGTAGAGGAAAGGTTGTTTTGGCAACTAAATAGGAAAGGGATCTTCACAGTTAGAGCAGTCAATAAAATACAAAAAGACAGTTTGCACTCTGATAATGCTAAAGTATGGAAACCATGAATGTGTGAACATGGACCTGCCTTACTGCTAAGGAAAATCTGAGAAAAAGGAGATATTTAGCATATATAAATAACCTCCTGTGTATGGGCAAGTAGGAACCTGATATATAGGATAAGATTACCTGTGGCAACTGGGGGAGGGGTGTACGGTCAAAAGGTATGACCCTCTTCATATAGACAAAAAAAGACTGACTGCACTCCTCGACCTGACTGCACTCCTCGACCTGACGTGTGAACAGGTGCATAACTGAACATTGCCACAGGTAATCTTATCCTATATAGCAGGTTCCTACTTGCCCATACACAGGAGGTTCTTAACCTAGAGAGAGGCTTCAGCATAGCGTTAGGGACCCAGTTACGAGATATGCCATGAAGGGGCAACTGGGCAGATATACAAATGGCCATTTATATATGCTAAATATCTCATTTTTCTCAAATTTTCCTTAGCAGTAATGCAGGTCCATGTTCACACATTCATGGTTTCCATACTTTAGCATTATCAGAGTGCAAACTGTCTTTTTGTATTTTATGGAGGAGTGTAGTCAGTCTTTTTCAGCACTCTATAGGGTTGTATAAGGTATGCTCTTACACATCCGGTCCTCCATAGGTTTTTCCACTTATGTAACACTATCCCTATGATCACTCATAACTCATACCCTTGTAGTCAATTACAGCCTCCCCTCTCCCCCCTCCCCTTCTCCCTTTCCATCTATAATTTTGCCAGTACAATATTAGTTTACATTAGGCACACAATCACATATTCCCTTCCTTAGTGACTTATTGTAATTCACATTCGCATACAATTCCCTATGCCTGCCCCATTACTACATTCATACCTATTTGACCCTATCCTGATACCCCATGTCTCACCTTGTTGGTCCCTACGCCTGTTATCCTGTCCTTTCCTGTGTCTGTCTTGTCACATAACACATTTTAGCATATCCCTTGTGCTCCTTATTACCTGTCCTGCCTTTTAGAATTATGTCCATTTATGCCAATGTAATCATACTGTTGCACACATATCCATTTCTTATACCTATACAGCTCCTGGCGCTTATCGCCTGTGTTTATTATCAACCCCTCCTGTTGTTGCGTCAGCGTGCATTCACCGCTGCCTAGCTGCGTCTCACTCCCTTTCATTAGGAAGTGAGTGCAGCCTTTTCTCCGTTCTGCGCATGCGCGACGTTAAACACAAATGCGCATGCACATGCGTGCGTTCCATTAGCATCACTGCGTTCCACTCCCATACAGGAAGTGGGCGCAGCTATTACTACGGTCGCACATAAAGGAACCCACGGCCACCACTGCACACAGCTGACTCCACCACAGGAGACCCACTTCTACACCAACTCAGGTAAGACAGGATCGACACCTCTATGCTCCCTTTACAATCAGGCTCAGTCACCATGTGATAACGATCTCAACTCTTTCGTTGCAGGCTTCCTTTTGCTTCACCTCCACTGGCTGTGCTGCCATTTCCTCTCCCCCCTGGAAGGTATACTTTATTACACTATTTTCCTGTTTCCCTCTTCCCCTTTTTCTCATAACCTACCTTTATGTACAATTGTGGGGTATCTCTATGCTATTTACATCATAGTTTTATTCATTAATACGGAAGGGAAGAATGCCCATGAGAGTGTTGAACTGCGGAGAGCAAGAGGTTAAGCTGCCCCAATTTGCCACCATTGATAAACTGTTCACAGTAGATACACATGCTATCCAAGCAGCAGCATCCACCATTATTGCACCCCACCCAGTCAGTGACAGCTCATCAAGTCAGAGAGAGGAGTGGTGTCAGGAATTAAACATATGCACTGACTCCACACCTTCACATCACAAGAAGGGTTTTTCCCACTTATGTAACACTATCCCTATGATCACTCAGAACTTATACCCTTGTAGTCAATTACAGCCCCCACCTCCCCTTCTCCCTTTCCATCTATAATTTTGCCAGTACAATATTAGTTTACATTAGGCACACACTCACATATTCCATTCCTTAGTGACTTATTGTAATTCACATTCGCATACAATTCCCTATGCCTGACCCATTACTACATTCATACCTACTTAACCCTATCCTGATACCCCTTGTCTCACCTTGTTGGTCCCTACACCTGTTTTCCTGTCCTTTCCTGTGTCTGTCTTGTCACACAACACATTTTAGCATATCCCTTGTGCTCCTTATTACCTGTCCTGCCTTTTAGAATTATGTCCATTTATGCCAATGTAATCATACTGTTGCACACATATCCATTTCTTATACCTATACAGCTCCTGACGCTTATCGCCTGTGTTTATTACAACCCCTCCTGTTGTTGCGTCAGCGTGCATTCACTGCTGCCTAGCTGCGTCTCACTCCCTTTCATTAGGAAGTGAACGCAGCCTTTTCTCCGTTCTGCGCATGCGCGATGTTAAACACAAATGCGCATGCTCAGGCGTGCGTTCCATTAGCCTCACTGCATTCCATTCCCATACAGGAAGTGGGCGCAGCTATTACTACGGTCGCACATAAAAGAACCTATGGCCACCACTGCACACAGCTGACTCCACCACAGGAGACCCACTTCTACACCAACGCAGGTAAGACAGGATCGGCACCTCTATGCTCCCTTTACAATCAGGCTTAGTCACCATGTGATAACGCTCTCAACTCTTTAGTTGCAGGCTTCCTTTTGCTTCACCTCCACTGGCTGTGCTGCCATTTCCTCTCCCCCCTGGAAGGTATACTTTATTACACTATTTTCCTGTTTCCCTCTTCCCCCTTTTCCCATAACCTACCTTTATTTACAATTGTGGGGTATCTATATGCTATTTACATCATAGTTTTATTCATTAATACGGAAGGGAAGAATGCCCATGAGAGTGTTGAACTGCGGAGAGCAAGAGGTTAAGCTGCCCCAATTTGCCACCATTGATAAACTGTTCACAGTAGATACACATGCTATCCAAGCAGCAGCATCCACCATTATTGCACCCCACCCAGTCAGTGACAGCTCATCAAGTCAGAGAGAGGAGTGGTGTCAGGAATTAAACATATGCACTGACTCCACACCTTCACATCACAAGAAGGGGGTCTACAGGGTAGTGCAAGTGTGACGCCCTGGGCAAGCCAGGGGTCACAGGTCATCACACCACCACACCCTACACCCCAGTTAGGAACACCAAAGCTAACCCAAAATCCTTGTTGCCTTCCTCCAGGGACTGGTGTCCACACCAGGGGGTGGACCAGGCGGTTGGCTGCGCCCACCGAGGAGTTCACAGCCCTGGAGGCGGGAAGAACCAGGTAGTAAAAGTCTAGCTGAGGGCTAGAGTGGAGTCAGCTCAGGGAAGAGCTAGAGATAGAGTTTGGAAGTGAAAGTAGAAGGAAGTGAAGTAGTAGAGGAGCTTAGGAGAAAAGCTGAAGTAAAGTAAAAAGTGACAGTTTGCAAAGCCTGAAGTTGGTCTGGGTGTGTGCCCCGGGCTGAGAGACAGCATGGTCAGCAGACGGCGGTGATTGTCCGCAGGGGTGACTGCTCGGAGGTTACTGGAAGGACCGCGGACGGGTGGTGACTCGGCGGTCTGGAGCAGTGTACAAGGAACAGTCAGCACCAGGGCAGGGGCCTTTCGGATCCCGGCAAGGCTAGGAGTCGCCATAATTTGCCAAATACGTCAGTGAAGGGGACGACTGTCTCCCAACAACCAAGTCCCGATAGAAGGCAACAGTCCGACCATAACGGAGAGACACCGCCACCGCCAGGGCACCAGTTTCTCAGGGCCAGCGCCTGCGGGCAAAGTAGGGCTCCTCCGTCCCATATCCAAGCCGGGGAGCGGGTTACCGGTGGGAACCCATCGCAACCATCATCATCTTAGGTGCAGGACAAAGGGACCGTCACCGTCAACTACTGGGGAAAAGCAAGTGCAGCCGTCCGTGGGAACCGTCTTTCCAGCCGTGTGTTTTACCGAGAACTGTGTCATCGTCTCAGGCTGAGTGAGTACCACAGTGCCGCAAGGCACAGCGCTGCCCCCGCGTCCCTGCGCCCACCAAGCCCTGCATCTTCCCACCACATCACTGGGCCCCGGGATCACCAACCCCTACCCACGGAGGAGCAACCCAACAACTTGCTGCTCCACACCATCACTCCCGGGATCCCCATACAGAGCAGCGGTGGTGTCAACAAATCACCACAACCGTGGGTGGCGTCACGGACAATAAACAATCCCCACAATCAAACCCCTTTCACTCACGGGCGAGGAGCGCCGCTCGAGACCCCCGGGATCCGGCCCACCGCTCGAGCCACCACTGAGCAGCAGCAGCCGGACTCGAGAAGAGGGGTGAGCGCAGTGCTGACACCCTCCTCCCCGCCCGCGACACAAGAATACGAGCAAGTCTTCAGCAAACATCCGCTAGACTTTGGGGGAATAAAAGGGGTCCAACACTACATCCCCACAGGTGCACACCCACCCATCAAAGAGAGATATAAGCCAATACCACCTGCACATTACCAGTGTACCAAGGACATGTTGAGCAACATGAAGAAGGCTGGGGTTATCGGTGACAGTTGTAGCATTTGGGCAGCTCCGTTGGTCCTGTTAAAGAAGAAGAAGAATACGGCACTACTCCCCCGTATTGAGGATTCGTTAGCTGCATTGAGAACTGCAAATTATTTTTCTACCCTTGATCTCACTGGTCGCTATTGGCAAGTGTCCGTTGCTGAGGCAGACCAGGAGAAGACCGCCTTCGCCACCCCGATGGGTCTCTGCGAGTTCAAAAGCATGTCCCTCGAGCTGTGAAATGTGCCAGGAACCTTCCAGAGGCTGATGGAATGCTGCCTCGGACACCGTAACTTTGAAACGGTACTGCTATACCTAGATGATGTTATTGTTTATTCTAAAGCAAACAAGATTTTAGGGTGTATAAAAAGGAAGATTAGATCCCGTGATCCCAACGTATTGTTACACCTCTATAAATCACTTGTAAGGCCACATCTGCTCAGGGAAGACGCTCGAGCGGGAAATTTTCGCGCCCAAGATGGCGATTCTTCCAATTTTTCGGACGGACGCCGCCAGCGGAGACTACAAGGCGCACTTCCACGGGTAAGTGGAATGGCTCGATCCTGTTCATGATGCCAAGTTGTCGCGGGCGGCGGGGAGCATGCTCGCTACGCTCGGGTCCGGTACTTCTGCCGGGGCTGCTTGGTGGCTCGAGCGGTGGGGCCGGACCTGGGGACTCGAGCAGGGCTCCTCGCCCGTGAGTGAAAAGGGGTGGTGTTTGGGGGGTAATGGATAGTTCGTGACGCCACCCACGGGTCGTGGTGATAGTGGACACCACCGCTGCTTGGTGACGGGGATCCCGGGAGTGTTGGTAGGGAGCAGCTGGGATGTTGATTCCCCCTCCGTGGGCAGGGGTTGGTGGTCCCAGGGCCCGGTGGTTGATACGGGGAGGCAGGGTTGCTGAGGTGCAGGGTCGCAGGGACAGTGTGGCGCGGTGCCGGATGGCACTGGTGTACTCACTCCGATACAAAGGCACAAAGTCACTGGTGAACCAAACGGCTGGATGGACGGGTCCCGCAGCCGGCTGCTGCTTCTGTGGTCTCTCCGGACAGGTGATGGAGGCTGTCTTTCCCTGCACCTTTGAACTGACTTGACTATGATGGTTTCCCAACGGTAGTCCACTCCCTGGTGATACGCCCTAGGGAGCACTCGTTGCCCGCAGGCGCTGGCCCTTTGGATCTCTAGCCCTTGGCGGTGGCTCTATATCCTAACGGGTTGGGCGGTTGCCTTCTGACGGGACTTGGTAGTTAGGGAACCCCGGGGGTTCTGGTCACACTCGGATTTGACCTTTTCCGGCGGCTTCTAGCCTGGTTGGGGTCCGATGGCCCTGCCCTTTTGTGCTGGTACAGGTTCTGCTTCCCGGTTCGGTACCGGCGGGTCACCGCCCCTCTCTGGTCCTTCGGTTTCACCGACCTGCACCTACTCCTTCAGACAGCCACCACCGTCTGCCAACCTTGTGCACGGTGCCTGGGCTCCTTCCCAGACACTGGCAGTCCAGCATCTCCACTTAACTCCACTCTCCTCTGTCTCCAACCCTCTCTCACTACTCACTGACTGCCCTTTTCCCGCCTCCTGGACTGTGAACTCCTCGGTGGGTGGGGCCAACCGCCTGGCTCCACCTCACCTGGTGTGGACATCAGCCCCTGGAGGGGGCAACAAGGGTTTTGTGTTTGACTGATCTAACTGCCCGGGGGAGGGGGTGTGGGCGATGTTGAGCCTGTGAATACCTGGCTAGTCCAGGGTGTCACAGAACCAAATATAGTGTGAACACGGAAAAGAACCGGGCGTTAGAAAAAATGTGCACGGCCCAATGAATCAAGTCTGTACTTCATATTCATGGTTTAAGCCCTTAGGTTCTAACGTGCCCAGAGTATATCATAGTATCATAGTATCATCATAGTTTTAAGGTTGAAGGGAGACTCTAAGGCGGGCTTTGCACGTTGCGACACCGGTAACAATGTCTTACCGATGCTGCAGCGATAGTCCCCGCCCCCGTCGCGAATATAATCGCTACGGCAGCTTTACATGCACTCACCTGTTCAGCGACGTCGATCTGGCCAGTGACCCACCTCCTTCCTAAGGGGGCGGGTCATGCAGCGTCACAGCGACGTCACACGGCAGGCGGCCAATAGCAGCGGAGGGGCGGAGATGAGCACGATGTAAACATCCCACCCACCTCCGTCCTTCTGCATTGCAGCCGGGATGCAGGTAGGAGATGTTCCTCGCTCCTGTGGCGTCATACACAGCGATGTGCGCTGCCGCAGGAACGAGGAACAACATCGTACCTGTCGCTGCACCGGCATTATGGAAATGGCGGACACTGCACCGATGATATGATAACGACGCTTTTGCGCTCGTTAATCATATCCAAAAGGATTTGCACACTGCAATATCGACTGCGAGGCCGGATGTGCGTCACTTTCGATTTGACCCCATCGACATCGCACCTGCGATATCGCAACATGCAAAGCCGCCCGTAGTCCATCTAGTTCAACCCGTAGCCTAACATGTTGATCCAGAGGAAGGCAAAATAAACCCAATGTGGCAAACAAGCTCCAATGGGGAAAAAAAATCCTTCCTGACTCCATATATGGCAGTCAGACTAGTTCCCTGTCATAAAATCTAATATACATAACTGGTAATATTAAATTTTTCAAGAAAGGCATTCAGGCTCTGCTTAAATGTTAGTAGTGAATCACTCATTACAACATCATGCGGCAGAGAGTTCCATAGTCTCACTGCTCGTACAGTAAAGAATCCTTGTCTGTGATTATGATTAAACCTTCTTTCCTCAAGGCGTAGCGGATGCCCCCATGTTCCAGTCGCAGGCCTAGGTGTAAAAAGATCTTTGGAAAGGTCTCTGTACTGTCCCCTCATATATTTATACATTGTGATTAGATCCCCCTAAGCCATCGTTTTTCTAAACTAAATAACCCCAAGTTTAATAACCTGTCTTGGTATTGCAGCCCACCCATTCCTCTAATAACATTGGTTGCTCTTCTCTGCACCCTCTCCAGTTCAGCTATGTCCTTCTTATATATCGGTGACCAGAATTGTACACAGTATTCTAAGTGCGGTCGCACTAGTGACTTGTACAGGGGTAGAACTATATTTTTTTCATGAACACGTATACCTCTTTTAATACATCCCATTATTTTATTAGCCCTGGCAGCTGTTGCCTGACATTGTCCAATAAAGTTAAGTTTAACATCCACCCATACACCCAAGTCTTTTTCTGTGTCTGTTTTACCCAGTGTTCTACAATTAAGTACATAATCATAAATTTTATTTCCTCTACCCAAGTGCATGACCTTACATTTATCTACATTAAAATTCAATTGCCACTTTTCAGCCCAATCCTCCAATTTACATAAATCTCCCTGTAATATAAAATTATCCTCCTCTGTATTGATTACCCTGCAGAGTTTAGTATCATCTGCAAATATTGAAATTCTACTCCGCATGCCCCCAACAAGGTCATTAATAAATATGTTGAAAAGAAGTGGGCCCAATACTGACCCCTGTGGTACCCCATTATGAACTGAGACCCAGTCCGAGTAGGTACCATTAATAACCACCCTTTGTTTCCTATCACTGAGCCAGTTTTTAACCCAGTTACACATATTTTCCCCTATCCCCATTGTTCTCATTTTATGTACCAACCTTTTGTGTAGCACTGTATCAAAAGCTTTTGAAAAGTCCATATACACAACATCCACTGCATTTCCCTGGTCCAGGCCCTGGTCCCTTTCTTTGAGCTCCCTAATTCTACCGCCTCCTCTGCGTATGGGTGGGACATGTTCGATGACTTAGAATCTTAATTGGGCCACTGTGTGATTATACATCACAAAATGGTGTGGGACTGGTAATAGAATCTGCTTACAACGTATTGTTGACTTATGCTTAGCTCAAAGAAAGGGAATCTTTCTTGATATGTACTCTGGGCACATTAGAACCCAAGGGCTTAAACCGTGAATATGAAGTACAGACTTGATTCATTGGGCCGTGCACCATGTCACCATGTGTGCATTTGCGTTGTCCAATGGCTCACAATGGTTATGCGTTTTCATTGGATGGATAATCGAAGCCATCTTTTTTTCCTTTCTCTTGGGTTTGTTGTGTGAGTAGCCTATAGGATTAAGTTAGTTACCGCAGGCATTGGATTTAGCTTCCTGTCTTTGGTCCAGTGGTAGATTGATTGTTTGGTCTATGAGCTGTTATGGGTTTGAATCCAGGTGAATGCCCATGGGCTGCTTATGACTGTGTGAAATATGTAGTTTTACTGGGCTGGGATGAGAGAATCCATCGAAGTATGGTGTAGGGATTGTGGTTCCTGTGTGCTAAGAAGAGAGGCTGGCACCAGCCAGAAAGCCCCATTACAGCCAATAATCACCCGCCAGCCGCTGGAACTCGTTGCTCTAGATCAGGGGTCAGGAACCTTTTTGGCTAAGAGAGCCGTAAACGCCACATATTTTGAAATATAATTCCGCGAGAGCCGTACAATATGTTTAAAGGGCCATTGACATATCAATCGCTCCAATGTTCACTTAGTACAGCAAGGAATGCTGCTCCCTGCTGTATAAAGCCACAACTGGACTGAAACAATGGTAATTAGCAGTAAAAAAATCAAATAAATAACTTACATTGTGAACTTGCGATGCATGACATCAGTCCAGCAGTCTGGCTTCTTCTTTTTCCTGCGCATGACTGGAAGCTGGCATTCTTCCCACCTGATGTTGAGAGAATGCCAGCTTTGAGGCATTCACAGAAGAAAGAAGCTGGAATATTGGACATGTCACACAACGCATTGTCAGTTATGTCAATTATCTATTTTATTATTTTACAGCGAATTATTGTTTAGGTCCAGCGGTGGCTTAGTGCAGCAGAGAGGAACACTCCTTTGTGTACTAAGTGACCGCTGGAGCAATTGTATCTGTCAGTGGCCCTTTTAAAAGTGTTGGTCTTACAGAAAATGAACAAAAAAGAGAGGCTCAGACCCAGGAGATACACACACAAGCCATACACAGCACTCAACATGCCGTATACACAGTACATAAGGAGAAGAAAAAAAGCTCTGCAGGTAAACATATGCACACCAGGAATTAGATATACCAATAAACCTCACAATATGAAACTTTATTAAGTGCCAAACACAACAAGCACAGCACACACTCACACCATATACACAGCACACACTCACAAACGCCGAATACACAGCACACGCACGCGCCGTATACACAGCACACGCACGCGCCGTATACACAGCACACGCACGCGCCGTATACACAGCACACGCACGCGCCGTATACACAGCACACGCACGCGCCGTATACACAGCACACGCACGCGCCGTATACACAGCACACGCACGCGCCGTATGCACAGCACACACAGATATAAGTACCTGCTGCTTAGTTGCCCTGTAAGATCAGGTGCAGCACAAGTGATGGATGCAGCAGTTCAAGGGCTGGCTTCATTCTCCTCTTTTCTCTCCAAGAAAAGACCTTATACACCTGAGCAGCAGAGCACAGAACTGGAGGGTGAGAGGCAGAACGCACGGCACTATACAGGCCCCTGCCCCATCACTCTGCTTCTATCTGCAATTTCACAGGGGAGCATGTAGGAGCCAGAGGGAGGAAGTCCCACCCCCAGTGCTGTCTGCCGGCAATAGACAAGATCAGCGGCTGCCTGAGCACTGCAGCCTCCGGGAATCTGCCCCAGTGCCCCGGGGGCCGCAGAAAAGGTCATCGCGGGCTGGATGTTCCCCACCCCTGCCTTAAAGGGACGGCAGGCACAGTTTCCTGCTGAGGACTGTGGTCCCCGGAACTCAGCCCAGGGACAGCAGAACTGAAGGCGAGTGGCCAAAATGCCGCCCCCCTGACATGTGCCGCCCGGGGCGGACTGCCCCCTCCGCCCCCCCTTTGCTACGCCACTGCAGACCTGCGGGAGAGGCGGGGGGCGGCGGCCCCCCCACCCCTCCACCGGCCAGCCCACCGGGAGAAGTCCCGCCCAGGGCCGGCTCCAGGTTTTTGTGGGCCCTGGGCGAAAGAGTCTCAGTGGGCCCCATCCACACATAGACATGCACAGATACATACACATACAGGCACACGTACACATACTTAAAGAGAAATTCACAAAAACACATAAATAGACATAAATGTAGACACAGTCATATACACTGCCATACATAGATACATATCATACATACACACAAATTATTTTTATATATTTATCCTGTATATATATTTCTAATATTGGGAAGCCGGCAACAGCCTCATTCACATCCCGGCTTGTCTAACAGACATGGCCGCACATAGGGCACACTAACACTGCTGTATATACATCCCAAGAGAGGTCTGGGGTGGGGGGGGAACATACAGCACCTGGGTGGAGGGGACATACAACTCTGGGGGTATAGTAGTATGCAGCCCCCATATTGTGTTATGAAGCCCCCATTGTCCTCCATATAGTATTATGTAGCCCCCACATGCACTATGCAGCCCCCATATAGCACAATGCAGACCCAGATAGCATTAGGCACCTTCATGTAGTATACAGCACACATATAGCACAATGCAGACCCAGATAGCAATAGGCACCCTCATGTAGTACACAGCCCCTAAATACCACAGTGCAGAGCCAGATAGCATTAGGCACCCTCATGTAGTACACAGCACCTATATAACACAGTGCAGAGCCAGACAGCACAGTGCAGAGCCAGATAGCATTAGGCACCCTCGTGTAGTACACAGCACCTATATAACACAGTGCAGAGCCAGATAGCATTAGGTATCCTCATGTAGTACACAGACCTATATAGTACAGTGCAGACCCAGACAGCACAGTGGAGAGCCAGATAGCATTAGGCACCCTCATGTAGCATACAGCTTGTATATAGCATAGCCTGTATATAGCACAGTGCAGAGCCAGATAGCAGTAGGCACCCTCATGTAGAATACAGTGATTAATATTCAGTGGCGTAACTAGAGTTTGATGGGCCCTGGTGCAAAATTTGGATCGGGGCCCCCCTCCACGTACACCGACACTTAGGGTGCGGGATAATGACACTGACACTCGGGGTACAGGATAATGATGCTGACACTTGGCTCTTACCCTCAGCACCCAGGTTTCCCATGATCTGAAATACCTCTATCAGTACCCAGCTTTCCCATGTTCTGATATCCATCTTTCCCTCAGCACCCAGCTTTCCCATAACAGAGTAAAGCTGGGTGCTGAGAGATGTATAGCAGAGCATGGGAAAGCTGGGTGCTGAGGGAAAGAGCCTTTTTCCCTCAGCACAAAACATTCCCATCCCATACTTGTATTTTTGTCCTCCTTGTATATAGATCTCCAAATACTATAATGGCCCCCACATAGCCTTCCGTATAATATAAAGGGTCCCACATAACCCGTCATATATTATAATGCACCCCCATAGTTCTCCATGTATTATAATTCACCCCATAGTACTCCATATATTATACTGCACCACAGTCCTCCATGTTTTATAACGCACACCCATGTGTGACCATGTGTAAGGTAGCCTCCATATTCCTCCATTTATTATAATGTAGCCCCCATAGTGCTATATGTATTATAATGTAGCGCCATAAATCATCATTTTGTATTATGCAGCCCCATACTCCTCCATGTATAATGCACCCCTAGTCCATGTATAAGGTGTCCTTCATGTTTATTATGCAGTCCCATAGACCTCCATGTATCATGGAGCCAGGCCCCTCCAGGCCTCCATGTGTCATGCAGCCAGCAAAATAAAAAACAAGTACCTCTCTTCTCTTCCAACCCTGTGACTGCGGTAGTTACGCCCCTGCCCCCATATGTCACACACCCTGCACCCCCATATCACACACACTACACCCCCATATCTCACACACCCTGCTTCCCATACAGCCTGCACCCCCATATCACACACACTACACCCCCATATCACACACACTACACCCCCATATCTCACACCCTGCTTCCCATACAGCCTGCACCCCCCATATCCCACACATACTGCTTCCCATACAGCCTGCACCCCCCATATCCCACACATACTGCTTCCCATACAGCCTGCACCCCCCATATCCCACACACACTGCTCCCCATACAGCCTGCACCCCCTATATCCCACACACTGCTCCCCATACAGCCTGCACCCCCCAGATCTCACACACTACACCCCCATATCTCTCACACCCTGCTTCCCATACAGCCTGCACCCCCCAGATCTCACACACTACACCCCCATATGTCACATACCCTGCTTCCCATACAGCCTGCACCCCCATATCACACACAATACACCCCCATATCACACACACCCTGCCCACATATCTCACCCTGCCTGTACCCCAACTTACCCCTCTCAAACACTGTGCACCCCTTCACATCATTCTGTCACAGTCTGCAGCCCTCATATGCCCCTCACCCTGCAGCCCCCCCCCTCATGTCCCCTCTTTTCTTATTACCAGTCATCATGTGTCCAAATCGCCTTCAGTATCTTGCTTTCTGCCGGCATCCTGTGTCTCCTCCCACACAGTCACATGGGTGTGACATCATCGCAGGTCCTGCAGGATGGAGATCCCGTCTGCTGTGCAGGTCAGGACTAGCACTCCTGCAGCTCAGACACGGCTGGTGGCCTCTCCAGGTCAGGGGCCCCTCTACTGACACTGTGCTCCCCTGACTCACAGGCCGGCCACTACACAGCAGCACTACACATAGGGGCCCGGCAGCCGGCTCTGCAGAGTACTAGTGCCGCTGTGTAGTGGCCGGCCTGTGAGTCAGGGGAGCCCAGTGTCAGTAGAGGGGCGGCTCACTTCTCGTTCGCCCGCTGATCCGGTCTCCTCGGCGCGTCGTCCATTGCTGTCGCTCGCTCTGACCTCTCAGCAGGCGCGCAGTGATGATGTCACCGCGGTCCTCTGCAGAGCTGTCAGAAAAACGCCGACAGTCACAGCGGGGAGAATGATAAGAGAGGGAGCGCGCCGCTCACTGTCTCATCATTGCTCTCAATTGTATCGGCACCTGCGATGCCGATGCAATTGAAAGCTCGATCCTCGGCGGGGGGCGGTGACAGCGCGGCCACCGGGCCCCCCTGAGTAGCGGTGCGCCACTCCTGCCACAGCGAGTGGGCCCCCCCGGCAGCTCAGGGCCCCGTCATTTGACCGGATTTGCCGGGTGCTGGCGCCGGCCCTGGTCCCGCCCCTCCCGCCTGTCAGTCCGGGCCTGATCAGCGTGCACCGCGGCCTGATGGAGCGCGGTGCATGCATCCCTCCCATAGACAGGTAGGAGCCCTGTCTGCGAGCCAGATACGGCCATCAAAAGAGCCATATCTGGCTCGCGAGCCATAGGTTCCCGACCCCTGCTCTAGATCATGTCAAACTCACACCAAGCAGGAATGGATACACGTATGCACTTACGATGGTAGACAACTACTCGAGATTTATGGTTGTGGCACCTGTCAAAGATCAAATGGCCCATACTGCAGTGAAGGTCTTCCAAGCACAATTCTGCAGACCTCATGGCTACCCAGAGAGAGTACTCACAGATCAAGGCCCTGCCTTTGAATCGGAAACCTTCAAGGAGTTCTGCAGCTTGTACCAATGCAGGAAGATACGCCCAAACGCCCATGCCAAAACCAATGGTCCTCCACCTTCTTAAGACTCAACCCATATTCCAGATGTGGCCTTACAAGTGATTGATAGAGGGGTAACAATATGTTGGGATCAAGGGATCTAATCTCTCTTTTTATACACCCTAAAATCTTGTTTGCTTTAGAATAAACAATAACATCATCTAGGTATAGCAGTACCGTTTCAAAGTTACGGTGTCCGAGGCAGTATTCCATCAGCCTCTGGAAGGTTCCTGGTGCATTGCACAGCTCAAAAGGCATGCTCTTGAACTCGCAGAGACCCATCGGGGTGGCGAAGGCGGTCTTCTCCCGGTCTGCCTCAGCAAAGGACACTTGCCAATAGCGAGTAGTGAGATCAAGGGTAGAAAAATAATTTGCAGTTCTCAATGCAGCTAGCGATTCCTCAATACGCGGGAGTGGTGCCGTCCTTCTTCTTTAACAGTACCAACAGAGCTGCCCAGAGGCTACAACTGTTACGGATAACTCCAGCCTCCTTCATGTTGTTCAACTTGGTACACTGGTAATGTGCAGGTGGTATTGGCTTATATCTCTCTTTGATGGGTGAATGTACACCTGTGGGGATGTAGTGTTGGACCCCTTTTATTCACCCAAAGTCTAGCGGATGTTTGCTAAAGACTTGCTCGTATTCTTGCACTACCCTGTTGACCCCCTTCTTGTGATGTGAAGGTGTGGAGTCAGTGCCTACGTGTAATTCCTGACACCACTCGGATGTGTAAGTGCATACCTTATACAAGCCTATAGAGTGCTGACGGGTGAGAGTGTGATGTTAGATACAAGACATCCTATAGTGAATAGTGAGCCATAATCAAGTGCAGCATTGGTTCATGAACATTTTTTCTAACTCCCGATTGTTTTCCGTGTTCACACTATATGTGGTTCCACTATGTATGGAGTTCCATTATTCCTTGTTTTTTATTTGTCATGTTTGTCATGTCTGATCAACTGGTTACATTATGTCTGATTACCTTGTCTAACAGTTTTTTCTCCCCTTTCTTTACCTTCCAGGTTCCCATAGTCATGTGAAATATCCCTGTTGCACTTGATTACGGCTCACTATTCACTATAGGATGTCTTATATCTAACATCACACTGTCACCCCTCAGCACTCTATAGGTGTTACGGTTGCTGCAAGCACTGGAGACTATGTCCAGATTTCTTGCTACTGCACATGTGCGAGCGCTGGAGACTAAGTCCAGATTTCTTGCTACTGCACATGTGCGAGCGCTGGAGACTAAGTCCAGATTTCTTGCTACTGCACATGTGCGAGCGCTGGAGACTAAGTCCTATATTGGAGCCATTGCACATGTGCGGGTGACATCATCGCTGACACGAGGTCACATGTCTCTGACACCTTCTATGCCGATTGGTCGCTGGTCATGTGCTTGTGATGCCTTGCTCGGTGATAGGCCAGCATGACGTCACTCCTGTCGTTCTGGCAGCGGATTGGCTCTGGTGTCCTCCATTTTGGATGAGGCACAGAGTCTATATAAGACCCTGACACATGCCGCATGGCGCTCAGTCCTCTTGGTTCATGCATAAGAGTAGACGCTCTGTGCGCGTTCCTCTAGGCATTCCTCTGTCTATGCTAGGTGAGCGCTACCGGCAGGGTAGCGTTCTTATACCTTACAGCTTCGGCTGCTGTCCGTATCCTTACCTCTTAGGTAGGAGCTTTGTGCGGCTTACGCTGCTGTTCGTCTCTTTTTCACCACTAGAAGAGCGGACCTAGGTAGGTGCCATTTCGCACACATTGCCTTTGTCTCTGTGATTATTAACAGAGATCATTCCACACACCCTCCAAGTAAGGGAGGAATTGCTTTACTTTCTTATTATATCCTTCTGTGAGTTAACAGAGATATTGCACTCTGCCATAGTCTGCAGCAGAGTCTTTGCACGGTGGACCCTGACTGTCTGATACTCATTTAGGTTATTATCAGACAGCCCCCCGTAACATTAGGACTGAGCCAAGGGTCTGGCAGTTATGGCAGAATATCAGCAGTTACACCGTTACATACAAGTACTTGAGTCACGGCTCAAGAGTATAGAGGATAAACCTCAGACCATGGTGACATCTGCACATGATCCTCGACTTGCTCTGCCAAACAGATATTCTGATGATGCCAGATCATGTCGTGGTTTCATTAGTCAGTGTCAGATACACCTAGAGGTCAACTCTTCTCGCTTCTCTACGGAGAGGTCCAGAGTAGGCTTTATCATCTCCTTACTTCAGGACAAAGCCTTAGAATGGGCGACTCCCCTATGGGAGCGCTCTGATGTGGTTACTCTGAGACATCAAGACTTTCTTGATGCTCTTAAGGCGGTATTCATGGGTCCGCAGGTTACCCATGATGCGGCCCTGAGACTGTTAGATCTATCTCAGGGTTCGGTATCCACTAGTTCTTATGCCATTGCTTTTAGAACTCTGGTGGCAGAACTAGATTGGCCAGAGAAGGTGTTGATTCCTATCTTCTGGAGAGGGTTGGCAGGCTATGTCAAAGATGCTCTTGCTACTCGTGAGGTCCCTGCTTCTCTGGAGGACTTGATGACAGTAGCAACGAGGATCGATGTACGCCATAAGGAACGTAGACTCGAGGTCTCTTCCTCACGCCCTAAGCATCGGGCTATTCCAGTTGTTGAGGGTCCACTACCATCTTCCTCAGCATCTGAAACATCTCCCACTCCTATGGAGTTAGGTCATACGTCTTCCAGATTACGCAAGTCTGGTCCTCCTATATGTTACGTATGTCGTCAGGCTGGGCACTATGCCAACAAGTGTCCTAGTCGTCAGGGAAACTCCCTGGCCTAGTAACCATTAGAGGGGGGTTACTAGAGACGTCTTCTGCACCCTCTAAGTGTTGTATCCCAGGTCAGCTCTCGTTATCTGAGAATACATGGCCTATTATGGCTTTTGTGGATTCCGGAGCTGACGGGACTTTTGTGTCCTCAGGATTTGTAAAGGGACACAATATTCCCTCTATCATGTTAGAGGCGCCTATTCCTGTCCATGTTGTTAATGGAACTATGTTGTCTGACTCCATTACATTGAGGACAGTTCCCTTGCGCCTTTCCCTGTCTCAGGGTCACATAGAGGAAATTTCTTTTCTTGTTTTGCCTGAGGGTATAGACGACGTTCTTCTGGGTCTCCCATGGCTTCGGACTCATGCTCCTCACATTGACTGGGAGTCTGACAGCATTATTAGTTGGGGTTCGAAATGTCAGTCCCGATGTCTTCCCTTACCACCTAAGGTCATTGCGGTTGCATCTACTGATCTCTCTCCCATACCTACACCCTATCTGGATTTCGCTGACGTGTTCTCCAAACAGGGTGCTGAGGTTCTTCCACCCCATAGGCCGTATGACTGTGCCATAGACCTTATCCCAGGTTCGGTTCCACCTAAAGGCAGGGTTTACCCCCTGTCGATACCTGAGTCGGAGGCCATGTCGACCTATATAAGAGAGAGTTTAGAGAAGGGGTTCATTCGTAAGTCTGTCTCTCCCGCGGGAGCTGGGTTTTTCTTTGTTCGGAAGAAAGAGGGTGATTTGCGTCCTTGCATAGATTACAGGGGTCTCAACGCAATCACAATAAAGAACAAATACCCGTTACCTTTAATTTCGGAGCTCTTTGACAGACTGAGAGGAGCTCAAGTTTTTACGAAGTTGGATCTGCGGGGTGCGTCTAACTTGGTACGAATTCGAAAGGGTGACGAACGGAAGACCGCTTTTAACACCCGAGACGGTCACTATGAATACCTCGTCATGCCTTTTGGGTTATGTAATGCACCCGCAGTATTTCAGGACTTCGTAAACGATGTGTTCAGGGATTTACTGTTATCCTCAGTAGTGGTGTATCTGGACGACATCCTGATTTTTTCTCCTGATCTGGAGACTCATCGTCAGGATGTCGTTCGTGTCCTTTCCCGTTTAAGGGAGCACTCATTGTTTGCTAAACTCGAGAAATGTGTATTCGAGCAGTCCTCATTGCCTTTTTGGGTTACATTATCTCACAAGAGGGCCTGGCTATGGATCCTGCGAAGCTCTCTGCTGTCCTGCAATGGTCCGAACCTCATTCCTTGAAGGCGGTGCAACGCTTCTTAGGATTCATAAATTATTACAGGCAGTTCATACCCCATTTCTCTACTTTGGTGGCCCCTTTGGTGGCCTTGACTAAGAAAGGTGCTAATCCCAAAGCCTGGTCTACTGAGACATCTCAGGCTTTTGAGGCAGTAAAAAGACACTTTTCAACTGCTCCCGTTCTTCAAAGACCCGATGAGAGTAAGCCCTTTTTCTTAGAGGTTGATGCCTCTTCAGTGGGTGCTGGTGCGGTCTTGTATCAAAAGAATGGTGCAGGTAGAAAAAGGCCGTGTTTCTTCTTTGCGAAAACCTTTTCACTGGCAGAGAGAAACTATACCATTGGGGATAGGGAACTGCTCGCCTTGAGATTAGCCTTGGAGGAGTGGCGTCACTTGCTGGAAGGAGCGAAACATCCTTTCCAGGTCTATACAGACCATAAGAATCTGACGTACTTACAAACCGCTCAGCGTCTGAATCCTCGCCAAGCCCGCTGGTCCTTGTTTTTCTCCTTTCACTTCTCCATCAACTATCTGTCTGGGAGTAAGAATAACAAGGCAGACGCCCTGTCTCGCTCTATGCTTTCTACCCAGGAAGAGATTGACGAACCTCATCTTATCCTTCCCTCCAGGGTTTCTCATACGCTCTCCCCTGTGACGTTAGACCAAATCCCACCGGGCAAGACCTTTGTTCCGCCTGATCGACAGAATGATATACTGTCATGGGCCCACACCTCAAAGGTGGGTGGGCATTTTGGTATTAGGCGGACACGAGAGTTACTGGAGAGGTGGTATTGGTGGCCACACTTAGCCAGCCACGTCAAGAGATATGTCGGATCCTGCTACTCGTGTGCTCGCAACCGTCCATTACGGCAGAGACCGGCTGGGCTCTTGCATCCTTTACCAGTGCCAGATAGACCATGGGAGGTGGTAGGCATGGACTTTGTGGGTGATCTTCCATGTTCACAGGGACATAGATTTGTGTGTGTCATTACGGACCATTTCTCCCGGATGGTTCATCTCGTACCGTTATCGAGAATCCCATCTTCCAGGGTACTAGCCAAACTATTCCTCAAGCATGTCTTTAGGCTTCACGGGATGCCAGATCGTATAATTTGTGATAGAGGCCCTCAATTTACTTCCCGTTTCTGGCGAGATCTTTGTAGCCTTCTGCAAATTGAGTTGAATCTCTCTTCGGCATACCATCTGGAGACCAATGGTTTGGTTGAGCGTACCAATCAATCTATGATTATATACCTTCGACACTTTGTTGCTGAGAACCACGATAACTGGTCCTCCCTCCTACCCTGGGCAGAATTTGCCCTTAACAATTCGCTGGCTGAGGCCACTGGGCAGACACCGTTCGTACTCAATAATGGGCAACACCCTAGGGTACCGGTACCGTTTCCCGCTGCTGCACCTCCTCCTCTTGTGGCCGACTGGGCAACTAATGCCAGAGAGGTTTGGGATCGGACTCAAGAGTCGATCCAAGCAGCTAAGGACCGTATGAAGACGGTGTCCGATCGGTTTCGTCGCCCGGCTCCTGTCTTTTCTCCAGGGGACTTTGTGTGGCTCTCTGCAAAACACGTGAGACTTAAGCCCACTTTACACGTTGCAATTAGTTGTACAATCGCATTTGCGATGTGACACGCCCAGGTTGCATACGGGATCTATGAGATTTCACGTTGGTCGTTCATTTGCTGTCACACGAGCGTTAGTAGTCTATGTTAAATTGGTCAATTTTGTGTGTGATCCTTTAGATCATGTGTTCTGTGACGTATGCATTGAGCACCTTTTTTTTTTTTTTATTTATTGACTTGCCAAGCGTGTGTAATGTGTAGGGATGCGTTTTTACTATGTCATCTGCCGTTCAGCTCTGCTACATGGCCGCTGACAGCAGACACAGACAGCCATGTAGCAGAGCTGAATGGCAGATGACAGCAGACAGAAAGAGCCGCACTGTCAGAATGAACTCGGGTGAACTTCACCCGACTTCATTGTGATGCTGCGGCTCTGTCTGTGTCGCGTCCTGATTAGCGGTCACCAGTGAAGACTCACCGGTGACCGCTAATCTCCTGAGTAACTGAAGTTAGCAGCCCTCTCTCATATACTCACCAATCCCCGATCCCCGGCGCTGCACAGCATTCACACTGCTCCGGCGGCTTTTACTGTTTTGAAAAAGCCGGCCGCCCATTAAACAATTTCGTATTCCCTGCTTTCCCCGCCCACCAGCGCCTATGATTGGTTACAGTGAGACACGCCCCCACTCTGAGTGACAGGTGTCACACTGCACCCAATCACAGCAGCCGGTGGGCGTGTCTATACTGTGTAGTGAAATAAATAATTAAATAATTAAAAAAAACGGCGTGCGGTTCCCCCCATTTTTAAAACCAGCCAGATAAAGCCATACGGCTGAAGGCTGGTATTCTCAGGATGGGGAGCTCCACGTTATGGGGAGCCCCCCACCCTAACAATATCAGCCAACAGCCGCCCAGAATTGCCGCATACATTATATGCGACAGTTCTGGGGCTGTACCCGGCTCTTCCCGATTTGCCCTGGTGCTTTGGCAAATCGGGGTAATAAGGAGTTATTGGCAGCCCATAGCTGCCAATAAGTCCTAGATTAATCATGTCAGGCGTCTATGAGACACCCTCCATGATTAATCTGTAAGTTACAGTAAATAAACACACACACCAGAAAAAAATCCTTTATTAGAAATAAAAACACACACACATTCCCTGGTTCACCACTTTAATCAGCCCCAAAAAGCCCTCCTTGTCCGGCGTAATCCAGGATGATCCAGCGTCGCATCCAGCGCTGCTGCATGGAGGTGACCAGAGCTGCAGCAGACATAGCCGCTCCGGTCACCTCCACACAGGTAATGAACACAGCCGCGCGATCAGCTGCTGTCACTGAGGTTACCCGCGGCCACCGCTGCATCCACCGGTGGCCGCGGGTAACCTCAGTGACAGCAGCAGATCGCACGGCTGTCTTCATTTGCTGCATGGAGGTGACCGGAGTGGCTGTGTCTGCTGCGGCTCCGGTCACCTCCATGCAGCTGCGGTGGAAGCGACGCTGGATCATCCTGGATTACGCCGGACATGGAGGGTTTTTTGGGGCTGATTAAAGTGGTGAACCAGGATATATGTGTGTGTTTTTATTTCTAATAAAGGATTTTTTCTGGTGTGTGTGTTTATTTACTGTAACTTACAGATTAATCATGGAGGGTGTCTCATAGACGCCTGACATGATTAATCTAGGACTTATTGGCAGCTATGGGCTGCCAATAACTCCTTATTACCCCGATTTGCCAACGCACCAGGGCAAATCGGGAAGAGCCGGGTACAGTCCCAGAACTGTCGCATATAATGTATGCGGCAATTCTGGGCGGCTGTTGGCTGATATTGTTAGGGTGGGGGGCTCCCCATAACGTGGAGCTCCCCATCCTGAGAATACCAGCCTTCAGCCGTATGGCTTTAGCTGGCTGGTTTTAAAAATGGGGGGAACCGCACGCCGTTTTTTTTAATTATTTAATTATTTATTTCACTACACAGTATAGACACGCCCACCGGCTGCTGTGATTGGGTGCAGTGTGACACCTGTCACTCAGAGTGGGGGCGTGTCTCACTGTAACCAATCATAGGCGCTGGTGGGCGGGGAAAGCAGGGAATACGAAATTGTTTAATGGGCGGCCGGCTTTTTCAAAACAGTAAAAGCCGCCGGAGCAGTGTGAACGCAGTGCAGCGCCGGGGATCGGGGATTGGTGAGTATATCAGAGAGGGGGATAGACTGACATGGACTGAGAGTGAGGGACAGAGATAGTGACGGACTGACAGAGATTAGTGCATGACAGACATTGTGAGGCGCTTCAGAACGCAGCTTTTCAGCTGCGCTCTGAAGCAGACCTTTTTTAAGCTGCGGTGCAGAGCGCACACCTGCGCACATAGCATCAGACAACAAAATCGTATGAGGGATGTCACACGTTACAATTGACTAGGTTCGTGAAACAAAACGCTCAATTCTAGAGAATGATACGATGTGTTTGCGATCAACGGTTTTGCGTTCAATCCTGATCGCATGTAGCTGTCACACGCAGATACCTCACAAACGATGCCGGATGTGCGTCACTTACAACTTGACCCCAACGACGGATTGTGAGATATATTGAAGCGTGTGTAGCGGGCTTTAGAGTGAGCTCTGTCAAATTTGCTCCTCGCTTCCTGGATCCTTATGAGGTTCTTCGACAGGTAAATCCTGTAGTCTACCAATTGAAGTTACCCGTCCATCTTAGGATTCATGACAAATTCCATGTCTCACTGCTAAAGCCGGCTATTTTACCTCACGCTCGTGAAGTGCACTCTCCTGCCTCTGATTCCTCTCGCTCTAGCTATGAGGTACGAGCCATAGTTGGTTCTAAGATGGTTAGAGGGCGCAGGTTCTTCTTGATAGATTGGGAGGGTTACGGCCCGGAACATCGCTCTTGGGAGCCTGAGGAGGCTGTCCATGCTCCCGACTTAGTTGCCGATTACCTGCATCGCCGGGAGGGGGGCCCTTGAGGGGGAGGTACTGTTACGGTTGCTGCGAGCACTGGAGACTATGTCCAGATTTCTTGCTACTGCACATGTGCGAGCGCTGGAGACTAAGTCCAGATTTCTTGCTACTGCACATGTGCGAGCGCCGGAGACTAGGTCCTATATTTGAGCCATTGCACATGTGCGGGTGACATCATCGCTGACACGAGGTCACATGTCTCTGACACCTTCTATGCCGATTGGTCGCTGGTCATGTGCTTGTGATGCCTTGCTCGGTGATAGGCCAGCATGACGTCACTCCTGTCGTTCTGGCAGCGGATTGGCTCTGGTGTCCTCCATCTTGGATGAGGCACAGAGTCTATATAAGACCCTGACACATGTCGCATGGCGCTCAGTCCTCTTGGTTCATGCATAAGAGTAGACGCTCTGTGCGCGTTCCTCTAGGCATTCCTCTGTCTATGCTAGGTGAGCGCTACCGGCAGGGTAGCGTTCTTATACCTTACAGCTTCGGCTGCTGTCCGTATCCTTACCTCTTAGGGGAGCGGACATAGGCAGGTGCCTGAGGCACATGGTCTGGCTGGGCCTTGTGGTTCGACTCGTAGGTGGACGTTGCCGCTAGGGTAACGTTCCTTCTACTGCGTCTGGCAGTTGTTCGTATCCTCGCACACTAGAGGAGCGAACAGAGGTAGGAGCTTTGTGCGGCTTACGCTGCTGTTCGTCTCTTTTGCACCACTAGAAGACCGGACCTAGGCAGGTGCCATATCTAGTGGTTCGTGTCCTCTCACACTAGTGGAGCGAACGCAGGTAGGAGCTTTGTGCAGCTTACGCTGCTGTTCGTCTCTTTTGCACCACTAGAAGAGCGGACCTAGGTAGGTGCCATTTCGCACACATTGCCTTTGTCTCTGTGATTATTAACAGAGATCATTCCACACACCCTCCAAGTAAGGGAGGAATTGCTTTACTTTCTTATTATATCCTTCTGTGAGTTAACAGAGGTATTGCACTCTGCCATAGTCTGCAGCAGAGTCTTTGCAAGGTGGACCCTGACTGTCTGATACTCATTTAGGTTATTATCAGACAGCCCCCCGTAACAATAGGTTTGTATAAGGTATGCGCTTACACATCCAGTCCTCCATAGGTTTTTACACTTATGTAACTCTATCCCTATGATCACTCATAACTCATACCCTTGTAGTCAATTACAGCCTCCCCTCTCCCCCCTCCCCTTCTCCCTTTCCATCTATAATTTTGCCAGTACAATATTAGTTTACATTAGGCACACACTCACATATTCCATTCCTTAGTGACTTATTGTAATTCAGATTCGCATACAATTCCCTATGCCTGCCCCATTACTACATTCATACCTACTTGACCTTATCCTGATACCCCTTGTCTCACCTTGTTGGTCCTTACACCTGTTATCCTGTCCTTTCCTGTGTCTATCTTGTCACACAACACATTTTAGCATATCCCTTGTGCTCCTTATTACCTGTCCTGCCTATTAGAATTATGTCTATTATGTCCATGCACGGCCCTATGATTCAAGTCTGTACTTCATATTCATGGTTTAAGCCCTTGGGTTCCAATATGCCCAGAGTATACAGTATATCCAGAAAGATTCCCTTTTTTTGAGCTTCCTAATTCTATCGCCTCCTCTGTGTATGGCTAGGACATGTTCGAGGACTTGGAATCTTAATTGGGTCACTGTGTGATTATGCGGCAGAAAATGGTGTGGGACTGGTAATAGAATCTGCTTACAATGTATTGTTGACTTGTACTTATTGTACTTAGCTTAAAGAAAGGGAATCTTTCTGGATACGTACTCTGGGCACATTAGAACCCAAGGGCTTAAACCGTGAATATGAAGTACAGACTTGATTCATTGGGCCGTGCACCATGTCACCATGTGTCCAATTGCATTGTCCAATGGCTCACAATGGTTATGCGTTTTCATTGGATGGATAATCGAAGCCATGTTTTTTTCCTTTCTCTTGGGTTTGTTGTGTGAGTAGCCTATAGAATTAAGTTAGTTACCGCAGGCAGTGGATTTAGCTTCCTGTCTTTGGTCCAGTGGTAGATTGATTGTTTGGTCTATGAGCTGTTATTGGTTTGAATCCAGGTGAATGCCCATGGGCTGCTTATGACTGTGTGAAATATGTAGTTTTACTGGGCTGGGATGAGAGAATCCATTGAATGGTGTAGGGATTGTGGTTCCTGTGTGCTAAGAAGAGAGGCTGGCACCAGCCAGAAAGCCCCATTACAGCCAATAATCACTTAATAATTTTTTCAACCTGTCATCATATGGGAGGCCTTCCATTCCTTGTAGTAGTCTAGTTGACCGCCTTTGAACTGACTCTAACTTCTGAATGTCCTTTTTAAAATGTGGAGCCCAAAACTGGTTCCCATATTCCAGATGTGGCCTTACAAGTGATTTATAGAAATGTAACAATACGTTGGGATCACGGTATCTAATCTCCCTTTTTATACACCCTAAAGTCTTGTTTGCTTTAGAATAAACAATAACATCATCTAGGTATAGCAGTACCATTTCAAAGTTACGGTGTCCCAAACAGCATTCCATCAGCCTCTGGAAGGTTCCTGGCGCATTGCACAGCTCGAAGGGCATGCTTTTGAACTCCCAGAGACCCATCGGGGTGGCGAAGGCGGTCTTCTCCCGGTCTGCCTCAGCAACGGACACTTGCCAATAGCGACTAGTGAGATCATGGGTAGAAAAATAATTTGCAGTTCTCAATGCCGCTAGCGATTCCTCAATACAAGGGAGTTTTGCTGTCCTTCTTTAACAGGACCAACGGAGCTGCCCAGAGGCATAATCACACAGTGGCCCAATTAAGATTCCAAGTCATCGAAGATGTCCCAGCCATACGCAGAGTAGGCGATAGAATTAGGAAGCTCAAAGAAAGGGAATCTTTCTGGATAAATACTCTGGGCACGTTGGAACCCAAGGGCTTAAACCATGAATATGAAGTACAGACTTGATTCATTGGGCCGTGCACATTTTTTCTAACGCCCGGTTCTTTTCCGTGTTCGCACTATATGTGGTTCCACTATATATGGAGTTCCATTCTTCCTTGTTTTTTATTTGTCATATTTCTTTTCTTGAAAAATTTAATATTACCAGTTATGTATATTAGATTTTATGACAGGGTATTGATCCAGGGAACTAGTCTGATTACCGGAAGTGGAGTCAGGAAGGACATTTTTTCCCCATTAGAACTTGTTTGCCACATTGGGGTTTTTTTGCCTTCCTCTGGATCAACATGTTAGGCTACGGGTTGAACTAGATGGACTTAGAGTCTCCCTTCAACCTTAAAAACTATGATACTATGATACTATGATATTTGTCATGTCTGATCAACTGGCCTAATGTAAACTAATTTTGTACTGGCAAAATTATTGATGGAAAGGGAGAAGGGGAGGGGGGAGGGGGGAGGCTGTATTTGACTACAAGGGTATGAGTTATGAGAGATCATATACACATAGATAGTGATAATGTTACATAAGTGGAAAAACATATGGAGGACCGGATGTGTAAGTGCATACCTTATACAAACCTATAGAGTGCTGATGAGTGAGAGTGGGATGTTAGATACAAGACATCTTATAGTGAATAGTGAGCCGTAATCAAGTGCAGCATTGGGCCGTGCACATTTTTTCTAACTCCCAGTTCTTTTCCGTGTTCACACAATGTGTGGTTCCACTATGTATGGAGTTCCATTATTCCTTGTTTTTTATTTGTCATGTCTGATCAACTGGTTACATTATGTCTGATTTCCTTGTCTAACCTTTTTTTCTCCCCTTTCTTTACTTTCCAGGTTCCCATAGTCACATGAAATATCCCTGCTGCACTTGATTACGGCTCACTTTTCACTATAGGATGTCTTGTATCTAACATCACACTCTCACCCGTCATCACTCTATAGGTTTGTATAAGGTATGCACTTACACATCCGGTCCTCCATAGGTTTTTCCACTTATGTAACACTATCCCTATGATCACTCATAACTCATACCCTTGTAGTCAATTACAGCCTCCCCCCTCCCCCCTCCCCTTCTTCACAAATGCGCAGTCGCAGGCATGCGTTCCATTAGCCTCACTGCATTCCACTCCCATACAGGAAGTGGGCGCAGCTATTACTACGGTCGCACATAAAAGAACCCACGGCCACCACTGCACAAAACTGACTACACCACAGGAGACCCACTTCTACACCAATGCAGGTAAGACAGGATCGGCACCTCTATGCTCCCGTTACAATCAGGCTCAGTCACCATGTGATAACGCTCTCAACTCTTTAGTTGCAGGCTCCCCTTGCTTCACCTCCACTGGCTGTGCTGCCATTTCCTTTCCCCCCCTGGAAGGTATACTTTATTACACTATTTTCCTGTTTCTCTCTTCCCCCTTTTCCCATAACCTACCTTTATCTGCATTTGTCGGGTATCTCTATGCTATTTACATCATAGTTTTATTCATTAATATGGAAGGGAAGAGTGCCCGTGAGAGTGCTGAACTGCGGAGAGCAAAAGGTTAAGCTGCCCCGATTTGCCACCATTGATAAGCTGTTCACAGTAGATACACATGCTATCCATACAGCAGCATCCACCCATTCTGTGACAGCACACCAAGTCAGCCAGAGGAGTGGTGTAAGGAATTACACGTAGGCACTGACTCCACACCTTCACATCACAAGAAGGGAGTCTACAGGGTCGTGCAAGAATACGAGCAAGTCTTCAGCAAACATCCGCTAGACTTTGGGAGAATAAAAGGGGTCCAACACTACATCCCTACAAGTGCACACCCACCCATCAAAGAGAGATATACGCCAATACCACCAGCACATTACCAGTGTACCAAGGACATGTTGAGCAACATGAAGGAGGCTGGGGTTATCCGTGACAGTTGTAGCCTCTGGGCAGCTCCGTTGGTCCTGTTCCCTTTCTTTGAGCTTCCTAATTCTATCGCATACTCTGCGTATGGCTGGGACATGTTCGATGACTTGGAATCTTAATTGGGCCACTGTGTGATTATGCCTCTGGGCAGCTCCGTTTGTCCTGTTAAAGAAGGACGGCAACACTCCCCTGTATTGAGGAATCGCTAGCGGCATTGAGAACTGCAAATTATTTTTCTACCCATGATCTCACTAGTCGCTATTGGCAAGTGTCCGTTGCTGAGGCAGACCGGGAGAAGACCGCCTTCGCCACCCCGATGGGTCTCTGGGAGTTCAAAAGCATGCCCTTCGAGCTGTGCAATGCGCCAGGAACCTTCCAGAGGCTGATGGAATGCTGTTTGGGACACCGTAACTTTGAAATGGTACTGCTATACCTAGATGATGTTATTGTTTATTCTAAAGCAAACAAGACTTTAGGGTGTATAAAAAGGGAGATTAGATCCCGTGATCCCAACGTATTGTTACACTTCTATAAATCACTTGTAAGGCCACATCTGGAATATGGGAACCAGTTTTGGGCTCCACATTTTAAAAAGGACATTCAGAAATTAGAGTCAGTTCAAAGGCGGTCAACTAGACTACTACAAGGAATGGAAGGCCTCCCATATGATGACAGGTTGAAAAAATTATTAAGTGATTATTGGCTGTAATGGGGCTTTCTGGCTGGTGCCAGCCTCTCTTCTTAGCACACAGGAACCACAATCCCTACACCATTCAATGGATTCTCTGATCCCAGCCCAGTAAAACTACATATTTCACACAGTCATAAGCAGCCCATGGGAATTCACCTGGATTCAAACCAATAACAGCTCATAGACCAAACAATCAATCTACCACTGGACCAAAGACAGGAAGCTAAATCCACTGCCTGCGGTAACTAACTTAATCCTATAGGCTACTCACACAACAAACCCAAGAGAAAGGAAAAAAACATGGCTTCGATTATCCATCCAATGAAAACGCATAACCATTGTGAGCCATTGGACAATGCAATTGGACACATGGTGACATGGTGCACGGCCCAATGAATCAAGTCTGTACTCCATATTCACGGTTAAGCCCTTGGGTTCTAATGTGCCCAGAGTACTTATCCAGAAAGATTCCCTTTCTTTGAGCTAAGTACAAGTCAACAATACATTGTAAGCAGATTCTATTACCTGTCCCACACCATTTTGTGCCGCATAATCACACAGTGACCCAATTAAGATTCCAAGTCATCGAACATGTCCTAGCCATACACAGAGGAGGCGATAGAATTAGGAAGCTCAAAAAAAGGGAATCTTTCTGGATATACTGTATACTCTGGGCATATTGGAACCCAAGGGCTTAAACCATGAATATGAAGTACAGACTTGAATCATAGGGCCGTGCATGGACATAATAGACATAATTCTAATAGGCAGGACAGGTAATAAGGAGCACAAGGGATATGCTAAAATGTGTTGTGTGACAAGACAGACACAGGAAAGGACAGGATAACAGGTGTAGGGACCAACAAGGTGAGACAAGGGGTATCAGGATAAGGTCAAGTAGGTATGAATGTAGTAATGGGGCAGGCATAGGGAATTGTATGCGAATCTGAATTACAATAAGTCACTAAGGAATGGAATATGTGAGTGTGTGCCTAATGTAAACTAATATTGTACTGGGCAAAATTATAGATGGAAAGGGAGAAGGGGAGGGGGGAGAGGGGAGGCTGTAATTGACTACAAGGGTATGAGTTATGAGTGATCATAGGGATAGAGTTACATAAGTGTAAAAACCTATGGAGGACCGGATGTGTAAGCGCATACCTTATACAAACCTATAGAGTGCTGACGGGTGAGAGTGTGATGTTAGATATAAGACATCCTATAGTGAATAGTGAGCCGTAATCAAGTGCAACAGGGATATTTCACATGACTATGGGAACCTGGAAGGTAAAGAAAGGGAGAAAAAACTGTTAGACAAGGTAATCAGACATAATGTAACCAGTTGATCAGACATGACAAACATGACAAATAAAAAACAAGGAAAAATGGAACTCCATACATAGTGGAACCATATATAGTGTGAACACGAAAAAGAACCGGGCGTTAGAAAAAATGTGCACGGCCCAATGAATCAAGTCTGTTCTTCATATTCATGGTTTAAGCCCTTGGGTTCCAACGTGCCCAGAGTATATATCCAGAAAGATTTCCTTTCTTTGAGCGTCCTAATTCTATCGCCTCCTCTGCGTATGGCTGGGACATGTTCGATGACTTGGAATCTTAATTGGGCAACTGTGTGATTATGCGTCACAAAATGGTGTGGGACTGTTAATAGAATCTGCTTACAACGTATTGTTGACTTGTACTTAGCTCAAAGAAAGGGAATCTTTCTGGATATGTACTCTGGGCACATTAGAACCCAAGGGCTTAAACCGTCAATATGAAGTACAGACTTGATTCATTGGGCCATGCACCATGTCACCATGTGTGCAATTGCATTGTCCAATGGCTCACAATGGTTATGTGTTTTCATTGGATGGATAATCGAAGCCATGTTTTTTTCCTTTCTCTTGGGTTTGTTGTGTGAGTAGCCTATAGGATTAAGTTAGTTACCGCAGGCAGTGGATTTAGCTTCCTGTCTTTGGTCCAGTGGTAGATTGACTGTTTGGTCTATGAGCTGTTATGGGTTTTAATCCAGGTGAATGCCCATAGGCTGCTTATGACTATGTGAAATATGTAGTTTTACTGGGCTGGGATGAGAGAATCCATCGAAGCATGGTGTAGGGATTGTGGTTCCTGTGTGCTAAGAAGAAAGGCTGGTACCAGCCAGAAAGCCCCATTACAGCCAATAATCAACCGCGAGCTGCTGGAACTCGTTGCTCTAGATCATGTCAAACTGTGAAGGTGTGGAGTCAGTACCTACGTGTAATTCCTTACACCACTCCTCTGGCTGACTTGGTGAGCTGTCACTGAATGGGTGGGGTGAAGTAATGGTGGATGCTACTGTATGAATAGCATGTGTATCTACTGTGAACAGCTTATCAATGGTGGCAAATCGGGGCAGCTTAACCTTTTGCTCTCCGCAGTTCAACACTCTCACGGGCACTCTTCCCTTCCGTATTAATGAATAAAACTATGATGTAAATAGCATAGAGATACCCGACAAATGCAGATAAAGGTAGGTTATGGGAAATGGGGGAAGAGAGAAACAGGAAAATAGTGTAATAAAGTCTAACTTCCAGGGGGGAGAGAAAATGGCAGCACAGCCAGTGGAGGTGAAGCAAGGGGAGCCTGCAACTAAAGAGTTGAGAGCGTTATCACATGGTGACTGAGCCTGATTGTAATGGGAGCATAGAGGTGCCGATACTGTCTTACCTGTGTTGGTGTAGAAGTGGGTCTCCTGTGGTGGAGTCAGCTGTGTGCAGTGGTGGCTGTGGGTTCTTTTATGTGCGACCGTAGTAATAGCTGCGCCCACTTCCTGCATGGGAGTAGAATGCAGTGAGTCTAATGGAACGCACGCCTGCGCATTTGTGAAGAACGGGAGGGGGGAGGGGGTGAGGCTGTAATTGACTACAAGGGTATGAGTTATGAGTGATCATAGGGATAGTGTTACATAAGTGGAAAAACCTATGGAGGACCGGATGTGTAAGTGCATACCTTATACAAACCTCCACAAGTCGCCACCACTGATGACCCCCGGACTAGTCCGGCCCGGCACCGGGTGTCCCATAGCCCTGGGGTGGGCGAGTCAGTTACATAAGTGGAAAAACCTATGGAAGACCGGATGTGTAAGTGCATACCTTACACAAACCTATAGAGTGATGACGGGTGAGAGTGTGATGTTAGATACAAGACATCCTATAGTGAATAGTGAGCCGTAATCAAATTGCAGCAGGGATATTTCACGTGACTATGGGAACCTGCAAAGTAAAGAAAGGGGAGAAAAAAAGGTTAGACAAGGTAATCAGACATAATGTAACCAGTTGATCAGACATGACAAATAAAAAACAAGGAATAATGGAACTCCATACATAGTGGAACCACATATAGTGTGAACACGGAAAAGAACCGGGAGTTAGAAAAAATGTTCATGAACCAATGCTGCACTTGATTATGGCTCACTATTCACTATAGGATGTCTTGTACCTAACATCACACTCTCACCAATCAGCACTCTATAGGTTTGTATAAGGTATGCACTTACACATCCGAGTGGTGTCAGGAATTACACGTAGGCACTGACTCCACACCTTCACATCACAAGAAGGGGGTCAACAGGGTAGTGCAAGAATACGAGCAAGTCTTTAGCAAACATCCGCTAGACTTTGGGTGAATAAAAGGGGTCCAACACTACATCCCCACAGGTGTACATTCACCCATCAAAGAGAGATATAAGCCAATACCACCTGCATATTACCAGTGTACCAAGTTGAGCAACATGAAGGAGGCTGGAGTTATCCGTAACAGTTGTAGCCTCTGGGCAGCTCCGTTGGTACTGTTAAAGAAGAAGGACGGCAACACTCCCGCGTATTGAGGAATCACCAGCTGCATTGAGAACTGCAAATTATTTTTCTACCCTTGATCTCACTAGTCGCTATTGGCAAGTGTCCTTTGCTGAGGCAGACCGGGAGAAGACCGCCTTCGCCACCCCGATGGGTCTCTGTGAGTTCAAGAGCATGCCTTTTGAGCTGTGCAATGCACCAGGAACCTTCCAGAGGCTGATGGAATACTGCCTCGGACACCGTAACTTTGAAACGGTACTGCTATACCTAGATGATGTTATTGTTTATTCTAAAGCAAACAAGATTTTAGGGTGTATAAAAAGAGAGATTAGATCCCTTGATCCCAATGTATTGTTACCCCTCTATCAATCACTTGTAAGGCCACATCTGGAATATGGGGTAGAGTCTTAAGAAGGTTGATGACCATTGGTTTTGGCATGGACGTTTGGGCGTATCTTCCTGCATTGGTACAAGCTGCAGAACTCCTTGAAGGTTTCCGCTTCAAAGGCAGGGCCTTGATCTGTGAGCACTCTCTCTGGGTAGCCATGAGGTCTGCAGAATTGTGCTTGGAAGACCTTCACTGCAGTATGGGCCATTTGATCTTTGACAGGTGCCATAACCATAAATCTCGAGTAGTTGTCTACCATCGTAAGTGCATACGTGTATCCATTCCTGCTTGGTGGGAGTTTGACATGATCTAGAGCAACGAGTTCCAGCGGCTGGCGGGTGATTATTGGCTGTAATGGGGCTTTCTGGCTGGTGCCAGCCTTTCTTCTTAGCACACAGGAACCACAATCCCTACACCATACTTCGATGGATTCTCTCATCCCAGCCCAGTAAAACTACATATTTCACACAGTCATAAGCAGCCCATGGGCATTCACCTGGATTCAAACCCATAACAGCTCATAGACCAAACAATCAATCTACTACTGGACCAAAGACAGGAAGCTAAATCCAATGCCTGCGGTAACTAACTTAATCCTATAGGCTACTCACACAACAAACCCAAGAGAAAGGAAAAAAACATGGCTTCGATTATCCATCCAATGAAAACGCATAACCATTGTGAGCCATTGGACAACGCAAATGCACACATGGTGACATGGTGCACGGCCCAATGAATCAAGTCTGTACTTCATATTCACGGTTTAAGCACTTGGGTTCTAATGTGCCCAGAGTACATATCCAGAAAGATTCCCTTTCTTTGAGCTAAGCATAAGTCAACAATACGTTGTAAGCAGATTCTATTACCAGTCCCACACCATTTTGTGACGCATAATCACACAGTGGCCCAATTAAGATTCTAAGTCATCGAACATGTCCCACCCATACGCAGAGGAGGCGGTAGAATTAGGGAGCTCAAAGAAAGGGACAAGGGCCTGGACCAGGGAAATGCAGTGGATGTTGTGTATATGGACTTTTCAAAAGCTTTTGATACAGTGCTACACAAAAGGTTGGTACATAAAATGAGAATAATGGGGATAGGGGAAAATATGTGTAACTGGGTTAAAAACTGGCTCAGTGATAGGAAACAAAGGGTGGTTATTAATGGTACCTACTCGGACTGGGTCTCAGTTCATAATGGGGTACCACAGGGGTCAGTATTGGGCCCACTTCTTTTCAACATATTTATTAATGACCTTGTTGGGGGCATGCGGAGTAGAATTTCAATATTTGCAGATGATACTAAACTCTGCAGGGTAATCAATACAGAGGAGGATAATTTTATATTACAGGGAGATTTATGTAAATTGGAGGATTGGGCTGAAAAGTGGAAATTGAATTTTAATGTAGATAAATGTAAGGTCATGCACTTGGGTAGAGGAAATAAAATTTATGATTATGTACTTAATTGTAGAACACTGGGTAAAACAGACACAGAAAAAGACTTGGGTGTATGGGTGGATGTTAAACTTAACTTTATTGGACAATGTCAGGCAACAGCTGCCAGGGCTAATAAAATAATGGGATGTATTAAAAGAGGTATACGTGTTCATGAAAAAAATATAGTTCTACCCCTGTACAAGTCACTAGTGCGACCGCACTTAGAATACTGTGTACAATTCTGGTCACCGATATATAAGAAGGACATAGCTGAACTGGAGAGGGTGCAGAGAAGAGCAACCAATGTTATTAGAGGAATGGGTGGGCTGCAATACCAAGACAGGTTATTAAACTTGGGGTTATTTAGTTTAGAAAAACGACGGCTTAGGGGGATCTAATCACAATGTATAAATATATGAGGGGACAGTACAGAGACCTTTCCAAAGATCTTTTTACACCTAGGCCTGCGACTGGAACATGGGGGCATCCGCTACGTCTTGAGGAAAGAAGGTTTAATCATAATCACAGACGAGGATTCTTTACTGTATGAGCAGTGAGACTATGGAACTCTGCCGCATGATGTTGTAATGAGTGATTCACTACTAACATTTAAGCAGAGCCTGAATGCCTTTCTTGAAAAATTTAATATTACCAGTTATGTATATTAGATTTTATGACAGGGAACTAGTCTGATTGCCATATATGGAGTCAGGAAGGATTTTTTTCCCCATTGGAGCTTGTTTGCCACATTGGGTTTATTTTGCCTTCCTCTGGATCAACATGTTAGGCTACGGGTTGAACTAGATGGACTACGGGCGGCTTTGCATGTTGCGATATCGCAGGTGCGATGTCGATGGGGTCAAATCGAAAGTGACGCACATCCGGCCTCGCAGTCGATATTGTAGTGTGCAAATCCTTTTGGATATGATTAACGAGCGCAAAAGCGTCGTTATCATATCATCGGTGCAGTGTCCGCCATTTCCATAATGCCGGTGCAGCAACAGGTACGATGTTGTTCCTCGTTCCTGCGGCAGCGCACATTGCTGTGTATGACGCCACAGGAGCGAGGAAAATCTCCTACCTGCATCCCGGCTGCAATGCAGAAGGACGGAGGTGGGTGGGATGTTTACATCGTGCTCATCTCCGCCCCTCCGCTGCTATTGGCCGCCTGCCGTGTGAAGTCGCTGTGACGCTGCATGACCCGCCCCCTTAGGAAGGAGGTGGGTCACCGGCCAGATCGACGTCGCTGAACAGGTGAGTGCATGTAAAGCTGCCGTAGCGATAATATTCGCGACGGGGGCGGGGACTATCGCTGCAGCATCGGTAACACATTGTTACCGGTGTCGCAACGTGCAAAGCCCGCCTTAGAGTCTCCCTTCAACCTTAAAACTATGATGATACTATGATACTATGATATACTCTGGGCACGTTAGAACCTAAGGGCTTAAACCATGAATATGAAATACAGACTTAAATCATTGGGCCGTGCACATTTTTTCTAACGCCCGGTTCTTTTCCGTGTTCACACTATATTTGGTTCTGTGACACCCTGGACTAGCCAGGTATTCACAGGCTCAACATCGCCCACACCCCCTCCCCCGGGCAGTTAGATCAGTCAAACACAAAACCCTTGTTGCCCCCTCCAGGGGCTGATGTCCACACCAGGTGAGATGGAGCCAGGCGGTTGGCCCCACCCACCGAGGAGTTCACAGTCCAGGAGGCGGGAAAAGGGCAGTCAGTGAGTAGTGAGAGAGGGTTGGAGACAGAGGAGAGTTGAGTTAAGTGGAGATGCTGGACTGCCAGTGTCTGGGAAGGAGCCCAGGCACCGTGCACAAGGTTGGCAGACGGTGGTGGCTGTCTGAAGGAGTAGGTGCAGGTCGGTGAAACCGAAGGACCAGAGAGGGGCGGTGACCCGCCGGTACCGAACCGGGAAGCAGAACTTGTACCAGCACAAAAGGACAGGGCCATCGGACCCCAACCAGGCTAGAAGCCGCCGGAAAAGATCAAATCCGAGTGTGACCAGAACCCCCGGGGTTCCCTAACTACCAAGTCCCGTCAGAAGGCAACCGCCCAACCCGTTAGGATATAGAGCCACCGCCAAGGGCTAGAGATCCACAGGCCCAGCGCATGCGGGCAACGAGTGCTCCCTAGGGTGTATCACCAGGGAGTGGACTACCGTTGGGAAACCATCATAGTCAAGTCAGTTCAAAGGTGCAGGGAAAGACAGCCTCCATCACCTGTCCGGAGAGACCACAGAAGCAGCAGCCGGCTGCGGGACCCGTCCATCCAGCTGTTTGGTTCACCAGTGACTTTGTGCCTTTGTATCGGAGTGAGTACACCAGTGCCATCCGGCACCGCGCCTCACTGTCCCTGTGACCCTGTACCCCAGCAACCCTGCCTCCCCATATCAACCACCGGGCCCCGGGACTACCAACCCCTGCCCACGGAGGGGGAATCAACATCCCAGCTGCTCCCTACCAACACTCCCGGGATCCCCGTCACCAAGCAGCGGTGGTGCCCACTATCACCACGACCCGTGGGTGGCGTCACAAACTAACCATTACCCCCCAAACACCACCCCTTTTCACTCACGGGCGAGGAGCGCTGCTCGAGTACCCAGGTCCGGCCCCACCGCTCGAGCCACCAAGCAGCCCCGGCAGAAGTACCGGACCCGAGCGTAGCGAGCATGCTCCCCGCCGCCCGCGACAACTTGGCATCATGAACAGGATCGAGCCATTCCACTTACCCGTGGAAGTGCGCCTTGTAGTCTCTGCTGGCGGCGTCCGTCCGAAAAATTGGAAGAATCGCCATCTTGGGCACGAAAATTTCCCGCTCGAGCGTCTTCCCCGAGCAGATGTGGCCTTACAAGTGATTTATAGAGGTGTAACAATACGTTGGGATCACGGGATCTAATCTTCCTTTTTATACACCCTAAAATCTTGTTTGCTTTAGAATAAACAATAACATCATCTAGGTATAGCAGTACCGTTTCAAAGTTACGGTGTCCGAGGCAGCATTCCATCAGCCTCTGGAAGGTTCCTGGCACATTTCACAGCTCGAGGGACATGCTTTTGAACTCGCAGAGACCCATCGGGGTGGCGAAGGCGGTCTTCTCCCGGTCTGCCTCAGCAACGGACACTTGCCAATAGCGACCAGTGAGATCAAGGGTAGAAAAATAATTTGCAGTTCTCAATGCAGCTAACGAATCCTCAATACGGGGGAGTAGTGCCGTATTCTTCTTCTTCTTTAACAGGACCAACGGAGCTGCCCAAATGCTACAACTGTCACCGATAACCCCAGCCTTCTTCATGTTGCTCAACATGTCCTTGGTACACTGGTAATGTGCAGGTGGTATTGGCTTATATCTCTCTTTGATGGGTGGGTGTGCACCTGTGGGGATGTAGTGTTGGACCCCTTTTATTCCCCCAAAGTCTAGCGGATGTTTGCTGAAGACTTGCTCGTATTCGCGGGCGGGGAGGAGGGTGTCAGCACTGCGCTCACCCCTCTTCTCGGGTCCGGCTGCTGCTGCTCAGTGGTGGCTCGAGCGGTGGGCCGGATCCCGGGGGTCTCGAGCGGCGCTCCTCGCCCGTGAGTGAAAGGGGTTTGATTGTGGGGATTGTTTATTGTCCGTGACGCCACCCACGGTTGTGGTGATTTGTTGACACCACCGCTGCTCTGTATGGGGATCCCGGGAGTGATGGTGTGGAGCAGCAAGTTGTTGGGTTGCTCCTCCGTGGGTAGGGGTTGGTGATCCCGGGGCCCAGTGATGTGGTGGGAAGATGCAGGGCTTGGTGGGCGCAGGGACGCGGGGGCAGCGCTGTGCCTTGCGGCACTGTGGTACTCACTCAGCCTGAGACGATGACACAGTTCTCGGTAAAACACACGGCTGGAAAGACGGTTCCCACGGACGGCTGCACTTGCTTTTCCCCAGTAGTTGACGGTGACGGTCCCTTTGTCCTGCACCTAAGATGATGATGGTTGCGATGGGTTCCCACCGGTAACCCGCTCCCCGGCTTGGATATGGGACGGAGGAGCCCTACTTTGTCCGCAGGCGCTGGCCCTGAGAAACTGGTGCCCTGGCGGTGGCGGTGTCTCTCCGTTATGGTCGGACTGTTGCCTTCTATCGGGACTTGGTTGTTGGGAGACAGTCGTCCCCTTCACTGACGGATTTGGCAAATTATGGCGACTCCTAGCCTTGCCGGGATCCGAAAGGCCCCTGCCCTGGTGCTGACTGTTCCTTGTACACTGCTCCAAACCGCCGGGTCACCACCCGTCCGCGGTCCTTCCAGTAACCTCCGAGCAGTCACCCCTGCGGACAATCACCGCCGTCTGCTGACCATGTTGTCTCTCAGCCCGGGGCACACACCCGGACCAACTTCAGGCTTTGCAAACTGTCACTTTTTACTTTACTTCAGCTTTTCTCCTAAGCTACTCTACTACTTCACTTCCTTCTACTTTCACTTCCAAACTCTATCTCTAGCTCTACCCTGAGCTGACTCCACTCTAGCCCTCAGTTAGACTTTTACTACCTGGTTCTTCCCGCCTCCAGGGCTGTGAACTCCTCGGTGGGCGCAGCCAACCGCCTGGCCCACCCCCTGGTGTGGACACCAGCCCCTGGAGGAAGGCAACAAGGATTTTGGGTTAGCTTTGGTGTTCCTAACTGGGGTGTAGGGTGTGGTGGTGTGATGACCTGTGACCCCTGGCTTGCCCAGGGCGTCACACTTGCACTACCCTGTAGACCCGCTTCTTGTGATGTGAAGGTGTGGAGTCAGTGCCTATGTGTAATTCCTGATACCACTCCTCTGGCTGACTTGGTGAGCAGTCACTGACTGGGTGGGTTGCAGTAATGGTGGATGCTGCTGCTTGGATAGCATATGTATCTACTGTGAACAACTTATCAATGGTGGCAAATCGGGGCAGCTTAACCTCTTGCTCTCCGCAGTTCAACACTCTCACGGGCACTCTTCCCTTCCGTATTAATGAATAAAACTATGATGTAAATAGCATATAGATACCCCACAATTGTAAATAAAGGTAGGTTATGGGAAAAGGGGGAAGAGGGAAACAGGAAAATAGTGTAATAAAGTATACCTTCCAGGGGGGAGAGGAAATGGCAGCACAGCCAGTGGAGGTGAAGCAAAAGGAAGCCTGCAACTAAAGAGTTGAGAGCGTTATCACATGGTGACTGAGCCTGATTGTAAAGGGAGCATAGAGGTGCCGATCCTGACTTACCTGCGTTGGTGTAGAAGTGGGTCTCCTGTGGTGGAGTCAGCTGTGTGCAGTGGTGGCCATAGGTTCTTTTATGTGCGACCGTAGTAATAGCTGCGCCCACTTCCTGTATGGGAATGGAATGCAGTGAGGCTAATGGAACGCACGCCTGAGCATGCGCATTTGTGTTTAACATCGCGCATGCGCAGAACGGAGAAAAGGCTGCGTTCGCTTCCTAAAGAAAGGGAGTGAGACGCAGCTAGGCAGCAGTGAATGCACGCTGACGCAACAACAGGAGGGGTTGTAATAAACACAGGCGATAAGCGTCAGGAGCTGTATAGGTATAAAAAATGGATATGTGTGCAACAGTATGATTACATTGGCATAAATGGACATAATTCTAAAAGGCAGGACAGGTAATAAGGAGCACAAGGGATATGCTAAAATGTGTTGTGTGACAAGACAGACACAGGAAAGGACAGGAAAACAGGTGTAGGGACCAACAAGGTGAGACAAGGGGTATCAGGATAGGGTTAAGTAGGTATGAATGTAGTAATGGGTCAGGCATAGGGAATTGTATGCGAATGTGAATTACAATAAGTCACTAAGGAATGGAATATGTGAGTGTGTGCCTAATGTAAACTAATATTGTACTGGCAAAATTATAGATGGAAAGGGAGAAGGGGAGGTGGGGTCTGTAATTGACTACAAGGGTATAAGTTCTGAGTGATCATAGGGATAGTGTTACATAAGTGGGAAAAACCCTTCTTGTGATGTGAAGGTGTGGAGTCAGTGCATATGTTTAATTCCTGACACCACTCCTCTCTCTGACTTGGTGAGCTGTCACTGACTGGGTGGGGTGCAATAATGGTGGATGCTGCTGCTTGGATAGCATGTGTATCTACTGTGAACAGTTTATCAATGGTGGCAAATTGGGGCAGCTTAACCTGTTGCTCTCCGAAGTTCAACACTCTCATGGGCACTCTTCCCTTCCGTATTAATGAATAAAACTATGATGTAAATAGCATAGCGATACCCCACAATTGTACATAAAGGTAGGTTATGAGAAAAGGGGGAAGAGGGAAACAGGAAAATAGTGTAATAAAGTATACCTTCCAGGGGGGAGAGGAAATGGCAGCACAGCCAGTGGAGGTGAAGCAAAAGGAAGCCTGCAACGAAAGAGTTGAGAGCGTTATCACATGGTGACTGAGCCTGATTGTAAAGGGAGCATAGAGGTGTCGATCCTGTCTTACCTGAGTTGGTGTAGAAGTGGGTCTCCTGTGGTGGAGTCAGCTGTGTGCAGTGGTGGCCGTGGGTTCCTTTATGTGCGACCGTAGTAATAGCTGCGCCCACTTCCTGTATGGGAGTGGAACGCAGTGATGCTAATGGAACGCACGCATGTGCATGCGCATTTGTGTTTAACGTCGCGCATGCGCAGAACGGAGAAAAGGCTGCACTCACTTCCTAATGAAAGGGAGTGAGACGCAGCTAGGCAGCGGTGAATGCACGCTGACGCAACAACAGGAGGGGTTGATAATAAGCACAGGCGATAAGCGCCAGGAGCTGTATAGGTATAAGAAATGGATATGTGTGCAACAGTATGATTACATTGGCATAAATGGACATAATTCTAAAACGCAGGACAGGTAATAAGGAGCACAAGGGATATGCTAAAATGTGTTATGTGACAAGACAGACACAGGAAAGGACAGGATAACAGGTGTAGGGACCAACAAGGTGAGACAAGGGGTATCAGGATAGGGTCAAATAAGTATGAATGTAGTAATGGGGCAGGCATACTGAATTGTATGCGAATGTGAATTACAATAAGTCACTAAGGAATGGAATATGTGAGTGTGTGCCTAATGTAAACTAATATTGTACTGGCAAAATTATAGATGGAAAGGGAGAAGGGGAGGGGGGAGGCTGTAATTGACTACAAGGGTATGAGTTATGAGTGATCATAGGGATAGTGATACATAAGTGGAAAAACCTATGGAGGATCGGATGTGTAAGAGCATACCATATACAACCCTATAGAGTGCTGACGGGTGAGAGTGTGATGTTAGATACAAGACATCCTATAGTGAGTAGTGAGTTGTAATCAAGTGCAGCAGGGATATTTAACGTGACTATGGGAACCTCGAAGGTAAAGAAAGGGGAGAAAAAAAGGATTGACAGGGTAATCAGACAAAATGTAACCAGTTGATCAGACATGACAAATAAAAAACAAGGAATAATGGAACTCTATACAAAGTGGAACCACATATAGTGTGAACACAGAAAAGAACCGGGCGTTAGAAAAAATGTGCACGGCCCAATGCTGCTGCACTTGATTACGGCTCACTATTCACTATAGGATGTCTTGTATCTATCATCACACTCTCACCCGTCAGCACTCTATAGGTTTGTATAAGGTATGCACTTACACATTCGGTCCATAGGTTTCTCCACTTATGTAACACTATCTCTATCTATGTGTATATGATCACTCATACCTCATACTCATAACTAATACCATTGTAGTCAAATACAGCCTCCCCCCTCCCCCCTCCCCTTCTCCCTTTCCATCAATAATTTTGCCAGTACAATATTAGTTTACATTAGGCACACACTCCCATATTCCATTCCTTAGTGACTTTTTGTAATTCACATTTGCATACAATTCCCTATGCCTGCCCCATTACTACTGTACCGCCCTATACTCTATAGGTATGTATAAGGTATGCACTTACACATCCGGTCCTTCTTAGGTTTTTCCACTTATGTAACACTATCCCTATGATCACTCATAACTCAAACCCTTGTAGTCAATTACACCCTCCCCCCTCCCCCCTACCCTTCTTCACAAGTGTGCAGGCGTGCGTTCCATTAGCCTCACTGCATTCCACTCCCATACAGGAAGTGGGCGCAGCTATTACTACGGTCGCTCATAAAAGAACCCACGGCCACCACTGCACACAGCTGACTCCACCACAGGAGATCCAATTCTACACCAACGCAGGTAAGACAGGATCGGCACCTCTATGCTCCCGTTACAATCAGGCTCAGTCACCATGTGATAACGCTCTCAACTCTTTAGTTGCAGGCTTCCCCTTGCTTCGCCTCCACTGGCTGTGCTGCCATTTCCTCTCCCCCCTGGAAGGTATACTTTATTACACTATTTTCCTGTTTTCCCCTTCTCCCTTTTCCTGTAACCTACCTTTATGTACAATTGTGGGGTATCTATATACTATTTACATCATAGTTATATTCATTAATACGGAAGGGAAGAGTGCCCGTGAGAGTGTTGAACTACGGAGAGCAAGAGGTTAAGCTGCCTCGATTTTCCACCATTGATAAGCTGTTCAGAGTAGATACACATACTATCCAGGCAGCAGCAGCATCCACCATTACTGCACCCCACCCAGTCAGTGACAGCTCACCAAGTCAGCCAGAGGAGTGGTGTCAGGAATTACACGTAGGCACTGACCTCACACCTTCACAACACAAAAATGGGGTCTACAGGTTAGTGCAAGTGTGACGCCCTGGACTAGCCAGGTAGTCACAGACATAACACACACACCCCCTCCCCCGGATAGTTACACTAGTCAGACACAAAACCCTTGTTGCCTTCCTCCAGGGGCTGATGTCCACACTAGGTGGGGCGGAGCCAGGTGGTTGGCTTCACCCACTGAAGTGTTCAAAATTCCTGGAGGCGGGAAAAGCAGTCAGTTAGTTGGAGTTCAGTGGAGTTGAGCCGTGGAGGTAGTGAGTTCAGTGAGGAGCCCAGTTGTGGGCAGGAGTGTGAAACTGCTAGTGTCTGGGTCGGAGCCCAGGCACTGTCAGCAAGGTTGGCAGACGGTGGTGGCCGTCTGCAGGAGTTAAGCATCAACGCGGAACCGTAGGACCGGGGTCGGGCGGTGGCCCGCCGGTACTGAACCGGGGGAGCGGAGTGAAGCTCAGCACAAAGGCAGGGCTATCGGACCCCGACTAGGCTTGGAGCTGCCGACAAAGGTCAAATCCGACAGTGACCGGAACCCCAGGGGTTTCCTAACACCCAAGACCTGACAGAAGGCAACCGTCCGCACCGTGAGGATATACAGCCACCGCCAGAGGCTAGAGATCCAAGGGCCAGCGCCTGCGGGCAAAATGGGCTCCTACGGTACCTATACGCCGGGGAGCAGACTACCGTTGGGAAGCCATCGGAGTCAACACAGTTACACAGGTGCAGGGAAAGACAGCCACCATCACCTGTCCGGGGAGAGCAACGACACTGCAGACGGCTGCGGGACCCGTCCACCCAGCCGTTTGGTTTACCAGAGACTCTGTTACTTTGTACCTGAGTGAGTACCACAGTGCCATCCGTCATTGCGCCGCGCTGCCCCTGCAATCCTGCGAAACCCCAGCCATCCAGCCTCCCCATATCAACCACCGGGCCCCGGGGTCACCAACCCCTACCCACGGAAGGGGAACCAACATCCTAGCTGCTCCCTGCCATCGCTCCCGGGATCCCCGTCACCAGCAGCGGCGGTGCCCATCATCATCGCGACCCGTGGGTGGCGTCACGAACGAACTCCCCAAACCAAACCACCGCCCTTTCACTCACCGGACGAGTAGCGCTGCTAGAGTCCCTGGGCCCGGCCCACTGCTCGAGCCACCGAGCAGCACCCAGCAGAGACACCGGACCCGAGCGTAGCGAGCGCGGAACCAACGCCCGCGACACAAGAATACGAGCAAGTCTTAAGAAAACATCCGCTAGACTGTGGGAGAATGAAAGGGGTCCAACACTACATGCCCACAGGTGCACACCTACCCATCAAAGAGATATATATTGTGAGACTGTGACCGGGGTTATCTATGACGACCGGTATGTCTCGCCCCGGTTGTGCTCACTCCATGATAGAAAGTAAATCCACTCCAGGGTTAATGCTGTTTCCCTACAGGCTGAAGGAAGGGTTAAATGGAAACAGGAACAAGGGCAGGTGTGCCGGGTGTGAGGGAGTGAACAGAACTCCCTGAGTTCTCTGCAGGAGAGGCACATGTATATTGTGGTGGACTTTTGTTTGGACATTAAACCGTGTGCTGTGAACCTTAATGCCTGGATCCCGTGTCTTCTGCTGTGCAGCCGACCGCGCTACCTCACATATGGTGGAGAATCGGCGGGCATGCCAGCCCGGTGAGGTGTAGCATCCATCCCTGGTGACCCGGTAGCGCATGTCCTGGATTCGAGCGGCTATACTACAGCCCAAACCCGGTGACGCCATGGAGGACATACTAAAGCAGCTGGCTCAGGCTAATGCACAGCAACAACAGGCTAATGCACAGCAACAACAGGCTAATGAACAGCAGCAACAGACCAATGCACATCTGCTCCGGGCGCTGGAACGTCAGCAGCAATCCTTGCAAGTGCAGGAAAAAAGGCACCAAGAACAGATGGTTCTCCTGGCCAAGTCGATCCGTGCCGGACCGGCAGCAACTACCCCGGGACCGGGTGACGACGGCAGCGTCCGGAAAGCGGTGAGACAAGCGTTGCAAAAGATGACCCCGGGGGATGATGTGGAAGCGTTCCTGGCGGTGTTTGAGCGGGTGGCCGAGCGGGAAAAGCTGCCGACCCCCCCAGTGGGCTGAGGTATTGTCGCCCTATCTGACGGGGGAACCCCAAAAAGCGTACCTGGACCTCTGTACCGAGGACGCCATTGACTATGCGACCCTGAAAGCCGAAATACTGGCTCGGTTGGGGGTGAATACATATGTACGGGCTCAGCGGGTTAATCAGTGGTTCTATGAGGAAGCCAAACCCGTACGCTCCCAGGCCTATGACTTGTTGCATCTTGTAAAAAAGTGGTTGCAGCCTGACACTCTGAGCCCGGCGCAAATGGTGGAAAGGGTAGTAGTGGATCGTTTTGTGCGCACTTTACCCGTCATCATTCAACGGTGGGTAGGACAGGGTGACCCGAGTACCCTGGACCAATTAGTGTCCCTGGTAGAGCGGCATGTGGCTACGCAGGACTTGATACGGGACACTGAGACTTTGCGTACCGCCCGTCAGTCCGGCCCCTCCAAGCCTAGGGCCAAGGACCCACCGCTGACAACGGTGCAGGAGTCCGCTACCGTCCCGGCTGAGGCCACGCCCGCCGTTCCTGAGGTCCGGAAGGTTCTGTACCCTAAACGACAACTTGTCAAGGGGGTTTCCTTCCCTATTAGATGTTGGCGGTGCCAGCGGGTGGGACATATGGAAGCCCAGTGTCCACTGACCACGGAGCCCATGGATTGTGGGGTTACCCGACGGGGTTCAATGTATGCTCAGGTGGTGTGTACCGCTGACCTGGTCTCCCCAGAGACTGAGCCCCACTTGTGCCAAATACAGGTTAATGGATGTCCGGTTACAGGATTGTTGGATTCCGGAAGCTTAGTGACCCTTGTGCGATCCACCTTGAGGGCTAAAGTAAAGGCCACAGGACGTCCCGTGGGGGTGGTTTGCATACATGGGGACCGCCGAGACTATCCCACGGGGATTGTCACCATCACAGCACCTTGCGGTCAGGTGCAACATGAGGTGGGACTTCTTAACACTCTTCCTTATGACTTGATCCTAGGAAGGGATCTGCCCTATTTTTGGACTTTATGGAAGGGACCCCCTAAGTCCCCTCAGATATTGGTCAGTCCGGGACCTGAGCCCTACAATCCTGAATCCGGGACACCTGCCGTAGGGGTCCCCATGATAGGGACAGAATGTGAACCCGATAGGTCGCCCCTAGAGGTATTGGCAGGAGAGGCTGAGACGGTCGAACCCATCCCGGAGTTGGAGGCGTCCCCGGATACGTTTGGGACAGCCCAACTCCAGGACCCTACATTAATACATGCCCTGAGTCGGGTGACAGTAATTGACGGGGTGGCACAGCTGCCCGGTGCCCAGGTAAGGTACCCCCATTTCGCTCTTAAGCAGGATTTACTCTACCGGGTAGATGAAATACGGGGCGTGGGGGTAGAGCAGTTGGTGGTGCCCCAGCCGTATCGCCGGCGGGTCCTCGACTTGGCTCATAAACACCTGATGAGTGGCCACCTAGGGGTCAAGAAAACGCAGGAGCGAATATTGCAAAGGTTCTATTGGCCCGGGGTCTTTGGGGAGGTAAAACGGTTCTGCGAAACCTGCCCGGAGTGTCAGCTTACCGCACCCCTGACCCATTTTCGCAGTCCGTTGGTACCGTTACCCATTATAGAAGTCCCTTTTGAACGGATAGGGATGGATCTGGTGGGGCCCCTCGTAAAGTCCGCTCGAGGGCACCAACACATCCTAGTGATCGTTGACTATGCCACCCGGTATCCCGAGGCGATACCTCTCAGACATACTGCAGCAAAGCTTATAGCTCGGGAGTTGTTTGCTGTGTTCTGCCGGGTGGGGTTGCCCAAGGAGATCCTTACGGATCAGGGGACCCCATTCATGTCTAAAGTGACCAAAGAGCTATGCCGGCTACTCCAGATCAAGCAGTTGCGTACGTCTGTGTATCATCCTCAAACGGACGGTTTAGTCGAGCGTTTCAATAAAACCCTGAAAACCATGCTCAAAAGGGTGATTTCAAAAGACGGGAAAGACTGGGATATGATGCTTCCCTATTTGATGTTTGCCATCCGTGAGGTGCCACAGGCATCCATGGGGTTTTCGCCTTTTGAATTGTTATACGGGCGACATCCCCGGGGATTGTTGGACTAGGCAAAGGACACATGGGAGCAAGAGCCCACCCCCCATAAAAGTGTGATTGAACACATTTTAGGTATGCAGAACCGCATAAGCGCGGTCATGCCAATTGTGAAGGAGCATTTACAGGAGGCTCAGGCCGCGCAAAGCGGCCGCTACAATAGACAAGCCACCGTGCGGACCTTTAAACCCGGGGATCGGGTGTTGGTATTAATCCCCACGGCGGAGAGTAAATTCCTGGCTCAGTGGCAAGGCCCCTACGAGATAAAAGAAAGAGTCGGGGTGGTTAACTATAAAGTATTGCAGCCCGGTAGGCGGAAACCTGAACAAATATACCATGTCAACCTATTAAAACCTTGGCAGGAACGGGAAAGCCTGATGGCTGTTTTTTCCCCATCTCCCTCCTCTTCGGGTCGTTCACATCCGGCTCCAGCGACCTCCGGAGAGGACGAACCGGAAGTAAGGATTGGAGAAGCCCTCACCAAGACACAGAGGCGAGAGGCCAGACGGTTGGTTCAGCAGAACCCCGATGTCTTCTCCGAGCTGCCCGGTAGGACCAGTCTGATACGACATGATATTGTCACCGAGCCCCACCTGAAGGTACGCCTGAAGTCATACCGGGTACCGGAGGCTCGACGACAAGCCATATCAGAGGAAGTAAAGACAATGTTACGCCTGGGGGTCATCGAAAAATCCCGGAGTGAATGGGCTAGTCCGATTGTCCTAATACCAAAACCCGATGGCTCCTTAAGGTTCTGCAATGACTTTAGGAGATTGAACGAAATATCCAAGTTCGATCTCTACCCCATGCCCCGGGTAGATGAGCTGATTGATAGGCTGGGACAGGCGCGATATTTTACCACGCTCGACCTGACCAAGGGGTACTGGCAGGTGCCACTGACGGAGTCCGCCAAGGAGAAAACCGCTTTTGTTACGCCGGAGGGTCTCTTCCACTATGTTGTCTTGCCTTTTGGGTTACATGGCGCCACGTTCCAGAGGTTGATGGACTTAGTGCTGGAACCCCACCAGGCGTATGCATCAGCGTACCTTGATGACATCATTATTTACAGCTCCGATTGGCAGACCCACTTGGAACAGGTACAAGCGGTGGTGGACGCGCTTCGAACAGCCGGATTGACAGCCAATCCCAAGAAATGTGCGTTGGGACTCACGGAAGCCCGCTACTTGGGCTACGTGATAGGCCAAGGAGTGATTAAGCCCCAAATTAACAAGGTTGAGGCGATCCAGAAGTGGCCTAGACCCCTGACCACGAAGCAGGTTAGGGCCTTCCTGGGTATCGTGGGGTACTACAGGAGGTTTGTAAAGGATTTTGCGGGACTATCAGGCCCCTTGACGGACCTTCTCAAAGGCAAGAAGTCCGTCATGGTGCGCTGGACTCCGCAGGCCGAGGACTCCTTCCGGGCCCTGAAGGGGGTCCTGTGCGGACAGCCCGTTCTTGTACACCCTGATTTCCGGAAGGAGTTCATAGTACAGACTGACGCCTCAGAGGTCAGCCTGGGGGCAGTGCTGTCTCAGGTGGTTCAGGGGGAGGAACACCCCGTCACCTTCTTAAGTAGGAAGCTCACCCCTCCCGAGCGGAATTATAGCGTAGTGGAGAAGGAGTGCCTGGCGATCAAGTGGGCCTTGGAGTCCCTACGCTATTACCTGCTGGGACGGCAGTTTCGCTTGGTGACGGATCACTCTCCACTGGTCTGGATGAGGTCCGCCAAGGAACGGAATGCCCGGGTTACCCGGTGGTTCCTTTCTCTGCAGAACTTCCGGTTTACGGTTGAACATAGGGCCGGTAGGTTGCAGGGCAACGCCGATGCCTTGTCCCGCGGCCCGTGTTTGATGGCGGGAGTTCAACCCCGCACGCTTGAACTGAGGGGGGGGTATGTGAGACTGTGACCGGGGTTATCTATGACGACCGGTATGTCTCGCCCCGGTTGTGCTCACTCCATGATAGAAAGTAAATCCACTCCAGGGTTAATGCTGTTTCCCTACAGGCTGAAGGAAGGGTTAAATGGAAACAGGAACAAGGGCAGGTGTGCCGGGTGTGAGGGAGTGAACAGAACTCCCTGAATTCTCTGCTGGAGAGGCACATGTATATTGTGGTGGACTTTTGTTTGGACATTAAACCGTGTGCTGTGAACCTTAATGCCTGGATCCCGTGTCTTCTGCTGCGCAGCCGACCGCACTACCTCACATAATATATATATATGGCTCACAATGGTTATGCGTTTTCATTGGATGGATAATCGAAGCCATGTTTTTTTCCTTTCTCTTGGGTTTGTTGTGTGAGTAGCCTATAGGATTAAGTTAGTTACCGCAGGCAGTGGATTTAGCTTCCTGTCTTTGGTCCAGTGGTAGATTGATTGTTTGGTCTATGAGCTGTTATGGGTTTGAATCCAGGTGAATGCCCATGGGCTGCCTATGACTGTGTGAAATATGTAGTTTTACTGGGCTGGGATGAGAGAATCCATCGAAGCATGGTGTAGGGATTGTGGTTCCTGTGTGCTAAGAAGAAAGGCTGGCACCAGCCAGAAAGCCCCATTACAGCCAAAAATCACCCGCCAGCCGCTGGAACTCGTTGCTCTAGATCATGTCAAACTCACACCAAGCAGGAATGGATACACGTATGCACTTACGATGGTAGACAACTACTCAAGATTTATGGTCGTGGTACCCGTCAAAGATCTAATGGCCCATACTGCAGTGAAGGTCTTCCAAGCACACTTCTGCAGACCTAATGGCTACCCAGAGAGAGTCCTCACAGATCAAGGCCCTGCCTTCGAAGTGGAAACCTTCAAGGAGTTCTGCAGCTTGTACCGATGCAGGAAGATACGCCCAAACGCCCATACCCAAACCAATGGTCATCAACCTTCTTAAAACTATACCCCATATTCAAGATGTGGCCTTACAAATAGAGTTGAGCGCGGTTCGCGGTTCTCCAGTTCTATGGCTCGAGTGATTTTGGGGCCTGTTCTAGATCGAACTAGAACTCGAGCTTTTTGCAAAAGCTCGATAGTTCTAGAAACGTTTGAGAACGGTTCTAGCAGCAAAAAAACAGCTAATTCCTAGCTGGCTTTCCGCTGTAATAGTGTAAGTCACTCTGTGAATCACACTATTATGACATTTCAGTGTATAGTGTGCGTGAACAGCGCCTTCAGATCACTACTGTTTCTATAATGGCGATCGCCATTTTTTTTTTTTTTTTCCTTGTCTTCCTTCCCTAAGCGCGCGCGTCGTGTGGGGCGGGCCAGCATGTCAGCCAATCCCAGACACACACACAGCTAAGTGGACTTTTAGCCAGAGAAGCAACGGCATGTGTGATAGGATGTCCATGTCACATGTCCCTGCATTATAAAACCGGACATTTTCCTCCAGGACGCCATTATCTCTTCTGCGTCTTTGGTGTCAGACATCACTGTCGCAGCTCCGTCCTTTGTCCTATCGCTGATACAGCTGTATGCGCTCCATACACAGCGCTGGACAGCTTAGGGAGAGCACTTTCTATCAGTCCTTTTAAGGGCTCAAACCGGCAGGGTCAGAGCCATAGGTGACAGGTCCTGAAAACAGCGACAGCGTCTGTGTAACAAAGGTCAGGGATTTCCTCCCTGCATTTCCCTATTAGGAGGGAATAGAAAGGCAGGCTTCCTTTCCTCTACCCAGAGCCCCACAATCCTGGCACTGTACCCTCCTGTCCTCTGCACACTCCAACTCATTATAACTAAGCCATTATACTAGCAAACACTCAGTGTACCTAGTGGCATCCTAAACGTGGCTATTGGACATTTGTCTAGTCACACTAGTGCAAAGACATTTGCAGCACCTCTGCCTGCATTGCACACTCCAACTCATTATAACTAAGCCATTATACTAGCAAACACTCAGTGTACCTAGTGGCATCCTAAACGTGGCTATTGGACTTTGCTATAGTCCCACTAGTGCAAAGACATTTGCAGCACCTCTGCCTGCATTGCACACTCCAACTCATTATAACTAAGCCATTATACTAGCAAACACTCAGTGTACCTAGTGGCATCCTAAACGTGGCAATTGGACTTTGCTATAGTCCCACTAGTGCAAAGACATTTGCAGCACCTCTGCCTGCATTGCACACTCCAACTCATTATAACTAAGCCATTATACTAGCAAACACTCAGTGTACCTAGTGGCATCCTAAACGTGGCTATTGGACATTTGTCTAGTCACATTAGTATCATAGTATCATAGTATCATAGTTTTTACGGTTGAAGGGAGACTCTAAGTCCATCTAGTTCAACCCGTAGCCTAACATGTTGATCCAGAGGAAGGCAAAAAAAACCCAATGTGGCAAACAAGTTCCAATGGGGAAAAAATTTCCTTCCTGACTCCACATCCGGCAATCAGACTAGTTCCCTGGATCAATACCCTGTCATAAAATCTAATATACATAACTGGTAATATTAAATTTTTCAAGAAAGGTATCCAGGCTCTGCTTAAATGTTAGTAGTGAATCACTCATTACAACATCATGCGGCAGAGAGTTCCATAGTCTCACTGCTCGTACAGTAAAGAATCCTCGTCTGTGATTATGCTTAAACCTTCTTTCCTCAAGACGTAGCGGATGCCCCCGTGTTCCAGTCGCAGGCCTAGGTGTAAAAAGATCTTTGGAAAGGTCTCTGTACTGTCCCCTCATATATTTATACATTGTGATTAGATCCCCCCTAAGCCTTCGTTTTTCCAAACTAAATAACCCCAAGTTTAATAACCTGTCTTGGTATTGCAGCCCACCCATTCCTCTAATAATCTTGGTGGCTCTTCTCTGCACCCTCTCCAGTTCAGCTATGTCCTTCTTATATATCGGTGACCAGAATTGTACACAGTATTCTAAGTGCGGTCGCACTAGTGACTTGTACAGAGGTAGAACTATATTTTTTTCATGAACACTTATACCTCTTTTAATACATCCCATTATTTTATTAGCCCTGGCAGCAGCTGCCTGACACTGTCCACTAAAGTGAAGTTTACCATCCACCCATACACCCAAGTCTTTTTCTGTGTCTGTTTTACCCAGTGTTCTACAATTAAGTACATAATCATAAATGTTATTTCCTCTACCCAAGTGCATGACCTTACATTTATCTACATTAAACTTCAATTGCCACTTCTCAGCCCAATCCTCCAATTTACATAAATCTCCCTGTAATATAAAATTATCCTCCTCTGTATTGATTACTCTGCAGAGTTTAGTATCATCTGCAAATATTGAAATTCTACTCCGCATGCCCCCAACAAGGTCATTTATAAATATGTTGAAAAGAAGCGGGCCCAATACTGACCCCTGTGGTACCCCACTATGAACTGAGACCCAGTCCGAGTACGTACCATTAATAACCACCCTTTGTTTCCTATCACTGAGCCAGTTTTTAACCCAGTTACACATATTTTCCCCTATCCCCATTATTCTCATTTTATGTACCAACCTTTTGTGTGGCACCGTATCAAAAGCTTTTGAAAAGTCCATATACACAACATCCACTGCATTTCCCTGGTCCAGGCTTGAACTTACCTCTTCATAGAAGCTGATCAAATTAGTTTGACAGGATCGATCCCTCATAAACCCATGTTGATACTCTGTCATAAAGTTATTTTTCTTGAGATACTCCAGTATAGCATCTCTCAAGAAACCCTCAAGGATTTTACCAACCGTAGAGGTTAAACTTACCGGCCTATAATTTCCCGGCTCAGTTTTTGTCCCCTTTTTGAATATTGGCACCACATTTGCTATGCGCCAGTCCTAATCTTCTAAGGAATCTGAGAAGATTAAAAATAATGGTCTATCTATCACAGAACTCAATTCCTGTAGTACTCTGGGGTGTATGCCATCCGGGCCCGGAGATTTGTCAACCTTAGTGATTTCGAGGCGGCGGCGTACTTCCTGCTGGGTTAAGCAGGTAATATTCAAGGGTGAATTTATGGTATCACTGGTCATGTCATCTGCCATGGCATTTTCTTGTATAAAAACAGTAGAAAAAAAGTCATTCAGCAGGTTGGCTTTACCCTCATCCCCTTCCACCATTTCACCAAGACTATTTTTAAGGGGGCCAACACTATCGCTTTTCAGTTTTTTACTGTTTATGTAGTTAAAGAATATTTTAGGATTATTTTTACTTTCTCTCGCAATGAGTCTCTCTGTCTCAAACTTAGCTAACTTAATTTGCTTTTTACATATTTTATTTAATTTTCTATAATTATATAATGCCTCATCACTACCTACCCTCTTTAATTCTTTTAAGGCTTTCTGTTTTTCTTTTATTGCTTCCCTTACAGCTCTATTTAGCCATAGGGGTTTCCTCCTATTTCTAGCATGTTTGTTCCCATAGGGTATATTTTCTGCACAAGCCCTATTCAGGATGCTCATAAAAGTCTCCCATTTGCTTTGTGTACTTTTATTACTTAGTACATCATCCCAGTTTATTGCACTAAGATCATCTCTCAACCGTTTAAAATTTGCTTTCCTGAAGTTTAGTGTCCTTGTAGCCCCTCTACTAGACATCTTACGAAAGAATACATGAAAACTTATTATTTTGTGATCACTATTCCCCAAGTAACCCCCAACTTGTATATTTGATATGCGGTCTGGCCTATTGGTTAGTACAAGGTCTAGTAGTGCTCCCCCTCTTGTGGGGTCCTGTACCATTTGTGAAAGGTAATTATCTTTCATTGTTATCAAAAATCTATTTCCTTTGCTGGAACTGCAAGTTTCTGTTCCCCAATTTATATCAGGATAGTTAAAGTCCCCCATAATAATTACCTCTCCGAGACTCGCTGCTTTATCAATTTGCTTTATGAGGAGATTCTCTACCTCTTCCATAATATTCGGCGTCTTATAACACACCCCTATCAGTATTTTATTATTCATTCTCCCCCCCCTTATCTCCACCCATAGGGACTCTACATTCTCAGTACCCTCACATATGTTGTCACGCAGGATAGGTTTTAAGGATGATTTTACATATAGACACACACCTCCCCCTCGCTTATTTGTACGGTCATTCCTGAATAGGCTATAACCCTGTAAATTAACAGCCCAGTCATAGCTCTCATCCAGCCATGTCTCTGATATCCCCACTATATCATAATTTTCTTCCAACAATATTAATTCTAATTCCTCCACCTTATTTGTGAGGCTTCGGGCATTAGTGTACATGCACGTTACGTATGACTCTGTACCTGTATTCCTGCTTACTGTATTAACTGTCCTAACCCTTCCCCCCGTACCACCCCCAATTTCATTACTTGTGCCCTGGTCACTATCTGCACTACATTCCCCTTCTATAAAGTGAATACCCTCGCCCCCCATTCCTAGTTTAAACACTCCTCCAACCTTCTAGCCATTTTCTGCCCCAGCAGAGCTGCACCTTCCCCATTAAGATGCAGCCCATCCCTAGCATAGAATCTGTAGCCAACTGAAAAGTCGGCCCAATTCTCCAGGAACCCAAAACCCTCTTTCCTACACCAATTCCTGAGCCACCTGTTAACCTCCCTGATCTCTCTTTGCCTCTCTGGTGTGGCTCGTGGCACAGGTAGTATTTCCGAAAATACCACCTTTGAGGTCCATGCTTTAAGCTTACAACCTAATTCCCTGAAATCATCTTTAAGGACCTTCCACCTACCTCTAACTTTGTCATTTGTGCCAATGTGTACAATGACCGCTGGGTCCTCCCCAGCCCCTCCCAGTAATCTGTCAACCCGATCAGCGATGTGCCGAACTCGAGCGCCAGGAAGACAACACACTGTTCGGCGATCCCTGTCTTTGTGACAGATTGCCCTATCTGTCCCCCTAATAATTGAGTCCCCCACTACCAGTACCTGTCTTGCCTGCCCTGCACTCCTATTCCCCCCCTTACTGGAGCAGACACTCCTCTGGCGTTCAGAGGTCATGCCTTGCTGCAGCAATGCTACCCCTGTAATGACATCCCCCTCATCTGCCAAGTTTGCAAACCTATTGGGGTGTGTCAGTTCAGGACTAGCCTTCCTAGCACTTTTCCCTTTACCCCCCTTTCTAACTGTCACCCAGCTACTTACCTCACCGTCCTGCCGCTCCCTACTACGATCCTCCCCCACATCTGACCCAGCAAGCTGCTGCTCAGTGAGCAGCACACTCCTTTCCATATTGCTAATGCATCTCAGAGTTGCCAGCTGCTCATTTAGATCCAGTATCTGGGCTTCCAAATGTGCAACTTGCTCACATCTCGAACAACAGTATGCACCCTCGAACGGCTTTTCAAGGACTGCATACATGAGACAAGATGTACACTGGATCGCATTAGCAATAGTGGAGCACATTTTCTAATGGGGATAGCACTAAACAAATGTTAAGTAATTAAACAACTAAATACAAACAATTCTACTCAGACTTACTTTTGCTCACACTTTGCTCACTCACGCTCACAATGAAGAAGACAGGCCAAAATTCGGTTCTCCTTGAGCTCGCGGTGACTCTTCACTTATCCCAGAAGGCACTGGGAATATGCAAATTATCCTCGCAAGACTCCTTCCCTGGCTTTCAGAAGTCTTCCTTCTGGCTGTAACGGCCAAAACCCGGTTCTCCTTGAGCTCGCGGTGACTCTTCACTTATCCCAGAAGGCACTGGGAATATGCAAATTATCCTCGTAAGACTCCTTCCCTGGCTTTCAGAAGTCTTCCTTCCGGCTGTAACGGCCAAAACCCGGTTCTCCTTGAGCTCGCGGTGACTCTTCACTTATCCCAGAAGGCACTGGGAATATGCAAATTATCCTCGCAAGACTCCTTCCCTGGCTTTCAGAAGTCTTCCTTCCAGCTGTAACGGCCAAAACCCGGTTCTCCTTGAGCTCGCGGTGACTCTTCACTTATCCCAGAAGGCACTGGGAATATGCAAATTATCCTCGCAAGACTCCTTCCCTGGCTTTCAGAAGTCTTCCTTCTGGCTGTAACGGCCAAAACCCGATTCTCCTTGAGCTCGCGGTGACTCTTCACTTATCCCAGAAGGCACTGGGAATATGCAAATTATCCTCGCAAGACTCCTTCCCTGGCTTTCAGAAGTCTTCCTTCCGGCTGTAACGGCCAAAACCCGGTTCTCCTTGAGCTCGCGGTGACTCTTCACTTATCCCAGAAGGCACTGGGAATATGCAAATTATCCTCGCAAGAGTCCTTCCCTGGCTTTCAGAAGTCTTCCTTTCGGCTGTAACGGCCAAAACCCGGTTCTCCTTGAGCTCGCGGTGACTCTTCACTTATCCCAGAAGGCACTGGGAATATGCAAATTATCCTCGCAAGACTCCTTCCCTGGCTTTCAGAAGTCTTCCTTCCGGCTGTAACGGCCAAAACCCGGTTCTCCTTGAGCTCGCGGTGACTCTTCACTTATCCCAGAAGGCACTGGGAATATGCAAATTATCCTCGCAAGACTCCTTCCCTGGCTTTGAGAAGTCTTCCTTCCGGCTGTAACGGCCAAAACCCGGTTCTCCTTGAGCTCGCGGTGACTCTTCACTTATCCCAGAAGGCACTGGGAATATGCAAATTATCCTCGCAAGACTCCTTCCCTGGCTTTCAGAAGTCTTCCTTCCAGCTGTAACGGCCAAAACCCGGTTCTCCTTGAGCTCGCGGTGACTCTTCACTTATCCCAGTGAAGGGATAGTGCAAGTGCATATACATAGTGCATTATAGTGCATTATATTGCATTATAGTGCAAAGACATTTGCAGCACCTCTGCCTGCATTGCACACTCCAACTCATTATAACTAAGCCATTATACTAGCAAACACTCAGTGTACCTAGTGGCATCCTAAACGTGGCTATTGGACATTTGTCTAGTCACACTAGTGCAAAGACATTTGCAGCACCTCTGCCTGCATTGCACACTCCAACTCATTATAACTAAGCCATTATACTAGCAAACACTCAGTGTACCTAGTGGCATCCTAAACGTGGCAATTGGACTTTGCTATAATCCCACTAGTGCAAAGACATTTGCAGCACCTCTGCCTGCATTGCACACTCCAACTCATTATAACTAAGCCATTATACTAGCAAACACTCAGTGTACCTAGTGGCATCCTAAACGTGGCTATTGGACATTTGTCTAGTCACACTAGTGCAAAGACATTTGCAGCACCACTGCCTGCATTGCACACTCCAACTCATTATAACTAAGCCATTATACTAGCAAACACTTAGTGTACCTAGTGGCATCCTAAACGTGGCAATTGGACTTTGCTATAGTCCCACTAGTGCAAAGACATTTGCAGCACCTCTGCCTGCATTGCACACTCCAACTCATTATAACTAAGCCATAATACTAGCAAACACTCAGTGTACCTAGTGGCATCCTAAACGTGGCTATTGGACATTTGTCTAGTCACACTAGTGCAAAGACATTTGCAGCACCTCTGCCTGCATTGCACACTCCAACTCATTATAACTAAGCCATTATACTAGCAAACACTCAGTGTACCTAGTGGCATCCTAAACGTGGCTATTGGACATTTGTCTAGTCACACTAGTGCAAAGACATTTGCAGCACCTCTGCCTGCATTGCACACTCCAACTCATTATAACTAAGCCATTATACTAGCAAACACTCAGTGTACCTAGTGGCATCCTAAACGTGGCAATTGGACTTTGCTATAGTCCCACTAGTGCAAAGACATTTGCAGCACCTCTGCCTGCATTGCACACTCCAACTTATTATAACTAAGCCATTATACTAGCAAACACTCAGTGTACCTAGTGGCATCCTAAACGTGGCTATTGGACATTTGTCTAGTCACACTAGTGCAAAGATATTTGCAGCACCTCTGCCTGAATTGCACACTCCAACTCATTATAACTAAGCCATTATACTAGCAAACACTCAGTGTACCTAGTGGCATCCTAAACGTGGCTATTGGACATTTGTCTAGTCACACTAGTGCAAAGACATTTGCAGCACCTCTGCCTGCATTGCACACTCCAACTCATTATAACTAAGCCATTATACTAGCAAACACTCAGTGTACCTAGTGGCATCCTAAACGTGGCAATTGGACTTTGCTATAGTCCCACTAGTGCAAAGACATTTGCAGCACCTCTGCCTGCATTGCACACTCCAACTCATTATAACTAAGCCATTATACTAGCAAACACTCAGTGTACCTAGTGGCATCCTAAACGTGGCTATTGGACATTTGTCTAGTCACACTAGTGCAAAGACATTTGCAGCACCTCTGCCTGCATTGCACACTCCAACTCATTATAACTAAGCCATTATACTAGCAAACACTCAGTGTACCTAGTGGCATCCTAAACGTGGCTATTGGACTTTGCTATAGTCCCACTAGTGCAAAGACATTTGCAGCACCTCTGCCTGCATTGCACACTCCAACTCATTATAACTAAGCCATTATACTAGCAAACACTCAGTGTACCTAGTGGCATCCTAAACGTGGCTATTGGACATTTGTCTAGTCACACTAGTGCAAAGACATGTGCAGCACCTCTGCCTGCATTGCACACTACAACTCATTATAACTAAGCCATTATACTAGCAAACACTCAGTGTACCTAGTGGCATCCTAAACGTGGCAATTGGACTTTGCTATAGTCCCACTAGTGCAAAGACATTTGCAGCACCTCTGCCTGCATTGCACACTCCAACTCATTATAACTAAGCCATTATACTAGCAAACACTCAGTGTACCTAGTGGCATCCTAAACGTGGCAATTGGACTTTGCTATAGTCCCACTAGTGCAAAGACATTTGCAGCACCTCTGCCTGCATTGCACACTCCAACTCATTATAACTAAGCCATTATACTAGCAATTTTTGCTGCCAGTTTAAGGGCCGTAGTTGCATTGTCAGGGATGTTTATTCTTTATTATTCTGCTGTTAATAAAGCTAGACCACCACTGCAATCTACACCACCTCTCAATTTTTACTACCACATTTTCAGTGCACAATCTTGTCGCAATCAACATGAGTGTCAAAATGACAGATGTTGGTGGAAAGGGGAAGAGGCGTGGTGGAAAAGGCAAAAAAGGTTTTGTCCGTGGGGAAGGTGGCAAAGCTCCATTATCATCTCCTGAAGATAGACCATCTACCAGCAAAAGTAAGATGTCTACTACTTACCGTGGACAATCCGATGTGCTCCCTTTTTTACGGACACGAACAACAGGAACAAAGGTAGATGATGGCCAAAAAAGGAAAATGCTTGAATGGATCTCAAGTGGTCCAACAAGTGCCCTCTCAGCCACTTCAAGTACCGCATCCAAAAAACACCAGTCCTCTGAGTTGTCATCCCAATCAAACTTGCTTTCTCCCAGCTCTGAAGTCTCCATCAGCCCTGCACAGTATGGTGGAACTGAGATGGCTGAGTCTGCAGAGCTGTTCAGTCACACTATAGCCTGGGAATCAGAGGTCTGCTCCAAAGCTACAGTGAGTACAGAACAGGAAATGGTCTGCAGTGATGCCCAGAACCTTTGTGACTCTGATTCAGGCCGTGAGGACCAAGTTTCTGAGCATAATGTTGACCCTTTGTCACAAACTGTAACACCTGTGGTTATAGACAATGAGGAACATACTGATGAAGATGAGACGCAGATACCCGATTGGGATGACAACTTAAATATTCGGTCAGGGCAAGAAGAGGCTCGGTCTGAGGGGGAGGGGAGTGCAAACACAACAATTGATGATGAAGTTCTAGATCCCACCTACTGTCAACCCACAGTCAGGCACTCGAGGAGGTCAACAGAGGTGGTGGAGGAGGATGCAACTGATGACGAAGTTACCTTGCGCCTTCCTGGACACAGTCGGAGTACTGGTAGCACGTCTACAACTGCATCCTCAGCCACCACTCTGCCTCTGAGCATTATTCGGGGTGGATCAACAGGTCGCATGGCCTCTAAGCCTTGCCTAGCCTGGTCTTTTTTTGACATAGAAAAAGATCGCCCAAATTATGTGATCTGTAAAATTTGTCATGGTTCTCTTAGTAGAGGTCAAAACCTCAGCAGTTTGACAACTTCTTCCATAAATCGTCACATGAATAAATATCATATGGCCCGGTGGGAAGCTCACCGTGCTGCAATGCGGCCTAGCGGAGCGAACCATCCACCGCCTGCCCCTTCCAGTGCATCCGCGCGCTCGTCATCTTCTAGGACTGTGGGGACAGCTGTCACACCTGTTTTTCCACCCACAACTTCCACCACTGTAACCGCAACAGGCAGTTTGCTTGGTAGGTCGTCAGTTGGTTTGGAAGGGGAAACAAGTGAGTGTGTACAGCTCTCTCAGACATCGATAGCACCAACGTTGGATGAAGGCAACATCATGTCTCCGCCTGCACTTTCCTCACAAACCTGCATTTTTCCAGGGACACCCTACTCAACACCGTCTACACACAGCAGCCAGATCTCTGTCCCTCAGATGTGGTCAAATAAAAGGCCACTTCCTGCGACCCATGACAAAGCTAAGAGGTTGACTCTATCCCTCTGTAAGCTGTTGGCTACCGAAATGCTGCCTTTCCGCCTAGTGGACACACAGGATTTTAGAGACCTTATGTCTGTCGCTGTGCCCCAGTACCAGATGTCTAGTCGCCACTACTTCTCTAAGAAAGGTGTGCCCGCGCTACACCAGCTTGTCGCACACAACATCACCGCTTCATTGAGAAACTCTGTGTGTGAACGGGTGCATTTCACCACCTATACTTGGACCAGTAAGCATGGACAGGGACGTTACATGTCGCTCACTGGGCACTGGGTAACTATGGTGATAGATGGTGAAGGGTCTGCTGCACAAGTCTTGCCGTCCCCACGACTTGTGTGTCAATCCTCTGTCTGTCCAAGTTCCGCCACTGCTTCTGCATCCTCCACCTCATCTGGGTCCTCCACCTCCGCCCCAAGCCTGCCTGGTCAGGCCTCCAGCGTTCTCACTGCGCAGAATGAATCACGCACCCCTCATTACTATGCTGGCAGCAGAGCGCAACGGCATCAGGCGGTCTTTAGCTTGACATGTCTTGGGAATAAGAGTCACACAGCTGAGGAGTTGTGGTCAGCTCTGCGGTCCGAGTTTAACAAATGGTTGTCTCCACTCAACCTGCAGCCTGGTAAGGCCGTGTGCGACAATGCTGCAAACCTGGGTGCGGCCTTTCGCCTGGGCAAGGTGACACACGTACCTTGTATGGCTCACGTGTTGAACCTTGTCGTGCAGCAATTTTTAACACACTATCCCGGCCTAGATGGCCTTCTGAACAGGGCACGAAAACTGTCTGCTCACTTCCGCCGTTCAAGCGCCGCAGCTGAGCGACTTGCATCGCTCCAGAAGTCTTTCGGCCTGCCGGTTCATCGCCTGAAATGCGATGTGGCGACACGCTGGAATTCAACTCTCCACATGTTACAGCGACTGTGGCAGCACCGCCGTGCCCTGGTGCAATACGTCATGACGTATAGCCTGGGCCAACGAGATGCAGAGGTGGGGCAGATCACCCTGATGGAGTGGTCTCAGATCAAGGACCTATGCACCCTTCTGCACAGTTTCGACATGGCGACGAATATGTTAAGCGCTGACAATGCCATTATCAGCATGACGATTCCAGTCATTTACATGCTGGAGCACACGCTAAACACTATTCGGAGTCAGGGGGTGGGACAACAGGAAGGGGATGAACTACAGGAGGATTCATATGTGCAAGACACAACAACATCACCAAGGTCCAGACGTTCATCATCACCAAGGCGCCAGGCATGGGACCATGGGGGACAGGGATCAACAAGGGCGCATGGTAGCAGGCGAGATATTGAGGAAGGTGCAGGAGGACATGAAGAAATGGAGGACGAACTGTCCATGGACATGGAAGACTCAGCAGATGAGGGAGACCTTGGTCAAATTTCAGTTGAAAGAGGTTGAGGGGAGATGTCAGAGGAAGAAAGAACGGTTAGCACCTCTATGCCACAAACACAGCGTGGACTTGGTCCGCATGGCTGCGCAAGACACATGAGTGCCTTCTTGTTGCACTACCTCCAACATGACCCTCGTATTGTCAAAATTAGAAGTGATGATGACTACTGGCTTGCCACACTATTAGATCCCCGGTACAAGTCCAAATTTTGTGACATAATTCCAGCCATAGAAAGGGACGCACGTATGCAGGAGTATCAGCAGAAGCTGTTACTCGATCTTAGCTCGGCTTTTCCACCAAACAACCGTGCAGGTGCAGGGAGTGAATCTCCCAGTTGTAACTTGACAAACATGGGACGGTCTCGTCATCTTCAACAGTCTACACGTACCAGTAGGACCGTATCTGGTGCTGGTAACAGCAATTTTATGGAATCTTTTCATAATTTTTTTAGACCCTCCTTTGCAAGGCCACCAGAGACAACAAGTCTGACACATAGTCAACGGCTGGAGAGGATGATACAGGAGTATCTACAAATGAACATCGATGCTATGACTTTGCAAATGGAGCCTTGCTCATTTTGGGCTTCAAATCTAGAAAAATGGCCAGAGCTATCCAGTTACGCCTTGGAGATTTTGTCATGTCCAGCTGCCAGCGTTGTCTCTGAATGTGTCTTCAGTGCTGCTGGGTGTGTGCTGACAGATAAGCGCACGCGTCTGTCTAGTGACAATGTGGACAGACTGACGTTCATCAAAATGAACAAGTCATGGATCCAGAAGGAATTTACAACCCCTGTGTCATCCTGGGGAGAGTAAATGCTTGTGGATTTGGAATGTGCTTGATGCAAATCTAGCTGTGAAGTGTACAACTAGGGCACAAGTGCTGCCACTGAATGGGTGGGTGTGTGTGGGGCACAATTTTTGGAAAAAAGGGAGGCTCCGCTTGGAGTAACCCTTGCTTGATGTGTTTTTAAAAGAAGCCAAGATGAACAGAGCTGGGATCAGGAAAGACTTTGCTACTTACCCCGGTGTCATCCTGGGGACGGATAAGAATGGTGTATTTTGGAATGTGCTTGATGCAAATCTAGCTGTGAAGTGTACAACTAGGGCACAAGTGCTGCCACTGAATGGGTGTGTGTGGGGCACAATTTTTGGAAAAAAGGGAGGCTCCGCTTGGAGTAACCCTTGCTTACATTGTTTTTAAAAGGAGCCAAGATGAACAAGTCATGGTTCAGCAAAGACTTTATCTACCTACCCCGGTGTCATGCTGGGGACGGTTAATTATGGCGTATTTTTGAATGTGCTTGATGCAAATCAAAACATCCTGTTTGCAACTAGGGCACAAGTGCTGCCACTGATGGGGTGTCTGTGTGGCCCAATTTTTTTAAAAAAGGGAGACTCCGCTTGGAGTAACCCTTGCTTACATTGATTTTAAAAGGAGCCAAGATGAACAAGTCATGGTTCAGCAAAGACTTTATCTACCTACCCCGGTGTCATGCTGGGGACGGTTAATTATGGCGTATTTTTGAATGTGCTTGATGCAAATCAAAACATCCTGTTTGCAACTAGGGCACAAGTGCTGCCACTGATGGGGTGTCTGTGTGCCCAATTTTTGGAAAAAAGGGAGACTCCGCTTGGAGTAACCCTTGCTTGCTGTGTTTTTTAAAAATGATCCAAGAAGAACAGAGCTGGGATCAGGAAAGACTTTGCTACCTACCCCGGTGTCATCCTGGGGACGGATAAGAATGGCGTATTTTGGAATGTGCTTGATGCAAATCTAGCTGTGACGTGTACAACTAGGGCACAAGTGCTGCCACTGAATGGGTGGGTGTGTGTGGGGCACAATTTTTGGAAAAAAGGGAGGCTCCGCTTGGAGTAACCCTTGCTTACATTGTTTTTAAAAGGAGCCAAGATGAACAAGTCATGGTTCAGCAAAGACTTTATCTACCTACCCCGGTGTCATGCTGGGGATGGTTAATTATGGCGTATTTTTGAATGTGCTTGATGCAAATCAAAACATCCTGTTTGCAACTAGGGCACAAGTGCTGCCACTGATGGGGTGTCTGTGTGGCCCAATTTTTTGAAAAAAGGGAGACTCCGCTTGGAGTAACCCTTGCTTACATTGTTTTTAAAAGGAGCCAAGATGAACAAGTCATGGTTCAGCAAAGACTTTATCTACCTACCCCGGTGTCATGCTGGGGACGGTTAATTATGGCGTATTTTTGAATGTGCTTGATGCAAATCAAAACATCCTGTTTGCAACTAGGGCACAAGTGCTGCCACTGATGGGGTGTCTCTGTGCCCAATTTTTGGAAAAAAGGGAGACTCCGCTTGGAGTAACCCTTGCTTGATGTGTTTTTAAAAGTAGCCAAGATGAACAGAGCTGGGATCAGGAAAGACTTTGCTACCTACCCCGGTGTCATCCTGGGGACGGTTAAGTATGGCGTATTTTTGAATGTGCTTGATGCAAATCTAGCTGTGAAGTGTACAACTAGGGCACAAGTGCTGCCACTGAATGGGTGGGTGTGTGTGGGGCCCAATTTTTGGAAAAAAAGGGAGACTACGCTTGGAGTCACCTTGCGGTGTTTTACATGATTTTAGAAGGGTGTGCCATGCCTATATCTGTGTGTCCTCCTCTTTTTCCTTGTCCAGCTGTTTTGTTTTCACATGAGTATATGTCCTTGTCACTTTCCCATGTGTTTGTGTTGTGTTGTGAGTTGTTTGTCACCTTTTGGACACCTTTGAGGGTGTTTTCTAGGTGTTTTTATGTGTTTGTGATTGCCTGCCATTGTTTCCTATGCAGTTCGAGTTCGGTTCGTCGAACGTTCGACGAGCCGAACTCGAACGGGACCTCCGTTCGGCGAACCGACTTCGAGCCGAACCGGGACCGGTTCGCTCATCTCTACTTACAAGTGATTTATAGAAGTGTAACAATACGTCGGGATCACGGGATCTAATCTCTCTTTTTATTCACTCTAAAATCTTGTTTGCTTTAGAATAAACAATAACACCATCTGTCACGCTCCCCGGGTCCCCTGCCTTGCTTCCCGGCTCCCCTGCCACGCTCCCCGGCTCACCGGCCACGCTCCCCGGCTTCCCTGCCTCGCTCCCCGGCTCCTCTGTCAGGCGTCACCCGCTCCACAGCCTCCAGGCCCCATCACCTGCGGTCCCCAGGCGGCCCAGTCCCCGCTCCCGGCGCCCGTCGGCAGCTGTGCTCCAGGCCGGCTCTCCTGCCTCCTGTTCACCGCTCCCAGCCCTGGCTTCTGGCACCCGGGCCACGCACATGCGCATTAGGGCGCGCGCGCGGTCATTGACCCTTTCTGAAAGGGCCAGTGTCCTCCAACAGGATATTGAAGGATTAGGTACTGGGTATATAGGGGGATCCTTTCCAACTGGGCGGGGCCTGTTCTTCGTGTTTTCTAAGCTAGGAGTCAGGTCTCATTGTGTCTGTGATATACTCACCTATCTCTCTCGTAGAGCCGCTCCTGCCTTGCCAACCGGTCCTGACGATACCTGAACCCCGAACGGTGACGGCCTACCATCCCGTTAGTTCCTGCCATCTCCGATCCCTGTGATGACCCGCCTTCTCGCTCCATTGGTTCCGGACTCTGCCTGACGACATCTCGGCCTCCGAACCTGAGCTCCGTCACCCGGACTACCATCAGAGACTCCGTGGTCCCAGGGACTTCTTCACTCCACTCCTCTGAACGGACTGTCCTGCTTGTGCTCCGGCTACTGGGCACCTTGCCCTTGGTGAGGTGTTCAGCCCAGTGGATCCAGCTCCTGGGTCTGTCCGTCCACCTGGCCCTAACAGTAAGATCCCGCCAAAGCACTAGCGGCCCAGCTGGGCACCCTGCAGCAGGAACTCGTACGACAGCGCGAGACCCAGACCCGCATGCTGTCCTTCATGTCCTCGGTGGATACCCGCCTGAACACGCTGCAAGCATCTGCCATGTCCCTGGCGTCTCAGGTTGCTACTTTGCGCTCTCGAGATAATCGTCACCATGTGCCAAATGCAATATAAAATCAATCTGAACACATTCGCGCATAAATGAAATGACCACAATTTTCTCCAAAACTATAACAGATGCAAACTTGTCCTGTGTGGTGGAGATGAGATTTGATAAAGTAAGTGGAAATCCAGTAAAAGTTTCATTTGGCTACTTTGCACTCTCGAGATAATCGTCACCATGTGCCAAATGCAATAGAAAAGCAATCTGAACACATTCGCGCATAAATGAAATGACCACAATTTTCTCCAAAACTATAACAGATGCAAACTTGTCCTGTGTGGTGGAGATGAGATTTGATAAAGTAAGTGGAAATCCAGTAAAAGTTTCATTTGGCTACTTTGCACTCTCGAGATAATCGTCACCATGTGCCAAATGCAATAGAAAAGCAATCTGAACACATTCGCGCATAAATGAAATGACCACAATTTTCTCCAAAACTATAACAGATGCAAACTTGTCCTGTGTGGTGGAGATGAGATTTGATAAAGTAAGTGGAAATCCAGTAAAAGTTTCATTTGGCTACTTTGCACTCTCGAGATAATCGTCACCATGTGCCAAATGCAATATAAAAGCAATCTGAACACATTCGCGCATAAATGAAATGACCACAATTTTCTCCAAAACTATAACAGATGCAAACTTGTCCTGTGTGGTGGAGATGAGATTTGATAAAGTAAGTGGAAATCCAGTAAAAGTTTCATTTGGCTACTTTGCACTCTCGAGATAATCGTCACCATGTGCCAAATGCAATATAAAATCAATCTGAACACATTCGCGCATAAATGAAATGACCACAATTTTCTCCAAAACTATAACAGATGCAAACTTGTCCTGTGTGGTGGAGATGAGATTTGATAAAGTAAGTGGAAATCCAGTAAAAGTTTCATTTGGCTACTTTGCACTCTCGAGATAATCGTCACCATGTGCCAAATGCAATAGAAAAGCAATCTGAACACATTCGCGCATAAATGAAATGACCACAATTTTCTCCAAAACTATAACAGATGCAAACTTGTCCTGTGTGGTGGAGATGAGATTTGATAAAGTAAGTGGAAATCCAGTAAAAGTTTAATTTGGCTACTTTGCACTCTCGAGATAATCGTCACCATGTGCCAAATGCAATAGAAAAGCAATCTGAACACATTCGCGCATAAATGAAATGACCACAATTTTCTCCAAAACTATAACAGATGCAAACTTGTCCTGTGTGGTGGAGATGAGATTTGATAAAGTAAGTGGAAATCCAGTAAAAGTTTCATTTGGCTACTTTGCACTCTCGAGATAATCGTCACCATGTGCCAAATGCAATATAAAATCAATCTGAACACATTCGCGCATAAATGAAATGACCACAATTTTCTCCAAAACTATAACAGATGCAAACTTGTCCTGTGTGGTGGAGATGAGATTTGATAAAGTAAGTGGAAATCCAGTAAAAGTTTCATTTGGCTACTTTGCACTCTCGAGATAATCGTCACCATGTGCCAAATGCAATATAAAAGCAATATGAACACATTCGCGCATAAATGAAATGACCACAATTTTCTCCAAAACTATAACAGATGCAAACTTGTCCTGTGTGGTGGAGATAAGATTTGATAAAGTAAGTGGAAATCCAGTAAAAGTTTCATTTGGCTACTTTGCACTCTCGAGATAATCGTCACCATGTGCCAAATGCAATATAAAATCAATCTGAACACATTCGCGCATAAATGAAATGACCACAATTTTCTCCAAAACTATAACAGATGCAAACTTGTCCTGTGTGGTGGAGATGAGATTTGATAAAGTAAGTGGAAATCCAGTAAAAGTTTCATTTGGCTACTTTGCACTCTCGAGATAATCGTCACCATGTGCCAAATGCAATAGAAAAGCAATCTGAACACATTCGCGCATAAATGAAATGACCACAATTTTCTCCAAAACTATAACAGATGCAAACTTGTCCTGTGTGGTGGAGATGAGATTTGATAAAGTAAGTGGAAATCCAGTAAAAGTTTCATTTGGCTACTTTGCACTCTCGAGATAATCGAAACCATGTGCCAAATGCAATAGAAAAGCAATATGAACACATTCGCGCATAAATGAAATGACCACAATTTTCTCCAAAACTATAACAGATGCAAACTTGTCCTGTGTGGTGGAGATGAGATTTGATAAAGTAAGTGGAAATCCAGTAAAAGTTTCATTTGGCTACTTTGCACTCTCGAGATAATCGTCACCATGTGCCAAATGCACTAGAGAAGCAATCTGAACACATTCGCGCATAAATGAAATGACCACAATTTTCTCCAAAACTATAACAGATGCAAACTTGTCCTGTGTGGTGGAGATGAGATTTGATAAAGTAAGTGGAAATCCAGTAAAAGTTTCATTTGGCTACTTTGCACTCTCGAGATAATCGTCACCATGTGCCAAATGCAATATAAAAGCAATCTGAACACATTCGCGCATAAATGAAATGACCACAATTTTCTCCAAAACTATAACAGATGCAAACTTGTCCTGTGTGGTGGAGATGAGATTTGATAAAGTAAGTGGAAATCCAGTAAAAGTTTCATTTGGCTACTTTGCACTCTCGAGATAATCGTCACCATGTGCCAAATGCAATGGAAAAGCAATCTGACCACATTCGCGCATAAATGAAATGACCACAATTTTCTCCAAAACTATAACAGATGCAAACTTGTCCTGTGTGGTGGAGATGAGATTTGATAAAGTAAGTGGAAATCCAGTAAAAGTTTCATTTGGCTACTTTGCACTCTCGAGATAATCGTCACCATGTGCCAAATGCAATAGAAAAGCAATCTGAACACATTCGCGCATAAATGAAATGACCACAATTTTCTCCAAAACTATAACAGATGCAAACTTGTCATGTGTGGTGGAGATGAGATTTGATAAAGTAAGTGGAAATCCAGTAAAAGTTTCATTTGGCTACTTTGCACTCTCGAGATACTCGTCACCATGTGCCAAATGCAATAGAAAAGCAATCTGAACACATTCGCGCATAAATGAAATGACCACAATTTTCTCCAAAACTATAACAGATGCAAACTTGTCCTGTGTGGTGGAGATGAGATTTGATAAAGTAAGTGGAAATCCAGTAAAAATTTCATTTGGCTACTTTGCACTCTCGAGATAATCGTCACCATGTGCCAAATGCAATAGAAAAGCAATCTGAACACATTCGCGCATAAATGAAATGACCACAATTTTCTCCAAAACTATAACAGATACAAACTTGTCCTGTGTGGTGGAGATGAGATTTGATAAAGTAAGTGGAAATCCAGTAAAAGTTTCATTTGGCTACTTTGCACTCTCGAGATAATCGTCACCATGTGCCAAATGCAATAGAAAAGCAATCTGAACACATTCGCGCATAAATGAAATGACCACAATTTTCTCCAAAACTATAACAGATGCAAACTTGTCCTGTGTGGTGGAGATGAGATTTGATAAAGTAAGTGGAAATCCAGTAAAAGTTTCATTTGGCTACTTTGCACTCTCGAGATAATCGTCACCATGTGCCAAATGCAATAGAAAAGCAATCTGAACACATTCGCGCATAAATGAAATGACCACAATTTTCTCCAAAACTATAACAGATGCAAACTTGTCCTGTGTGGTGGAGATGAGATTTGATAAAGTAAGTGGAAATCCAGTAAAAGTTTCATTTGGCTACTTTGCACTCTCGAGATAATCGTCACCATGTGCCAAATGCAATAGAAAAGCAATCTGAACACATTCGCGCATAAATGAAATGACCACAATTTTCTCCAAAACTATAACAGATGCAAACTTGTCCTGTGTGGTGGAGATGAGATTTGATAAAGTAAGTGGAAATCCAGTAAAAGTTTCATTTGGCTACTTTGCACTCTCGAGATAATCGTCACCATGTGCCAAATGCAATAGAAAAGCAATCTGAACACATTCGCGCATAAATGAAATGACCACAATTTTCTCCAAAACTATAACAGATGCAAACTTGTCCTGTGTGGTGGAGATGAGATTTGATAAACTAAGTGGAAATCCAGTAAAAGTTTCATTTGGCTACTTTGCACTCTCGAGATAATCGTCACCATGTGCCAAATGCAATAGAAAAGAAATCTGAACACATTCGCGCATAAATGAAATGACCACAATTTTCTCCAAAACTTTACCAGATGCAAACTTGTCCTGTGTGGTGGAGATAAGATTTGATAAAGTAAGTGGAAATCCAGTAAAAGTTTCATTTGGCTACTTTGCACTCTCGAGATAATCGTCACCATGTGCCAAATGCAATAGAAAAGCAATCTGAACACATTCGCACATAAATGAAATGACCACAATTTTCTCCAAAACTATAACAGATTCAAACATGTCCTGTGTGGTGGAGATGAGATTTGATAAAGTAAGTGGAAATCCAGTAAAAGTTTCATTTGGCTACTTTGCACTCTCGAGATAATCGTCACCATGTGCCAAATGCAATAGAAAAGCAATCTGAACACATTCGCGCATAAATGAAATCACCACAATTTTCTCCAAAACTATAACAGATGCAAACTTGTCCTGTGTGGTGGAGATGAGATTTGATAAAGTAAGTGGAAATCCAGTAAAAGTTTCATTTGGCTACTTTGCACTCTCGAGATAATCGTCACCATGTGCCAAATGCAATAAAAAAGCAATTTGAACACATTCGCGCATAAATAAAAATGACCACAATTTTCTCCAAAACTATAACAGATGCAAACTTGTCCTGTGTGGTGGAGATGAGATTTGATAAAGTAAGTGGAAATCCAGTAAAAGTTTCATTTGGCTACTTTGCACTCTCGAGATAATCGTCACCATGTGCCAAATGCAATATAAAAGCAATCTGAACACATTCGCGCATAAATGAAATGACCACAATTTTCTCCAAAACTATAACAGATGCAAACTTGTCCTGTGTGGTGGAGATGAGATTTGATAAAGTAAGTGGAAATCCAGTAAAAGTTTCATTTGGCTACTTTGCACTCTCGAGATAATCGTCACCATGTGCCAAATGCAATATAAAAGCAATCTGAAGACATTCGCGCATAAATGAAATGACCACAATTTTCTCCAAAACTATAACAGATGCAAACTTGTCCTGTGTGGCGGAGATGAGATTTGATAAAGTAAGTGGAAATCCAGTAAAAGTTTCATTTGGCTACTTTGCACTCTCGAGATAATCGTCACCATGTGCCAAATGCAATATAAAAGCAATCTGAACACATTCGCGCATAAATGAAATGACCACAATTTTCTCCAAAACTATAACAGATGCAAACTTGTCCTGTGTGGTGGAGATGAGATTTGATAAAGTAAGTGGAAATCCAGTAAAAGTTTCATTTGGCTACTTTGCACTCTCGAGATAATCGTCACCATGTGCCAAATGCAATATAAAAGCAATCTGAAGACATTCGCGCATAAATGAAATGACCACAATTTTCTCCAAAACTATAACAGATGCAAACTTGTCCTGTGTGGCGGAGATGAGATTTGATAAAGTAAGTGGAAATCCAGTAAAAGTTTCATTTGGCTACTTTGCACTCTCGAGATAATCGTCACCATGTGCCAAATGCAATATAAAAGCAATCTGAACACATTCGCGCATAAATAAAAATGACCACAATTTTCTCCAAAACTATAACAGATGCAAACTTGTCCTGTGTGGTAGAGATGAGATTTGATAAAGTAAGTGGAAATCCAGTAAAAGTTTCATTTGGCTACTTTGCACTCTCGAGATAATTGTCACCATGTGCCAAATGCAATAGAAAAGCAATCTGAACACATTCGCGCATAAATGAAATGACCACAATTTTCTCCAAAACTATAACAGATGCAAACTTGTCCTGTGTGGTGGAGATGAGATTTGATAAAGTAAGTGGAAATCCAGTAAAAGTTTCATTTGGCTACTTTGCACTCTCGAGATAATCGTCACCATGTGCCAAATGCAATAGAAAAGCAATCTGAACACATTCGCGCATAAATGAAATGACCACAATTTTCTCCAAATCTATAACAGATGCAAACTTGTCCTGTGTGGTGGAGATGAGATTTGATAAAGTAAGTGGAAATCCAGTAAAAGTTTCATTTGGCTACTTTGCACTCTCGAGATAATCGTAACCATGTGCCAAATGCAATAGAAAAGCAATATGAACACATTCGCGCATAAATGAAATGACCACAATTTTCTCCAAAACTATAACAGATGCAAACTTGTCCTGTGTGGTGGAGATGAGATTTGATAAAGTAAGTGGAAATCCAGTAAAAGTTTCATTTGGCTACTTTGCACTCTCGAGATAATCGTCACCATGTGCCAAATGCAATAGAGAAGCAATCTGAACACATTCGCGCATAAATGAAATGACCACAATTTTCTCCAAAACTATAACAGATGCAAACTTGTCCTGTGTGGTGGAGATGAGATTTGATAAAGTAAGTGGAAATCCAGTAAAAGTTTCATTTGGCTACTTTGCACTCTCGAGATAATCGTCACCATGTGCCAAATGCAATATAAAAGCAATCTGAACACATTCGCGCATAAATGAATTGACCACAATTTTCTCCAAAACTATAACAGATGCAAACTTGTCCTGTGTGGTGGAGATGAGATTTGATAAAGTAAGTGGAAATCCAGTAAAAGTTTCATTTGGCTACTTTGCACTCTCGAGATAATCGTCACCATGTGCCAAATGCAATGGAAAAGCAATCTGACCACATTCGCGCATAAATGAAATGACCACAATTTTCTCCAAAACTATAACAGATGCAAACTTGTCCTGTGTGGTGGAGATGAGATTTGATAAAGTAAGTGGAAATCCAGTAAAAGTTTCATTTGGCTACTTTGCACTCTCGAGATAATCGTCACCATGTGCCAAATGCAATAGAAAAGCAATCTGAACACATTCGCGCATAAATGAAATGACCACAATTTTCTCCAAAACTATAACAGATGCAAATTTGTCATGTGTGGTGGAGATGAGATTTGATAAAGTAAGTGGAAATCCAGTAAAAGTTTCATTTGGCTACTTTGCACTCTCGAGATACTCGTCACCATGTGCCAAATGCAATAGAAAAGCAATCTGAACACATTCGCGCATAAATGAAATGACCACAATTTTCTCCAAAACTATAACAGATGCAAACTTGTCCTGTGTGGTGGAGATGAGATTTGATAAAGTAAGTGGAAATCCAGTAAAAATTTCATTTGGCTACTTTGCACTCTCGAGATAATCGTCACCATGTGCCAAATGCAATAGAAAAGCAATCTGAACACATTCGCGCATAAATGAAATGACCACAATTTTCTCCAAAACTATAACAGATACAAACTTGTCCTGTGTGGTGGAGATGAGATTTGATAAAGTAAGTGGAAATCCAGTAAAAGTTTCATTTGGCTACTTTGCACTCTCGAGATAATCGTCACCATGTGCCAAATGCAATAGAAAAGCAATCTGAACACATTCGCGCATAAATGAAATGACCACAATTTTCTCCAAAACTATAACAGATGCAAACTTGTCCTGTGTGGTGGAGATGAGATTTGATAAAGTAAGTGGAAATCCAGTAAAAGTTTCATTTGGCTACTTTGCACTCTCGAGATAATCGTCACCATGTGCCAAATGCAATAGAAAAGCAATCTGAACACATTCGCGCATAAATGAAATGACCACAATTTTCTCCAAAACTATAACAGATGCAAACTTGTCCTGTGTGGTGGAGATGAGATTTGATAAAGTAAGTGGAAATCCAGTAAAAGTTTCATTTGGCTACTTTGCACTCTCGAGATAATCGTCACCATGTGCCAAATGCAATAGAAAAGCAATCTGAACACATTCGCGCATAAATGAAATGACCACAATTTTCTCCAAAACTATAACAGATGCAAACTTGTCCTGTGTGGTGGAGATGAGATTTGATAAAGTAAGTGGAAATCCAGTAAAAGTTTCATTTGGCTACTTTGCACTCTCGAGATAATCGTCACCATGTGCCAAATGCAATATAAAAGCAATCTGAACACATTCGCGCATAAATAAAAATGACCACAATTTTCTCCAAAACTATAGCAGATGCAAACTTGTCCTGTGTGGTGGAGATGAGATTTGATAAAGTAAGTGGAAATCCAGTAAAAGTTTCATTTGGCTACTTTGCACTCTCGAGATAATCGTCACCATGTGCCAAATGCAATAGAAAAGCAATCTGAACACATTCGCGCATAAATGAAATGACCACAATTTTCTCCAAAACTATAACAGATGCAAACTTGTCCTGTGTGGTGGAGATGAGATTTGATAAAGTAAGTGGAAATCCAGTAAAAGTTTCATTTGGCTACTTTGCACTCTCGAGATAATCGTCACCATGTGCCAAATGCAATAGAAAAGCAATCTGAACACATTCGCGCATAAATGAAATGACCACAATTTTCTCCAAAACTATAACAGATGCAAACTTGTCCTGTGTGGTGGAGATGAGATTTGATAAAGTAAGTGGAAATCCAGTAAAAGTTTCATTTGGCTACTTTGCACTCTCGAGATAATCGTCACCATGTGCCAAATGCAATAGAAAAGCAATCTGAACACATTCGCGCATAAATGAAATGACCACAATTTTCGTAAAAGTTTCATTTGGCTACTTTGCACTCTCGAGATAATCGTCACCATGTGCCAAATGCAATAGAAAAGCAATCTGAACACATTCACGCATAAATGAAATGACCACAATTTTCTCCAAAATTATAACAGATGCAAACTTGTTGTTACGGTTGCTGCGAGCGCTGGAGACTAAGTCCAGATTTCTTGCTACTGCACATGTGCGAGCGCTGGAGACTAAGTCCAGATTTCTTGCTACTGCACATGTGCGAGCGCTGGAGACTAAGTCCAGATTTCTTGCTACTGCACATGTGCGAGCGCCGGAGACTAAGTCCAATCTTGGAGCCATTGCACATGTGCGGGTGACATCATCGCTGACACGAGGTCACATGTCTCTGACACCTTCTATGCCGATTGGTCGCTGGTCATGTGCTTGTGACGTCTTGCTCGGTGATAGGCCAGCATGACGTCACTCCTGTCGTTCTGGCAGCGGATTGGCTCTGGTGTCCTCCATCTTGGATGAGGCACAGAGTCTATATAAGACCCTGACACACGCCGCATGGTGCTCAGTCCTCTTGGTTCATGCATATGAGTAGACGCTCTGTGCGCGTTCCTCTAGGCATTCCTCTGTCTATGCTAGGTGAGCGCTACCGGCAGGGTAGCGTTCTTATACCTTACAGCTTCGGCTGCTGTCCGTATCCTTACCTCTTAGGGGAGCGGACATAGGCAGGTGCCTGAGGCACATGGTCTGGCTGGGCCTTGTGATTCTACTCGTAGGTGGACGTTGCCGCTAGGGTAACGTTCCTTATACTGCGTCTGGCAGTTGTTCGTATCCTCGCACACTAGGGGAGCGAACAGAGGTAGGAGCTTTGTGCGGCTTACGCTGCTGTTCGTCTCTTTTGCACCACTAGAAGAGCGGACCTAGGCAGGTGCCATATCTAGTGGTTCGTGTCCTCGCACACTAGTGGAGCGAACGCAGGTAGGAGCTTTGTGCGGCTTATGCTGCTGTTCGTCTCTTTTGCACCACTAGAAGAGCGGACCTAGGTAGGTGCCATTTCGCACACATTGCCTTTGTCTCTGTGATTATTAACAGAGATCATTCCACACACCCTCCAAGTAAGGGAGGAATTGCTTTACTTACTTATTATATTTACTTACTTATTATATCCTTCTGTGAGTTAACAGAGGTATTGCACTCTGCCATAGTCTGCAGCAAAGTCTTTGCACGGTGGACCCTGACTGTCTGATACTCCTTTCGGTTATTATCAGACAGCCCCCCGTAACACTTGTCCTGTGTGGTGGAGATGAGATTTGATAAAGTAAGTGGAAATCCAGTAAAAGTTTCATTTGGCTACTTTGCACTCTCGAGATTATCGTCACCATGTGCCAAATGCAATAGAAAAGCAATCTGAACACATTCGCGCATAAATGAAATGACCACAATTTTCTCCAAAACTATAACAGATGCAAACTTGTCCTGTGTGGTGGAGATGAGATTTGATAAAGTAAGTGGAAATCCAGTAAAAGTTTCATTTGGCTACTTTGCACTCTCGAGATAATCGTCACCATGTGCCAAATGCAATAGAAAAGCAATCTGAACACATTCGCGCATAAATGAAATGACCACAATTTTCTCCAAAACTATAACAGATGCAAACTTGTCCTGTGTGGTGGAGATGAGATTTGATAAAGTAAGTGGAAATCCAGTAAAAGTTTCATTTGGCTACTTTGCACTCTCGAGATAATCGTCACCATGTGCCAAATGCAATAGAAAAGCAATCTGAACACATTCGCGCATAAATGAAATGACCACAATTTTCTCCAAAACTATAACAGATGCAAACTTGTCCTGTGTGGTGGAGATGAGATTTGATAAAGTAAGTGGAAATCCAGTAAAAGTTTCATTTGGCTACTTTGCACTCTCGAGTAGAGATGAGCGAACCGGTCCCGGTTCGGCTCGAGGTCGGTTCGCCGAACGGAGGTCCCGTTCGAGTTCGGCTCGTCGAACGTTCGACGAACCGAACTCGAACTGCATAGGAAACAATGGCAGGCAATCACAAACACAGAAAAACACCTAGAAAACACCCTCAAAGGTGTCCAAAAGGTGACAAACAACTCACAACACATGGGAAAGTGACATGGACATATACTCATGCGAAAACAAAAGAGCTGGACAAGGAAAAAGAGGAGGACACACAGATATATGAGTATATGCAAGGAAACATCGATTCCATTAATGTGCAACTTGAGCCCTGCTCATTTTAGGCTTCCAATCTGGATAAATTGCCTGAGCTCGCCACGTACGCCTTGGGGATCTTGTCGTGTCCTGCAGCCAGCGTTCTCTCGGAACCTGTCTTCAGTGCTGCTGGGGGTCTGCTGGCAGATAAGCACACGTGTCTGTCCACTGACAATGTGGACATGGCTCTCAGAGGACTTTTCTTCCCCTGGGTCAGCCAGGGGACGGGAAAGGCACGCGTATTTTTGAGAGTGCTTCATGCAAAGCATCTTTTTCTTTTTCAAAAGGGGGCTCAACCGATGCCAGTCAAGTGGGGTGTGTGTGGCCCAATTAGTGGCAACGAGGGAGACTGTGGTTGGAGTCCCCTCGCTGTGTTTCTAAAAGAACCAAGATGAACAAGTCATGGCTCTCAGAGGACTTTTCTTCCCCTGGGTCAGCCAGGGGACGGGAAAGGCACGCGTATTTTTGAGAGTGCTTCATGCAAAGCATCTTTTTCATTTTGAAAAGGGGCATCAACTGATGTCAGTCAAGTGGGGTGTGTGTGGCCCATTTAGTGGAAACGAGGGAGACTGTGGTTGGAGTCCCCTCGCTGTGTTTCTAAAAGAACCAAGATGAACAAGTCATGGCTCTCAGAGGACTTTTCTTCCCCTGGGTCAGCCAGGGGACGGGAAAGGCACGCGTATTTTTGAGAGTGCTTCATGCAAAGCATCTTTTTCATTTTGAAAAGGGGCATCAACTGATGTCAGTCAAGTGGGGTGTGTGTGGCCCAATTAGTGGAAACGAGTGAGACTGTGGTTGGAGTCCCCTCGCTGTGTTTCTAAAAGAACCAAGATGAACAAGTCATGGCTCTCAGAGGACTTTTCTTCCCCTGGGTCAGCCAGGGGACGGGAAAGGCACGCGTATTTTTGAGAGTGCTTCATGCAAAGCATCTTTTTCATCTTGAAAAGGGGCATCAACTGATGTCAGTCAAGTGGGGTGTGTGTGGCCCAATTAGTGGAAACGAGGGAGACTGTGGTTGGAGTCCCCTCGCTGTGTTTCTAAAAGAACCAAGATGAACAAGTCATGGCTCTCAGAGGACTTTTCTTCCCCTGGGTCAGCCAGGGGACGGGAAAGGCACGCGTATTTTTGAGAGTGCTTCATGCAAAGCATCTTTTTCATCTTGAAAATTGGGTCAACTGATGCCAGTCAAGTGGGGTGTGTGTGGCCCATTTAGTGGAAACGAGAGAGACTGTGGTTGGAGTCCCCTCGCTGTGTTTCTAAAAGAACCAAGATGAACAAGTCATGGCTCTCAGAGGACTTTTCTTCCCCTGGGTCAGCCAGGGGACGGGAAAGGCACGCGTATTTTTGAGAGTGCTTCACGCAAAGCATCTTTTTCATCTTGAAAATTGGGTCAACTGATGCCAGTCAAGTGGGGTGTGTGTGGCCCATTTAGTGGAAACGAGGGAGACTGTGGTTGGAGTCCCCTCGCTGTGTTGCTAAAAGAACCAAGAAGAACAAGTCATGGCTCTCAGAGGACTTTTCTTCCCCTGGGTCAGCCAGGGGACGGGAAAGGCACGCGTATTTTTGAGAGTGCTTCATGCAAAGCATCTTTTTCATTTTGAAAAGGGGCATCAACTGATGTCAGTCAAGTGGGGTGTGTGTGGCCCAATTAGTGGAAACGAGTGAGACTGTGGTTGGAGTCCCCTCGCTGTGTTGCTAAAAGAACCAAGAAGAACAAGTCATGGCTCTCAGAGGACTTTTCTTCCCCTGGGTCAGCCAGGGGACGGGAAAGGCACGCGTATTTTTGAGAGTGCTTCATGCAAAGCATCTTTTTCATCTTGAAAATTGGGTCAACTGATGCCAGTCAAGTGGGGTGTGTGTGGCCCATTTAGTGGAAACGAGGGAGACTGTGGTTGGAGTCCCCTCGCTGTGTTTCTAAAAGAACCAAGATGAACAAGTCATGGCTCTCAGAGGACTTTTCTTCCCCTGGGTCAGCCAGGGGACGGGAAAGGCACGCGTATTTTTGAGAGTGCTTCATGCAAAGCATCTTTTTCTTTTTCAAAAGGGGGCTCAACCGATCCCAGGCAAGTGGGGTGTGTGTGGCCCAGTTAGTGGAAACGAGGGAGACTGTGGTTGGAGTCCCCTCGCTGTGTTTTACATGCTTTTAGAAGGGCATGACATGGCTTGGAGGTTGACTTTCAGCATCTGCAAACTGTTGGCTACCAAAATGCTGCCTTTCCAACACCTGTGGTTATAGACAATGAGGAACATACTGATGAAGATGAGACGCAGATACCCGATTGGGATGACAACTTAAATATTCTGTCAGGGCAAGAAGAGGCTCGGTCTGAGGGGGAGGGGAGTGCAAACACAACAATTGATGATGAAGTTCTAGATCCCACCTACTGTCAACCCACAGTCAGACACTCGAGGAGGTCAACAGAGGCGGTGGAGGAGGATGCAACCGACGACGAAGTTACCTTGCGCCTTCCTGGACACAGTCGGAGCACTGGTAGCACGTCTACAACTGCATCCTCAGCCACCACTCTGCCTCTGAGCATTATTCGGGGTGGATCAACAGGTCGCATGGCCTCTAAGCCTTGCCTAGCCTGGTCCTTTTTTGACATAGAAAAAGATCGCCCAAATTATGTGATCTGTAAAATTTGTCATGGTTCTCTTAGTAGAGGTCAAAACCTCAGCAGTTTGACAACTTCTTCCATGAATCGTCACATGAATAAATATCATATGGCCTGGTGGGAAGCTCACCGTGCTGCAATGCGGCCTAGCGGAGCGAACCATCCACCGCCTGCCCCTTCCAGTGCATCCGCGCGCTCGTCATCTTCTAGGACTGTGGGGACAGCTGTCACACCTGTTTTTCCACCCACAACTTCCACCACTGTAACCGCAACAGGCAGTTTGCTTGGTAGGTCGTCAGTTGGTTTGGAAGGGGAAACAAGTGAGTGTGTACAGCTCTCTCAAACATCGATAGCACCAAAGTTGGATGAAGGCAACATCATGTCTCCGCCTGCACTTTCCTCACAAACCTGCATTTTTCCAGGGACACCCTACTCAACACCGTCTACACACAGCAGCCAGATCTCTGTCCCTCAGATGTGGTCAAATAAAAGGCCACTTCCTGCGACCCATGACAAAGCTAAGAGGTTGACTCTATCCCTCTGTAAGCTGTTGGCTACCGAAACGCTGCCTTTCCGCCTAGTGGACACACAGGATTTTAGAGACCTTATGTCTGTCGCTGTGCCCCAGTACCAGATGCCCAATCACCACTGCTTCTCCAAGAAAAGCATGCCCGCGCTACACCAGCATGTCGCACACAACATCACCACTTCCTTGAGAAACTCTGTGTGCGACAGGGTGCATTTCAACACAGATACTTGTACCAGTAAGCATAGACAGGGTTATTACATGTCACTGACTGGGCACTGGCAAACTATGGTGAGAGATGGAGAAGGGTCTGCTGTACAAGTCTTGCCGTCCCCACGAGTTGTTTCAATCCTTCTTCTGTATGTAGAAGTTAATACACTGCTTCTGCCTCTTCAACCTCGTGTGGGTCCTCCACCTTGGCGCAAACCCTGTGTGGTCAGGCCACCCTTCCTTGAAACTGCGCACAAGGACTACCACACACCTCCTTACTATGCTGGCAGCAGAGCTCAATGCCATCAGGCGGTCAAAGTTTTACTTTGAAATGTATGGGAAATGTGAGTCACACCGCTGAGAAGTTGTGGACGGTTAGCTCTGGATACCGAGTTTCATCAATGGTTGTCTCAACTCAACCAGCAGCCAGGGAAGGCCGGGTGCGACAATGATGCAAACATGGGTGCGGCCCTTCGCTGTGACAATGTGACACACATGCCTTGTGTGGTTCACGTGTTGAACCTGGTTGTCCAGCAATTTTTAAAGCACTATCCTGGCCCACATGGCCTTCTGCAGAGAGCACGGTGTAACGCCTTCCTTTATCCACACACTCAGATGGGCTGTTAATGATAGGCTAGAGGGAAGCCACTCACCAAGCAGGACCCCTAGAACCCTGAAACCCTTTAACCCCTATACAGGGATTAGGAATTGCACAGGGCCCAAGGTGATTAATACCTGTGGAAGGCTGCAGTTCCAGAGAATAGTAGTCAGGCAGGGTCAAAACATTAATTGAGGAACAGGAACAGAATGGGACGGCCAGGACTTAATCAGAAAACAAGCAGAGGTGAAATGCGGATCGGCCAACAAGGTACATAAACAGCAAGCAGGAAAAGTAGTCAGGTAACAAGCACACAAAATCATAAAACTGAACTGGGGGTAAAATTAACCAGAGGTTCATAGCTATGTCTGGCAGTGGTCTGCAGACAGGATGTGCATAAAAAAGGGTGTGGTGTCTTCCCATTGGTTGTAGCTGAATGATGGTATTTCATCTGTGAGATACCCACCAGCTACATTCAGCCAGAGATTCTGCATCTGTCAAGGTAATGCAGCCCAGTGGGTGAGCATAACCTGCGTCCACCTGCGCCGCTGGCATCGACTCCTCTCCCATCATCAGCACTATTCATGAAAGGAACACGTTGTCACCTGGCGACCGGAGTACAAATTGATGGAGCGGACTCCGTTGGTGACTTAATAGCCGTGTGCGGCAATGATGCAAACCTGGCTGCGGGCCATCGTCAGGGCAATGTGACACACGTGCCTTGTATGGCTCACGTGTTGAACCTAATTCTCCAGCAATTTTTAAAACACCATCACGGCCTACATGGCCTTGTGCAGCGTGCACGCTCGCTATGTGCTCACTTCCATCGTGCGCACACAGCAGCTCAACAACTTTCGTCGCTACAGAAGTCTTTAGGTCTGGTGGTTAAACGCCTGAAATGCGATGTGCCCACACGCAGGAATTTGAATCTGCACATGTTGCAGCATTTGTGGCAGCACCACCGAACCCTGCTGCAATACGTTATGACATATAGCCTGGGATAACTTGATCCAGAGGTGGTGCAGATCACGCTGCTGGAGTGGTGTCAGATCAAGGACCTATGCACCCTGCTACACAGTTTTGAAATGTCGACGAAGATGTTTAGCACTGGCAATGTCATTCTCAGCGTGACAATTCTGGTCATCTACATGATGGAGCACACTGTAATTATTATTCGGAGTCAGGTGTTGGGACAAGAGGAAGGGGAGGAAGTACAGGAGTCATCATATGCGGAAGGGATAACAAGATCTACGAGGTCCAGATGGTCAGCGGCACCTATGCGGCAGTCATGGTGAGGGAGAGGGATTAACAAGGGTGCATAGTATCAGCAAAAAGTGTTGCGGAAGGTGCAGGAGCCCATGAAGAAATGGAGGACGAACTGGCGATGGGCATGGAAGACTCAGCAGATGAGTGAGAGCTTGCTCACATTTCGGTTGTGCGAGGTTGTGGGGAGAGGGCAGAGGAAGGAGGCACGATTCTCACCTCTCTGCCACCAACACACCAAGGACTTGGTCCTCCTGGATGCACAAGACACATGAGTGGCTTCTTGCTGCACTACCTACAACATGACCCTTGGATTGTACGAATTCAAAGTAATCCAGAATACTGGGTTGCCACACTGTTACATCCCCGGTACAAGACAAAATTTGGCAAAATAATTCCTGCCATAGAAATGGACGCACGTATACAGGAGTATCTGCAGAATGTGGTACGCAATCTTAGATCTACTTTTCCACTAAACACCAGTGCTGCACAGAGTGAATCTCAACGCTTTGTCATGGATAGGAGGAAATGGTCTTTTACTTGTCCACATCTGAGGGACCGAGGGCTGGCTGCTGTGCTGAGATGGCGTTGAGTACGGTGTCCCTGCACAGTTGCACTTTTGGTCATATACCAAAATGAGTTGAAAAAGGACAGATGCTGGTGGAAAGGGGAACAGGTGTGTTGGAAAGGGGAAAAAAGTTTTGGTCCGTGGATTTGGTGGTTAAGCAACAGTAACATTTGCTGAAGAAACACCATCTGTTACAGTGGGACTGGCAGATTTGGATAAAGTGGTATATACTATGTTACCGCTATATAACGAAAATTAATAAGAAAAGAAAGAGAAAGGTATATATCCCCATCAGCAGTCAGTGTCCACCGTGCTCCCAGTTGGAAAAGGAGAGGTTGGCAACTGGAAGGTTTGGTGGAGGATACAGAGCTGTGTGGCTATGAAACTAATAGTAGCCTGAACCGAGTTAGACGCCATTCGGATCTGGAGACTGTGAGCCCTGTTAGCGTCACAGGGTCCACATGCCCACCCAGCCCAGGAACTCCCTGTTAACAACACAGGGGCCATTGAGTACGCTAACCGTGTGCGTAGGGGCACACCTGTGGACAGCAGGCGCATCAGCAGCAGCAGGCCTGTTAATGCCACTGGGCTGCACAAGCAGGACTGGTAGGACAGGAGCTGGTCTTAACCGTTCTGCGTTACCAACTGTGGAGGTGGCCTGCATCGACACCCTATCCTTGCCTACCTCTGGCCTAAAGCCGCAATGGGTTCAACACATGGAGGTGTGCTCTTTTGGAGCATAATAGAAGACTGCGCACCTCCTTGTTGGCTCCAGCCCCTTTTATAACCTGGGTCCGCCCCAAACCAGGGTGAACCACAATGCACCTCCTGGAGACAAAAGTAGAGTGACACGTCATGAGTGGCATAACTAGCGTCCTATTTGGAACCGCAACTTCAATGATGACCTCATGGCTGCCATGACCCAAACACCTCACCAGTCATCGTCTGACCATCAATAATGCAGTGACAAGTCATAGGGGTGGCCCTCTGCAAGCCATTTGGGAGGACACCTGATGCCCTGTGGTCTATATGTGCCCCCCCACATCAGGGGCAGGGCCAAAGAGTTCATTACCGGACCTAGTCTCTGATGCAGTAAGTGCCTGAGCATTCTCAGTAGCATGAAATACAGTATCTGAAAAAAGACTATCAGCTTTAGCATGGTGTCTAGGCACAAAACAGGACTTAGACCCGGCACGTAATGCAAGCACCTCTGCAAAGAGGGTTTTCACACTTAGTGTGGGAGCATGCGCTGTATCCCGAAATGAAGACTTAGCGTCAGGAATAGCACAGTCAGGCTGAGCATACTCACTAGGCGAAACACTGTAATTAGGCTGCAGCTGGGGTAAATCGGCACACGCATGCGCACTAGCTGCCTCTCCACACTTAGACGTGGAGGGGAAATTGCTCTTGGAGATGCTGTCTATGAACAGAAGGAAAAGCTAAAGGAAGCCTGACTTTCTATCCCTCCAAATTATCAAATGCAGCAATGAATTCCATGAGTTTGCTATAACATTAGCGTAGCAAAATGTGCATGAGGGTGTCATGTAGAGGTGCTAGAAATAGCTTGGCACCAGTGGGGCACTAATGGAATACAACAGCCAGTTCTATGATGCCACTAAATGGCAGTATTTTTTGCTATCATTATAGCTTATTAAAAACAGAGCAGGAGGGTGTCATGCAGAGGTGCTAGAAATAGCATGGCACCAGTGGGGCACTAATGGAATACAACAGCCAGTTCTATGATGCCACTAAATGGCAGTATTTTTTGCTATCATTATAGCTTATTAAAAACAGAGCAGGAGGGTGTCATGCAGAGGTGCTGCACATAGATTTGCACTAGTGTGACTAGACAAAAGTCCAATAGCCACGTTTAGGATGCCACTAGGTACACTGACTGTTTGCTAGTATAATGGCTTAGTTAAAAAAAGAGTTTGAGTGTGCAATGCAGGCAGACGTGATGCAAATATCTTTGCACTACTGTGACTAGACAAAAGTCCAATAGCCACGTTTAGGATGCCACTAGGTACACTGACTGTTTGCTAGTATAATGGCTTAGTTAAAAAGAGTTGGAGTGTGCAATGCAGGCAGACGTGATGCAAATATCTTTGCACTACTGTGACTAGACAAAAGTCCAATAGCCACGTTTAGGATGCCACTAGGTACACTGACTGTTTGCTAGTATAATGGCTTAGTTAAAAAGAGTTGGAGTGTGCAATGCAGGCAGACGTGCTGCAAATATCTTTGCACTACTGTGACTACACAAAAGTCCAATAGCCACGTTTAGGATGCCACTGGGTACACTGACTGTTTGCTAGCATAATGGCTTAGTTAAAAAGAGTTGGAGTGTGCAATGCAGGCAGACATGATGCAAATATCTTTGCAATAGTGTGACTAGACAAAAGTACAATAGCCACGTTTAGGATGCCACTAGGTACACTGACTGTTTGCTAGTATAATGGCTTAGTTAAAAAGAGTTGGAGTGTGCAATGCAGGCAGACGTGATGCAAATATCTTTGCAATAGTGTGAATAGACAAAAGTACAATAGCCACGTTTAGGATGCCACTAGGTACACTGACTGTTTGCTAGTATAATGGCTTAGTTAAAAAGAGTTGGAGTGTGCAATGCAGGCAGACGTGATGCAAATATCTTTGCACTACTGTGACTAGACAAAAGTCCAATAGCCACGTTTAGGATGCCACTAGGTACACTGACTGTTTGCTAGTATAATGGCTTAGTTAAAAAGAGTTGGAGTGTGCAATGCAGGCAGACGTGATGCAAATATCTTTGCAATAGTGTGACTAGACAAAAGTACAATAGCCACGTTTAGGATGCCACTAGGTACACTGACTGTTTGCTAGTATAATGGCTTAGTTAAAAAGAGTTGTAGTGTGCAATGCAGGCAGACGTGATGCAAATATCTTTGCACTACTGTGACTAGACAAAAGTACAATAGCCACGTTTAGGATGCCACTAGGTACACTGACTGTTTGCTAGTATAATGGCTTAGTTAAAAAGAGTTGGAGTGTGCAATGCAGGCAGACGTGCTGCAAATATCTTTGCAATAGTGTGACTAGACAAAAGTACAATAGCCACGTTTAGGATGCCACTAGGTACACTGACTGTTTGCTAGTATAATGGCTTAGTTAAAAAAAGTTTGAGTGTGCAATGCAGGCAGACGTGCTGCAAATATTTTTACAATAGTGTAAATAGACAAAAGTACAATAGCCACGTTTAGGATGCCACTAGGTACACTGACTGTTTGCTAGTATAATGGCTTAGTTAAAAAGAGTTGGAGTGTGCAATGCAGGTAGACGTGCTGCAAATATCTTTGCACTACTGTGACTACACAAAAGTCCAATAGCCACGTTTAGGATGCCACTAGGTACACTGACTGTTTGCTAGTATGATGGCTTAGTTAAAAAGAGTTAGAGTGTGCAGAGGACAGGAGGGTACAGTGCCAGGATTGGGGGGCTCTGGGTAGAGGAATGGAAGCCTGCCTTTCTATTCCCTCCTAATGGGGAAATGCAGCGACGAAATCCCTGACCTTGGCTACACAGACGCTGTCTCTGTTTTCAGGACCTGTCACCTATGGCTCTGACCCTACCGGTTTCAGCCCTTAAAAGGACTGATAGAAAGTGCTATCCCTATGCTGTCTAACGCTGTGTATGGAGCGCATACAGCTGTATCGGCGATAGGACTCAGGAGGACAGAGCTGCGACAGTGATGTCTGACACCAAAGACGCAGAAGAGATAATGGCATCTTGGAGGAAAATGTCCGGTTTTATAATGCAGGGACATGTGACATGGACATCCTATCACACATGCCGTTGCTTCTCTGGCTAAAAGTCCACTTAGCTGTGTGTGTGTCTGGGATTGGCTGACATGCTGGCCCGCCCCACTACACGCGCGCGCTTAGGGAAGGAAGACAAGGAAAAAAAAAAAAAATCGCCATTATAGAAACAGTAGTGATCTGAAGGCGCTGTTCACGCACACTATACACTGAAATGTCATAATAGTGTGATTCACAGAGTGACTTACACTATTACAGCGGAAACCAAGCTAGGAATTAGCTGTTTTTTTGCTGCTAGAACCGTTCTCGAACGTTTCTAGAACTATCGAGCTTTTGCAAAAAGCTCAAGTTCTAGTTCGATCTAGAACAGGCCCCAAAATCACTTAAGCCTAGAACTGGAGAACCTCGAACCACGAACCGCGCTCAACTCTACTCTCGAGATAATCGTCACCATGTGCCAAATGCAATAGAAAAACAATCTGAACACATTCGCGCATAAATGAAATGACCACAATTTTCTCCAAAACTATAACAGATGCAAACTTGTCCTGTGTGGTGGAGATGAGATTTGATAAAGTAAGTGGAAATCCAGTAAAAGTTTAATTTGGCTACTTTGCACTCTCGAGATAATCGTCACCATGTGCCAAATGCAATAGAAAAGCAATCTGAACACATTCGCGCATAAATGAAATGACCACAATTTTCTCCAAAACTTTAACAGATGCAAACTTGTCCTGTGTGGTGGAGATGAGATTTGATAAAGTAAGTGGAAATCCAGTAAAAGTTTCATTTGGCTACTTTGCACTCTCGAGATAATCGTCACCATGTGCCAAATGCAATAGAAAAGCAATCTGAACACATTCGCGCATAAATGAAATGACCACAATTTTCTCCAAAACTATAACAGATGCAAACTTGTCCTGTGTGGTGGAGGTGAGATTTGATAAAGTAAGTGGAAATCCAGTAAAAGTTTAATTTGGCTACTTTGCACTCTCGAGATAATCGTCACCATGTGCCAAATGCAATATAAAAGCAATCTGAACACATTCGCGCATAAATGAAATGACCACAATTTTCTCCAAAACTATAACAGATGCAAACTTGTCCTGTGTGGTGGAGATGAGATTTGATAAAGTAAGTGGAAATCCAGTAAAAGTTTCATTTGGCTACTTTGCACTCTCGAGATAATCGTCACCATGTGCCAAATGCAATAGAAAAGCAATCTGAACACATTCGCGCATAAATGAAATGACCACAATTTTCTCCAAAACTATAACAGATGCAAACTTGTCCTGTGTGGTGGAGATGAGATTTGATAAAGTAAGTGGAAATCCAGTAAAAGTTTCATTTGGCTACTTTGCACTCTCGAGATAATCGTCACCATGTGCCAAATGCAATAGAAAAGCAATCTGAACACATTCGCGCATAAATGAAATGACCACAATTTTCTCCAAAACTATAACAGATGCAAACTTGTCCTGTGTGGTGGAGATGAGATTTGATAAAGTAAGTGGAAATCCAGTAAAAGTTTCATTTGGCTACTTTGCACTCTCGAGATAATCGTCACCATGTGCCAAATGCAATAGAAAAGCAATCTGAACACATTCGCGCATAAATGAAATGACCACAATTTTCTCCAAAACTATAACACATGCAAACTTGTCCTGTGTGGTGGAGGTGAGATTTGATAAAGTAAGTGGAAATCCAGTAAAAGTTTAATTTGGCTACTTTGCACTCTCGAGATAATCGTCACCATGTGCCAAATGCAATAGAAAAGCAATCTGAACACATTCGCGCATAAATGAAATGACCACAATTTTCTCCAAAACTATAACAGATGCAAACTTGTCCTGTGTGGTGGAGATGAGATTTGATAAAGTAAGTGGAAATCCAGTAAAAGTTTCATTTGGCTACTTTGCACTCTCGAGATAATCGTCACCATGTGCCAAATGCAATAGAAAAGCAATCTGAACACATTCGCGCATAAATGAAATGACCACAATTTTCTCCAAAACTATAACAGATGCAAACTTGTCCTGTGTGGTGGAGATGAGATTTGATAAAGTAAGTGGAAATCCAGTAAAAGTTTCATTTGGCTACTTTGCACTCTCGAGATAATCGTCACCATGTGCCAAATGCAATAGAAAAGCAATCTGAACACATTCGCGCATAAATGAAATGACCACAATTTTCTCCAAAACTATAACAGATGCAAACTTGTCCTGTGTGGTGGAGATGAGATTTGATAAAGTAAGTGGAAATCCAGTAAAAGTTTCATTTGGCTACTTTGCACTCTCGAGATAATCATCACCATGTGCCAAATGCAATAGAAAAGCAATCTGAACACATTCGCGCATAAATGAAATGACCACAATTTTCTCCAAAACTATAACAGATGCAAACTTGTCCTGTGTGGTGGAGATGAGATTTGATAAAGTAAGTGGAAATCCAGTAAAAGTTTCATTTGGCTACTTTGCACTCTCGAGATAATCGTCACCATGAGCCAAATGCAATAGAAAAGCAATCTGAACACATTCGCGCATAAATGAAATGACCACAATTTTCTCCAAAACTATAACAGATGCAAACTTGTCCTGTGTGGTGGAGATGAGATTTGATAAAGTAAGTGGAAATCCAGTAAAAGTTTCATTTGGCTACTTTGCAGTCTCGAAATAATCGTCACCATGTGCCAAATGCAATAGAAAAGCAATCTGAACACATTCGCGCATAAATGAAATGACCACAATTTACTCCAAAACTATAACAGATGCAAACTTGTCCTGTGTGGTGGAGATGAGATTTGATAAAGTAAGTGGAAATCCAGTAAAAGTTTCATTTGGCTACTTTGCACTCTCGAGATAATTGTCACCATGTGCCAAATGCAATAGAAAAGCAATCTGAACACATTCGCGCATAAATGAAATGACCACAATTTTCTCCAAAACTATAACAGATGCAAACTTGTCCTGTGTGGTGGAGATGAGATTTGATAAAGTAAGTGGAAATCCAGTAAAAGTTTCATTTGGCTACTTTGCAGTCTCGAAATAATCGTCACCATGTGCCAAATGCAATAGAAAAGCAATCTGAACACATTCGCGCATAAATGAAATGACCACAATTTTCTCCAAAACTATAACAGATGCAAACTTGTCCTGTGTGGTGGAGATGAGATTTGATAAAGTAAGTGGAAATCCAGTAAAAGTTTCATTTGGCTACTTTGCACTCTCGAGATAATCGTCACCATGTGCCAAATGCAATAGAAAAGCAATCTGAACACATTCGCGCATAAATGAAATGACCACAATTTTCTCCAAAACTATAACAGATGCAAACTTGTCCTGTGTGGTGGAGATGAGATTTGATAAAGTAAGTGGAAATCCAGTAAAAGTTTCATTTGGCTACTTTGCACTCTCGAGATAATCGTCACCATGTGCCAAATGCAATAGAAAAGCAATCTGAACACATTCGCGCATAAATGAAATGACCACAATTTTCTCCAAAACAGATGCAAACTTGTCCTGTGTGGTGGAGATGAGATTTATTAAAGTAAGTGGAAATCTAGTAAAAGTTTCATTTGGCTACTTTGGACTCTCGAGATAATTGTAACCATGTGCCAAATGCAATAGAAAAGCAATCTGAACACATTGCTTTTCTATTGCATTTGCCCCTGCCAATGGTGCTAGCTTCTCCTTGTGTACCGGTCCGGTACCGCCGGGCCACCGCCTGTCGACGGTCCTTACGGCAAACTCCGATAGGCCACTCCTGCAGACGGTCACCACCGTCTGCCAACCTTGCTGTTCTGTCTGGGCCACACACCCGGACCAACTTCAGGCTCTTTAGCTGTCACTTTACTCTTTCCACTTTCACTGTCAAAACTGAACTCTTTCCTCTCCAAACTCTATCTCTCTACTTCACCTCCTTCCACTTCTTCCTCCAAACTAGACTGCCTGTCTTTCCCGCCTCCAGGACTGTGAACTCCTCGGTGGACGGAGACCAACCGCCTGGCTCCACCCCCTGGTGTGGACATCAGCCCCTGGAGGAAGGTAACAAGGGTTTTGTGTCTCACCTTGATGTGCCTGCAGGGAGTGTTTGGTGTGTAGGTGTTGTGCTCTGTGGCCCCTGGCTTGTCCAGGGCGACACACTACAATACTTAGGTTATTGTGCTTTTTGTGCAGCTTGCAGGGTTACATGATACTTCATATACGATTTTTAGCTTTCTTGTTAGTAAATCACATTTTTTTTCCTTTTTTTCTTTCCTTAACTGAAGGCGGCATATCTCCAAGGCATTCTGATCTCTCAGCAAATCAAGAGGAGCTGCAGCCCATGAAGACCGACCCTCAGGAGCCTCCTGGACTTCAGAGAACAAGCATGGCTGCCGACAGAGGAGCAACCTGTCCTCCAAGAAGCTCAGAAGAAGAGGCGATGCCCGGCAGCTTATCTGTTTTTGTCTTTTAAATGTGGTTTATACTTTTGCTGATGGTAATTTAATAAAATCTTTCTCCAATACGAGTTCTTCTTGTGTTGCCTCCAGTGAGTTCTGGCTTTGGTGATAAATATAGCACCCAACATAAATATAGCAGCAAAGCGGCAACTCAGTGGGAAAATAGCAGCAGGCAAATATAATGTGCAAAATCCGATGGCTAAATGATTATAAATAATGATGAAGTCAAAGCCTCAATATATATAAATATATATTTTGTAGCAGTGAGATATAACCAAGGCACAGACAGCACTGGGGTCATACACGTTACTGTGGGGCATATACATTACTGGGGGCATACAGCTCTGGAGGGCAAACACATTACTGGGGTGGGTGGGATACAGCTCTGGGAGCTCATACAGCTTAGTGGGGGGCACATATAGCTATAGGGGGCCCATAGAGCTCAGGGAGGCATACACAGCTCTAGGGGGCATATACAGCTCATGAGGGGACATTCAGTTCTAAGTGGCCCATAAAGCTCAGGAGGGGCACATACAGCTCAGGAGGGGCTAGTTACCACCTTTGAACTGACTCTAACTTCTGAACAGGGTCGGCATCAGCACCCGGCGCACCAGGCAGTGTCAGGTGCTCCTGCCCTGACACTGTACACTGACACTGCTGCACGGTGCTCCTGCCCTGACACTATACACTAGCACTGCTGCACGGTGCTCCTGCGCTGACACTGTACACTGACACTGCTGCACGGTGCTCATAGAGTCACACGGGAGGGAATCTGCCGGTGACACAGGACCCTCACTTACTCAATAAGTGCATCTGGCCCCATTAGTTGCTCCTGCTCTCGTGAATAGGATGAAGCAGAGAAGACAGCGCATTACAGTATTACTCCCGCATTCTTGGAATAAGGACGTATTTTACAGCACTAATACACACACAGTCAGTATTTTGGTCAGTATTTTCCATCAGTATTTGTAAGTCCCGAAAATCAAAGGGGAACAAACACAGAGAAAAAGAATAACTGAAACATTTGCACCTCTTCTGTGTTTTGGATCTACCTCTGTTCTCTCAAGCAAATACTGATGGTAAATCTCGCCATGTAAAAGTGCCATGAATCCATCCTGACTTTCTCTCTATAGTCACATAAGCGGCTGATTTCACATTTTGAGTTACAGATAAGCCGGAGAGGTTACAAGCATTAAAGGAGTTTTCCGGTTTGGGAAAACCCGTCCATTGGTTGTAGTTTATTTAAAAAGGAAAAAAACAACCAAAAAACCTGTATTTTACTCACCCTACCCAGGAAAGACTGAGCTGCCTATGATCGCTTCTATGAAAGCTGTCTAATACAGCAGAAATTGAAATGCATTGAGTTTTCTCACTTATCTTGCAAATAAAACACTTATCATGGGGCAGAAAATGGCTAGAAGGTTGGAGGAGTGTTGGAGTGTTGGAGGAGTGTTGGAGGAGTGTTTAAACTAGGAATGGGGGGCGAGGGTATTCACTTTATAGAAGGGGAATGTAGTGCAGATAGTGACCAGGGCACAAGTAATGAAATTGGGGGTGGTACGGGGGGAAGGGTTAGGACAGTCAATACAGTAAGCAGGAATATAGGTACAGAGTCATACGTAACGTGCATGTACACTAATGCCCGAAGCCTCACAAATAAGGTGGAGGAATTAGAATTAATATTGTTGGAAGAAAATTATGATATAGTGGGGATATCAGAGACATGGCTGGATGAGAGCTATGACTGGGCTGTTAATTTACAGGGTTATAGCCTATTCAGGAATGACCGTACAAATAAGTGAGGGGGAGGTGTGTGTCTATATGTAAAATCATCCTTAAAACCCATCCTGCGTGACAACATATGTGAGGGTACTGAGAATGTAGAGTCCCTATGGGTGGAGATAAGGGGGGGGAGAATGAATAATAAAATACTGATAGGGGTGTGTTATAAGACGCCGAATATTATGGAAGAGGTAGAGAATCTCCTCATAAAGCAAATTGATAAAGCAGCGAGTCTCGGAGAGGTAATTATTATGGGGGACTTTAACTATCCTGATATAAATTGGGGAACAGAAACTTGCAGTTCCAGCAAAGGAAATAGATTTTTGATAACAATGAAAGATAATTACCTTTCACAAATGGTACAGGACCCCACAAGAGGGGGAGCACTACTAGACCTTGTACTAACCAATAGGCCAGACCGCATATCAAATATACAAGTTGGGGGTTACTTGGGGAATAGTGATCACAAAATAATAAGTTTTCATGTATTCTTTAGTAAGATGTATAGTAGAGGGGCTACAAGGACACTAAACTTCAGGAAAGCAAATTTTAAACGGTTGAGAGATGATCTTAGTGCAATAAACTGGGATGATGTACTAAGTAATAAAAGTACACAAAGCAAATGGGAGACTTTTATGAGCATCCTGAATAGGGCTTGTGCAGAAAATATACCCTATGGGAACAAACATGCTAGAAATAGGAGGAAACCCCTATGGCTAAATAGAGCTGTAAGGGAAGCAATAAAAGAAAAACAGAAAGCCTTAAAAGAATTAAAGAGGGTAGGTAGTGATGAGGCATTATATAATTATAGAAAATTAAATAAAATATGTAAAAAGCAAATTAAGTTAGCTAAGTTTGAGACAGAGAGACTCATTGCGAGAGAAAGTAAAAATAATCCTAAAATATTCTTTAACTACATAAACAGTAAAAAACTGAAAAGCGATAGTGTTGGCCCCCTTAAAAATAGTCTTGGTGAAATGGTGGAAGGGGATGAGGGTAAAGCCAACCTGCTGAATGACTTTTTTTCTACGGTTTTTATACAAGAAAATGCCATGGCAGATGACATGACCAGTGATGCCATAAATTCACCCTTGAATATTACCTGCTTAACCCAGCAGGAAGTACGCCGCCGCCTCGAAATCACTAAGGTTGACAAATCTCCGGGCCCGGATGGCATACACCCCAGAGTACTACAGGAATTGAGTTCTGTGATAGATAGACCATTATTTTTAATCTTCTCAGATTCCTTAATAACAGGGTCGGTACCGCAGGACTGGCGCATAGCAAATGTGGTGCCAATATTCAAAAAGGGGACAAAAACTGAGCCGGGAAATTATAGGCCGGTAAGTTTAACCTCTACGGTTGGTAAAATCCTTGAGGGTTTCTTGAGAGATGCTATACTGGAGTATCTCAAGAAAAATAACCTTATGACAGAGTATCAACATGGGTTTATGAGGGATCGATCCTGTCAAACTAATTTGATCAGCTTCTATGAAGAGGTAAGTTCAAGCCTGGACCAGGGAAATGCAGTGGATGTTGTGTATATGGACTTTTCAAAAGCTTTTGATACGGTGCCACACAAAAGGTTGGTACATAAAATGAGAATAATGGGGATAGGGGAAAATATGTGTAACTGGGTTAAAAACTGGCTCAGTGATAGGAAACAAAGGGTGGTTATTAATGGTACGTACTCGGACTGGGTCTCAGTTCATAGTGGGGTACCACAGGGGTCAGTATTGGGCCCGCTTCTTTTCAACATATTTATAAATGACCTTGTTGGGGGCATGCGGAGTAGAATTTCAATATTTGCAGATGATACTAAACTCTGCAGGGTAATCAATACAGAGGAGGATAATTTTATATTACAGGGAGATTTATGTAAATTGGAGGATTGGGCTGAGAAGTGGCAATTGAAGTTTAATGTAGATAAATGTAAGGTCATGCACTTGGGTAGAGGAAATAACATTTATGATTATGTACTTAATTGTAGAACACTGGGTAAAACAGACACAGAAAAAGACTTGGGTGTATGGGTGGATGGTAAACTTCACTTTAGTGGACAGTGTCAGGCAGCTGCTGCCAGGGCTAATAAAATAATGGGATGTATTAAAAGAGGTATAAGTGTTCATGAAAAAAATATAGTTCTACCTCTGTACAAGTCACTAGTGCGACCGCACGTAGAATACTGTGTACAATTCTGGTCACCGATATATAAGAAGGACATAGCTGAACTGGAGAGGGTGCAAAGAAGAGCGACCAAGATTATTAGAGGAATGGGTGGGCTGCAATACCAAGACAGGTTATTAAACTTGGGGTTATTTAGTCTGGAAAAACGAAGGCTTAGGGGAGATCTAATCACAATGTATAAATATATGAGGGGACAGTACAGAGACCTTTCCAAAGATCTTTTTACACCTAGGCCTGCGACTGGAACACGGGGGCATCCGCTACGTCTTGAGGAAAGAAGGTTTAATCATAATCACAGACGAGGATTCTTTACTGTACGAGCAGTGAGACTATGGAATTCTCTGCCGCATGATGTTGTAATGAGTGATTCACTACTAACATTTAAGCAGTGCCTGGATGCCTTTCTTGAAAAATTTAATATAACCAGTTATGTATATTAGATTTTATGACAGGGTATTGATCCAGGGAACTAGTCTGATTGCCGGATGTGGAGTCAGGAAGGAAATTTTTTCCCCATTGGAACTTGTTTGCCACATTGGGGTTTTTTGCCTTCCTCTGGATCAACATGTTAGGCTACGGGTTGAACTAGATGGACTTGAAGTCTCCCTTCAACCTTAAAACTATGATACTATGATACTATGTGTTTTATTTACAGGCTTTCACATAGAGTTTAATGAGATGCAGACAATCTGCATGTAAAATGCATATGTGTTTCTATTGGGATTCTGCAACAAAACATGTCATCCATGCACGACATTACCAATAAAGCATTATCAAAGCTCCGCAGACAGGAAGATTACTAAAGTAAGAAACAAGAGAAAAAAAGTCTTTAAATTTGCCCATATATCTTCACATCTCCAGGTCAACAGGGACTCAAACCAATATTTATAACAGTAAATTATATTGAGTGTCAAAAAAGAGGGTGCAGGGAAATGGAAAAATTACAAATTACAAAAGTACATAAGACATACGAAATAGGAGGGTGAAAAACATATTTTGCAGTGGTTTACATACAACAGCAGCACTCTCCCCATTACGGCGCACAATCTAAATTCCCTATCTGTATGTCTTTGGCGTGTGAGAGTAAACTGGAGAACCAGAAGGAAACCCACACAAACATGGGGAGAACATACAAAGTCTTTGCAGATGTTGTCCTTGGTGGGATTTGAACCCAGGATGGGATTAGATCATAGCTGTGGAGGAGAGGAAGAGATGAATCTTTCCATCTGCTGCATTGTAAGCTTGTGCGTATATCGCACTTCGCTCGGACGTCATCTAAGTGCAGTTGCAGTCCAATGTGTCACTCGCACCCGTAGACTTGTATCGGTGCGAGTGATGAGAGACTCATAGACAATTGCAGCATGCTGCATTCTTTCCTCAGTCCTGTTAGAGTTGAGGAAAAACTCGCAGATCTGAGCTGCAGCATTGTCTTACATGGAGCTGAACGCAATGCGACATTTTCTCATACTGCACATGTGTGAGTCATATGCCAGGGTAACTCTAGCCTTAGAATTACATATAATTTAATATCTGGACATCTATTTTATTTTTTTGCCTGTGTGGATTGGTTATACTGATATCTGGTGAGAAATTCATGTCAATAGTACCTTTAAAAAATGTATTTCACACACTGTATATGTAAAAAAACATGTGTGATCAATCAAATGACTTGCACCTTCCTCTAAGTACCTTTCAAAAGAGACCAGGAAAAAATGTAGAGGAAAGGTTGTTTTGGCAACTAAATAGGAAAGGGATCTTCACAGTTAGAGCAGTCAATAAAATACAAAAAGACAGTTTGCACTCTGATAATGCTAAACTATGGAAACCATGAATGTGTGAACATGGACCTGCCTTACTGCTAAGGAAAATCTAAGAAAAAGGAGATATTTAGCATATATAAATAACCTCCTGTGTATGGGCAAGTAGGAACCTGCTATATAGGATAAGATTACCTGTGGCAACTGGGGGAAGGGTGCACAGTCAAAAGGTATGACCCTCTTCATATAGACAAAAAAAGACTGACTGCACTCCTCGACCTGACTGCACTCCTCGACCTGACGTGTGAACAGGTGCATAACTGAACATTGCCACAGGTAATCTTATCCTATATAGCAGGTTCCTACTTGCCCATACACAGGAGGTTCTTAACCTAGAGAGAGGCTTCAGCATAGCGTTAGGGACCCAGTTACGAGATATGCCGTGAAGGGGCAACTGGGCAGATATACAAATGGCCATTTATATATGCTAAATATCTCATTTTTCTCAGATTTTCCTTAGCAGTAATGCAGGTCCATATTCACACATTCATGGTTTCCATACTTTAGCATTATCAGAGTGCAAACTGTCTTTTTGTATTTTATGGAGGAGTGTAGTCAGTCTTTTTCAGCACTCTATAGGGTTGTATAAGGTATGCTCTTACACATCTGGTCCTCCATAGGTTTTTCCACTTATGTAACACTATCCCTATGATCACTCATAACTCATACCCTTGTAGTCAATTACAGCCTCCCCTCTCCCCCCTCCCCTTCTCCCTTTCCATCTATAATTTTGCCAGTACAATATTAGTTTACATTAGGCACACAATCACATATTCCCTTCCTTAGTGACTTATTGTAATTCACATTCGCATACAATTCCCTATGCCTGCCCCATTACTACATTCATACCTATTTGACCCTATCCTGATACCCCTTGTCTCACCTTGTTGGTCCCTACGCCTGTTATCCTGTCCTTTCCTGTGTCTGTCTTGTCACATAACACATTTTAGCATATCCCTTGTGCTCCTTATTACCTGTCCTGCCTTTTAGAATTATGTCCATTTATGCCAATGTAATCATACTGTTGCACACATATCCATTTCTTATACCTATACAGCTCCTGGCGCTTATCGCCTGTGTTTATTATCAACCCCTCCTGTTGTTGCGTCAGCGTGCATTCACCGCTGCCTAGCTGCGTCTCACTCCCTTTCATTAGGAAGTGAGTGCAGCCTTTTCTCCGTTCTGCGCATGCGCGACGTTAAACACAAATGCGCATGCACAGGCGTGTGTTCCATTAGCATCACTGCGTCACTGCACTCCATACAGGAAGTGGGCGCAGCTATTACTACGGTCACACATAAAAGAACCCACGGCCACCACTGCACACAGCTGACTCCACCACAGGAGACCCACTTCTACACCAACGCAGGTAAGACAGGATCGACACCTCTATGCTCCCTTTACAATCAGGCTCAGTCACCATGTGATAACACTCTCAACTCTTTAGTTGCAGGCTTCCTTTTGCTTCACCTAGACTGGCTGTGCTGCCATTTCCTCTCCCCCCTGGAAGGTATACTTTATTACACTATTTTCCTGTTTCCCTCTTCCCCCTTTTCTCATAACCTACCTTTATGTATAATTGTGGGGTATCTATATGCTATTTACATCATAGTTTTATTCATTAATACGGAAGGGAAGAGTGCTCATGAGAGTGTTGAACTGCGGAGAGCAAGAGGTTAAGCTGCCCCAATTTGCCACCATTGATAAACTGTTCACAGTAGATACACATGCTATCGAAGCAGCAGCATCCACCATTTTTGCACCCCACCCAGTCAGTGAAAGCTCACCAAGTCAGAGAGAGGTGTGGTGTCAGGAATTACACATATGCATTGACTCCACACCTTCACATCACAAGAAGGGGGTCTACAGGGTAGTGCAAGAATACGAGCAAGTCTTCAGCAAACATCCGCTAGAGTTTGGGTGAATAAAAGGGCTCCAACACTACATCCCCACAGGTGCACACCCTCCCATCAAAGAGAGATATAAGCCAATACCACCTGCACATGACCAGTGTACCAAGGACATGTTGAGCAACATGAAGGAGTCTGGGGTTATCAGTGACAGTTGTAGCCTCTGGGCAGTTCTGTTGCTACTGTTAAAGAAGAAGGACGGCACCACTCCCCCATATTGAGGAATCGCTAGCTGCATTGAGAACTGCAAATTATTTTTCTACCCTTGATCTCACTAGTTGCTATTTACATGTGTCCATTGCTGAGGCAGACCGGCAGAAGACCGCCTTCACCACCCCGATGGGTGTCTGCAGGTTCAAAAGCATGCCCTTCGAGCTGTGCAATGCGCCAGGAACCTTCCAGAAGTTGATGGAATGCTGCTTGAGACACCATAACTTTGAAATGGAACAGATATTCATAGATGATGTTAGGGCCAGGTGGACGGGCAGACCCAGGAGGTGGGTCCACTGGGCTGAACACCTCACCAAGGGCAAGGTGCCCAGTACCCGGAGCACAAGCAGGACAGTCCGTTCAGAGGAGTGGAGTGAAGAAGTCCCTGGGACCACGGAGTCTCTGATGGTAGTCCGGGTGACGGAGCTCAGGTTCGGAGGTCAAGATGTCGTCAGGCAGAGTCCGGAACCAATGGAGCGAGAAGGCGGGTCACCACAGGGATCGGAGATGGCAGGAACTAACGGGATGGCAGGCCGTCACCGTTCGGGGTTCAGGTATTGTCAGGACCGGTTGGCGACGCAGGAGCGGCTCTACGAGAGAGATAGGTGAGTATATCACAGACACAAGGAGACCTGACTCCTAGCTTAGAAAACACGAAGAACAGGCCCCGCCCAGTTGGAAAGGATCCCCCTATATACCCAGTACCTAATCCTTCAATATCCTGTTGGAGGACACTGGCCCTTTAAGAAAGGGTCAATGACCGCGCGCGCGCCCTAATGCGCATGCGCGCGGCCCGGGTGCCAGAAGCCAGGGCTGGGAGCGGTGAACAGGAGGCAGGAGAGCCGGCCTGGAGCACAGCTGCCGACGGGTGCCGGGAGCGGGGACCGGGCCGCCTGGGGACCGCAGGTGATGGGGCCTGGAGGCTGTGGAGCGGGGGACGCCTGACAGAGGAGCCGGGGAGCGAGGCAGGGAAGCCGGGAAGCAAGGCAGGGGACCCAGGGAGCGTGACAGTACCCCCCCCCACGCCCCCCTCCCTGCAACCGGGCAGAGGGCAGTCCAGCCATAGGGACGAAATGAGCCATTTTGGAGAACCGATCCACCACGACCCATATGACTGTGTGTCCAGAGGACAGGGGCAAGTCCGTAATAAAGTCCATTGCAATGTGTTGCCGTGGAACGGAGGGTATAGGCAGAGGCAGAAGACGACCATATGGCAGGTGTTTGGGCGTCTTGTTCCTGGCACAAGAGGAGCAGGCTGAGACAAAAGAAGCAACGTCCGTGCGAAGGGATGGCCACCAGTAGTGACGTACAATTGTACTCCATGTTTTCTTCTGACCAGCATGGCCGGCTATTTTCGAGGCATGGCCCCAGTGCAACACTTTTTGCCTGTCAGTCTCAGAGACATAGGTCTTCCCGGGCGGTATCTGGGCCAGGGTGACAGGAGCCACCGGAATGATTTTACTAGGGCAGATGATGGGCTGGGATGTCTCCTCCTCCTGCTCCATGGGCATGAATGACCTGGACAAAGCATCTGCTCGTACATTCTTGTCCGCGGGTCGAAAATGGAGCTGAAAATCGAACCTGGCAAAGAACAAGGACCACCTGGCCTGCCGTGGGTTCAGTCGCTGAGCCGACCGCAGGTATTCCAGGTTCTTGTGGTCCGTGTAAATGATCACGGGGTACACTGCTCCCTCCAGAAGGTAGCGCCATTCCTCCAGAGCCAGTTTGACTGCCAATAGCTCTCAGTCACCGATGGTGTAGTTGCGTTCAGGCGCTGAGAAGCTCTTGGAGAAGAAACCGCAAGTAACCATCTTCCTGGAGGAGGACTTCTGCATGAGCACTGCTCCGGCTCCCGAGGAGGAGGCATCCACCTCCAAGGTAAACTGTCGGTTTAACTCAGGACGGTGGAGCACAGGGGAAGAAGCAAATGCCTGTTTCAGGGAGCCAAACGCGGCGTCGGCCGCAGGTGACCAGTCCTTTGGATTAGCCCCCTTCTTGATCAAGGCGGAGAGAGGTGCAGTCAGAGCAGAGAAGTGAGGGACGAACTGACGGTAATAGTTTGCGAATCCCAAAAAGCATTGGATTGCCTTCAGTCCGGAAGGAGGGGGCCAGTTGAGAATGGAAGAGACCTTCTCCGGGTCCATCTGCAGACTGGTATCGGAGATTACGTAACCCAAGAAGGGAAGAGAAGACTGCTCGAATACACACTTCTCGTACTTGGCGTACAGACGATTCTCTCTCAGTCTTTGTAGTACCAGCTGCACGTTCTCTCTGTGGGTCTGGAGGTCCGGAGAGAAGAAGACCAGGATATCGTCAAGATACACCACCACACAGACGTAGAGAAGGTCCCGGAACACGTCGTTCACCAATTCCTGAAAAACTGCTGGTGCGTTACACAGGCCGAAGGGCATCACACAATACTCGTAGTGCCCATCGCGAGTATTGAATGCGGTCTTCCATTCATCCCCAGAGCAGATGCGGACCAGGTTGTAGGCACCCCGAAGATCCAACTTGGTAAACACACGAGCTCCTCTAAGCCGATCAAACAATTCGGGGATGAGCGGCAGGGGGTATTTATTCTTTATGGTGATTTGATTCAATCCCCGGTAGTCAATGCAGGGGCGCAGGTCGCCCTCTTTCTTCTTAACGAAGAAGAAGCCTGCTCCCACAGGAGAGGAGGACCTCCGAATGAATCCCCTTGCCAGGTTCTCCGTGATGTAGGCAGACATGGCCCTTGTTTCAGCAGGAGACAGCGGATATATCCGTCCTCGAGGTGGTGTAGTTCCCGGGAGCAGGTCAATGGCACAGTCATAAGGACGATGTGGCGGAAGTACCTCTGACTCCTTTTTATCAAAGACGTCCGTGAAGGACCAATAGGCTGAGGGCAGTCCCGGTAGGGACTCCGGAACCGGAGGTCGTCGGATGGGCTGTATAGTCTTCAGACAATTCTCGTGGCAAGAGGAGCCCCATCGGGTGATTTCACCAGTACACCAGCTGACTGACGGTTCGTGTGTCCGTAACCAGGGGAGTCCCAGCAGGATTTGATGAGACATGTGTGGGAGGACGTAGAGAGCGATGTTCTCGGTGTGCAGGGCACCGATACGTAGTTCCACCGGCTTGGTGATCCACGAGATGGTGTCAGAGAGGGGTCTCCCATCTACCGAGGCAATCACGAGGGGTTTGTCGAGTGGAGTAACAGGCACCTGGTACTTGTCCACCGTGGCCTGCTGGATGAAATTGCCTGCTGCCCCGGAATCGAGGTACGCCTCGGCCGTGAACCGCGTCTCTCCCGTTGTCACTTGAACAGTCCACGTAACCGGGTCTGAGAGAGTCCCAGCACCTAGGGTGGCCTCTCCTACCAACCCTAGGCTTTGGAGTTTCCCAGCCTCTCTGGACAGGAGCGTAGAAGGTGTGTGCCCTCTCCGCAGTAGAAGCAGAGGCCCTTGGCGAGCCGTTCTGCTCGGCGTTGTTCGGACTGCCGCACTCGGTCAATCTGCATGGGTTCGTGGACAGAGACACCAGACGACGCTGACTGAAGTATGGCGGGCTTCTGCGGAGGAGAGGAATGCCGTATCGGACGTCTCTCACGGGTCACCTCTTTGGATCGTTCCTGGAATCTGAGGTCCACGCGGGTGGCTAGTGCGATCAGGGCATCCAGGGTGGAAGGAACATCGCGGCCTGCCAGCTCGTCCTTAATACGGCTGGAGAGTCCTTCCCAGAAGGCGGCAGTGAGGGCTTCATTGTTCCATCCCAATTCTGAGGCCAAAGTGCGGAAGCGGATGGCATACTGCCCTACCGTCATAGTCCCCTGACGTAGCCTGAGGAGTGATGAGGCGGATGCAGCGGCACGGCCAGGTTCGTCGAAGGTGTTTCTAAATGCCTGCAGGAAGTCCTGGATGTTGGTAGTCACAGGGTCCTCCTTTTCCCACAAGGGGTTCATCCAGGCCAGTGCCTCACCCTCTAGATGGGACATCACAAACGCCACCTTGGCTTGGTCGGAGGCAAACAAGTGCGGAAGCAGCTTGAAATGAAGGGAGCACTGGTTTAGGAATCCTCTGCAGGTCTTGGGATCTCCGGCATATCAGGGTGGAGAGGCCAAGCGAAGTTTAGAAGCTTCCGAGGTAGCCGCCACAGGAACCGTGGCCGTGGACTGTGCAGTAGCAACCTGAGACGCCAGGGACGTGGCAGATGCTTGCAGCATGTTCAGGCGGGTATCCACCGAGGACATGAAGGACAGCATGCGGGTCTGGGTCTCGCGCTGTCGTACGAGTTCCTGCTGCAGGGTGCCCAGCTGGGCCGCTAGTGCTTCGGCGGGATCCATGGCCTGTTCTTACTGTTAGGGCCAGGTGGACGGGCAGACCCAGGAGCTGGATCCACTGGGCTGAACACCTCACAAAGGGCAAGGTGCCCAGTAGCCGGAGCACAAGCAGGACAGTCCGTTCAGAGGAGTGGAGTGAAGAAGTCCCTGGGACCACGGAGTCTCTGATGGTAGTCCGGGTGACGGAGCTCAGGTTCGGAGGCCGAGATGTCGTCAGGCAGAGTCCGGAACCAATGGAGCGAGAAGGCGGGTCACCACAGGGATCGGAGATGGCAGGAACTAACGGGATGGCAGGCCGTCACCGTTCGGGGTTCAGGTATCGTCAGGACCGGTTGGCAAGGCAGGAGCGGCTCTACGAGAGACATAGGTGAGTATATCACAGACACAAGGAGACCTGACTCCTAGCTTAGAAAACACGAAGAACAGGCCCCGCCCAGTTGGAAAGGATCCCCCTATATACCCAGTACCTAATCCTTCAATATCCTGTTGGAGGACACTGGCCCTTTAAGAAAGGGTCAATGACCGCGCGCCCTAATGCGCATGCGCGCGGCCCGGGTGCAGAAGCCAGGGCTGGGAGCGGTGAACAGGAGGCAGGAGAGCCGGCATGGAGCACAGCTGCCGACGGGCGCCGGGAGCGGGGACCGGGCCGCCTGGGGACCGCAGGTGATGGGGCCTGGAGGCTGTGGAGCGGGGGACGCCTGACAGAGGAGCCGGGGAGCGAGGCAGGGAAGCCGGGGAGCATGACCAGTGAGCCGGGGAGCGTGGCAGGGGAGCCGGGAAGCAAGGCAGGGGACCCGGGGAGCGTGACAGATGATGTTATTGTTTATTCTAAAGCAAACAAGATTTTAGAGTGAATAAAAAGAGAGATTAGATCCCGACGTATTGTTACACTTCTATAAATCACTTGTAAGGCCACATCTTGAATATGGGGTATAGTTTTAAGAAGGTTGATGACCATTGGTTTGGGTATGGGCGTTTGGGCGTATCTTCCTGCATCGGTACAAGCTGCAGAACTCCTTGAAGGTTTCCACTTCGAAGGCAGGGCCTTGATCTGTGAGGACTCTCTCTGGGTAGCCATTAGGTCTGCAGAAGTGTGCTTGGAAGACCTTCACTGCAGTATGGGCCATTAGACCTTTGACGGGTACCACGACCATAAATCTTGAGTAGTTGTCTACCATCGTAAGTGCATACGTGTATCCATTCCTGCTTGGTGTGAGTTTGACATGATCTAGAGCAACGAGTTCCAGCGGCTGGCGGGTGATTTTTGGCTGTAATGGGGCTTTCTGGCTGGTGCCAGCCTTTCTTCTTAGCACACAGGAACCACAATCCCTACACCATGCTTCGATGGATTCTCTCATCCCAGCCCAGTAAAACTACATATTTCACACAGTCATAGGCAGCCCATGGGCATTCACCTGGATTCAAACCCATAACAGCTCATAGACCAAACAATCAATCTACCACTGGACCAAAGACAGGAAGCTAAATCCACTGCCTGCGGTAACTAACTTAATCCTATAGGCTACTCACACAACAAACCCAAGAGAAAGGAAAAAAACATGGCTTCGATTATCCATCCAATGAAAACGCATAACCATTGTGAGCCATATATATATATTTATATATATCTCTTTGATGGGTAGGTGTGCACCTGTGGGCATGTAGTGTTGGACCCCTTTTATTCTCCCACAGTCTAGCGGATGTTTTCTTAAGACTTGCTCGTATTCTTGTGTCGCGGGCGTTGGTTCCGCGCTCGCTACGCTCGGGTCCGGTGTCTCTGCTGGGTGCTGCTCGGTGGCTCGAGCAGTGGGCCGGACCCGGGGACTCTAGCAGCGCTACTCGTCCGGCGAGTGAAAGGGCGGTGGCTTGGTTTGGGGAGTTCGTTCGTGACGCCACCCACGGGTCGCGATGATGATGGGCACCACCGCTGCTGGTGACGGGGATCCCGGGAGCGATGGCAGGGAGCAGCTAGGATGTTGGTTCCCCCTCCGTGGGTAGGGGTTGGTGACCCCGGGGCCCGGTGGTTGATATGGGGAGGCTGGATGGCTGGGGTTTCGCAGGATTGCAGGGGCAGTGCGGCGCAATGACGGATGGCACTGTGGTACTCACTCAGGTACAAAGTAACAGAGTCTCTGGTAAACCAAAGGGCTGGGTGGACGGGTCCCGCAGCCGGCTGCAGTGTCGTTGCTCTCCCCGGACAAGTGATGGTGGCTGTCTTTCCCTGCACCTGTGTAACTGTGTTGACTCCGATGGCTTCCCAACGGTAGTCTGCTCCCCGGCGTATAGGTACCGTAGGAGCCCATTTTGCCCGCAGGCGCTGGCCCTTGGATCTCTAGCCTCTGGCGGTGGCTGTATATCCTCACGGTGCGGACGGTTGCCTTCTGTCAGGTCTTGGGTGTTAGGAAACCCCTGGGGTTCCGGTCACTGTCGGATTTGACCTTTGTCGGCAGCTCCAAGCCTAGTCGGGGTCCGATAGCCCTGCCTTTGTGCTGAGCTTCACTCCGCTCCCCCGGTTCAGTACCGGCGGTCCTACGGTTCCGCGTTGATCCTTAACTCCTGCAGACGGCCACCACCGTCTGCCAACCTTGCTGACAGTGCCTGGGCTCCGACCCAGACACTAGCAGTTTCACACTACTGCCCACAACTGGGCTCCTCACTGAACTCACTACCTCCACGGCTCAACTCTAAACTGAACTCCAACTAACTGACTGCTTTTCCCGCCTCCAGGCATTTTGAACACTTCAGTGGGTGAAGCCAACCACCTGGCTCCGCCCCACCTAGTGTGGACATCAGCCCCTGGAGGAAGGCAACAAGGGTTTTGTGTCTGACTAGTGTAACTATCCGGGGGAGGGGGTGTGTGTTATGTCTGTGACTACCTGGCTAGTCCAGGGCGGCACAAAATGGTGTGGGACTGGTAATAGAATCTGCTTACAATGTATTGTTGACTTGTACTTAGCTTAAAGAAAGGGAATCTTTCTGGATACGTACTCTGGGCACATTAGAACCCAAGGGCTTAAACCGTGAATATGAAGTACAGCCTTGATTCATTGGGCCGTGCACCATGTCACCATGTGTCCAATTGCATTGTCCAATGGCTCACAATGGTTATGCGTTTTCATTGGATGGATAATCGAAGCCATGTTTTTTTCCTTTCTCTTGGGTTTGTTGTGTGAGTAGCCTATAGGATTAAGTTAGTTACCGCAGGCAGTGGATTTAGCTTCTGTCTTTGGTCCAGTGGTAGATTGATTGTTTGGTCTATGAGCTGTTATTGGTTTGAATCCAGGTGAATGCCCATGGGCTGCTTATGACTGTGTGAAATATGTAGTTTTACTGGGCTGGGATGAGAGAATCCATTGAATGGTGTAGGGATTGTGGTTCCTGTGTGCTAAGAAGAGAGGCTGGCACCAGCCAGAAAGCCCCATTACAGCCAATAATCACTTAATAATTTTTTCAACCTGTCATCATATGGGAGGCCTTCCATTCCTTGTAGTAGTCTAGTTGACCGCCTTTGAACTGACTCTAACTTCTGAATGTCCTTTTTAAAATGTGGAGCCCAAAACTGGTTCCCATATTCCAGATGTGGCCTTACAAGTGATTTATAGAAGTGTAACAATACGTTGGGATCACGGGATCTAATCTCCCTTTTTATACACCCTAAAGTCTTGTTTGCTTTAGAATAAACAATAACATCATCTAGGTATAGCAGTACCATTTCAAAGTTACGGTGTCCCAAACAGCATTCCATCAGCCTCTGGAAGGTTCCTGGCGCATTGCACAGCTCGAAGGGCATGCTTTTGAACTCCCAGAGACCCATCGAGGTGGTGAAGGCGGTCTTCTCCCGGTCTGCCTCAGCAACGGACACTTGCCAATAGCGACTAGTGAGATCATGGGTAGAAAAATAATTTGCAGTTCTCAATACCGCTAGCGATTCCTCAATACAGGGGAGTTTTGCTGTCCTTCTTTAACAGGACCAACGGAGCTGCCCAGAGGCATAATCACACAGTGGCCCAATTAAGATTCCAAGTCATCGAACATGTCCCAGCCATACGCAGAGTAGGCGATAGAATTAGGAAGCTCAAAGAAAGGGAATCTTTCTGGATAAATACTCTAGGCACGTTGGAACCCAAGGGCTTAAACCATGAATATGAAGTACAGACTTGATTCATTGGGCCGTGCACATTTTTTCTAACGCCCGGTTCTTTTCCGTGTTCGCACTATATGTGGTTCCACTATGTATGGAGTTCCATTCTTCCTTGTTTTTTATTTGTCATATTTCTTTTCTTGAAAAATGTAATATTACCAGTTATGTATATTAGATTTTATGACAGGGTATTGATCCAGGGAACTAGTCTGATTGCCGGAAGTGGAGTCAGGAAGGAAATTTTTTCCCCATTAGAACTTGTTTGCCACATTGGGTTTTTTTTGCCTTCCTCTGGATCAACATGTTAGGCTACGGGTTGAACTAGATGGACTTAGGCGGGCTTTGCACGTTGCAACATCGGTAACAATGTGTTACCGATGCTGCAGCGATAGTCCCGCCCCCGTCGCACGTTCGATATATAGTGAAAGCTGCCGTAGCGATTATTATCGCTACGGCAGCTTTACACGCACATACCTGCCGTGCGACGTCCCTCTGGCCGGCGACTCGCCTCCTTCCTTAGGGGGCGGGTCGTGCGGCGTCACAGTGACGTCACACGGCAGGCGGCCAATTGAAGTGGAGGGGCGGAGATGAGCAGGATGTAAACATCCCGCCCACCTCCGTCCTTCTCATTGCAGCCGGGAGGCAGGTAAGGTGAAGTTCCTCGCTCCTGCGGCTTCACACACAGCGATGTGTGCTGCCGCAGGAGCGAGGAACTACATCGTACCTGTCGCTCCCCCGTCATTATGGAAATGTCGGAGGCTGCAGCGATGATACGATGACGACGATTTTGCGCTCGTTCATCGTATCATCTAGGATTTACACACTACGACATCGCAAGTGACGCCGGATGTGCGTCACTTTCGATTTGACCCCACCGACATCGCACCTGCGATGTCGTAGTGTGCAAAGCCCGCCTTAGAGTCTCCCTTCAACCTTAAAAACTATGAAACTATGATACTATGATATTTGTCATGTCTGATCAACTGGCCTAATGTAAACTAATTTTGTACTGGCAAAATTATTGATGGAAAGGGAGAAGGGGAGGGGGCAGGGGGGAGGCTGTATTTGACTACAAGGGTATGAGTTATGAGAGATCATATACACATAGATAGTGATAATGTTACATAAGTGGAAAAACCTATGGAGGACCGGATGTGTAAGTGCATACCTTATACAAACCTATAGAGTGCTGATGAGTGAGAGTGGGATGTTAGAAACAAGACATCTTATAGTGAATAGTGAGCCGTAATCAAGTGCAGCATTGGGACGTGCACATTTTTTCTAACTCCCAGTTCTTTTCCGTGTTCACACTATGTGTGGTTCCACTATGTATGGAGTTCCATTATTCCTTGTTTTTTATTTGTCATGTCTGATCAACTGGTTACATTATGTCTGATTTCCTTGTCTAACCTTTTTTTCTCCCCTTTCTTTACTTTCCAGGTTCCCATAGTCACATGAAATATCCCTGCTGCACTTGATTACGGCTCACTTTTCACTATAGGATGTCTTGTATCTAACATCACACTCTCACCCGTCATCACTCTATAGGTTTGTATAAGGTATGCACTTACACATCCGGTCCTCCATAGGTTTTTCCACTTATGTAACACTATCCCTATGATCACTCATAACTCATACCCTTGTAGTCAATTACAGCCTCCCACCTCCCCCCTCCCCTTCTTCACAAATGCGCAGTCGCAGGCGTGCGTTCCATTAGCCTCACTGCATTCCACTCCCATACAGGAAGTGGGCGCAGCTATTACTACGGTCGCACATAAAAAAACCCACGGCCACCACTGCACACAGCTGACTCCACCACAGGAGACCCACTTCTAAACCAACGCAGGTAAGACAGGATCGGCACCTCTATGCTCCCGTTACAATCAGGCTCAGTCACCATGTGATAACGCTCTCAACTCTTTAGTTGCAGGCTCCCCTTGCTTCACCTCCACTGGCTGTGCTGCCATTTCCTTTCCCCCCTGGAAGGTATACTTTATTACACTATTTTCCTGTTTCTCTCTTCCCCCTTTTCCCATAACCTACCTTTATCTGCATTTGTCGGGTATCTATATGCTATTTACATCATAGTTTTATTCATTAATATGGAAGGGAAGAGTGCCCGTGAGAGTGCTGAACTGCGGAGAGCAAAAGGTTAAGCTGCCCCGATTTGCCACCATTGATAAGCTGTTCACAGTAGATACACATGCTATCCATACAGCAGCATCCACCATTACTTTACCCCACCCATTCTGTGACAGCACACCAAGTCAGCCAGAGGCGTGGTGTAAGGAATTACACGTAGGCACTGACTCCACACCTTCACATCACAAGAAGGGAGTCTACAGGGTCATGCAAGAATACGAGCAAGTCTTCAGCAAACATCCGCTAGACTTTGGGAGAATAAAAGGGGTCCAACACTACATCCCTACAAGTGCACACCCACCCATCAAAGAGAGATATACGCCAATACCACCAGCACATTACCAGTGTACCAAGGACATGTTGAGCAACATGAAGGAGGCTGGGGTTATCCGTGACAGTTGTAGCCTCTGGGCAGCTACGTTGGTCCTGTTCCCTTTCTTTAGTGCGAACACGGAAAAGAACCGGGCGTTAGAAAAAATGTGCACGGCCCAATGAATCAAGTCTGTACTTCATATTCATGGTTTAAGCCCTTGGGTTCCAACGTGCCCAGAATATTTATCCAGAAAGATTCCCTTTCTTTGAGCTTCCTAATTCTATCGCCTACTCTGCGTATGGCTGGGACATGTTCGATGACTTGGAATCCTAATTGGGCAACTGTGTGATTATGCCTCTGGGCAGCTCCGTTCGTCCTGTTAAAGAAGGACGGCAAAACTCCCCTGTATTGAGGAATCGCTAGCGGCATTGAGAACTGCAAATTATTTTTCTACCCATGATCTCACTAGTCGCTATTGGCAAGTGTCCGTTGCTGAGGCAGACCGGGAGAAGACCGCCTTCGCCACCCCGATGGGTCTCTGGGAGTTCAAAAGCATGCCCTTCGAGCTGTGCAATGCGCCAGGAACCTTCCAGAGGCTGATGGAATGCTGTTTGGGACACCGTAACTTTGAAATGGTACTGCTATACCTAGATGATGTTATTGTTTATTCTAAAGCAAACAAGACTTTAGGGTGTATAAAAAGGGAGATTAGATCCCGTGATCCCAACGTATTGTTACACTTCTATAAATCACTTGTAAGGCCACACCTGGAATATGGGAACCAGTTTTGGGCTCCACATTTTAAAAAGGACATTCAGAAGTTAGAGTCAGTTCAAAGGCGGTCAACTAGACTACTACAAGGAATGGAAGGCCTCCCATATGATGACAGGTTGAAAAAATTATTAAGTGATTATTGGCTGTAATGGGGCTTTCTGGCTGGTGCCAGCCTCTCTTCTTAGCACACAGGAACCACAATCCCTACACCATTCAATGGATTCTCTCATCCCAGCCCAGTAAAACTACATATTTCACACAGTCATAAGCAGCCCATGGGAATTCACCTGGATTCAAACCAATAACAGCTCATAGACCAAACAATCAATCTACCACTGGACCAAAGACAGGAAGCTAAATCCACTGCCTGCGGTAACTAACTTAATCCTATAGGCTACTCACACAACAAACCCAAGAGAAAGGGAAAAAAAACATGGCTTCGATTATCCATCCAATGAAAACGCATAACCATTGTGAGCCATTGGACAATGCAATTGGACACATGGTGACATGGTGCACGGCCCAATGAATCAAGTCTGTACTTCATATTCACGGTTTAAGCACTTGGGTTCTAATGTGCCCAGAGTACTTATCCAGAAAGATTCCCTTCTGTTTGAGCTAAGTACAAGTCAACAATACATTGTAAGCAGATTCTATTATCAGTCCCACACCATTTTGTGCCGCATAATCACACAGTTACCCAATTAAGATTCCAAGTTATCAAACATGTCCTAGCCATACACAGAGGAGGCGATAGAATTAGGAAGCTCAAAAAAAGGGAATCTTTCTGGATATACTGTATACTCTGGGCATATTGGAACCCAAGGGCTTAAACCATGAATATGAAGTACAGACTTGAATCATAGGGCCGTGCATGGACATAATAGACATAATTCTAATAGGCAGGACAGGTAATAAGGAGCACAAGGGATATGCTAAAATGTGTTGTGTGACAAGACAGACACAGGAAAGGACAGGATAACAGGTGTAGGGACCAACAAGGTGAGACAAGGGGTATCAGGATAAGGTCAAGTAGGTATGAATGTAGTAATGGGGCAGGCATAGGGAATTGTATGCGAATCTGAATTACAATAAGTCACTAAGGAATGGAATATGTGAGTGTGTGCCTAATGTAAACTAATATTGTACTGGCAAAATTATAGATGGAAAGGGAGAAGGGGAGGGGGGGAGAGGGGAGGCTGTAATTGACTACAAGGGTATGAGTTATGAGTGATCATAGGGATAGAGTTACATAAGTGTAAAAACCTATGGAGGACCGGATGTGTAAGCGCATACCTTATACAAACCTATAGAGTGCTGACGGGTGAGAGTGTGATGTTAGATATAAGACATCCTATAGTGAATAGTGAGCCGTAATCAAGTGCAACAGGGATATTTCACATGACTATGGGAACCTGGAAGGTAAAGAAAGGGGAGAAAAAACTGTTAGACAAGGTAATCAGACATAATGTAACCAGTTGATCAGACATGACAAACATGACAAATAAAAAACAAGGAAAAATGGAACTCCATACATAGTGGAACCATATATAGTGTGAACACGAAAAAGAACCGGGCGTTAGAAAAAATGTGCACGGCCCAATGAATCAAGTCTGTTCTTCATATTCATGGTTTAAGCCCTTGGGTTCCAACGTGCCCAGAGTATATATCCAGAAAGATTCCCTTTCTTTGAGCGTCCTAATTCTATCGCCTCCTCTGCGTATGGCTGGGACATGTTCGATGACTTGGAATCTTAATTGGGCAACTGTGTGATTATGCGTCACAAAATGGTGTGGGACTGTTAATAGAATCTGCTTACAACGTATTGTTGACTTGTACTTAGCTCAAAGAAAGGGAATCTTTCTGGATATGTACTCTGGGCACATTAGAACCCAAGGGCTTAAACCGTCAATATGAAGTACAGACTTGATTCATTGGGCCGTGCACCATGTCACCATGTGTGCAATTGCATTGTCCAATGGCTCACAATGGTTATGGGTTTTCATTGGATGGATAATCGAAGCCATGTTTTTTTCCTTTCTCTTGGGTTTGTTGTGTGAGTAGCCTATAGGATTAAGTTAGTTACCGCAGGCAGTGGATTTAGCTTCCTGTCTTTGGTCCAGTGGTAGATTGACTGTTTGGTCTATGAGCTGTTATGCGTTTTAATCCAGGTGAATGCCCATAGGCTGCTTATGACTATGTGAAATATGTAGTTTTACTGGGCTGGGATGAGAGAATCCATCGAAGCATGGTGTAGGGATTGTGGTTCCTGTGTGCTAAGAAGAAAGGCTGGTACCAGTCAGAAAGCCTTATTACAGCCAATAATCAACCGGGAGCTGCTGGAACTCGTTGCTCTAGATCATGTCAAACTGTGAAGGTGTGGAGTCAGTACCTACGTGTAATTCCTTACACCACTCCTCTGGCTGACTTGGTGAGCTGTCACTGAATGGGTGAGGTGAAGTAATGGTGGATGCTACTGTATGAATAGCATGTGTATCTACTGTGAACAGCTTATCAATGGTGGCAAATCGGGGCAGCTTAACCTTTTGCTCTCCGCAGTTCAACACTCTCACGGGCACTCTTCTCTTCCGTATTAATGAATAAAACTATGATGTAAATAGCATATAGATACCCGACAAATGCAGATAAAGGTAGGTTATGGGAAAAGGGGGAAGAGAGAAACAGGAAAATAGTGTAATAAAGTCTAACTTCCAGGGGGGAGAGAAAATGGCAGCACAGCCAGTGGAGGTGAAGCAAGGGGAGCCTGCAACTAAAGAGTTGAGAGCGTTATCACATGGTGACTGAGCCTGATTGTAATGGGAGCATAGAGGTGCCGATCCTGTCTTACCTGTGTTGGTGTAGAAGTGGGTCTCCTGTGGTGGAGTCAGCTGTGTGCAGTGGTGGCTGTGGGTTCTTTTATGTGCGACCGTAGTAATAGCTGCGCCCACTTCCTGTATGGGAGTGGAATGCAGTGAGTCTAATGGAACGCACGCTTGCGAATTTGTGAAGAACGGGAGGGGGGAGGCTGTAATTGACTACAAGGGTATGAGTTATGAGTGATCATAGGGATAGTGTTACATAAGTGGAAAAACCTATGGAGGACCGGATGTGTAAGTGCATACCTTATACAAACCTCCACAAGTCGCCACCACTTCCGGCCCGGCACCGGGTGTCCCATAGCCCTGGGGTGGGCGAGTCAGTTACATAAGTGGAAAAACCTATGGATGACCGGATGTGTAAGTGCATACCTTACACAAACCTATAGAGTGATGACGGGTGAGAGTGTGATGTTAGATACAAGACATCCTATAGTGAATAGTGAACCGTAATCAAGTGCAGCAGGGATATTTCACGTGACTATGGGAACCTGCAAAGTAAAGAAAGGGGAGAAAAAAAGGTTAGACAAGGTAATCAGACATAATGTAATCAGTTGATCAAACATGACAAATAAAAAACAAGGAATAATGGAACTCCATACATAGTGGAACCACATATAGTGTGAACACGGAAAAGAACCGGGAGTTAGAAAAAATGTTCATGAACCAATGCTGCACTTGATTATGGCTCACTATTCACTATAGGATGTCTTGTATCTAACATCACACTCTCACCCGTCAGCACTCTATAGGTTTGTATAAGGTATGCACTTACACATCCGAGTGGTGTCAGGAATTACACGTAGGCACTGACTCCACACCTTCACATCACAAGAAGGGGGTCAACAGGGTAGTGCAAGAATACGAGCAAGTCTTTAGCAAACATCCGCTAGACTTTGGGTGAATAAAAGGGGTCCAACACTACATCCCCACAGGTGTACATTCACCCATCAAAGAGAGATATAAGCCAATACCACCTGCACATTACCAGTGTACCAAGTTGAGCAACATGAAGGAGGCTGGAGTTATCCGTAACAGTTGTAGCCTCTGGGCAGCTCCGTTGGTACTGTTAAAGAAGAAGGACGGCACCACTCCCGCGTATTGAGGAATCACTAGCTGCATTGAGAACTGCAAATTATTTTTCTACCCTTGATCTCACTAGTCGCTATTGGCAAGTGTCCTTTGCTGAGGCAGACCGGGAGAAGACCGCCTTCGCCACCCCGATGGGTCTCTGTGAGTTCAAGAGCATGCCTTTTGAGCTGTGCAATGCACCAGGAACCTTCCAGAGGCTGATGGAATACTGCCTCGGACACCGTAACTTTGAAACGGTACTGCTATACCTAGATGATGTTATTGTTTATTCTAAAGCAAACAAGATTTTAGGGTGTATAAAAAGAGAGATTAGATCCCTTGATCCCAGCGTATTGTTACCCCTCTATCAATCACTTGTAAGGCCACATCTGGAATATGGGGTAGAGTCTTAAGAAGGTTGATGACCATTGGTTTTGGCATGGGCGTTTGGGCGTATCTTCCTGCATTGGTACAAGCTGCAGAACTCCTTGAAGGTTTCCGCTTCAAAGGCAGGGCCTTGATCTGTGAGCACTCTCTCTGGGTAGCCATGAGGTCTGCAGAATTGTGCTTGGAAGACCTTCACTGCAGTATGGGCCATTTGATCTTTGACAGGTGCCACAACCATAAATCTCGAGTAGTTGTCTACCATCATAAGTGCATACGTGTATCCATTCCTGCTTGGTGTGAGTTTGACATGATCTAGAGCAACGAGTTCCAGCGGCTGGCGGGTGATTATTGGCTGTAATGGGGCTTTCTGGCTGGTGCCAGCCTTTCTTCTTAGCACACAGGAACCACAATCCCTACACCATACTTCGATGGATTCTCTCATCCCAGCCCAGTAAAACTACATATTTCACACAGTCATAAGCAGCCCATGGGCATTCACCTGGATTCAAACCCATAACAGCTCATAGACCAAACAATCAATCTACCACTGGACCAAAGACAGGAAGCTAAATCCAATGCCTGCGGTAACTAACTTAATCCTATAGGCTACTCACACAACAAACCCAAGAGAAAGGAAAAAAACATGGCTTCGATTATCCATCCAATGAAAACGCATAACCATTGTGAGCCATTGGACAACGCAAATGCACACATGGTGACATGGTGCACGGCCCAATGAATCCAGTCTGTACTTCATATTCACGGTTTAAGCCCTTGGGTTCTAATGTGCCCAGAGTACATATCCAGAAAGATTCCCTTTCTTTGAGCTAAGCATAAGTCAACAATACGTTGTAAGTAGATTCTATTACCAGTCCCACACCATTTTGTGACGCATAATCACACAGTGGCCCAATTAAGATTCTAAGTCATCGAACATGTCCCACCCATACGCAGAGGAGGCGGTAGAATTAGGGAGCTCAAAGAAAGGGACCAGGGCCTGGACCAGGGAAATGCAGTGGATGTTGTGTATATGGACTTTTCAAAAGCTTTTGATACAGTGCCACACAAAAGGTTGGTACATAAAATGAGAATAATGGGGATAGGGGAAAATATGTGTAACTGGGTTAAAAACTGGCTCAGTGATAGGAAACAAAGGGTGGTTATTAATGGTACCTACTCGGACTGGGTCTCAGTTCATAATGGGGTACCACAGGGGTCCGTATTGGGCCCACTTCTTTTCAACATATTTATTAATGACCTTGTTGGGGGCATGCGGAGTAGAATTTCAATATTTGCAGATGATACTAAACTCTGCAGGGTAATCAATACAGAGGAGGATAATTTTATATTACAGGGAGATTTATGTAAATTGGAGGATTGGGCTGAGAAGTGGCAATTGAATTTTAATGTAGATAAATGTAAGGTCATGCACTTGGGTAAAGGAAATAAAATTTATGATTATGTACTTAATTGTAGAACACTGGGTAAAACAGACACAGAAAAAGACTTGGGTGTATGGGTTAAACTTAACTTTATTGGACAATGTCTGGCAACAGCTGCCAGGGCTAATAAAATAATGGGATGTATTAAAAGAGGTATACGTGTTCATGAAAAAAATATAGTTCTACCCCTGTACAAGTCACTAGTGCGACCGCACTTAGAATACTGTGTACAATTCTGGTCACCGATATATAAGAAGGACATAGCTGAACTGGAGAGGGTGCAGAGAAGAGCAACCAATGTTATTAGAGGAATGGGTGGGCTGCAATACCAAGACAGGTTATTAAACTTGGGGTTATTTAGTTTAGAAAAACGACGGCTTAGGGGGATCTAATCACAATGTATAAATATATGAGGGGACAGTACAGAGACCTTTCCAAAGATCTTTTTACACCTAGGCCTGCGACTGGAACATGGGGGCATCCGCTACGTCTTGAGGAAAATAGGTTTAATCATAATCACAGACGAGGATTCTTTACTGTACGAGCAGTGAGACTATGGAACTCTCTGCCGCATGATGTTGTAATGAGTGATTCACTACTAACATTTAAGCAGAGCCTGAATGCCTTTCTTGAAAAATTTAATATTACCAGTTATGTATATTAGATTTTATGACAGGGAACTAGTCTGATTGCCATATATGGAGTCAGGAAGGATTTTTTTTCCCCATTGGAGCTTGTTTGCCACATTGGGTTTAATTTGCCTTCCTCTGGATCAACATGTTAGGCTACGGGTTGAACTAGATGGACTACGGGCGGGCTTTACACGTTGCGATATCGCAGGTGCGATGTCGATGGGGTCAAATCGAAAGTGACGCACATCTGGCCTCGCAGTCGATATCGCAGTGTGCAAATCCTTTTGGATATGATTAACGAGCGCAAAAGCGTCGTTATCATATCATCGGTGCAGTGTCCGACATTTCCATAATGCCGGTGCAGCGACAGGTACGATGTTGTTCCTCATTCCTGCGGCAGCGCACATCGCTGTGTATGACGCCACAGGAGCGAGGAACATCTCCTACCTGCATCCCGGCTGCAATGCAGAAGGACGGAGGTGGGTAGGATGTTTACATCGTGCTCATCTCCGCCCCTCCGCTGCTATTGGCCGCCTGCCGTGTGACGTCGCTGTGACGCTGCATGACCCGCCCCCTTAGGAAGGAGGTGGGTCACCGGCCAGATCGACGTCGCTGAACAGGTTAGTGCATGTAAAGCTGCCGTAGCGATAATATTCGCGACGGGGGCGGGGACTATCGCTGCAGCTTCGGTAACACATTGTTACCGATGTCGCAACGTGCAAAGCCCGCCTTAGAGTCTCCCTTCAACCTTAAAACTATGATGATACTATGATATACTCTGGGCACGTTAGAACCTAAGGGCTTAAACCATGAATATGAAGTACAGACTTGATTCATTGGGCCGTGCACATTTTTTCTAACGCCCGGTTCTTTTCCGTGTTCACACTATATTTGGTTCTGTGACGCCCTGGACCAGCCAGGTATTCACAGGCTCAACATCGCCCACACCCCCTCCCCCGGGCAGTTAGATCAGTCAAACACAAAACCCTTGTTGCCCCCTCCAGGGGCTGATGTCCACACCAGGTGAGGTGGAGCCAGGCGGTTGGCCCCACCCACCGAGGAGTTCACAGTCCAGGAGGCGGGAAGAAAAGGGCAGTCAGTGAGTAGTGAGAGAGGGTTGGAGACAGAGGAGAGTGGAGTTAAGTGGAGATGCTGGACTGCCAGTGTCTGGGAAGGAGCCCAGGCACCGTGCACAAGGTTGGCAGATGGTGGTGGCTGTCTGAAGGAGTAGGTGCAGGTCAGTGAAACCGAAGGACCAGAGAGGGGCGGTGACCCGCCGGTACCGAACCGGGAAGCAGAACCTGTACCAGCACAAAAGGGTAGGGCCATCGGACCCCGACCAGGCTAGTAGCCGCCGGCAAAGGTCAAATCCGAGTGTGACCAGAACCCCCGGGGTTCCCTAACTACCAAGTCCCGTCAGAAGGCAACCGCCCAACCCGTTAGGATATAGAGCCACCACCAAGGGCTAGAGATCCAAAGGGCCAGCGCCTGCGGGCAACGAGTGCTCCCTAGGGCGTATCACCAGGGAGTGGACTACCGTTGGGAAACCATCATAGTCAAGTCAGTTCAAAGGTGCAGGGAAAGACAGCCTCCATCACCTGTCCGGAGAGACCACAGAAGCAGCAGCCGGCTGCGGGACCCGTCCATCCAGCCGTTTGGTTCACCAGTGACTTTGTGCCTTTGTATCGGAGTGAGTACACCAGTGCCATCCGGCACCGCGCCACACTGTCCCTGCGACCCTGCACCCCAGCAACCCTGCCTCCCCGTATCAACCACCGGGCCCCGGGACCACCAACCCCTGCCCACGGAGGGGGAATCAACATCCCAGCTGCTCCCCACCAACACTCCCGGGATCCCCGTAACCAAGCAGCGGTGGTGCCCACTATCACCACGACCCGTGGGTGGCGCCTCGATGTCATGGAAGTGCTCCCTGACCCTAATGCGGAGCTCACGGGAAGTGAGCCCCACATAGATCAGGGAGCATGGGCACACAGCAAAGTACACCACGTGTGTGGAGACGCACGTGATGTATTTTCTGATTTGAAATGTCTGAGCTCCATCAGACGAGAAGAATGTCATACTGCGAACCACGTTTCTACAGGCCAAGCAGTGGCCACACTTATAACAGCCCACAGTCGGGTCTCTGGTACCAAATGGATTACGGGCAGGGGGGACATAGTGGCTCGCCACCAGGATGTCTCGCAAATTCTTGGCCCGACATGCTGCAACCAGCGGAGTCTGTGGGAGGAAGTCCGAGAGCACGGGATCCGATAGAAGCAACGGCCAGTGCTTGCTCAAATATCTCTCACAGTACCCCATTCATAGTTGAAAGTGCCAATAAAACGCAGTTCAGGCTCAGAAGGACCCCGTTTGGACTTATATGAGAGCAACTGAGGTCTAGGGGTATTCCTAGCACAAAGGTAGCCCTTTTTGATGGCTCGATTGCTATAGCCTCGATCCCGGAAGCGGCGCTGGAGGTCGACAGACTGTTGTTCTAAAGCAATGTCTGACGAACAAATTTGCTTCATCCTGACGAACTGGCCAGTCGGTACGGCCCGGATGGTGGAGGGGGTATGAGCAGAAGAAGCATGCAGCAGTGCGTTGACTGATGTTTCCTTCCTATGAACGGTCTGAACAATTCGCACCGAAACGACTGAAATTTAAATATCCAGGAAGTCAACGTAACTGCTGCTATGCTTATGCGTCAATCTGATGTTAAAGGTATTGTTATTAAGTTCCCCCATAAATGTCTCGAGCTGCTCCACAGTGCCCTGCCAAAAAATCAAAATATCATCGATATACCTTAGCCAGCACTGCACATGGGCGCCAGGCCCTGCACCTCCGTCACCAAAAACCAACCACTCCCAGTACCCTAGGAAGAGGTTGGCGTATGAAGGCGCGCAGACCGCGCCCATCGCAGTGCCGCACCCCTGAAGGTAATACCGATCATTGAATACAAAAAAAATTCTCATACTACTGTATGGGGGTCACTATATTTAATATGATATCCAAGCCACAGCATCCACCGTTACTTCACCACACCCATTCAGTGACAGCTCACAAAGTCAGCCAGAGGAGTGGTGTAAGGAATTACACGTAGGCACTGACTCCACACCTTCACATCACAAGAAGCGGGTCCACAGGGTAGTGCAAGAATACGAGCAAGTCTTCAGCAAACATCCGCTAGACTTTGGGAGAATAAAAGGGGTCTATATTCATGGTAGAACTTGGCCAGAACATGGCCACGTGCCCAGAGTATGCTCCACTCTATGCTCCCTTTACAATCAGGCTCAGTCACCATGTGATAACGCTCTCAACTCTTTAGTTGCAGGCTTCCTTTTGCTTCACCTCCACTGGCTGTGCTGCCATTTCCTCTCACCCCCAGAAGGTATACTTTATTACACTATTTTCCTCTTTCCCTGTTCCCCCTTTTCCCATAACCTACCTTTATTTACAATTGTGGGGTATCTATATGATATTTACATCATAGTTTTATTCATTAATGCGGAAGGGAAGAGTGCCCGTGAGAGTGTTGAACTGCGGAGAGCAGGAGGTTAAGCTGCCCCGACTTGCCACCATTGATAAGCTGTTCACAGTAGATACACATGCTATCCAAGTAGCAGCATCTACCATTAGGCAGCTAAATCTATTACGGACAATACATTACTTAAAACGCTGCCTCGACACTTTAAGATCTACCATAATTGTAACTCTGCACTGATGGAGGTGCGGGGCATTGACATGGTGAGCAGCGGGTCCAGGGGTGGTAACCTTAAAAAAATGCTTCCCAATGTGAGGCACGTTGGATTCACCGCCTGGACACGCTGGTCCCAAAGGGACTCAACGAAACATTGAGATTTGCCCCGTTCCTCTGACATACATGAGTTTGCACACACTTTTCATCACCGGTGGCCAGTGTGCTTTGCACTCTCGAGATAATTGTCACCATGCGCCAAATGCAATTTGAAACCAATTTGAAGACATCCTATAGTGAATAGTGAGCCATAATCAAGTGCAGCAGGGATATTTCACGTGACTATGGGAACCTGGAGAGTAAAGAATAGGAAGAAAAAAAGGTTAGACAAGGTAATCAGACATAATGTAACCAGTTGATCAGACATGACAAATAAAAAACAAGAAATAATGGAACTCCATACATAGTGGAACCACATATAGTGTGAACACGGAAAAGAACCGGGAGAAAAAATGTGCATGGCCCAATGCTGCACTTGATTACGGCTCACCATCATTCAGCTACAACCAATGGGAAGACACCACACCCTTTTTTATGCCCATCCTGTCTGCAGACCACTGCCAGACATAGCTATGACCTCTGGTTACTTTTACCCCCAGTTCAGTTTTATGATTTTGTGTGCTTGTTACCTGACTACTTTTCCTGCTTGCTGTTTATGTACCTTGTTGGCCGATCCGCATTTCACCTCTGCTTGTTTTCTGATTAAGTCCTGGCCGTCCCATTCTGTTCCTGTTCCTCAATTAATGTTTTGTCCCTGCCTGACTACTGTTCTCTGGAACTGCAGCCTTCCACAGGTATTGATCACCTTGGGCCCTGTGTAATTCCTAATCCCTGTATAGGGGTTAAAGGGTTTCAGGGTTCTGGAGGTCCTGCTTGGTGAGTGGCTTCCCTCTAGCCTATCCTTTACAGCCCATCTGAGTGTGTGGATTAAGGAAGGCGTTACAACGTGCCCTCTGCAGAAGGCCATGTAGGCCAGGATAGAGCTTTAAAAATTGCTGGACAACCAGGTTCAACATGTGAGCCACACAAGGCACGTGTGTCACATTGTCACGGCGAAGGGCCGCACCCATGTTTGCATCATTGTCACACCCGGCCTTCCCTGGCTGCTGGTTGAGTGGAGACAACCATTGATGAAACTTGGTCTCCAGAGCTAACCGTCCACAACTTCTCAGCGGTGTGACTCACATTTCCCATGCATTTCAAAGTAAACATTTGACCGCATGATGGCATTGAGCTCTGCTGCCAGCATAGTAAGGAGGTGTGTGGTATTCCTTGTGCGCAGTTACAAGGAAGGGTGCCCTGACCACACAGGGTTTGGGCCGAGGTGAAGGACCCACACGAGGTTGAGGAGGCCAATTACAGCCTTCCCCCTCTCCCTCCCCTTCTTCACAAATGCGCAGGCGCAGACGTGCGTTCCATTAGCCTCACTGCATTCCACTCCCATACAGGAAGTGGGCGCAGCTATTACTACGGTCGCACATAAAAGAACCCACAGCCACCACTGCACACAGCTGACTCCACCACTGGAAACCCACTTCTACACCAACGCAGGTAAGACAGGATTGGCACCTCTATGCTCCCGTTACAGTCAGGCTCAGTCACCATGTGATAACGCTCTCACCAATTTAGTTGCAGGCTTCCCGTTGCTTCACCTCCACTGGCTGTGCTGCCATTTCCTCTCCCCCCTGGAAGGTATACTTTATTACACTATTTTCCTGTTTCCCTCTTCTCCCTTTTCCCATAACCTACCTTTACCTGCATTTGTGGGGTATCTATATACTATTTATATCACAGTTTTATTCATTAATACGGAAGGGAAGACTGCGCGTGAGAGTGTTGAATTGCGGAGAGCAAGAGGCTAAGCTGCCCCGATTTGCCACCATTGATAAGCTGTTCACAATAGATACACATGCTATCCAAGCAGCAGCAGCGAGGAAAGCCGCTCGAGACCCCGGGATCCGGCCCACCGCTCGAGCCACCACCGAGCAGCAGCAGTCCCGGGTCCCGCAGCCGGCTGCTGCTTCTGTGGTCTCTTCGGACAGGTGATGGAGGCTGTCTTTCCCTGCACCTTTGAACTGACTTGACTATGATGGTTTCCCAACGGTAGTCCACTCCCTGGTGATACGCCCTAGGGAGCACTCGTTGCCCGTAGGCGTGGCCCTTTGGATCTCTAGCCCTTGGCGGTGGCTCTATATCCTAACGGGTTGGGCGGTTGCCTTCTGACGGGACTTGGTAGTTAGGGAACCCTGGGGGTTCTGGTCACACTCGGATTTGACCTTTGCCGGCGGCTTCTAGCCTGGTCGGGGTCCGATGGCCCTACCCTTTTGTGCTGGTACAGGTTCTGCTTCCCGGTTCGGTACCGGCGGGTCACCGCCCCTCTCTGGTCCTTCGGTTTCACCGACCTGCACCTACTCCTTCAGACAGCCACCACCGTCTGCCAACCTTTTGCACGGTGCCTGGGCTCCTTCCCAGACACTGGCAGTCCAGCATCTCCACTTAACTCCACTCTCCTCTGTCTCCAACCCTCTCTCACTACTCACTGACTGCCCTTTTCCCGCCTCCTGGACTGTGAACTCCTCGGTGGGTGGGGCCAACCGCCTGGCTCCACCTCACCTGGTGTGGACATCAGCCCCTGGAGGGGGCAACAAGGGTTTTGTGTTTGACTGATCTAACTGCCCAGGGGAGGGGGTGTGGGCGATGTTGAGCCTGTGAATACCTGGCTAGTCCAGGGCGTTACAGAACCAAATATAGTGTGAACACGGAAAAGAACCGGGCGTTAGAAAAAATGTGCACGGCCCAATGAATCAAGTCTGTACTTCATATTCATGGTTTAAGCCCTTAGGTTCTAACGTGCCCAGAGTATATCATAGTATCATAGTATCATCATAGTTTTAAGGTTGAAGGGAGACTAAGGCGGGCTTTGCACGTTGCGACATCGGTAACAATGTGTTACCGATGCTGCAGCGATAGTCCCCGCCCCCGTCGCGAATATTATCGCTACGGCAGCTTTACATGCACTCACCTGTTCAGCGACGTCGATCTGGCCGGTGACCCACCTCCTTCCTAAGGGGGCGGGTCATGCAGCATCACAGCGACGTCACACGGCAGGCGGCCAATAGCAGCGGAGGGGCGGAGATGAGCACGATGTAAACATCCTACCCACCTCCGTCCTTCTGCATTGCAGCCGGGATGCAGGTAGGAGATGTTCCTCGCTCCTGTGGCGTCATACACAGCGATGTGCGCTGCCGCAGGAACGAGGAACAACATCGTACCTGTCGCTGCACCGGCATTATGGAAATGTCGGACACTGCACCGATGATATGATAACGACGCTTTTGCGCTCGTTAATCATATCCAAAAGGATTTGCACACTGCGATATCGACTGCAAGGCCGGATGTGCGTCACTTTCGATTTGACCCCATCGACATCGCACCTGCGATATCGCAACATGCAAAGCCGCCCGTAGTCCATGTAGTTCAACCCGTAGCCTAACATGTTGATCCAGAGGAAGGCAAAATAAACGCAATGTGGCAAACAAGCTCAAATGGGGAAAAAAAATCCTTCCTGACTCCCTATATGGCAATCAGACTAGTTCCCTGTCATAAAATCTAATATACATAACTGGTAATATTAAATTTTTCAAGAAAGGCATTCAGGCTCTGCTTAAATGTTAGTAGTGAATCACTCATTACAACATCATGCGGCAGAGAGTTCCATAGTCTCACTGCTCGTACAGTAAAGAATCCTCGTCTGTGATTATTATTAAACCTTCTTTCCTCAAGACGTAGCGGATGCCCCCATGTTCCAGTCGCAGGCCTAGGTGTAAAAAGATCTTTGGAAAGGTCTCTGTACTGTCCCCTCATATATTTATACATTGTGATTAGATCCCCCTAAGCCGTCGTTTTTCTAAACTAAATAACCCCAAGTTTAATAACCTGTCTTGGTATTGCAGCCCACCCATTCCTCTAATAACATTGGTTGCTCTTCTCTGCACCCTCTCCAGTTCAGCTATGTCCTTCTTATATATCGGTGACCAGAATTGTACACAGTATTCTAAGTGCGGTCGCACTAGTGACTTGTACAGGGGTAGAACTATATTTTTTTCATGAACACGTATACCTCTTTTAATACATCCCATTATTTTATTAGCCCTGGCAGCTGTTGCCTGACATTGTCCAATAAAGTTAAGTTTAACCCATACACCCAAGTCTTTTTCTGTGTCTGTTTTACCCAGTGTTCTACAATTAAGTACATAATCATAAATTTTATTTCCTTTACCCAAGTGCATGACCTTACATTTATCTACATTAAAATTCAATTGCCACTTCTCAGCCCAATCCTCCAATTTACATAAATCTCCCTGTAATATAAAATTATCCTCCTCTGTATTGATTACCCTGCAGAGTTTAGTATCATCTGCAAATATTGAAATTCTACTCCGCATGCCCCCAACAAGGTCATTAATAAATATGTTGAAAAGAAGTGGGCCCAATACGGACCCCTGTGGTACCCCATTATGAACTGAGACCCAGTCCGAGTAGGTACCATTAATAACCACCCTTTGTTTCCTATCACTGAGCCAGTTTTTAACCCAGTTACACATATTTTCCCCTATCCCCATTATTCTCATTTTATGTACCAACCTTTTGTGTGGCACTGTATCAAAAGCTTTTGAAAAGTCCATATACACAACATCCACTGCATTTCCCTGGTCCAGGCCCTGGTCCCTTTCTTTGAGCTCCCTAATTCTACCGCCTCCTCTGCGTATGGGTGGGACATGTTCGATGACTTAGAATCTTAATTGGGCCACTGTGTGATTATGCGTCACAAAATGGTGTGGGACTGGTAATAGAATCTACTTACAACGTATTGTTGACTTATGCTTAGCTCAAAGAAAGGGAATCTTTCTGGATATGTACTCTAGGCACATTAGAACCCAAGGGCTTAAACCGTGAATATGAAGTACAGACTGGATTCATTGGGCCGTGCACCATGTCACCATGTGTGCATTTGCGTTGTCCAATGGCTCACAATGGTTATGCGTTTTCATTGGATGGATAATCGAAGCCATGTTTTTTTCCTTTCTCTTGGGTTTGTTGTGTGAGTAGCCTATAGGATTAAGTTAGTTACTGCAGGCATTGGATTTAGCTTCCTGTCTTTGGTACCGTGGTAGATTGATTGTTTGGTCTATGAGCTGTTATGGGTTTGAATCCAGGTGAATGCCCATGGGCTGCTTATGACTGTGTGAAATATGTAGTTTTACTGGGCTGGGATGAGAGAATCCATCGAAGTATGGTGTAGGGATTGTGGTTCCTGTGTGCTAAGAAGAAAGGCTGGCACCAGCCAGAAAGCCCCATTACAGCCAATAATCACCCGCCAGCCGCTGGAACTCGTTGCTCTAGATCATGTCAAACTCACACCAAGCAGGAATGGATACACGTATGCACTTATGATGGTAGACAACTACTCGAGATTTATGGTTGTGGCACCTGTCAAAGATCAAATGGCCCATACTGCAGTGAAGGTCTTCCAAGCACAATTCTGCAGACCTCATGGCTACCCAGAGAGAGTGCTCACAGATCAAGGCCCTGCCTTTGAAGCGGAAACCTTCAAGGAGTTCTGCAGCTTGTACCAATGCAGGAAGATACGCCCAAACGCCCATGCCAAAACCAATGGTCATCAACCTTCTTAAGACTCTACCCCATATTCCAGATGTGGCCTTACAAGTGATTGATAGAGGGGTAACAATACGTTGGGATCAAGGGATCTAATCTCTCTTTTTATACACCCTAAAATCTTGTTTGCTTTAGAATAAACAATAACATCATCTAGGTATAGCAGTATCGTTTCAAAGTTACGGTGTCCGAGGCAGTATTCCATCAGCTTCTGGAAGGTTCCTGGTGCATTGCACAGCTCAAAAGGCATGCTCTTGAACTCACAGAGACCCATCGGGGTGGCGAAGGCGGTCTTCTCCCGGTCTGCCTCAGCAAAGGACACTTGCCAATAGCGACTAGTGAGATCAAGGGTAGAAAAATAATTTGCAGTTCTCAATGCAGCTAGTGATTCCTCAATACGCGGGAGTGGTGCCGTCCTTCTTCTTTAACAGTACCAACGGAGCTGCCCAGAGGCTACAACTGTTACGGATAACTCCAGCCTCCTTCATGTTGCTCAACTTGGTACACTGGTAATGTGCAGGTGGTATTGGCTTATATCTCTCTTTGATGGGTGAATGTACACCTGTGGGGATGTAGTGTTGGACCCCTTTTATTCACCCAAAGTCTAGCGGATGTTTGCTAAAGACTTGCTCGTATTCTTGCACTACCCTGTTGACCCCCTTCTTGTGATGTGAAGGTGTGGAGTCAGTGCCTACGTGTAATTCCTGACACCACTCGGATGTGTAAGTGCATACCTTATACAAACCTATAGAGTGCTGACGGGTGAGAGTGTGATGTTAGATACAAGACATCCTATAGTGAATAGTGAGCCATAATCAAGTGAGCATTGGTTCATGAACATTTTTTCTAACTCCCGGTTCTTTTCCGTGTTCACACTATATGTGGTTCCACTATGTATGGAGTTCCATTATTCCTTGTTTTTTTATTTATCATGTCTGATCAACTGATTACATTATGTCTGATTACCTTGTCTAACCTTTTTTTCTCCCCTTTCTTTACTTTGCAGGTTCCCATAGTCACGTGAAACATCCCTGCTGCACTTGATTACGGCTCACTATTCACTATAGGATGTCTTGTATCTAACATCACACTCTCACCCGTCATCACTCTATAGGTTTGTGTAAGGTATGCACTTACACATCCGGTCTTCCATAGGTTTTTCCACTTATGGAACTGACTCGCCCACCCCAGGGCTATGGGACACCCGGTGCCGGGCCGGACTAGTCCGGGGGTCATCAGTGGTGGCGACTTGTGGAGGTTTGTATAAGGTATGCACTTACACATCCGGTCCTCCATAGGTTTTTCCACTTATGTAACACTATCCCTATGATCACTCATAACTCATACCCTTGTAGTCAATTACAGCCTCCCCCCTCCCCCCTCCCGTTCTTCACAAATGCGCAAGCGTGCGTTCCATTAGACTCACTGCATTCCACTCCCATACAGGAAGTGGGCGCAGCTATTACTACGGTCGCACATAAAAGAACCCACAGCCACCACTGCACACAGCTGACTCCACCACAGGAGACCCACTTCTACACCAACACAGGTAAGACAGGATCGGCACCTCTATGCTCCCATTACAATCAGGCTCAGTCACCATGTGATAACGCTCTCAACTCTTTAGTTGCAGGCTCCCCTTGCTTCACCTCCACTGGCTGTGCTGCCATTTTCTCTCCCCCCTGGAAGTTAGACTTTATTACACTATTTTCCTGTTTCTCTCTTCCCCCTTTTCCCATAACCTACCTTTATCTGCATTTGTCGGGTATCTATATGCTATTTACATCATAGTTTTATTCATTAATACGGAAGGGAAGAGTGCCCGTGAGAGTGTTGAACTGCGGAGAGCAAAAGGTTAAGCTGCCCCGATTTGCCACCATTGATAAGCTGTTCACAGTAGATACACATGCTATTCATACAGTAGCATCCACCATTACTTCACCCCACCCATTCAGTGACAGCTCACCAAGTCAGCCAGAGGAGTGGTGTAAGGAATTACACGTAGGTACTGACTCCACACCTTCACAGTTTGACATGATCTAGAGCAACGAGTTCCAGCAGCTCGCGGTTGATTAATGGCTGTAATGGGGCTTTCTGACTGGTACCAGCCTTTCTTCTTAGCACACAGGAACCACAATCCCTACACCATGCTTCGATGGATTCTCTTTGAGCTAAGTACAAGTCAACAATACGTTGTAAGCAGATTCTATTAACAGTCCCACACCATTTTGTGACGCATAATCACACAGTTGCCCAATTAAGATTCCAAGTCATCGAACATGTCCCAGCCATACGCAGAGGAGGCGATAGAATTAGGAAGCTCAAAGAAAGGGAATCTTTCTGGATATATACTCTGGGCACGTTGGAACCCAAGGGCTTAAACCATGAATATGAAGAACAGACTTGATTCATTGGGCCGTGCACATTTTTTCTAACGCCCGGTTCTTTTTCGTGTTCACACTATATATGGTTCCACTATGTATGGAGTTCCATTTTTCCTTGTTTTTTATTTGTCATGTTTGTCATGTCTGATCAACTAGTTACATTATGTCTGATTACCTTGTCTAACAGTTTTTTCTCCCCTTTCTTTACCTTCCAGGTTCCCATAGTCATGTGAAATATCCCTGTTGCACTTGATTACGGCTCACTATTCACTATAGGATGTCTTATATCTAACATCACACTCTCACCCGTCAGCACTCTATAGGTTTGTATAAGGTATGCGCTTACACATCCGGTCCTCCATAGGTTTTTACACTTATGTAACTCTATCCCTATGATCACTCATAACTCATACCCTTGTAGTCAATTACAGCCTCCCCTCTCCCCCCTCCCCTTCTCCCTTTCCATCTATAATTTTGCCAGTACAATATTAGTTTACATTAGGCACACACTCACATATTCCATTCCTTAGTGACTTATTGTAATTCAGATTCGCATACAATTCCCTATGCCTGCCCCATTACTACATTCATACCTACTTGACCTTATCCTGATACCCCTTGTCTCACCTTGTTGGTCCCTACACCTGTTATCCTGTCCTTTCCTGTGTCTGTCTTGTCACACAACACATTTTAGCATATCCCTTGTGCTCCTTATTACCTGTCCTGCCTATTAGAATTATGTCTATTATGTCCATGCACGGCCCTATGATTCAAGTCTGTACTTCATATTCATGGTTTAAGCCCTTGGGTTCCAATATGCCCAGAGTATACAGTATATCCAGAAAGATTCCCTTTTTTGAGCTTCCTAATTCTATCGCCTCCTCTGTGTATGGCTAGGACATGTTCGATGACTTGGAATCTTAATTGGGTCACTGTGTGATTATGCGGCACAAAATGGTGTGGGACTGGTAATAGAATCTGCTTACAATGTATTGTTGACTTGTACTTAGCTTAAAAAAAGGGAAACTTTCTGGATACGTACTCTGGGCACATTAGAACCCAAGGGCTTAAACCGTGAATATGAAGTACAGACTTGATTCATTGGGCCGTGCACCATGTCACCATGTGTCCAATTGCATTGTCCAATGGCTCACAATGGTTATGCGTTTTCATTGGATGGATAATCGAAGCCATGTTTTTTTCCTTTCTCTTGGGTTTGTTGTGTGAGTAGCCTATAGGATTAAGTTAGTTACCGCAGGCAGTGGATTTAGCTTCCTGTCTTTGGTCCAGTGGTAGATTGATTGTTTGGTCTATGAGCTGTTATTGGTTTGAATCCAGGTGAATTCCCATGGGCTGCTTATGACTGTGTGAAATATGTAGTTTTACTGGGCTGGGATGAGAGAATCCATTGAATGGTGTAGGGATTGTGGTTCCTGTGTGCTAAGAAGAGAGGCTGGCACCAGCCAGAAAGCCCCATTACAGCCAATAATCACTTAATAATTTTTTCAACCTGTCATCATATGGGAGGCCTTCCATTCCTTGTAGTAGTCTAGTTGACCGCCTTTGAACTGACTCTAACTTCTGAATGTCCTTTTTAAAATGTGGAGCCCAAAACTGGTTCCCATATTCCAGATGTGGCCTTACAAGTGATTTATAGAAGTGTAACAATACGTTGGGATCACGGGATCTAATCACCCTTTTTATACACCCTAAAGTCTTGTTTGCTTTAGAATAAACAATAACATCATCTAGGTATAGCAGTACCATTTCAAAGTTACGGTGTCCCAAACAGCATTCCATCAGCCTCTGGAAGGTTCCTGGCGCATTGCACAGCTCGAAGGGCATGCTTTTGAACTCCCAGAGACCCATCGGGGTGGCGAAGGCGGTCTTCTCCCGGTCTGCCTCAGCAACGGACACTTGCTAATAGCGACTAGTGAGATCATGGGTAGAAAAATAATTTGCAGTTCTCAATGCCGCTAGCGATTCCTCAATACAGGGGAGTTTTGCCGTCCTTCTTTAACAGGACGAACGGAGCTGCCCAGAGGCATAATCACACAGTGGCCCAATTAGGATTCCAAGTCATCGAACATGTCCCAGCCATACGCAGAGTAGGCGATAGAATTAGGAAGCTCAAAGAAAGGGAACAGGACCAACGTAGCTGCCCAGAGGTTACAACTGTCACGGATAACCCCAGCCTCCTTCATGTTGCTCAACATGTCCTTGGTACACTGGTAATGTGCTGGTGGTATTGGCGTATATCTCTCTTTGATGGGTGGGTGTGCACTTGTAGGGATGTAGTGTTGGACCCCTTTTATTCTCCCAAAGTCTAGCGGATGTTTGCTGAAGACTTGCTCGTATTCTTGCACGACCCTGTAGACTCCCTTCTTGTGATGTGAAGGTGTGGAGTCAGTGCCTACGTGTAATTACTTACACCACGCCTCTGGCTGACTTGGTGTGCTGTCACAGAATGGGTGGGGTAAAGTAATGGTGGATGCTGCTGTATGGATAGCATGTGTATCTACTGTGAACAGCTTATCAATGGTGGCAAATCGGGGCAGCTTAACCTTTTGCTCTCCGCAGTTCAGCACTCTCACGGGCACTCTTCCCTTCCATATTAATGAATAAAACTATGATGTAAATAGCATATAGATACCCGACAAATGCAGATAAAGGTAGGTTATGGGAAAAGGGGGAAGAGAGAAACAGGAAAATAGTGTAATAAAGTATACCTTCCAGGGGGGGAAAGGAAATGGCAGCACAGCCAGTGGAGGTGAAGCAAGGGGAGCCTGCAACTAAAGAGTTGAGAGCGTTATCACATGGTGACTGAGCCTGATTGTAACGGGAGCATAGAGGTGCCGATCCTGTCTTACCTGCGTTGGTGTAGAAGTGGGTCACCTGTGGTGGAGTCAGCTGTGTGCAGTGGTGGCCGTGGGTTTTTTTATGTGCGACCGTAGTAATAGCTGCGCCCACTTCCTGTATGGGAGTGGAATGCAGTGAGGCTAATGGAACGCACGCCTGCGACTGCGCATTTGTGAAGAAGGGGAGGGGGGAGGGGGGAGGCTGTAATTGACTACAAGGGTATGAGTTATGAGTGATCATAGGGATAGTGTTACATAAGTGGAAAAACCTATGGAGGACCGGATGTGTAAGTGCATACCTTATACAAACCTATAGAGTGATGACGGGTGAGAGTGTGATGTTAGATACAAGACATCCTATAGTGAAAAGTGAGCCGTAATCAAGTGCAGCAGGGATATTTCATGTGACTATGGGAACCTGGAAAGTAAAGAAAGGGGAGAAAAAAAGGTTAGACAAGGAAATCAGACATAATGTAACCAGTTGATCAGACATGACAAATAAAAAACAAGGAATAATGGAACTCCATACATAGTGGAACCACACATAGTGTGAACACGGAAAAGAACTGGGAGTTAGAAAAAATGTGCACGGCCCAATGCTGCACTTGATTACGGCTCACTATTCACTATAAGATGTCTTGTATCTAACATCCCACTCTCACTCATCAGCACTCTATAGGTTTGTATAAGGTATGCACTTACACATCCGGTCCTCCATAGGTTTTTCCACTTATGTAACATTATCACTATCTATGTGTATATGATCTCTCATAACTCATACCCTTGTAGTCATATACAGCCTCCCCCCTTGCCCCCTCCCCTTCTCCCTTTCCATCAATAATTTTGCCAGTACAAAATTAGTTTACATTAGGCCAGTTGATCAGACATGACAAATATCATAGTATCATAGTATCATAGTTTTTAAGGTTGAAGGGAGACTCTAAGTCCATCTAGTTCAACCCGTAGCCTAACATGTTGATCCAGAGGAAGGCAAAAAAAACCCAATGTGGCAAACAAGTTCTAATGGGGAAAAAATTTCCTTCCTGACTCCACTTCCGGCAATCAGACTAGTTCCCTGGATCAATACCCTGTCATAAAATCTAATATACATAACTGGTAATATTAAATTTTTCAAGAAAAGAAATATGACAAATAAAAAACAAGGAAGAATGGAACTCCATACATAGTGGAACCACATATAGTGCGAACACGGAAAAGAACCGGGCGTTAGAAAAAATGTGCACGGCCCAATGAATCAAGTCTGTACTTCATATTCATGATTTAAGCCCTTGGGTTCCAACGTGCCCAGAATATTTATCCAGAAAGATTCCCTTTCTTTGAGCTTCCTAATTCTATCGCCTACTCTGCGTAGGGCTGGGACATGTTCGATGACTTGGAATCTTAATTGGGCAACTGTGTGATTATGCCTCTGGGCAGCTCCGTTGGTCCTGTTAAAGAAGGTCGGCAAAACTCCCCTGTATTGAGGAATCGCTAGCGGCATTGAGAACTGCAAATTATTTTTCTACCCATGATCTCACTAGTCGCTATTGGCAAGTGTCCGTTGCTGAGGCAGACCGGGAGAAGACCGCCTTCGCCACCCCGATGGGTCTCTGGGAGTTCAAAAGCATGCCCTTCGAGCTGTGCAATGCGCCAGGAACCTTCCAGAGGCTGATGGAATGCTGTTTGGGACACCGTAACTTTGAAATGGTACTGCTATACCTAGATGATGTTATTGTTTATTCTAAAGCAAACAAGACTTTAGGGTGTATAAAAAGGGAGATTAGATCCCGTGATCCCAACGTATTGTTACACTTCTATAAATCACTTGTAAGGCCACATCTGGAATATGGGAACCAGTTTTGGGCTCCACATTTTAAAAAGGACATTCAGAAGTTAGAGTCAGTTCAGAGGCGGTCAACTAGACTACTACAAGGAATGGAAGGCCTCCCATATGATGACAGGTTGAAAAAATTATTAAGTGATTATTGGCTGTAATGGGGCTTTCTGGCTGGTGCCAGCCTCTCTTCTTAGCACACAGGAACCACAATCCCTACACCATTCAATGGATTCTCTCATCCCAGCCCAGTAAAACTACATATTTCACACAGTCATAAGCAGCCCATGGGCATTCACCTGGATTCAAACCAATAACAGCTCATAGACCAAACAATCAATCTACCACTGGACCAAAGACAGGAAGCTAAATCCACTGCCTGCGGTAACTAACTTAATCCTATAGGCTACTCACACAACAAACCCAAGAGAAAGGAAAAAAACATGGCTTCGATTATCCATCCAATGAAAACGCATAACCATTGTGAGCCATTGGACAATGCAATTGGACACATGGTGACATGGTGCACGGCCCAATGAATCAAGGCTGTACTTCATATTCACGGTTTAAGCCCTTGGGTTCTAATGTGCCCAGAGTACGTATCCAGAAAGTTTCCCTTTTTTTAAGCTAAGTACAAGTCAACAATACATTGTAAGCAGATTCTATTACCAGTCCCACACCATTTTGTGCCGCATAATCACACAGTTACCCAATTAAGATTCCAAGTCATCGAACATGTCCTAGCCATACACAGAGGAGGCGATAGAATTAGGAAGCTCAAAAAAAGGGAATCTTTCTGGATATACTGTATACTCTGGGCATATTGGAACCCAAGGGCTTAAACCATGAATATGAAGTACAGACTTGAATCATAGGGCCGTGCATGGACATAATAGACATAATTCTAATAGGCAGGACAGGTAATAAGGAGCACAAGGGATATGCTAAAATGTGTTGTGTGACAAGACAGACACAGGAAAGGACAGGATAACAGGTGTAGGGACCAACAAGGTGAGACAAGGGGTATCAGGATAAGGTCAAGTAGGTATGAATGTAGTAATGGGGCAGGCATAGGGAATTGTATGCGAATCTGAATTACAATAAGTCACTAAGGAATGGAATATGTGAGTGTGTGCCTAATGTAAACTAATATTGTACTGGCAAAATTATAGATGGAAAGGGAGAAGGGGAGGGGGGAGAGGGGAGGCTGTAATTGACTACAAGGGTATGAGTTATGAGTGATCATAGGGATAGAGTTACATAAGTGTAAAAACCTATGGAGGACCGGATGTGTAAGCGCATACCTTATACAAACCTATAGAGTGCTGACGGGTGAGAGTGTGATGTTAGATATAAGACATCCTATAGTGAATAGTGAGCCGTAATCAAGTGCAACAGGGATATTTCACATGACTATGGGAACCTGGAAGGTAAAGAAAGGGGAGAAAAAACTGTTAGACAAGGTAATCAGACATAATGTAATCAGTTGATCAGACATGATAAATAAAAAACAAGGAATAATGGAACTCCATACATAGTGGAACCACATATAGTGTGAACACGGAAAAGAACCGGGAGTTAGAAAAAATGTTCATGAACCAATGCTGCACTTGATTATGGCTCACTATTCACTATAGGATGTCTTGTATCTAACATCACACTCTCACCAGTCAGCACTCTATAGGTTTGTATAAGGTATGCACTTACACATCCGAGTGGTGTCAGGAATTACACGTAGGCACTGACTCCACACCTTCACATCACAAGAAGGGGGTCAACAGGGTAGTGCAAGAATACGAGCAAGTCTTTAGCAAACATCCGCTAGACTTTGGGTGAATAAAAGGGGTCCAACACTACATCCCCACAGGTGTACATTCACCCATCAAAGAGAGATATAAGCCAATACCACCTGCACATTACCAGTGTACCAAGTTGAACAACATGAAGGAGGCTGGAGTTATCCGTAACAGTTGTAGCCTCTGGGCAGCTCCGTTGGTACTGTTAAAGAAGAAGGACGGCACCACTCCCGCGTATTGAGGAATCGCTAGCTGCATTGAGAACTGCAAATTATTATTCTACCCTTGATCTCACTAGTCGCTATTGGCAAGTGTCCTTTGCTGAGGCAGACCGGAAGAAGAACGCCTTCGCCACCCCGATGGGTCTCTGCAAGTTCAAGAGCATGCCTTTTGAGCTGTGCAATGCACCAGGAACCTTCCAGAGGCTGATGGAATACTGCCTCGGACACCGTAACTTTGAAACGGTACTGCTATACCTAGATGATGTTATTGTTTATTCTAAAGCAAACAAGATTTTAGGGTGTATAAAAAGAGAGATTAGATCCCTTGATCCCAATGTATTGTTACCCCTCTATCAATCACTTGTAAGGCCACATCTGGAATATGGGGTAGAGTCTTAAGAAGGTTGATGACCATTGGTTTTGGCATGGGCGTTTGGGCGTATCTTCCTGCATTGGTACAAGCTGCAGAACTCCTTGAAGGTTTCCGCTTCAAAGGCAGGGCCTTGATCTGTGAGCACTCTCTCTGGGTAGCCATGAGGTCTGCAGAATTGTGCTTGGAAGACCTTCACTGCAGTATGGGCCATTTGATCTTTGACAGGTGCCACAACCATAAATCTCGAGTAGTTGTCTACCATCATAAGTGCATACGTGTATCCATTCCTGCTTGGTGTGAGTTTGACATGATCTAGAGCAACGAGTTCCAGCAGCTGGCGGGTGATTATTGGCTGTAATGTGGCTTTCTGGCTGGTGCCAGCCTTTCTTCTTAGCACACAGGAACCACAATCCCTACACCATACTTCGATGGATTCTCTCATCCCAGCCCAGTAAAACTACATATTTCACTCAGTCATAAGCAGCCCATGGGCATTCAACTGGATTCAAACCCATAACAGCTCATAGACCAAACAATCAATCTACCACTGGACCAAAGACAGGAAGCTAAATCCAATGCCTGCGGTAACTAACTTAATCCTATAGGCTACTCACACAACAAACCCAAGAGAAAGGAAAAAAACATGGCTTCGATTATCCATCCAATGAAAACGCATAACCATTGTGAGCCATTGGACAACGCAAATGCACACATGGTGACATGGTGCACGGCCCAATGAATCAAGTCTGTACTTCATATTCACGGTTTAAGCCCTTGGGTTCTAATGTGCCCAGAGTACATATCCAGAAAGATTCCCTTTCTTTGAGCTAAGCATAAGTCAACAATACGTTGTAAGCAGATTCTATTACCAGTCCCACACCATTTTGTGACGCATAATCACACAGTGGCCCAATTAAGATTCTAAGTCATCGAACATGTCCCACCCATACGCAGAGGAGGCGGCAGAATTAGGGAGCTCAAAGAAAGGGACCAGGGCCTGGACCAGGGAAATGCAGTGGATGTTGTGTATATGGACTTTTCAAAAGCTTTTGATACAGTGCTACACAAAAGGTTGGTACATAAAATGAGAATAATGGGGATAGGGGAAAATATGTGTAACTGGGTTAAAAACTGGCTCAGTGATAGGAAACAAAGGGTGGTTATTAATGGTACCTACTCGGACTGGGTCTCAGTTCATAATGGGGTACCACAGGGGTCAGTATTGGGCCCACTTCTTTTCAACATATTTATTAATGACCTTGTTGGGGGCATGCGGAGTAGAATTTCAATATTTGCAGATGATACTAAACTCTGCAGGGTAATCAATACAGAGGAGGATAATTTTATATTACAGGGAGATTTATGTAAATTGGAGGATTGGGCTGAAAAGTGGCAATTGAATTTTAATGTAGATAAATGTAAGGTCATGCACTTGGGTAGAGGAAATAACATTTATGATTATGTACTTAATTGTAGAACACTGGGTAAAACAGACACAGAAAAAGACTTGGGTGTATGGGTTAAACTTAACTTTATTGGACAATGTCAGGCAACAGCTGCCAGGGCTAATAAAATAATGGGATGTATTAAAAGAGTTATACGTGTTCATGAAAAAAATATAGTTCTACCCCTGTACAAGTCACTAGTGCGACCGCACTTAGAATACTGTGTACAATTCTGGTCACCGATATATAAGAAGGACATAGCTGAACTGGAGAGGGTGCAGAGAAGAGCAACCAATGTTATTAGAGGAATGGGTGGGCTGCAATACCAAGACAGGTTATTAAACTTGGGGTTATTTAGTTTAGAAAAACGACGGCTTAGGGGGATCTAATCACAATGTATAAATATATGAGGGGACAGTACAGAGACCTTTCCAAAGATCTTTTTACACCTAGGCCTGCGACTGGAACATGGGGGCATCCGCTACGTCTTGAGGAAAGAAGGTTTAATCATAATCACAGACGAGGATTCTTTACTGTACGAGCAGTGAGACTATGGAACTCTCTGCCGCATGATGTTGTAATGAGTGATTCACTACTAACATTTAAGCAGAGCCTGAATGCCTTTCTTGAAAAATTTAATATTACCAGTTATGTATATTAGATTTTATGACAGGGAACTAGTCTGATTGCCATATATGGAGTCAGGAAGGATTTTTTTTCCCCATTGGAGCTTGTTTGCCACATTGGGTTTATTTTGCCTTCCTCTGGATCAACATGTTAGGCTACGGGTTGAACTAGATGGACTACGGGCGGCTTTGCATGTTGCGATATCGCAGGTGCGATGTCGATGGGGTCAAATCGAAAGTGACGCACATCCAGCCTCGCAGTCGATATTGCAGTGTGCAAATCCTTTTGGATATGATTAACGAGCGCAAAAGCGTCGTTATCATATCATCGGTGCAGTGTCCGACATTTCCATAATGCCGGTGCAGCGACAGGTACGATGTTGTTCCTCGTTCCTGCGGCAGCGCACATCGCTGTGTATGACGCCACAGGAGCGAGGAACATCTCCTACCTGCATCCCGGCTGCAATGCAGAAGGACGGAGGTGGGTGGGATGTTTACATCGTGCTCATCTCCGCCCCTCCGCTGCTATTGGCCGCCTGCCGTGTGACGTTGCTGTGACGCTGCATGACCCGCCCCCTTAGGAAGGAGGTGGGTCACCGGCCAGATCGACGTCGCTGAACAGGTGAGTGCATGTAAAGCTGCCGTAGCGATAATATTCGCGACGGGGGCGGGGACTATCGCTGCAGCATCGGTAACACATTGTTACCGATGTCGCAACGTGCAAAGCCCGCCTTAGAGTCTCCCTTCAACCTTAAAACTATGATGATACTATGATACTATGATATACTCTGGGCACGTTAGAACCTAAGGGCTTAAACCATGAATATGAAGTACAGACTTGATTCATTGGGCCGTGCACATTTTTTCTAACGCTCGGTTCTTTTCCGTGTTCACACTATATTTGGTTCTGTGACACCCTGGACTAGCCAGGTATTCACAGGCTCAACATCGCCCACACCCCCTCCCCCGGGCAGTTAGATCAGTCAAACACAAAACCCTTGTTGCCCCCTCCAGGGGCTGAACCGGGAAGCAGAACCTGTACCAGCACAAAAGGGCAGGGCCATCGGACCCCAACCAGGCTAGAAGCCGCCGGAAAAGGTCAAATCCGAGTGTGACCAGAACCCCCGGGGTTCCCTAACTACCAAGTCCCATCAGAAGGCAACCGCCCAACCCGTTAGGATATAGAGCCACCACCAAGGGCTAGAGATCCAAAGGGCCAGCGCCTGCGGGCAACGAGTGCTCCCTAGGGCGTATCACCAGGGAGTGGACTACCGTTGGGAAACCATCATAGTCAAGTCAGTTCAAAGGTGCAGGGAAAGACAGCCTCCATCACCTGTCCGGAGAGACCACAGAAGCAGCAGCCGGCTGCGGGACCCGTCCATCCAGCCGTTTGGTTCACCAGTGACTTTGTGCCTTTGTATCGGAGTGAGTACACCAGTGCCATCCGGCACCGCGCCACACTGTCCCTGCGACCCTGCACCCCAGCAACCCTGCCTCCCCGTATCAACCACCGTGCCCCGGGACCACCAACCCCTGCCCACGGAGGGGGAATCAACATCCCAGCTGCTCCCTACCAACACTCCCGGGATCCCCGTCACCAAGCAGCGGTGGTGCCCACTATCACCACAACCCGTGGGTGGCGTCACGAACTAACCATTACCCCCCAAACACCACCCCTTTTCACTCACGGGCGAGGAGCGCTGCTCGAGTCCCCAGGTCTGGCCCCACCCCTCGAGCCACCAAGCAGCCCCGGCAGAAGTACCGGACCCGAGCGTAGCGAGCATGCTCCCCGCCGCCCGTGACAACTTGGCATCATGAACAGGATCGAGCCATTCCACTTACCCGTGGAAGTGCGCCTTGTAGTCTCCGCTGGCGGCGTCCGTCCGAAAAATTGGAAGAATCGCCATCTTGGGCGCGAAAATTTCCCGCTCGAGCGTCTTCCCCGAGCAGATGTGGCCTTACAAGTGATTTATAGAGGTGTAACAATACGTTGGGATCACGGGATCTAATCTTCCTTTTTATACACCCTAAAATCTTGTTTGCTTTAGAATAAACAATAACATCATCTAGGTATAGCAGTACCGTTTCAAAGTTACGGTGTCCGAGGCAGCATTCCATCAGCCTCTGGAAGGTTCCTGGCACATTTCACAGCTCGAGGGACATGCTTTTGAACTCGCAGAGACCCATCGGGGTGGCGAAGGCGGTCTTCTCCCGGTCTGCCTCAGCAACGGACACTTGCCAATAGCGACCAGTGAGATCAAGGGTAGAAAAATAATTTGCAGTTCTCAATGCAGCTAACGAATCCTCAATACGGGGGAGTAGTGCCGTATTCTTCTTCTTTAACAGGACCAACGGAGCTGCCCAAATTCTACAACTGTCACCGATAACCCCAGCCTTCTTCATGTTGCTCAACATGTCCTTGGTACACTGGTAATGTGCAGGTGGTATTGGCTTATATCTCTCTTTGATGGGTGGGTGTGCACCTGTGGGGATGTAGTGTTGGACCCCTTTTATTCCCCCAAAGTCTAGCGGATGTTTGCTGAAGACTTGCTCGTATTCTTGTGTCGCGGGCGGGGAGGAGGGTGTCAGCACTGCGCTCACCCCTCTTCTCGGGTCCGGCTGCTGCTGCTCAGTGGTGGCTCGAGCGGTGGGCCGGATCCCGGGGGTCTCGAGCGGCGCTCCTCGCCCGTGAGTGAAAGGGGTTTGATTGTGGGGATTGTTTATTGTCCGTGACGCCACCCACGGTTGTGGTGATTTGTTGACACCACCGCTGCTCTGTATGGGGATCCCGGGAGTGATGGTGTGGAGCAGCAAGTTGTTGGGTTGCTCCTCCGTTGGTAGGGGTTGGTGATCCCAGGGCCCAGTGATGTGGTGGGAAGATGCAGGGCTTGGTGGGCGCAGGGACGCGGGGGCAGCACTGTGCCTTGCGGCACTGTGGTACTCACTCAGCCTGAGACGATGACACAGTTCTCGGTAAAACACACGGCTGGAAAGACGGTTCCCACGGACGGCTGCACTTGCTTTTCCCCAGTAGTTGACGGTCCCTTTGTCCTGCACCTAAGATGATGATGGTTGCGATGGGTTCCCACCGGTAACCCGCTCCCCGGCTTGGATATGGGACGGAGGAGCCCTACTTTGCCCCCAGGCACTGGCCCTGAGAAACTGGTGCCCTGGCGGTGGCGGTGTCTCTCCGTTATGGTCGGACTGTTGCCTTCTATCGGGACTTGGTTGTTGGGGGACAGTCGTCCCCTTCACTGACGGATTTGGCAAATTATGGCGACTCCTAGCCTTGCCGGGATCCGAAAGGCCCCTGCCCTGGTGCTGACTGTTCCTTGTACACTGCTCCAGACTGCCGGGTCACCACCCGTCCGCGGTCCTTCCAGTAACCTCCGAGCAGTCACCCCTGCGGACAATCACCACCGTCTGCTGACCATGCTGTCTCTCAGCCCGGGGCACACACCCGGACCAACTTCAGGCTTTGCAAACTGTCACTTTTTACTTTACTTCAGCTTTTCTCCTAAGCTCCTCTACTACTTCACTTCCTTCTACTTTCACTTCCAAACTCTATCTCTAGCTCTACCCTGAGCTGACTCCACTCTAGCCCTCAGCTAGACTTTTACTACCTGGTTCTTCCCGCCTCCAGGGCTGTGAACTCCTCGGTGGGCGCAGCCAACCGCCTGGCCCACCCCCTGGTGTGGACACCAGCCCCTGGAGGAAGGCAACAAGGATTTTGGGTTAGCTTTGGTGTTCCTAACTGGGGTGTAGGGTGTGGTGGTGCACATACAGAGTTTCTCAAGGAATCGGTGAGGTTGTGTGCGACCTGCTGTGGTAGCGCGGGCACTCCTTTCTTGGAGAAGGAGTAACGACTGACCATCGGCTCTTGGGGCACTGCAATTGGCATAAGGTCTCGAAAATCCTCAGTCTCAAAAGGGTGTAAAGGCAGCCTTTCTGTTGCCAACAAGTTGCAGATGATGAAACTCAACCTCTTAGGCATGTCATGCCCTTCGAAAATCATGTAAAACACAGCGAGGGGACTCCAACCACAGTCTCCCTCGTTGCCACTAATTGGGCCACACACACCCCACTTGACTGGCATCAGTTGACCCCCATTTTCAAGATGAAAAAGATGCTTTGCATGAAGCACTCTCAAAAATACGCGTGCCTTTCACCTCCCACGGATGAGCCAGGGGAAGAAAAGTCCTCTGAGAGCCATGACTTGTTCATCTTGGTTCTTTTTTAAACACAGCGAGGGGACTGCAACCATAGTCTCCCTCGTTTCCACTAATTGGACCACACACACCCCACTTGACTGGCATCAGTTGACCCCCCTTTTGAAAAAGAAAAAGATGCTTTGCATGAAGCACTCTCAAAAATACGCGTGCCTTTCACCTCCCCTGGCTGAGCCAGGGGAAGAAAAGTCCTCTGAGAGCCATGACATGTTCATCTTGGTTCTTTTACAAACACAGCGAGGGGACTCCAACCACAGTCCCCATAGTTTCCACTAATTGGGCCACACACACCCCACTTGACTGGCATCAGTTGACCCCCATTTTCAAGATGAAAAAGATGCTTTGCATGAAGCACTCTCAAAAATACGCGTGCCTTTCACCTCCCCCGGTTGAGCCAGGGGAAGAAAAGTCCTCTGAGAGCCATGACTTGTTCATCTTGGTTCTTTTACAAACACAGCGAGGGGACTCCAACCACAGTCTCCCTCGTTTCCACTAATTGGGCCACACACACCCCACTTGACTGGCATCAGTTGACCCCCCTTTTGAAAAAGAAAAAGATGCTTTGCATGAAGCACTCTCAAAAATATACGTGCCTTTCACCTCCCCTGGCTGAGCCAGGGGAAGAAAAGTCCTCTGAGAGCCATGTCCACATTGTCAGTGGACAGACACGTGTGCTTATCTCCCAGCAGACCCCCAGCAGCACTGAAGACAGGTTCCGAGAGAACGCTGGCTGCAGGACACGACAAGATCCCCAAGGCGTACGTGGCAAGCTCATGCAATTTATCCAGATGGGAAGCCTAAAATGAGCAGGGCTCAAGTTGCACAGTAATGGCATCGACGTTTCCTTGCATATACTCATATATCTGTGTGTCCTCCTCTTTTTCCTTGTCCAGCTCTTTTGTTTTCACATGAGTATATGTCCTTGTCACTTTCCCATGTGTTTGTGTTGTGTTGTGAGTTGTTTGTCCCCTTTTGGACACCTTTGAGGGTGTTTTCTAGGTGTTTTTATGTGTTTGTGAATGCCTGCCATTGTTTCCTATGCGGTTCGGGTTCGGTTCGTCGAACGTTCGTCGAACTGAACTCGGACGGGACCTCCGTTAGACGAACCGAACTTGAGCCGAACCACGACCGGTTCGCTCATCTCTACTTGGGCCACCGTAACTTTGAAACGGTACTGCTATACCTAGATGATGTTATTGTTTATTCTAAAGCAAACAAGATTTTAGGGTGTGTAAAAAGAGAGATTAGATCACGTGATCCCAACGTATTGTTACCCCTCTATAAATCACTTGTAAGGCCACATCTGGAAAATGGGGTTGATGACCATTGGTTTGGGCATGGTAGGGTGTAGTGCGTATCTTCCTGCATCGGTAAAAGCTGCAGAACTCCTTGAAGATTTCCGCTTCAACGGCAGGGCCTTGATTTGTGAGGACTCTCTCTGGGTAGCCATGATTTCTGCATAAGTGTGCTTGGAAGACCTTCGCTGCAGTATGGGCCATACTGGGCGGGTGATTATTGGCTGTAATGGGTCTTTCTGGCAGGTGCCAGCCTTTCTTCTTAGCACACAGGAACCACAATCCCTACACCATGCTTCGATGGATTCTCTCATCCCAGCCCAGTAAAACTACATGGTTCACACAGTAATAAGCAGCTCATGGGCATTCACCTGGATTAAAACCCATAACAGCTCATAGACCAAACAATCAATCTACCACTGGACCAAAGACAGGAAGCTAAATCCACTGCCTGCGGTAACTAACTTAATCCTATAGGCTACTCACACAACAAACCCAAGAGAAAGGAAAAAAACATGGCTTCGATTATCCATCCAATGAAAACGCATAACCATTGTGAGCCATTGGACAATGCAATTGCACACATGGTGACATGGTGCACGGCCCAATGAATCAAGTCTGTACTTCATATTCACGGTTTAAGCCCTTGGGTTCTAACGTGCCCAGAGTACATATCCAGAAAGATTCCCTTTCTTTGAGCTAAGCACAAGTCAACAATACGTTGTAAGCAGATTCTATTACCAGTCCCACACCATTTTGTGACGCATAATCACACAGTGGCCCAAATAAAATTCCAAGTCATCGAACATGTCCCAGCCATACGCAGAGGAGGCGATAGAATTAGGAAGCTCAAAGAAAGAGAATCTTTCTGGATATATACTCTGGGCACATTGGAACCCAAGGGCTTAAACCATGAATATGAAGTACAGACTTGAATCATTGGGCCATGCACATTTTTTCTAATGCCCGGTTCTTTATCGTGTTCACACTATATGTGGTTCCACTATGTATGGAGTTCCATTCTTCCTTGTTTTTTATTTGTCATGTCTGATCAACTGGTTACATTATGTCTGATTACCTTGTCTAACCTTTTTTTCTCCCTTTTCTTTACTTTCCAGGTTCCCATAGTCACGTGAAATATCCCTGCTGCACTTGATTATGGCTAACTATTCACTATAGGATGTCTTGTATCTAACATCACACTCTCACACCGTCAGCACTCTATAGGTTTGTATAAGGTATGCACTTACACATCCGGTCCTCCATAGGTTTTTCCACTTATCCCTATGATCACTCATAACTCATACCTTTGTAGTCAATTACAGCCTGCCCCCTCACCTTCTCCCTTTCCATCTACAATTTTGCCAGTACAATATTAGTTTACATTAGGCAAACACTCACATATTTCATTCCTTAGTGACTTATTGGAATTCACATTCGCATACAATTCCCTATGCCTGCCCCATTACTACATTCATACCTACTTTACCATATCCTGATACCCCTTGTCATACCTTGTTGGTCCCTACACCTGTTATCCTGTCCTTTCCTGTGTCTATCTTGTCACACAACACATTTTAGCATATCCCTTGTGCTCCTTATTACCTGTCCTGCCTATTAGAATTATGTCCATTTATGCCAATGTAATCATACTGTTGCACTCATATCCGTTTCTTAAACCTATACAGCTCCTGGCGCTTATCTCCTGTGTTTACTATCAACCCCTCCTGTTGTTGCCTCAGCGTGCATTCACCGCTGCCTAGATGCGTATCACTCCCTTTCATTAGGAAGGAAGCACAGCCTTTTCTCCGTTCTGCGCATGCGCAACGTTAAACACAAATGCGCATGCGCAGGCGTGCATTCCATTAGCCTCACTGCGTCCCACTCCCATACAGGAAGTGGGCGCAGCTATTACTACGGT